>NC_068573.1:12697463-13347691 GCF_025698545.1 Gossypium raimondii
AAAATACAAAAAAGTGAGAAAATATTCCATGTATAGTTAGTCATTTCTAATATAGAATTTAATAGTTATCACTCTTTCTTTTTCAGCAAAGACAAAATTTCAAAGTATTAGTTTCTTTTACTCTAAATAAATTAGGGAAAAACTAATATCCATATGCATAGATCTATTCAAAGGTCATATTATTTATCTAAACTAAAAAATTTGTTCAATTTATAAATTAGCCAAATACTTAAGACTATTTCTTTATTAAAAAGTTCTACATAAAATGGTGAGGTAGTTTAAGACTAAAGCCCGGTGATCTATTTTTCAAGTTAATAATGTTACTATTTATTTTAATATATTATATAATTTATATTATATAAAAACTAAATATATAATACAATAATTTAACTATTAAAAATATGTTGAGTTTTCATAATTAAGAATTTAATAAAAATAATATAATATAATATTTAAAAAATTCATATGGGTATACTTAAACTTATTTAGATAAACTATTTAAAAAAAAACCAAAACTTATATTTTAAATACTTAAACAATTATATGCACGAGACCAGTTAAACAATTATATGCACGAGACCAGTACAAACCCTACCAAACTCGTAAGCATCTCTATTTATGCATAACAAAAGGCATTTACCAGACGGTTAACCTGGGTTTAAGAGAAAACAGATTCCCAGAAAAGATGAAGAATCTAAGCCCCACTGGAACTAACAACTTGTTTAGGTGATATGAGTGAATTGTTGATCAAGTAAAAAATAGAATATTGAACTCTTATCCATATATGAACGTCCAAAACCAGGGGAACTTTTATTTCATGTTTAGTTAATGTCTGAAAAAAGCAAAAATCCCCTCTACCTGCTAAGGTCGCTGTAGAGTACCCTTAAAGGTTGCCCTTACGTGCAAAAAGTAGAGCCAGATATTACTCGAATATGACTTAAACCCTACAGGATCCAATTAATTTGCCTTTTTAATTCTAACTATTGCTTTCAATTTCTTTAGTAGCTGGCAATCCACCACATTCAAATTTAAAATTTAATTCTTCTACTTTTATTTGATATAATTTAAATTTAATAGACCTAAATTAATTGTTGTCTTTAAAACATTTTTAATGATTATTTGATCATATAATTAGAGCTACATAAAAATCTAGCCAATCTTATTTAACTAATAATAAATTTATAAAATTGTTAATATCAAAAATGTCATAAGGGGATGAGTGCCGATTCACCCTACTCAGGTGAAGAGCTATATAGTGCTTAGTAGAGAAAGGGGCCAGAGAGAGGACGGACTAGAAGAAGAAGATGATACTACAAGAGTTTTAAATTGAGGAGTGAACATGCTCCCCAGCTCCGAGGATAAAATGGGTATTTATATAGGCTAATTCTCTCTGTTTGACAAAATACATTAGCGAACAAATATAAATAAATATAAATAAACAAATATTTATGTATAAAATAAGATAAATTGAATAATTTATATTTAATTTGTCATATATGAAAAACCAATAAATAACATAACAAAAACCAGAAACCGAAAAGAAGAATCAGGTTTTACTAGATGTTGAGGCATGTTTTACATAGTTTCCTTAAGAAAAATTCAGTCGCTCCTACAGTACTTGGAGAAACGTTGGCCGACTGTCTCCCATGACACAATAACACGATGATCAAAGCAATAACATCTCTGCAGTGATCAATGAACAAATGTTATCTTTTTCCATCATCGAAATGTCGAAAAATATGGAGAGGAAAAGAGAAGAATTTTGAAGAGCAAAATAAACTCAGTGTGAGAGAGTGTGATTGTCCAAAAAATTCTAAAGAACTTTTAGGCTTTTATAGGCATTCAATATGGAGGAATTTTGGAAATATCCATGAATAAGGATAAAAAAAACTCCATTAAATGAGAAATTAAATCAATTTGATTAAAATCAAATCAAATTTATTGGAATCAAATAAAATTGATTAGAATCAAATAAAATCAGGAAATATGTCCTTTTAAATCAGATATTGTATATTTGGTGAGAAAAAAATAAATTTCGTGTTGGGCCAAAATATTCGTAGCCCATTCGGTCAGGACATTTCACGTCACCCATGTTGTGCAAGTGCACCCGAACCCTGATGGGTTTCGATCTTCACCCCCTACGTGCAAGGCAGAGTTACAAGCTTAGTCATTCAATCACCCTTCAAGTGGGTTCTCAAATATATACACATCTCACACTTGGTATTTAACCAACGTGGGATCTAAGCTTTTCTTTTCCTCAACAAATATTCACAAGTAGCTTACTTTGAGCATCAATTTCTCATGGACTAGAATATAAAACCATAATTTTATGATTGAACCCTCCACCTTTACCAATTGAGAATATGCCTCAAAGTTTCCAAAAAATTACATTTTTTCCAACAATCCCCCATATGAATGAAATTTGATAGTTTTAACGAAAACCATTGACTCGATGTGGTGATAGAATCTACGATTGATAGTTGTATAGGATATGTAGGCATCCACCCTTGAACATTCCCTTGTGAAAGTATATTTACTTTACTAGCTGACTAGTAGACGTGTTGTCCTTGAATTGTTCTACCTTTTGTGCAAAAGATGATATACCTCACACAACTACCTCCCTAGCAAGGTTTTAGTTTTCATGGGTATGTTCACATAGCCACGAACATCTCCTGGTTCTATAAGAGTTTGAGAGAACTATGCCCAAATATCTCTTTGAAGTTGCCCCACTTCACTCTCACATAGGTGACTTATGTTGTTCGACTCACCAAAAACACATAATGGTCATTAAAAGCATTGTTTAACCTATCCCATTTTTAGTCACTGTTTACATCATAGGAATGGACTTGGGATCTACAGTAACCTCACAAGGTCTATACAATTAGGTTGTCCCTTTGAACCTAGATCTTGGGATCTCTAGTCAACTAGTTAGGGTTTTCCTTCACATAGCGCCTTTTATTTTCATGGGCTTTACTCTCATTCTTTTCGATGTTTTATCAACATGATCTCGATTTAAGCCCTTAGTTAACAGATCCGTGATGATATCTTTTAATTTTACAAAATCTATAGAGATAACTCCGTTTGAGATCAGTTGTTTAATGGTGTTGTGTTGATGACGTATATGTCTCGACTTACCATTATATAATACGTTAGCAAGATACCCTTACACTTTCAAGTGGTTGTAGGATGGTTTTCTACCTTTCCGTAACTGATATGGTGTCTTGTCCCTTTTCTTGTAGGGCACCTGATTTAAAAGGTAATTGGTTGATAAAAAAGCTTCCCCCCACATTTCTTGTGATAACTTAGATCTTCCTAGCAATGCGTTCATCATTTCCTTTAGAGTCTGATTTTTCTCTCGGCTACTCCATTTGATTGAGGAGAGTATGGTGGTGTTACTTTATGAATAATGTCATGTTTTGTAAAGTATTCAAATGGTTTAACATATTCAGCACCACAATCACTTTTACCATCTTAATCTTTTTAATAAGTTGGTTTTCAACTTCCTGCTTATAGAGTAGATTTCTTTATAGCTTCGTCTTTACTCTTATACGTAGCAATATTTTGTGTTAACTTCAATGAAGGTAATAAAATATTTATTTCCTCCTCTCATTTGAACAAATTTTAAGTCACAAGCATTGCTATGCATTAAGTCAAGTGGTTATGTGCTTCTTTCAATAGTTTGAAATGAAGACTTTATTAATTTTGCCTCAACACATGTTTAACATTTATGACTATAATTAATGTGAAACGAAAGAATGTGTTTTAAGTTAATTAATGTACGTAAAGTACCATAATTAACATGTCTGACCCTACTATGTCATAAATTAAATGACTCAAACATATAAACAGAAGAAGAAGCAACATTCTTATTCATAGTTTTGCTTTTATAGAGATTGCATTAAGTTTAATACATATCCCCTTCCCACAAATATTCCCCCATTAGACAAAATTAGCTTTTGGGATTCAAACACCATTTTAAAGCTGTGTACACTAAAGAGTGTCCCAGAAACAATGTTCTTGCGTATGTCATGCACATAAAATACATTTTGAAGCTTCAGTTCTTTGCCAGATGTCATCTTCAAGACCACAATACCCTTCCCATTGATCTTGGAATTCGTAACATTGCTCATATAGAGCTTCCCCCTATTTCACAAGGCTCCAACTAAGAAAAAGAGTATTTGTCACAACAGATATGACATGTGACACTAGTATCAAGTCACCATTCTCTTGGATTTGAGTCAATCATGTTGGCCTCAGAAATCAGAACACATAACTCCATATCTTCCACAACATTGATGGGAGTTTCCATTTTCTGTTAAGATTTCAGAAACGAAACAAGAATTAGAAAATTATCAACTTATGTTAGACGAAAGGAATTGAATAAAACCTGAAGCAAAAGTTTATACGGTCTAATCAAAAACTCAATAATATAATGCATCAGGTAGGTAACTCTGAAAGAGAGGTGGTGCACATGGCACGCTTAAATACCAAGTCTTTAAAAGAACCAATCCTAGACATGCACTCTCATATTGTCTTTTTAATTCACCTTTGATAAATTTATTTTTCTTTGATGTCACAATTTTGAAGCTACTATTTAAGCTTTCACAATTTAAAGCCACAATTAAGGTCACAATAAATAGAAATTTTAATTTCCAATTTATATTACCCTTTGATTTTGTTAAATGGCAGAATTAAAATTTTGAAACAAAATCAAAATCACTTCTGTTGAACGGCAAGGTTAAATCCCAAAACAAAAATTATTTAATTAAATCTTGTTTCTAAACAAAATCAAAATAAAATTTGTTAAATGACGGAATAAATCCTGAAACAGAATTATTTAATTAATTCTTCATTTGGAAATAAAATCAAAATCAAATAAAATCTGTTAAACGGCGGGAATAAATCTCGAAACAGTTTATTCAATTATTTCTCGTTTGGAAATAATATCAAAAAGGAATAAAATCTGTCGAACGGCTGGACTAAATCCCAAAACAAATTATTCATTATTCAATTATTTCTCATTTGGAAACAAAATTAGAATAGAATAAAATTTGTTAAACGACAGGATTAAATCCTGAAACAGATTATCAAATTATTAATTTTTATTCTCAAACAGAATACATTTATTTTCTTTTTGCCTTGGTATCTCTTTCGTCTCGGATTAGAGAATTGTAAAATAATAAAAAAATTGTCTTAAGATTGTTGGACAAAACAAGTTACCGAACAAATATATAAAAATATAAATAAACAAATATTTATGTATAAAAAAAGATAAATTGAATAATTTATATTTAATTTATCAGATACGAAAAACCAATAAATAACATAACGAAAACCAGAAATCGAAAAGAAGAATCGAGTTTTACTAGATGTTGATGCCTATTTTACACAGCTTCCTTAAGACAGATTCAGCCGCTCCTACGGAACTTGGAGAAACGTTAGTCGACTGTTTCCCAGGATACAATGACAAGATAATCCAAGCAATAGCACATTTGCAGTGATAAACGAACAAATGTTGTCTTTTTCTATGATCGAAACGTTAGAAAGTATGGAGAGGAAAAGAGAAGAATTTTGGAGAGTAAAATAAACTCGGTGTGAGAGAGTGTTGTTGTCCAGAAAATCTTGAAGAATTCTTAGGCTTTTATAGGCATGCAATATGGAGGAAATTTAGAAATATCATAAGGATATATGTCCTTTTAAATAAGATTTTGTATAATTTCTAAGAAAAAATAAAAAAATTTCGTGTTTGGCTAAAATATCCACAAACCCATTTAGTCCGGGCATTTCATGTCGCCTACGTCGTGCGGGTGTACCCCAACCCCGATGGGTTTAGATCTACACTCCTTGCGTGTGAGGCAATGTTTCAAGCTTAATAATTCAATTACACTTCTAGTGAGTTCTCAAATATATACACATCTCACAATTGGTATTTAACCAATGTGGGATCTAAGCTTTTCTTTTCCTCAACAAATATTCACAAGTAGCTTACTTTGAGCATCAATTTCTCATTCATCACTCAACCATTTTTAGCATACGATATACCGTTGTAAAGGTCTCATAGAGTAGAATATAAAACCATAATTTTATGATTGAACTCTCTACCTTTACCAATCGAGAATATACCTCAAAGTTTCCAAAAAATTATATTTTTTCCAACACTCTCTTACCGCATGTCATCTCCTAACAAGTTGACTGGTTCCTTTTACAATTCTTTGTTAGGTTGACAATGTGACATCAGGTTATTAAACTAGAGAGTATATGACTAATAAGTATGTGGAGTGGCCTGATTGTTAGGAATAGGTGACTTGCTTATTCCACAGAATTTGATGAAATAGTTCCTATGGAGGAAGAGGTATATTGAGTGGAGCAAGTTGGTTGAACTATTCTAGTGAAGCTAAGGATTAGTGGCATCTGGCCAGCGTAACCTGATAGCGAAACATATATGTGTAACAAAATTAATGATTTTTTTTTTGAATTTTGCATCATTAGTTTAATGGCATCAGTTAATGTTGATAGGAATTTGGTACTAATAATAATATTATAAAAATAGAGGATGATTAAAGTAGATGAATGAAATCATAAATTTTCGCATAATAAAAAGATTAAAACCATAATTAGACCGCAATCAATCAGAGACTGATTTGCATTGATTAGAAAAAAGAAATATGCAGTAACTAACTTACAAAAAATCTAATCTTCTTGAAAGATGCATATTCGGTTATCCAAATACGATAAAGCGATGAAAAGGGAAAAGCAAAACAAAAAGAATAAAGGGGGTAGGGGACTAGTTATTTGTCCATTTCACGTAAAAGAGAATAGTCTGATGAACCTATTTATCATGGTGGTAATAGATGACCTATGCTACAATAATACCTTGGAGCTCAAAGACTCATCATCAGGCAGGCCTCGACCAGGATAGACACAAAGTCGTGTCCCTGCAAAATTGGCCTGTTTCGGTGCCCTTTCGAAATGATGAAGTAAAAAGAAGTACCATCATCTGCCATGGATTCAAAGGAGCTCTAAAAATCATAACAAAGAGCAAATCAGAGAGAAGGAATATTTTCTACTTGGTAGGATGCACTACTTTTTCCCCATTTGGTGCTGCTTCTCCCTCATAATTATAAAGGACAATTTTTAGGTTTGCCATTTGGCAAGCATAGAATATGCAAAGCAGCCATATTATTCCATCGTAAAAGTTTTAAAAGAAAAAAGCTATATTTAAATCGTGTACAATTGTTTAAGTGCCTTAATTATTCTTTATATATATTTATCTCATAATCGGTCGAATTAATATTTTCTATACTGGTGGTGAAATAAATAAATTTTATATTGATAATATATGAAAGATCATGCGAAATGAATATTACAAGCCTCGAGACCTGATGATGTTATGAAATGAATCAATAGACTCGATTGGTAAAATGAGATAGAAATTTAAATGTGAAAATGTTAAATATTTCATGAAATTTAATTTGAGATTTCATTGGCATAATAAAATGTTAAATACTTCATAGAATTGAATTTGAGATTTCATTGGCATAATATTGAATCTATGCATTAGTATGATATTTGAATTTAAAAGTTGATAATTGGCATGGAAATGCAAGCTTTGAAAGCATATTGAGTTGTCTATATACGAGTTTAAAATAGAATGAAGACTTATTTAAAAACGTGAAAATATAGGGCATGAGACAAGGATTACCGATATTGATTGTTTATATATAAGTTTTATAATTACTTATATGCTTGACTTGTTTATGCTTTGTATTCAAATTATGATTAGCACCATTGAGCTCTGTTGATCAGTGAGTGGATTTGTTTATTTCTGTGCTCAAGTATCGATTAGGTATTATAGATCCGAGAAGTTGGCAGCATCTAGGACTAAACTCTCAACTCAACAATGTTGGTATCATATGTTGAATTTTAAGTTTAATTTGGCATGTACCTAGTGTTAAAGTTAGTTCTGGAGTTTACTTTGATGAATTGGCACTTAAGATGTTAGTGGATTATAATCTAAGTAGGTTATCCATATGTGATCGTGAATGTATGATGGTATGGATGATCTTGGATAATGTCTAGGCCATGATTCATGAATTTCTTACATACTAAGTAAGATTTTTTTTTTGTTTGAATATGGAGATAATATGATCATGTTGATGACTATTTGATTGAATGTGTTTAGATAAGCATATTTAGTGTATAAGACATGTATTTTAAGTTTCATAGGCTTTGGAAATGAATTGATGATGTTTTGGGTCAAAACATGTGATTTTAAGGGTGATTTTTAGGTTTTGGCAAACTTGTTTCGATACAACTGGTCAGATGTATCGAAACAAGTAAGTTAGTAGCCAAAATGTACTATATTAGGTACTTGTATTGGTACAAGTACCCACTTGTCCTGATACAACTTGGCCATACAAAGGTCCTTCCCTTTTTTTGTTTTGATCCCTATAGACCTAAACTTGGTCCTAATCACCCTCGAACACCTAGAATGCATTTTTAAATGTTTCTAAATTGTTTTCAATGACTTAAAATGATTTTAAATTAATGTGAATTTTTTTATTATAAATTATTAATGCTTAATGTTCATAATGTCAAATGAAAAGCAAATTAGTTCGAGTTGCTCTTGAAATGAATGCGGTGTCTCATATTTGGACTCAGTGACCGAATTGAGTACGGGGTGGCACATACTGTTTTAAATGCCCCTCTCAAATGGTGGATTCAAATGCATCTGTTAAGTGGATGTAATCTTCAGTACGATGACCCAAGGCCTTATGGAACTAACAACATAAGTTGCTTCTATGTTGGCATGGGTGCATTAGGGAGGAGTTTTCAATATTCATATGTTCAACTTGGCCAAGGATGTAGGTTAGAGAGGATGTGAGTTTATGATAGGTTTTGAACCGATTATAAGGTACTCTAGTTTGAGGACCTTTTTGGTGTCTATCATCTCGGATGGGTTTTACGCAGTTCGGGGAATTAATAGAGGAGATCATACGTTGCCCTTATTGGGAAATGTACCCATATTGTAGTAAACATGCAATTCTTTTCTATGTATTTAAAAAATGAATAAATAAATAAAGTTAATTTCACATTTCACTGTTATATCTTTTGTGTTTCTATCATTCATGTTTTGCATGCATAGTGAAATTCTGACAAACAAATATCAGCTTATTGATTGTCTAAGTTCAAACTGATGATAAGTGGCACTGTAAGAACATTTTCATTGCGAGAAAGACAACTTATTTCAGTAGATAATCTAAACGAGTCTGTAATCTTATAAAAGAATCAAAATGAGCATTTCATTCAAATACTTAAAAGGATTATTATGTCGTCTAAGATTCCAATTGGGGAGAAGGCTAGTCTTGGCTATCAGAGTAGTTTACTCCACGGGTAGAGACATAGATATACTCATTGGAAAAATGATACATTGGACTGGACCCAAGTTTAATTAGTTTTGAATCTGTTTGTAAATTAATTTACTTGTGAGGTTCATGGTGTGATTTACCTAAATCCTAAGTTTGTCACTGACCATGTGTATGTAACTCATGTGCTTTAATATAAGTGGAGGCTTATGCTCTAAAGATGATCGAGCCCATAACTAGTATGTTGGGTACATGACTTGTGTATGGCATGGCTTTACTAGCAACAATGGAATTTATAACTCGATTAAAGAGTTAACGATATCCTCTCATTGGCATTGTGTGGATTGATAAATATAGAACATGACCACAAGTTGCTTGTTCTCGAGCGAGCAATTTATCATAGTCATTTGTTGACAGTAACTATATTAATCATTAAAAAGACACAATGGTGACAATGAGATAAAATAGGATTGTACTAAGCGAATGAATTTAACTCAAAGAAATTAAGGATATCATATGAGGGTAACACACACATGACGAGGTCATTGGACAAAGTAGATGGATGAATTGCTTTCATAAAGAGTATACAATAAGGAGTTCTCAATAATGGTACTTTTTGTGGACAGACTCCATGATTAAGTAAATTGTGAATTATCAGAATGATGGTTCTGGACATAATTTCAATTACTATAGCCTAATTGTATATGAGCAAAGCATATGATCGAGTGGAGTGGACTTTTATTGAAGAGGTGATGAAGAAGATGGGCTACGCAAATGATTGGGTAACGAAAGTTATAAGATTCGTTCATTCAGTCCGTTATGTTGTCAAATGCAACTCTACCCTCTCCGAGACGTTTGTGCTGGAAAAGGGCCTCAGACAGGGAGATCCTCTCCACTACACCGAAACAGGCTTTTAGCGACGTTCTTTTAGGCCTTTAGCGGCGTTTTCTAGCGCCGCTAAAAACGCCGCTAATGACAGCGCCACTAAAGACCAAGACCTTTAGCGGCGCTTTTCCCACAAACGCCGCTAAAGACCAAGGCCTTTAGCGGCGCTATTCCCACAAACGCCGCTAAAGACCAAGACCTTTAGCGGCGCTTTTCCCACAAACGCCGCTAAAGACCAAGACCTTTAGCGACACTTTTCACACAAACGCCGCTATCGAATAGACCTTTAGCGGCGCTTTTTTGAAAACGCCACTAAAAATATATCTTTTAAAAAAATAAATTTTTTTCAAATAATATTTATTTCTATGATAAATATTATATTATGTTTTAAGGATAAATAAAAATATTATTTAAATTAAATTTTCTCTGAAAATTTTAACTTTAAAACTAAATATAAATATAAAAATTAATGAATTTAAATTTAGAATTTAAAATAATAAATTAATAACACAATTAAAATCCAAAAGCTAGAACACTTTTAAGTAAAAATGCAAATTTAGAATGAAAACTAAAATAAATAATACATATGCAAGGTAATAATATACAATGCATTTTCTTAATCAAGTAAATCTTGGTAATAAAAGATATAATACATTTACTTAGTCAAGGAAATCTTATAATGAACTCAAACCAATGAGCCTTACAGAAAAACTGTTGAGCATGGCTTCGAATTTGAACCGCAAATTTGGCTCCTACATGCTCTGCATGAAAATAAGAGTAACTTAATATGTTCAAACCATAGTGAACATGGCAAAGATAAGTAAATCAGTTCAACTTTTTAAGATTGTTTTATAATGTTATAGTAAATTATTAAAAAAATACATCTAAAAATAATAATAACTCAACTTTTTAAGATTGTTTGTGAAATATAAAATGTACACTACTGATATATCTACTCACTTAAGTCAATATAGGTAACCAAAGTTCAATCATATCTGTTGTCTGGACTCGTACATGTAACCAACAGTCACACTTGACTAAAAGTGTCATAGATTTGTTATGCAATGCACACAAGTAAAAGAAAAATGATATAAGTTCATTTTTTATTAAATTTTGGCACATATCTCAAAGGCAACTGGGCCTCCGGGAATGTCAGAAATATGAATTTCATCATTGTTTTCTTCATTATCACTTGCAACCAACTTTTGTAAGTATGCATTTTTCGACAGAAGAGGAAACTGCATATACGTTCACAAAGATATAAGTTCGGATTGCATGTAAGATACAATGGAAATATGGAAAGCATTCTAGTAAGGACATTACGCTTGAAGAGAATGCTCGACCATAGACGGAAATTCATGAGAACCGGAAGAAAATGCTTACCTTGTGCAGATAAATCAAATATATATATTGCCTTTACCATTGAAGTCTGAAATCCTGCAATGGAAAACAACATCTTGGAATCAGTTGAAGAAACCACCAAAACGGTAGACAACAAGCATCTCTCTATCTTTATTTTATTTTATTTTATTTTTTATTCAAAGAATGGGGAATCAATGAAAAAGGATAACAAAAAGATTAGAAAAGTAATATAGTAATGAACAATCAAACATCAACTAACCAACAAATTAACAACAATATCATTCACAAATTGGAACTGAAATCTGAGGAATCTACCAGAATATATATAATCACAAAAATCTAATAAAAATATCAATATTCCAACATTCAAGATCAGATTTTTAGAGCATGGAAACAGGGAAAATGCCCACAATCAAAAAGATTTTTCAGAATGATAAAACAAATGCAGAAATTACCAAGAAATTTACACTATCATTGAGGAGAATTAAATAGCAAAACTCAAAAAAAAGTAACCAAATTTACACAATAAACCCACCAATAAAAACAAACCTTCATAAGTTGTCTGCAATGAATCAACTATCCTGTTAAGTGTCGCAAGCAGAAGCCTCATTCCTTGTTTATCAAAACCATCAGTGTCATGCTGCACAAACAAAGAATTTTATTTTTTGGAAAAGTTAGAAGGATTTGCAAGGAAGTAACTGATTAAGAAGCAAAGAAAAACAAAGGCAGTACAGACATTAACAATACATGAAAATACATAACTATATAGATATATAGAAAGGTTATAGCTAATCTAATAATGTAAGTTAAGCAAAGTTAAGCAAAGTCAAGCAAGTCCACCACAGATTAAATATAAAAACAAAAATAAATAAATTAAGTTCCGAATCTGGAAAGGGAAGACTTTACCTTGACCTGCGGATTCTAAGAGAACATTCACAGATTCCTCACCAGTCCACCACCTATCGAAATCAACCACAAGAAATTAAGTGTCGTGCGGTCCCTAAATTTTCTGGCAGTATGGGAAAGAAGGGAAGTTGGTTTTCTGCAATTAAAAAAATTTTCTTTGCTGCTCATAGCAATTTGGTGTGACGTTTTACCCCTAAATTTGCTGCTCATAGCAATTCGATTCATACTTTAAACTTTACTATGTATATTTGTAAAGTTGATAATCACATTCATTCATACTTTGCTGCTCATAGCAAGCACCTGCTACAAGACACTTTAATGAGGAATAAATCAAGGAAAATATAACAAAGGTATCCACTTACGATTCTTCTAAATCAATAACTTTAATAGCAACTTACTTGTTCAGTTCCTTGTCAAACCTGAAAATCAGTTCCGGAAATCTAAGAATTAAGGGAGAATCAACTTTCCTTTAAAAAGAAAACCAACCTTTCCAGCTTAAAACAATAAGTAGAAACAAAACAGAAGCAATTGAAAGGCTATCCATTTTTAATTAAGAGATCTACAAACCAGTCTATTATTTTGTTGGTTAAATTATAAAAGAGTCTACAAACCAGTCTACAATCCAGTTTAAGCAAAATTTCACCTTTATTTGGTGTTGGGATCGAAACTTCAACATGCTGTAAAAAGCACAAAAATTCACAGTGTTATAAAATCAAGTCCCTGCCCATTATTTTTTCAAGTTTATGTCAAGCAGGTCCATATAAAAAATTTAAACACTTCACTGTAAAGTATCAACCTCTCCGTCCTAGCAAAACAGTACAAAATTATATGAAGAAAAACAGTACAAAAAAAGAAAAAGAAAAGCAAAATAAATCATGCATAAGATTTTCAGCAGCAGATTATGAAGATAAACAGTACAAAAAAAAAAAGAAAAAGAAAAGCAAAACAGTAGATTTTTACCTCCAAAGCAGCAGCGCCTCCGCCATAGCTGCTATATTGTAAAGCATGCATAAGATTTTCAGCCATTTGTCTCACTAAAAGAGATCAAATCGAAGCTTTATTTTGAAGGAAAAATGAAGTTTGAAGGTGGAATTTGTATTATGTAGTTGAACCCGAGGACCTGTGACGATTCACAGGATTTGCATATAGATAAGCATCCATAGTGCAGTTCAGATTCAACTAAATTGAACAAAGTTTTAAGAAATTTCAGACCCTAAAAAGCGAAAGTAAGAAGGGAAAAAAAAGGATAGATGAGGACCGATTCTTCTTTGTTTTTTTAGTCGATATTGGAGTCATCAAAATTATCGGAAGCGACGACGCCTTCACCGAAGATCTCCAGTGTGTCAACATCGTCGACTTCCATGGTTGAACCTTGGACGTCTGGGTCCGTCACGAATTCCATCGGCATCGGCCTCGGCCTCATCTTTCCCCCCTTTTCTTTAGGCTTCTAAGGATTTCTTTTGTTGGTTTAATATTAATTATTTTTGTTGAAATATCAAGCTGAGGTTATATAGGGTCAAACAAGTCAGTATAATTCATTATGGATTTTGTGGCGTTTTTAGCATAAATGCCACTAAAAAATTTAATCCACCTAATAAAACGGTAGCGTTTTAAAAAATTTTAACACATCTATTGATTACCTTTTATAAATTTTTATTTTATTTTTTATAAATTGATTTATTTTTGCGGCGTTTTTTTTTTTTACGGCGTTTTCATAAAAACGCCGCAAAAAATTATTTCATTTTGAACAAAATGACGCCGTTTTGCTATGCTAAAAATTTTTTATTTTGTTTTTTATAAATTATTTTTTATAAAAATAAAAAACCAAGTACTCTCAAAATAAATATTGTATATTTTAATAAGAAAACAAATAATAAAATGGTTGTAATTAATTATTAAGTTAGAATTATCCAAATTAAATAATTACCTATATATCTATATCATTTTATTTTTGTATTTTTCCTTATAATTTGGTCCTCTCCAAAATAAATAATTATACCTAAATATTCATATCAATCTATTACTTTTTTAACTTATTTATTAATTCTATTTAAACCAATATTTAAATATATCAAATGGTTTAGATTAATTTTTTAAATATAAAAGCATTAATTAATTGTATAAAATTTTATCATTTAACAAATCTCAAGTAAACCTTAACCTTAAACCCTAAATTAACCATTCAATACATATAAAGTCTATCTATTATATATCTCTTAAATAATTTAAACTATATACTCATAATTTCAATATATTTGATTTATTATTATCTCTTTTTACAATTATATAAGAACATATTTAAAATATAAATTAAAAAATAATTAATCTAAACTCAAAACCTTAACCCGACCCCTGAATCCTTAAACCTTAAATCCCTAACTCTTAAACCCTAACATCTAACCCTTAAACCTTAAACCTTAAATCCCAACCCTTAAACCATAATCGCTAATCCATAATCTCGAAATCCATACTCCCTAAACCTTAAAATATGAACTCCTAAAACGGCCTTAAATCTTAAATTAATCATATACCCTAAACTAAAAACCCTAAACAAATTTATTATTATCTCTTTTACAATTATATAAGAACATATTTAAAATATAAATTAAAAAAATAATTAATCTAAACCTAGAACCCTAACCCGACCCCCGAATCCCTAACTTTTAACCCCTAACACGTCTAACCCCTAAACCCCTAACCCTTTAACCCCTAAACCTTAAATCCCAACCCTTAAACCATAATCCCTAAACACATACTCCCTAAACTAAAAACCCTAAACTATAGTGATAATTAATTCAATATTTTAAAATTAATACTATTTCTTTTACAATTATATAAGAAAATTTTTAATATATAAACTAGAAAACAATTAGTAATCATGTACCCAAAAAACTTTAAAATTATTTTAAATAATAGTATTTTAATTTTTCCATATGTTTTATTTCAAATTATTTCTACGTGTCATTATTTTTTTCTGAAGATTTTAAATATTTAATTAGAAATAAATTAAATTTCATTTAATATAAATAAACAAATTAAGATAAAATGTTTTTAGCGGCACTTGTTCAAAAACGCCGCTAAAGCCCTGAGCATTAGCGGCGCTTCTTCAAAAACGCCGCTAAAGACCAGAGCATTAGCGGCGCTTCTTCAAAAACGCCGCTAAAGACCCATGACGTTAGGTTTAGGTTTTTGCGACGCTTTTTGGAAAACGCCGCTAATGCTCATTTTTAATGCCGTTTTCGAGAAAGCGCCTCTAATACTCGATCTTTAGCGGCGTTTTTTAGATAGCGCCGCTAATGATTAATTTTTAGCAACGTTTTTATCCAAACGCCACTAAAAACGCCGCTAAAAGTCTATTTTGGTGTAGCTCTCTCCTTACCTATTTTTATTCTACGTGGAAGAATTTTCAAAATTGTTAGTTTGTGCTCAAAACAATAATATTCTTAAGGGAATTCGGGCTAGCAGAAATGGGTCACGTATAAGTCACCTTTCTTTTACCGATGACACACTCCTTTTTATTCGTAATAATAAAAAAAAAAGGATGTGGAGGAAATTGTAAATATTATCACAAATTTTAATAGAAACAAAATGGTGTTCCAGAGCAAGATGGATGCGGCATTGATGGTGTGGGAAAGGGCGCAAACGCTGAGCAGAGATTTCAGAATCTTTAATCTGACTGAAACTTCGGTTATTCCCCCTACTCCGGTGAAAAAGGGTTGGATAAAACCCCCAATTTGATACGTCAAAGGAAATATGGATGCTGCTGTTTCGACTGGGTGCAGTGGATTCGGTGCTGTCGCGAGAGACCATGATGGCTTTGTCCTTGGGGGCTGTTATAAATTTGTGGTAAAGTCTCTGGACGTGATTTGGGCGGAGTTGGAAGCTTTAAACGAAGGCTTAAAGTTGGTTGGACGGTTAAAAGTGGCCCAGCTAATATTGGAGTCTGATAGCGCCATGCTGGTCAACAAGGTCAAAAAGAGGATGCAGGACGTCACTATTCTGGGCCAGCGCATAAAGCAGGATTGCAAAGCGTTTAACAAGTTTGATTCAGTCCAAATTAATTGGATTAAACGTAATAGTAATAATGTAGCAGATTCACTTTGTAACTTAGCCATTAAAAATAGAAGTGATTTGTATTTCAATATGGATTATCCGTTGGATATCCATAACATTATTATTCACGATGCAATAAAGTGAGGTTGACCTCGGGTCGTTTTTCTTAAAAAAAAAAGTTCAATCAAATTGCATTTGAATCAGAAGAAAATTCTACGAATTTGAAAATAATTTAATTGCGTTGATTTATTCGATGTGGAATTAAATTAGGCGATCATGAGATTTGTTCAACTAGAGAATTTGATTAAGAATTTTCTTAAAAAATTAATTTGGAAAATCTATGTGATTTTTGGGAAATTAATTTTGATTAAGTAAAATTAAATTAATCAAATTAATTTAAATTAATATGATATTTTTGGAAATTAATTTTGATTAAGTAAAATTAAATTAATCAAATTAATTTAAATTAATATGATATTTTTGAAAATTAATTTTCAAGTCAGACAAGTAGCCGAATGGGTAATTAAATTTGAAAATTGAACTTGAGATCGAAAATTGGGCCCGAGAACCCAAAATCTATTCGAGACCCAAAAATTGGTTGAACTGAGCTGACAGTTGAACTGGTGCCAGCAATAAATCGACAATAGTTGAACCGACTCGAGGTGCCATGTGGGTGTCACAGATGCGATGGCACCACCATACATGACGGTTCCAGCGGCGACAACAACGACATTTCGGCAGTCAGCGGGTGGTCTTGTGCTAGTTGAGCAGTGGAAGAATCACACTCTTACTAGGACTCTATCAAATAATTTGATTTCAGATTAACTATTCCAAAAATAATATTATTTTAATTGTTTCAATATTAAATTTAATTTAATATTTATCTCAATAGTATTTTATTAATTTAATATTAAAGTGGTTATTGTAATATTAAATTTAATTTAATATTTATCTTGTAGATAAGTATTCTATTAATTTAATAGATTTATTATTAAATTTAATCTAATATTTATCTTGTTAAGTATTATATTAATATAATATTAAAGTGATTAAGTTTAATCATAGTTGATCTCTAAACTCTCCTTATATAAAAAGAGTCGCGACTTATTATTTTTCACATACTTGAATTCAAGAGAAAGTTGTAGAGAAAATTCTCGAAGAAATTATTTTAGAAGATTTCTAGAGATTTTTTCTTATTTATAACTTGACCCTAAAGTTTAAAGAAATTGTGAAATTACCCCATTGGTAATTTTGTGGAAAATATTATGATTCGAAGCGAACCCACACTCGACAGATGTGAGCTTGAGGATAGCGGAGAAGAGTACTCAGTCAAAGCATTACAATTTTGATTAAGTGTTTATTACATTAGACATCACAATCAAGTTCTTGTATTTGGGAAAAAATTAAAACTCTTGTTTTCCATAAACTTACTTTCCACTACGTTTTCCAAACCTATTTTTCCAACAGCCCCCTAGTATAGGCTATGGTGGTGCTTATTCCTATGATCGCCTACTTGGTGATGGCTAGTGCTGGCCACTATAATTGTGTTGAGGGGATGAGTTACGAGGGGCACGAAAGTCTTGATTCTTACTCACAAATGGTCGGGCATTTCTCGTCTGAATCAAATCACTTTTTGCAAATCTATAAGCTATTTCGTATAGGACAAAGAGTTTGTCCAAGGGATTATTGACGAGATTGTACTTAAGGATTTAGTGAATAATTCCCATTATGAATGCTTGGAAGGCTAGATCATTTAAAACCCCAATGATCATGGTGGTAGTATTAAAGCGACAAATAAAATCACGATTCACATTCACGCTACCAGATGGACATTGGGTAGGTTGGGGACCGCTACAATATTTTGTTAGCAAAAAATATTCTCATGAACAAACTGGCTAGCTGATGGAATGTGTGGATGAAACCCCTTAGTAATGACAAGTACTGAGCTTGGGATGTGTAGGTGAGGGTTATGGAAAAACCTTTACAATTGATTTCATCCAAGGCTCCTAGGATGTTCATATGATTATTGTAATGAGCCAAGTGATCTTCATGATCTCCTTGCCCTTGCTATGACGCCTTGGGAATTTTGAATGTCGGAGGGAAATTATAGGCCAAGATTGCTGCATAGAGGGGCTCGTTAGCAAAACTACATGAGATTTCTTCAAGTTTAGCACTTTGGATCTCTTTTAGCTCCCTTCTTAGTGCTTGCACTTGTTCCTCCATGGAAGCGCCATTGTAATGACCCAATAGTCAGAGGTGATGGAAACCGAGATTTGGGACTCCATTCCCGTAAAATGAACCCATAAATATTTTTATTAAATATTTACAAGGTTAATTTAGTAGTGAACTAGATTTTGGTTAAGTAATTTTCATGAAATTAGGAGTTGCTAACGTACGGACACTAAATCGCATAAGGATTAAAAGTTGAATTATAGATTGAAATAAATTAAAGGGAATAAAATAGTAGTTACCCCACTAATAAATGTGATGGGCGATGGTGGAGGCTTATAATGTATTAAATGTTATAAATTTATAGTTAATAAAAATTTTATAATATAAAATAATATTATTAGATAATGGTAATAAAGAATCAAAACCATTTCTTTCTTTTAATTTTTACATGCAAACATTAAAAGGAAAAAGAAAAAAAGAAATAGCATGGGGAGACGCATGGCCTAAGGGGTTTGGAGTTCAAAACCAAAAGTGGTTAGTGTAATTTTTACGTTTTTGGAATCTCAGTATTTAGAACTAGCCGGCCCATCTTACAATTTTTAGAATTGTTCAAGGTTGATGATGTTACCAATGTTGATTAGTTAGATTTTTTTTGGATTAAATTGATTGATTTTTCAGTTAGGAGTGGAAAAGGACTAAATTGTGGAGTTAATTGTTAATTTTGAGCAATAGAGACTAAATTGTGAAAAATTAAAAATTAAAGGGTAGAATTGAAAATAGGGAACTAAATTTAGCTTAGAGTGAAATTAGAATAAAAATTTGATGTTAACTATAGAGAATAAAATTAGTCTCGATTTAGGGACTAAATTGAAGATTAAGCAAAATATGGTATAAAATTTGAAATTTAATAAAAATTGAGTATTGTATTATTAATTTATTTTAACTATTTTATTTTGTAGCAAACGCCATTCTGGAATCCTCGAGTAAGAAGGGGAAAGAAAAGGTCGACATCGAGTAGCTCGGAATATACGGTTTGTGTTTCTATAACCCGAACTAAGTTATAAATTATTGCATTTTGAATTGTTGCATATGATAAGTAATTGAGGTGAGAACTCTTCTACTTTTGGCCAAATTGAATCAATCGACGATTACAATGAACAAATTATGTCTATCGAGAAATGTGGTATTCTTATCAATATGTGTATTGAGAAATTATAGTTGTTATTAAATTTAATATATACTTATATGTGTGATGATGCATATATGTAAAATTGGAACATTGAATGTATTGAAAGTGAAATGAAGCCCTATTAATTATTTCGAGCTAAGTCGGATATAGATGGCATGCCATAGGATAGGAAATGTTCAGGGATTCAGTCGACCTTGAGTCGATGATGCACTGGGTGCCAATTTGCTTCAGTTTAACCGATAAGACAATGGGTGTCAACTTATATGGCGCTGGGCGTAGTTATTATTTCAAATTTATCCGATGAGGTAGTGGGTGCCAAACTGGTGTATTGGTTGGATTCGTGTATCCGTGTATCCGTCAGAGTCCGAGTCATGTTAATAGGGGAAATTAAATGATAAAATTTATGTGTTGACATTGTGATGACAAGGATGGGAAATTGAATATGAAATGATGAAATGAGATATGAATATTGAAATGAATTCATGTACTGAACAAAAAGATGAAACATGCCATTGAAAGAGTTAGTTTCCCAAATGCCATATGAAATGGTACTGTCATGTGTTAAAATTTGTGAACTCTATTGAATGTGAATAAAGAATGAGTAAGTTGACATTATTGATTTGATACATATGTTTCATAACATTACTTGTTGTATTTTTATATCTTAACTATTCATATCGAGTTTAAATTGTTCGGATTATAGAAATACTACTAAGATATACTCAGCATGTGGGTTTTTTTTCGTGCATAGGTTAGGTGCTTTTCAGCTTATCCTCGACTCAGCATCCAACAACGAATCCTGGGCTCAAGTGTGGTGATGTTCTATTTTGTAATGGCATTTACCTAGGAGGTCCTTTGGTTGATGTTGTTTATAATGTGATGATATTTTGGTTTTCTAGTAAAATAATGGTTATTTGTATATATGGTTTTAATTGAGGCTATATTTGATATGATATCTTGGCTTAATGTTTTGGTATAGGTTTAGCTTAAAGCTTGGTAGCCTAAGTAGCCAAATGTTAGTTCAATTTTGGAAAATTTGGTATGAATGGTTGATGCTTTATCAAATTTTTTGAAGATATAAAATGTAATACCAGTGAGGGTACACTGGTCAGGCACTTAGGATGGTTGTTTTGGCTTGTTTTGAGCATGTTTAATCGTGTTTTGAATAGGCTAAATGATTGGTGAATTGGTTGTTTAATGTCCAAGTAAACACAATATGGTAAACTTGAATTTTAAGGTACAATTAGGTACACACAGCCTAGGACATGGTCTGTCGCACGACTGTGTGACAGACACTGGCAACACATACGAGTATGTGCCCTGAACGTGTTGTAAAACAGTATAAATTTAGTTCCCACACAGGCTGACACACAGCCATATGACTCAAGTCAGTAAGTTACACGGACGGGGACACAGGTTGGGACACGGTCATGTGTCCCAACTTCGAAAGTCACATCGCCTTATGACCCCTGTTTCTAGGTATTTTTGAGATTACCCTAAAACTTTTAGAATTATTTCAAATTATCCTCTATTTGTTTTTAGACTATTTTTAGGGACACGTAAACTTGTATTAGGGACTGTAAGAGTATTTTTACTTTGGTTTGGAATGAAATAGCAAAACTTAATTAGGTGAGGTAAGTCATTCTACTAATATCATTAAAAGTAGATAGGCAGAGTATTGACCAATACTCTGATGCTAATAATTGGAATAATCTTTTTTATGTATCCAACGTTTAGTTTTCAAGAGGGGATAAATTGAGATAAGAGTGTAGACAGTGGAAGACCAAGTTTAGCATTGCATAGCATGATTCATTAGTCGATTGTGTAAGACACTATTATGGAAATATTAAATTTGATATGATGTAAATAGTTAGCTTTCAGTTTTACTTATAATGTAATTAAATGTTGTAATTGGTTAGTAATTTTTGTGACCCTAATCCGGCAACGGAGAGGGTTACGGGTGTTACAGTCATGGTTATGATGATATCTATTATAAAAGATTGCTGGGTAGAGGGAGTCAAGGGTTGGTTCAGAGGGTCGTTTATCTCACATAATTTCTTTACCTTCGAAGGATAGATCGTATTGTTCCTTCTTCTTAGACTAGGTGGTCCACTCTAACCCAGCCTCTGCCTACTCATTTTAGCATTCTTTCGGTCTAATAGGCATTGCCATTGTTTTTCCTAGTAAAGTTGCTACTATTTTTAAATTTAGGCTTCTAATAGACACAATTTCTCTTGCATCTCTAGAAACTGCTGTGAACTTATGTTAGGATTTTGAAAGGTCTAGCCATTTGGTGGAGCACTTGTGTTGCCTTGGGGAGGTTGAGCATACCACTATAGTGGTAGTAGGTGTTGGTAATAAAGTGTATGAGTATGGGTGTCATGTGAGACAATAGAAGAGGTTTTTGGTGGAGGTTGAGAATGGTTCCGAGTTTTCTGTTGTTGGTTTGGGCTATGAAGTGCTTGCTGAGTAACTTGAGGTGGTTGTTGAGTTTATGTTTGGGTTTTGGTTAGTTTCATTATTTAGGATGATAGTAGAATGGTGAGCCATGGTGGTTAAATCCATGTTCATCGCACCAATTATTGATAGAAATAACCAACAAGGAGGCAAGGGTGGTGGAGAGGAGTATTGATTCACTTGTGACTAGAGGAGAGTCAGAGTGAAGGGGTTATGGAAGGAGAAAAGGGAAGGAGAGTGCTAAAATTTTTTTCTAGGTTATTACAAAAAAAGAGTCGATCCCATGTTTTTTATGCACTAGGACTTATATGAGGGGTCGCCTCTTGTGTGTAATGCTACGTATCCAACAATGTAATGTCCTACAAGGTTGTTTGTGTTGACCAAGTGGCACATCCATTATAGGTTAGTTGCTCCCATATTGTGTATTGCATAGTCCTATTTTGACATTCTCGTTCTTAGGACTATATGAAATTGGTATGCCTTAGTGGTCATCATAAAAGTGTGTAGTGAACTGTCTTCAGGCTAACTTGGATAGTGTGCACGTGGGGTCATATGTAGGTTGTCCTAAGTGAAGGTCGCTATGGATGGTCCCTAACTGTCCTAAGTGAACGATCGCTATGGAGAGTTCCTAATGAAGGATTGTATGTAGATCGTTTCTCGAGGATAGTCGTCTTCAAGTTACCTTATGTCTTGCAACGTGTAGTTGCCAAGGTGGGATATAAGAATTATATATTTTTATATTAATTTTTATTAAACTAAAATATTGAAAATCTAATAATAGTGAACATTTTATTTTTGTAATATTACTAAGTTTAAAATTTTTATTCCAACAAATAATTAATAAAATATAACTCTGTGCAATTTTTTAATATGCATAACTCTTCATATTACAAACTAACTTTTTTTACTTCAATAATACTAAAATAATAAACCAATTTGGTATCCTACCACCATTATTTACAAAAAAAATATGGTGTGGGTAGTGGAGCGTGGTCGAGAGGCAGCACCACCCTTGACTTTGATAGTCAATCATTTAACCGTCAAAATATAATATATTTTAAGGCTGGAGGGTAGTGGATAGGTTGCACTAGTATAGTGTTCAATACGAGTTAGGGGTGTAAAATACGAGTATTTTGGTGGTGCCTTCCTGACAGGTGTCATCGATTGAATGGTGTCTTCCTAACAGGTGGCACCATTGTGATTTAATGACTTTCTGACTACCTGATGGTTGAATCATGAGGGGTTGGGGCTGAATCGATCACGGGTAATAAGGGGACCTTATAACCATAGTCCCCTTAGCCTCATTCATGTAAAAAAAAGGTATTTCGATTGTAAAAAAAGAGAGCAGAGAATAGAGAAGAGAATGGAGAAGGTAAAAAAAAATGAGATAACCTTGGGGTGGTAGAGAAGATAGAAGAGAAACAAGTGGGTAAAAAAAGATGGTAACAACAGAGAATAGAGAAGAGAAATAAGAAGGAAAAAAAAAGAAACGGAGAGGAAGCAGTCATGTAAAAAAAGAGAGGGTGTTTTTGTAATGAACCGATAGTCAAGAGTGTCGAAAAGTGAAGCTCGGGACTCCATTCTTGTAAAATGAACTCGTAAATATTTTTATTAAATATTTACGAAGTTAGGCTAGTAGAGAATTAAATTTTTGATAGGTAAATTTCATGAAAAGGAGTTATAAGGATGTTGCCATTGTTAATTAGTTAAAGCTACCCGACCCATGTTCTAATTTTTAATATTGTTCAAGATTGAGGATGTTACCATTGTTAATTAGTTAGAGTTTTAAGGATTAAATTGATATATTTTTAAGATACATGTGGAAAAGGACTAAATTTTGGAATTAATTGTTAATTTTGAGTAATAGGGATTAAATTATGAAAAAAAATTATGGGGTAGAATTGAAAATAGGGAGCTAAGTTTAGCTTAGAGTGAAATTAGTATAAAAATTTGAGGTTAAATATGGATATTAAAATTAGTTTTGGTTTAGGGACTACATTGAGAATTAAGAAAAATGTGGTGTAACATTTGAAATTTAATGAAAATTGAGTTGTGTATTATTAATCTATTATAATTATTTTATTTTGTAGTGAACGTCATCGCGAAATCATTGAGTAAGAAAGGGAAAGACAAGGTCGACGTCGAGTAGCTCGAAATATATTGTTTGTGTTTCTATAATCCAAACTAACTTATAAATTGTTGCATATTGAATTGTTGTGTATGGTAAGTATTGAGGTGTGAACTCTTATACTTGGGCTAAATTGAATCCATAGTTGATTTGAGTGGACAAAGTTTGTATATCATGAAATGTGTTGCTTATATGAATATTGAATTGAATATATGCATATATATGTGATAATGTACATATATGAGATTTGGACATTGGATGTATTGGAAAGTGAAATGGAACCCTATTAATTGTTTCGGGCTAAGTCGGATATAGATGTCATGTCATACGATAGGAAGTGTTTAGGGATTTCTTCGACCTCGAGTCGATGAGGCATTGGGTGCCAATTTTCTTCAGTTTAACCGATGAGACACTGGGAGTCAACTTATATAGCGCTAGGCGCAGTTATTACTTCGAATTTATATGTTGAGTCACTGGGTGCCAAACTGATGTGTTGGTTAGATCAGTGTATCCATTCGAGTCTGAGTCATGTTAATAGGAAAAATTAACTGATAAAATTTATGTGTTGATATTGAGTTGACAAGGATGAGAAATGAATATGAGATGCGAAATTAAAAATGAAATGATGAAATCGGATATGAATTCATGTATTGAACAAAAAGATGAATCATGCCATTGCATGAGTTGAATTACCAAATGTTATATATGAATTACCATTGATATGTGCTTGAACATATGGAATTTAGTGGATGTAAATAATGAATGAGTAAATTTGTATTATTGATTTGAAACATCAGTGCATAACATTTCTTATTGCATTCTTACATTTTGATTACTCATATCAAGTTAAATTGTTCATATTATAGAAATATAGTTCAGTTATACTCAACGTGCGGTTTTGTTTTTCGTGAGCAACTTAGGCACTTTTCAGCTTATCATCGACTTAGCGTCCAACAACAAATTTGGGACTCAAGTGTGGCGATGTTCTATTTTATAATGGCATGTACCTAAAAGGTCATTTGGTTGATGTTGTTTATAATGTGATGATATTTTGACTTTCTAGTGAAATAATGGTTATTTGTATATATGTGGTTGTGGTTGAGGCTATGTTTGGTATGATACCTTAGCTTAATGTTTTGGTATGTGTTTAGCTTAAAGCTTGGTAGCCTAAGCAGCTAAATGTTAGTTCAATTTCGAAAAATTTGGTATGAATGAATGTTATGAATGGTTGATGCTTTGTCAAATTGTTTGAAGATATAAAATGTGGTTCCAATGAGGGTACATTGGTTAGGCACTTAGGATGGTTGTTTTGGCTTGTTTTGAGCATGTTTAATCGTGTTTCGAGTATGTTAAATGAGTGGTGAATTGGTTGTTTAATGTCAAAGTAAACACAATTTGGTAATTTTGAGTTTTAAGGTACATTTAGGTACACACGGCCTGGGACACGGTCCGTCACATGGCCATGTGACACATTCAGGCTGACACACGGCCTGTGACATGACCGTGTGACCCAATTCAGTGAGTTACATAGGCCGAGACACGGGGTGGGATATTGCCGTGTATCTCAAGTCAATGAGTGACACGAGCAGAGACATGGGCTGGGACACGTCCGTGTGTCCCAACTTCGAAAGTCACATGGTCTGGGGCGTTCCACACGGCCATGTGACCCCTGTTTCTAAGTATTTTTGAGATTGCCCTAAAACTTTCAGAATTGTTTCAGATTAGCCCCTGTTTATTTTTGGACTATTTTGGGGGACCCGTAAACCTTTATTAATGAATGTAAGAGTATTTTTACTCTGATTTGGAATGAAATAGCAAACCTAAATTAGGTAAAGTAAGTCATTCTATTAATATCATCAAAAGTAGATAGGCAGAGTATAGACCAATACTCTGATGCTAATAATTGGAATAGTCTTGTTATGTATCCAACTTTAACTTTTAAGAAAGGATAAATAGTGATAAGAGTGTAAACAGTGGAAGACCGAATTTAGCATTACCTAACATGATTCATTATTTGATTGTATAAGACAATATTATGGAAATATTAAATTTGCATGTATTGCTCCCAGTATGATGTGATGTAAATAGTTAGCTTGCAGTTTTACTCATGATGTAATTAAATGTCATGATTAGTTAGTAATGCCCATGACCGTAATCTGAAGATGGAGAGGGGTTAGGGGTGTTACAATTTTGATTTTTTTAAGGTTTTGGTTGTTAAAAAGAGAAGAGAAAGAATAGGGTTTTGATTGTTAAAAAAGGAAAGTTAAAGTTTTGGTAAAAGATCGGTATTTTAGGGTTTTGAAAAGGAATAGCCAAATTAGTTGATTTTGAAAGGTATTTTTTGTAATTATTAATTGTTTGTTTTGTTTAGTGTTTATTGTGATTTATTAATTATTTAATTTTGTTTGTTTAAAAGGAGAGGAGGCTGCACCTAAATTTTTATTGAAAGGTAATTTTTTATAGTTATTTCTTAAATATTTTTGTAACTAATTACATTTAGTATTTATTATTTGTTTGATTTTGTATTTGTAGTTTGGAGTAATAATTTAATTTGGTTTGAAGGTACATTTGTAAATATTTGTTTGGATTTCGATGTTGTGCTCTTTATTAGTTTGATTTGTAATTTTTATTATTTATTTGAGTTTACCACAATAAATAAAAATAATAATTAAATACCAAAATGGGGTACCCACAAATTAATTATTGAAATGAGTCTTTTGCTTCCATAATAAATATCGAAATTGGTTGTTTGATACAAATTTGTACGATGACCCATTTTGGTATTTAATTATATTTTAATGGATTATTGTGGTACAAGGGTCAAATTTGCCATAAATTAATTGTCTTCAAGTAGAGGAAAAATATCGGAATACTTTTAATTTTTTATAAGAAAACTAATTTATACATCTTATGTTAAATTGATTGAATACTAATTAATTGAACTGAATTTGCTTTACAAATTTTTATAGTTAATATCGTTGAATATCTCGTTACATTAGAAGAAAAATTATTTGATAAAAATGAAAAAAAAATGAGATGGTTTCTAAAAATAAATTATTGACTTACATTAGTGTATCCCAAATTACGTTGTTATTAATTTGTTTATATGGGTAAAAATAGTGTAAATTCTTAAAAACATAAAAATGATATAAAATTCATTTTCGTTATTTGTTTAGGCGATGATTAAATTTTTTATTTGAAACTGTAGATATCGAAATGACATCTTTGATTACAGAAACGGACCACACATCAGATACGATTAATGTGGTGGTACTAAAATTATTATTTGTTATTCACGAGTCCCCTTATAAAGTTTCACGTCATTTTTTTTAATTTGGATATATTAACTATTGCATTAATTTAATATGGTCAGAGTCTACACCGTGTACTGAAGGACTGTGCCTATGGTGTGGGCTATTTACTGGATCTGCGTCTTATGCCATACTTGGAGGCATCCAGATTCAGACCAGCTACAATGATCTGCAAGTTTGACTTGAAGTATGACTTGATATCGACTTTGGTCGAGCGTTGGCGTCCGGAGACCCACACATTTCGTTTGTCGTGTGGGGAGTGCACCATCACTTTAGAAGATGTTGCACTGCAACTCGGGCTCCTAATCGACGGTAGTACGGTCACGGGTGTCAGTACAGTGTCCAAACCTGTGACACTTTGCTATGACTTACTAGGATGCTTGCTTGGTGTTGGTGGCGAAAAGTTTATGAGTTTAGATTTAATGGTTGAAGGAAAATTTTGAGTATTTACCGAGCACTAAGGTGATTTGCGCCGCTCGATTGTATATAATGTATATGATAGAGAGTGTACTCATGCTAGATGCAAATACCAACAAGGTCCACTTGATGTACTTTCTCCTATTTTCTGATTTTTATGTTGGTCGTTCGTATAGTTGGGGCTCAGTAATACTAGCTACATTGTATCATGACCTTTGTCGGATGTCAAAGTGTCGTGTCATGGACATAGGTGGCTGCCTCGTAGTGCTGCAGTCCTATGCACTTTACAGGAAGCCATTCTTGGCATCAGTTACTCACCAAACGTATGTCTTCCCACTAGTGAATAGGTGATAAAATTTAACCATTAGAGCACAAAGAATTTTGCTTTATTTATGATACATTTACTTTTTTCATAGATTGAGTTCTTCTCCGGGCATCGAGAGGTCATATACGCTTCTGATTTATCCCCAGGTGATTGAGACACATGCCGGGAAGGGGGTAATTTATACTAATATTCATTACATGTAATTACTTTATGTGTTTAAATTGACTTGTGATACTATAACAATGTTATTAATTTTGTAGTTCCTCTGGATGTCATATTCCTTCCTAGAAATTACGGTTGTTATTCCCTCATGGTGCATTAATGCATCCCTACTGAATTTCTCAACAGTCGAATGGTATAATGGGGATTGAGTACTACAACATTCGGGTGCGTCCAACATATTCTAGATGTTCCACAAAGTTTGGGGCTATACACTTAATTAACAAAAGGGGGAAACAAGATAAGAATTGGGCATTAGAGCAGGAAGATTATATTGTATTTCGGTTGTAGTTGGTCATTCGGGTTGTAGTAAGGTCATGTCTGCAACTCAATGATAGCCTTGGCACATACTCCCGCATAGTGGTTATCCAACCCTGTGGCTCATTGTACGACGCATCCTAATCTCCGTATAATTGCTCCATAGACATTTTTTTAACTACTCATGCTTTCTGGTATGACACTCGGTACTAAAATCATTCTTGCATTTCAACAATCAGTACCAAAACAGAAATGGTTGGCCTGTCCTTCACTGTTGGCATGATGCAGTTGCAGATAGTTTTGGAATCAAGTTTACGGTGATCTTGCGTCATACGTATTGAAGTGCATGTGGATCTCCCACCTGCCCATTGGAGCCTTTTGCTGACCTTCAACACTTTTCAATATACAATGTTAGTTTAGACACAATAACTTTGTAGTCAACCGACACATTCATGCTATAGCGCTTAATGGAAAATGCGCAGTCTTCCTTAGTTGCGAATTTTTGGCCTACAAATAACTCCTCACAAGCGGAATATGCGGCCAACCAGTGAGCAGGTACTATGTTGGAGTACTCTGGAAACTTGAATCCATGCACCGCATCGGGATCTATGATTGACATGTGTGCCCCAGGATAATTACGTATCACAATGCATCGACTTGGGTTCCGACTAAAGATGCGTTAACATTTCCAGCATCATTTGCACCTTCATCATCAATATAATTCGAGACCTCATCTAGATTGAGATCACTATCATCTTCAACTTCGTGATCGAATGGATCATTATTATCATATCCATCATCACCACCCACATTGATCTCAATCACCACCGGATGTATTTGTAAACGGGGACTCGAGTTAAGGATCTCAGCCATAGGTAGAGCATTAGGATTAATGTCAATCTCGTGTATACTCAATCGCCTATCAACGAATGCTCTCGGAACCACTATACACAGATCTTGAACTTCATGTTCTTCACCTAATGGATTGAATTCTTCAGCTGGCTCCATATCAGCTAACTTAGCAAACAACTGAATTGGATCAGTTTGGCGACTCCGATCTAGGCAAAAAAGAGTGACCATTGTCTTCACGTCTTCATTGTTTACAAGTTCCATCTCAGTGAATTTGATGGGATTTGTCAAAACTGGAAATTTGTAGAATAGTTTCAAGCGATACATTTCTATTAAATTTCATTGCTATTTGTTGGTGACATTTAAATATACATCCAACTGTTGTTGTCAAAAGTACTCCATCGAAATAAACTAATGCGAAAAATTGATTATCCATCTTCACTAAATCTGAAAAAAAATAAATTAAATTTCTAAATATGCAATTTCAAAAAAAAAATATTGCCACAAAAAAATAAAATTAATATCTACTAACCTTACGAATTCTTTTCTTTTTCTCTTCTTCTACATAAATTTTTTTCCCTATTTTCTTCTTATATTCTAAACCGTTCAAAAACACTAGTTAAATAAGAATTGGTGTCGCCTATAACAAACCCTCCACAGGGTGCCACCTATGACAAAGCCTCCGTTGGTGCCGCCTGTCAGGAAGCCGTCACCTAGGTGTCGCCTATCAGACACCCTTCACCCACTGGTACCTGTATTTTAACCCGTTTTACCCTCCAGCCTTAAAAAATAATTGGCTGTGGAAATCAAGGGTGGTGCTGTCTCTCCACCACCTTCATCATACCATTTTCGTAAATAATGGTAGTGGGATACCATTTTGGTTTTTTTTTTTTTTTAATTTTGTATTATAGAAGTAAACAAAGCCTTGGGAATCCCTTTCTTTTATACGGGAAACTGAATTTATATACTTATTTGCAAGGTAAAATAAAATTTAGTAATAAGTATTTTATTTTAATTAGATAGGATAAATTATAAATTTAAAGCTTAAAAACATTCATTTTAGTTCAATGATTGAGAATATTTCAATTCGCATGTTTGTCATTGACAATGAAAATCCAAAAATTACTTGTTAAGAAAATATCAAAAATAAAAAAATATAAACTTTAAAAAAATTGAGTAAAAAAAATCCAAATTCAGAAAATCTAAAGATAAAAACAAAATTAGAATCAAAAACCATAAAAACCCCAAAATCACTCTTTAAGTGAACCCACTGAATTTCCACCTATTATATATAGCCACCCTATGGGTTGCCATACTGCGCACCATTTGCATAGTTGATATTAAATCAAATAGCAATATACAAGTATTAAAATGGAGTCCAACCGGAAGCACCGAGGGTTCATCAAGTCAAAGCTGACGCCGTTCTACAGAGCCGCCAAACCAGCTTTATCGGCGATGCCGTACACCACTAAGGTAAAACCAAACCAGGCTTCTTCTACGACAGCTTCGCTCAGCTTCCACGACTACAAAATTTCGCAACCGAAGCAGGTTTCGTTTTTCGTACCAGCAGCTGATAAGAAGCGAGAAAATTTAAGCCAAATCGACACCTTCTTCGGATTTGCTGGTGATGAAGCTGTTGATATCAAAGCTTCAACTTACATCTCTTCGGTTCAAGAACGTTTCAAGCTTGAACGAAACTCTGAACAAGTTATGCTCCAAGAAACTCACTAGACAAAACTGAATAAAACGTTGTTGATGAAGCTCTTAGTTTTTGTGCTGAATTAACTTCCAGTACTAGCAATAAAAACTCCTTGGCCTTTTGCTGGATCCTCCATGATTTTCATTTCGTGTATATAAAGAACCGGGAGGTGTTTTACCGATATTGTAATTGTAATTTTTTTATGCAGAATTAAGCCTATATAGAATTGTTTTATCTATGTGCATGTAGGCCAAGCCAGGAGACATCTTGCAAAATTCACAACTAGTATATTTTGCTTCACGACGCACTCTAATTTATTATGAATATATAATTTACCATTTCTATGACGTCGAATATATCTATTTTTAACGCACCTTATTCTATCTTAATTTGATTTTTACTAATTATTTCAAATATTTTAAAATTTTTTAAAGACATGTTAGTATATAAATATAAATTTTCATAAAATTTAAATCTAAAACATAAGGGTTTCTCTATATACAATTTATATATATTTATCTTTTAATAGGTAAAATAATAATTTTATATAATTTTATATATAATGAGCGAACAAGTAATTATTGTAACACACATTATCCAAAACAAAATTTACTGGTCTCACCTTGCTTCTATTAGAAAAATTTCTTTCCATTTTAACAAATCAATTTAAAATCTATTCAATATTCATGAGTGTAATTTTATTTGATTTACCTTGCTTTTGATATAAAATTCATTTCTTGACTACCCTTATATAAATTAGTTTTAATAATAAACGCAATGCTCTTAATATCAAATGGTGAGTTTTTTTAAGGAATCAAATGCTAAGTTAATTCATTTCTTGATTTACCTTGCTTTTGTGCACGCCCGTGACATTAGCATGTGGCAAGGGTTTTTAATGCTCATAGAATTCATATGGGTCCTCTACGACTCTCTAATTTTATTTGCTCAATTTGTAAACCTCAGTGCAATTTTTTTTTTTGCTAAGCCCGAAAATTAAAATTCATGAAAGAGCCCTAAAACAGGGATACGACGAAGGGTTAAATTACCCACAGGAGGCACCAAAACTTGGATAAGACCGCACCAAAACCGTACCAGAGCTAAACAAAGAGAACACCACTACAACACGAGACCAATCTCGAAACTAACTGCTGAACCACACTCAACAACAAAGCAGGTATCATAAAGGAAACATAAACATGGACAACCACAAAAAGTGGTCAAACGACAAACCAATACAATCAAGTCTCGAAGTTGAACAAAAGACAAAAAAAAACTCTCACGATGCCACACTCAACAATCATCACACCTGGACCATGCAGAAACTGCCACACTCAACAATCATCACACCTGGACCATGCAGAAACTGCCAAATACCTTCAGCAAAATCTCCAAGCCAATACCAAGACTACGCACCTCGTAAAGATAAGAACCCAACACTCCAAACTCAAAGAGCAAGACCCATAAACAGGAAAAGACAAAACCAAAAGGAAATGGAACTATCAAGAACATCCTACCTATATGTCCAACCTTAATCTATTATCTTCAATATCCATCAAATCCTTAACCGCATCTTCTTCATTTCCAATAATTCTAAGACCCAATTTTTTCCCGAGCTCCAACGTATCCGTGGCCTCATCTAGAAATTTTTTGTTTCGATTTTGGAAATCTAAATCAGAAAATGACACATTCGCAAAATTGCCCCGCAACTGACTTAGGCTTCAGAAACCTATTTTTACATTTCCTTCCTCACTCTTTTCTTTTTAATCTAATATCTGCTAATTAAGATATTTAACATTCATGAAAACAGGACTTTAGCGGCGTTTTTTTGGGCCTATAGCGGTCCTTATAAGCGGCGCTAAAACAATTTACGACGTTTTGATAAGTGTCACAAAACACGCCGCTAAATTTTGTGGTGTTTATGTAGAAAAACGCCACTATAGAACATGACCTTTCGCGGCGCTTTCCCCATAAACGCCGCTAAAGAACATGACCTTTAGTGCATTTTTTCGAAAAATGCCGCTAAAGGTCATGTTCTTTGGCAGGGTTTGTGGAAAAACGCCACTAACTTTAGCAGACTTTTACCATCACATTTTCATTCATATAGAACCCAAATTGTCAATATAATTTCCTGTAACATCAAATCCAACAAAAAACTGCAAAAATAAATTATACTTCAAATCCAACCAAAAACTGCAAATCTAAATGATACTTCAAATCCAACAAAAGAAATATGTATATGGTCAAAATTAATAAATGAAATAAAAAATTATATTATATTCAAAAGTTATATTGTTAAAATATTCTCACAATAAGAAAACAAACGTCTAATATGGCAGATTTTGCGACTGCTGAAACATCTTCATCATATTCTAAAGCTCTAATTAGAGTTCGTCATATTTTCTGCTTGCCTCTACTTCCCTCGCTGCTGCCTTTGCTTTAAGTTGTTGTTGGAGTTCTTTATATTTTCTTTGAGCCTCTGCTTCTCTCGGTGCTGCCTCCGCTTTAAGTTGAGCAATTTGCTCCACTGTGCTCGCTTGCATCTGAGCCATCTGGTCTCTTAACCTCTGAACTTCAGCTTGAGCCTGATTCACCGAAGGCATGTATTAATGTGAGCTGGATCCAAAATATTGGGTTGGGTTAACAAAAAATCTTTGAAATCGAACCCAACCATACCTTTCAGGACCCAAAACTTTAGTAATAATTCAGATATCAATGTCGTCAAGATTAACAGAACTATCACTTGAAGCGATTGCTTCATACTCCGCCCTTTTATCCTTTAGTTCCTCCTAATAAATCAATCAAAGAGTTAGAAACGAAATATTTAATCAAAACAAATGCAACATAACTTAATATTATTTGCATTACAAACGATGAATTAAACCATTATAATTAAACTTTATAAATATTTAAAATAATTCAAATTTTATTAAGTAAATATACCATAATTTCTGCAGCTTTAGTAGTCATAAGAGATCCATCTTTCTTTCTATGTGTAATATCAAAAAGCTGAAGGCGTCCAACTTTTTGACCAGACGGCAGTTCCTAAAATATAGTAGGAAAAATATTATTTAGGACAAAGTAATTAATATTTGACACAATTAATAAATTCAAAATACCTCGTCATCAGCTACACAAGCAAAACTTTTCAACCCAGCTGTGTGCATGAATTTTTGTTTTTGCCTACTTGTAGTTCCAACTCGCTCACTATCCTACATTATGAAATTATTATTACGTATATAGTAAATACTATAAACCGAAATAACTATAAGAGTTTAGAAGTATGTAATACCTCTCCTTTCTTTAAATTCCAAAATCTAACTGCATCTTCTCATTGGTACCTCAGCATTCCCAACAGGACATTTCGTAATTTCTCTTTGAGGATTATATTTTTCTTAAAATATTCCTTCTAAAGCACTTTTATGGTCTCTCCATTTTTCTCCTAATTCCTTCTTCACATAATTATTTGAGACCTCTAAAGCAAATCTCTCCTACAAATAACACAAGTTTAGAAAGTAAATATAAATGAAACTTAAACCAAAGTATTGTAAATTACATTCACGTTATTACCTTAATATTATCAAGAGCATGATTTTTGTTACTATTAGGCAAATGATGCCCTGACTCGTAGTTGATAGGCAACAAATTGGCATTTCGTGCTATAATGCACAAATATCCTACTAAAAGTCGAGCTTCTAATCGAATAGGTTGTTCATGACTGTTTCTAGATACTTTGACACGCTCGATAGAATTTAACTCGTACAAATCTTTTAATAGTGTGCGTTATCGAGTTTTGCACCTCCCACCACTTTCAGCTAAAAAAATGGTATATTATAATATAAGAATTTGAAACAAAAATCAATAATAAAACTCAACATGCATGTAAATTAAAGTTAACATTACTTTGAATTTCAGCAGGTTTGTCGACTGTATTCGGAACATTCGAAGATCCAATAGAAGTCTGTTGTTCACTATTTGTTTCTTTTGAATATGGAGGATTTTGAATAAGACTTAGATCTCGCAATCTTCTTCTAGGCATTTTATCTGTAATATACATAAAATAGTTGAAATATTAGTAACTAATTACAACAATCATAGTACATATAAAATAGTTGAAATATTTAACAAGATCAATGCTTAAATTATAATATTGCATATAATTAAAAAATCATAAAATCTTACTACATCATGATTCGTAAATATCTTCATCCACATCCTGGCGAACCCATTGAAATTGTGTACTAGGACTAGGATAGTTTCATTTAAGTTTTGTTCTAGAAAAGGCAAAGTTTTTGACCTTTTGTGAATGTCATCTCTACTTCCATTGCCCATGTCAAACAAAGTCTCTAGGGTTGTTACGGAGTACAACGTACCAACCCTTATCAGTTGGATATTTCGAGTAAAAAACTTGTTTGACTTGAGAAGAAAATAGATACGACTCGTCTATCAATTGTTGTCCAGTGTGAATTAATCGAGAGAAGTTCACCATTGTAAAACCAAATTGATCTTTTTTAATACCACGAGTAGTATAAACGTCAGCCCAATCACATCGAAATAAGACAACCTTACGTTTGCTGTAATAATCCAATTCAATAATGTCAGTAAGAAGTCTGTAATACTCCACAGTTCCCTCAACAGGATTACTGTCCCTAGCACTAGCATAACTTGTTTTGCTGTAATACTAAATAATGTCAGTAAGAAGTCTGTAATACTCCACCAAGTTTTGCTTCATGAGGGAGATAGATTAGCAAGTACACCATAATAGTGAAGAAGGAAAGTGGAAAGATCTTCTCCAAATTTCATAAAGTCAAGGCAGCCCGATCTTTTACGTTCTCAAGTTCTTCAACAATCAAAACTTTGCCACAAATAGCTTTCATTATATTGGATAGTTCAATTATACAAGACGTCACCTTTTTTGACATACAACACAATAAAGCAACTGGCAGTAAATCTTGCATCAAGATGTGATAATTATGTATTTTAGGGAATATAGTCCTTGATCTTTAAGACTCGCACATCGAGATATATTTGATGCATACGCATCTGGGACCATTACATACTTCAACACCGTGCAGAACACTTCTTTTTTTTTATTCGACATGGCAAAAATAGAAGGCGACAACCGAGATTTTCCATTCGGAAGTAATTGAGGATGAAGATTGTAATAGCCTATTTTTGCCTGAGCCCAAAACTAAAACCTAAAATAAAAATTACAGTCCATTAGAGCCCAATTCAGACTTAAATTAACCCATTACATATCAAGCCCAAACCCTAAACCCAAACTAAACCCTAGCCCACAAAACTTAAAAAAAAATTCAACCAAAAGAAACACTAGGTGCGCCGCACCTAGGTCCGCCCCTAGCCGCCGCCCTTAGGCCTGCTCTTGGTCGCCGCACGCCAGCCACCTCCAAGCCCGCAGCACGCGTCTGACACTTGCAAAATGAATAACCACACACAACAGCAAAAAAATCCAATAGCAAGACGACAAAAAAAAAAATTAAAGGATTGTAACTTGGCTATAAAAGCCGAAGTATTCTCGTTGTAATTTTTTTACGCATACTAGTAAATCGAAAAAGTAGAACAGAAGTTTTAAAAGGTGTTGATTTTGATCTTTTACTATTTTCTCTTCGTTTTCTTATTTCCTTTTTATTTATTTATTTTTTACTTTTTTACAAATCAATTTTAACAAAAAAAACATAGAAATAGAAAGGGATTTTAAAAGAGGCGTACCTTAGGGTTGCGCTTCTCTGTCGGGATGTTTGAGATAGCCACCTCCGATGAAAGGTGGCCGGAATTCAAGGGGTCTCTGGTTAGTTCGGGTATTTTCGCTTGATTTTTGGATGTTTTTGCTTCAGAATGGGCTTAGGGAGGTTGTTTTAATCGAAATGGCCCTTTTTTTGGGACTCCAGCCGCTGTAGGCGGCGATCACCGCCGTCGTCGACCGGTGGCCACAACGGACAGACGGTGGCCCATTTGGCCGGAGAAAAGGGGAAAGGTTTGAGAGAATTTCAATTTTTTCTGAGGAAGAAGAAAAATGAAAATTTTTGAAAAAATTTTTAAAATTTTTTGATTAAAATAGCAACCACTAAACGGTGTCGTTTTGAGAGTTGGGTTCAGAAACCAAAACAACGTTGTTTTGGCCTCTGACTCGTGACCCGACCCGTCTGTGTATAGGATCCGCTTGTTTCTGCGATGAATGGGCAATTCGTGCCCTTAGTCCTTCCGCTTTTGAGGCTGGTTGCAATTAGATCCTATCCAATTTTCTTTATTTTTAATTTTGCCACAAAATTTCATTTTCCTTCAATTTGGTCCTTAGACCATGTGCAGACCCTCGGTTAAAACGCTGCGCATAAAGGGGACTGGGGCAATTTCCCTTTCGCTCCTTGGTAATTGCAGTGTGTTGCAAATTAGCTCGTTAGTCTATTTTTATTTCAAATTCTTCCCAAAATTGTTATTAAGGTTTCAATCCCGTCCTTTTCCTTATCCTTATATCTATTTTATTTAAATTTAGACAAAAAAAATCCTATTTAAACGTCATTCAAGTCCTTATTAATTTAAATTTGGACTCTCTATTTTTATTGCATTTTATTATCCTTATTTATTTATTTTGTGTAGTTATTTATTTATTAATAGTTATTTATTTACAATCCTTTAGCGAACACTTTTATTATTTTATTACCCTTTCTATATGTGTGTATTACCTCATTGTTCATTTATTTGTAAACATTTCCGTGTTATTTTTATCATGCACTTTTTTTATTGTTTTATTTGTTTATTTATTGTGACCTATTTATTAGTCTTGGATCCATCTTTGTAATTACATCATCGCATTATATTGTTTTATCATATGTTTTTAAATATCGCATAATTTTATCCAAATTCGTAAAAAGGAAAACTTTCAAAAAAAATAAGGCAATATCTCGCATTTTGAAAATTCGAGAAATTGTACCCTAACTTACGGGGTTTCAATTTTCTCATTAAACCTAAATAGCAAAATATCCTTTCAAGTTTCAAAATATACGGAATTTTAATGAAAATCAAAGGCAAGCTTCTTTCTATAAGGTTTCAAATGTCGTGTCCTAACTTACGGCATGTGACATTTTGTTACCTCAATACGAGTAGGTCTTTAACTTCCTTTTCGATTCATTTAAGTGTTTTTAATAACATTAATAAGAAGGGATCATGTTTTAAATTTCCATTTAGATTTTCAACCTTTGACATTAAGACATTAATTAATCAACTAGGTACCGATTTTAGGCATATCGAGGGTGCTAATCCTTTGTAACACCCCAAACCCGGCCTAAACATTAGGGCCGAATCTGGTGATGTCACATTTTAACACCTCTTACCCGTATTCAATGCTGGAATAGGGTAGAAGGCATTACCAGAATAAATACACTTATAGACATATTAAACCGAGTTATAAAATTTCATCCAAATTAAAAACTTTCAAATTATTATCTTCGAGTCGCTAATTAGGGCATACGAGACCCAATACATACCCATTCATATGCTCAATATATTCGTTAAATCAATCTAATATTGAAGAATCCACTTTATGTCATAATCAATATTAATAACAATCATAAATATTTTCATGTTAATTTCATATATCACTTACCGAACTTCGAATGTTAATTTACAAATATGTAATTCACTAGCACATCCTGGTATACACAATGTTTAATTGATGAAATCATTTAATTAAGCTGAATTTCATGTTCATTCCAAATTTTCTTCCAAATCCATAAATGCTTCCACTTACCATTTACCTAATCAATTTGTCGAACCAAGCTATCACACAACAATAATACATCACCTGTGCTTCATGAATTCAATATTCGATTCTTATCACCATCAAATCCATGTCATTCGAATACTTAAAGTTTATTCAAGCATATATTATTACGTTTCATATACCAAGCATATGTCAAAATTACGAATATGCAATCAATTCTTTTTTCATTTATTTGACTAGCAAATTAACCTCAAAATTTATAACATTCCATTACTTAAGATATGCTATAAAACACTCCTTTAACATAAACTAGCACCATGGCTGAATTTTCATTATGCTATTTATTACCCTTTTTCCGAATCACATAGCAAAATATTACAAATATGTATATATTTGAATACTATAATTATGCATCAACTTACCAACATGAGTTAATTCATGAGTCAATTATGATATCACTTCATGCCAAATATACCACACACATATGCTATGAAACTTTATTTTCTCTCATGAGCTTACCATGACCAGTAATGCACCAATATAAACACCACTCCTATTTCAACGATTATCGATTATAATCAGGCATATAACCAATTATACAAAATTCATTCATATACTTTATTGTCCTCCTCCTCGTCTCCATCCCACATCCTTTATGTATATAACATGCTCAAATAGCATTATACATAATTTCACTATTCACGTATATTTAAATTCAAAGCTATCAATTTGAGTCAGAGTCACTAAATCATTTTTATCCGAATCTGCAGAGCTTCAAATTAAGATCCGTTAATTTTCTCCGAAAATAGACTCATATATCTTCTTACCATAAAATTTTCAGAATTTTTTACTTGGAAAATTAGTACAGTTTATTCTTTAAAGTCACCCCTGTTTCACTGCTCAACATCTCAGACCTCTCTTCACTAAAAATGAATTGTCTCATGTACAAAATTCGGATAATATTTCCGTTTGTTTCCTTTGAAAATAAAATTATTAAGGATTCTAAGAATATAAATTATAACTCATAATTATTTTTTAAAAATTTTTAATTTTTTTCCAAAGTCAGAACAGGGGATTCCAAAATCAATCCGACCCTGCCTCACTAAAATTCAAATATCTCAAAGTACATAACTCTTTTGCTTGCTTTGTTTCTTTTATGTAAAAATAGACTCATTAATATTTCATTTCATATCTTATTCACTCTCTAATTCAATTTTCACCATTTTTGGTGACTTTTCAAAGTCACACAACTGTTGCTGTCTAAACTGTTTTGTTGTACAATGTATTCTTTCATAATTTCACTTTTTCACTATCTAAATTTTATTGAATTTTTTCACATCTCATTCCAATAGTTCATTTCAATTCATATACAATTCATTCAATTTATCATTATATTCAAAGCTATCCAATTTCTCATTTCTCATTTCGAATTTCAAGTCAATCTTCAATTCAATTCTACATATATATTCATCACTCAATTACACTTAGTCAATTTCCCGATGAACACTTTGGAATAATAATAGATACACGGTGGAATCAACACATAGCAACCACCTTATAATAAGTGATACCCGGTTCACATAGTAGCCTGCACATAGTACTACACATGTGACCATTTTCATCCGATACACGTAGTAGCCTGCACATAGTACTACACACGTGATCGAAGCTATCTGGTACGCATAGTAGCCTGCACATAGTACTACACATGCGACCTATCATTCCGGTACACGTAGTAGCCTGGACATAGTACTACACACGTGACCTAGCAACTTCACTCGTATCTCTTTCATTCCGAAGGTTCAACCGAGAATTTTCACTTTTTCTCACTTATTTTTTACCAATCAATGTCAATTTCTCGTCTTTCTCAATTTATAATAACATATTTAGCTTATATAACATTCACATTCTTCAATCCAGTCCAAAAATCACATTTTGGAAAAATTACATTTTTGCCCCTAAAGTTTCACAAAATTACAATTTTGCCTCTAGGCTCAGAAATTAAAATTTATTCCTTTTTCTTATGTTTTATAACATGCTGAATAGTTTCCCTTATATAGAAACAACAAATTCTTGCTCTAACATGCACTTATGAACAATAATAATTTTTACCAGTTTTGTTGTTTCACTTGTTTTCACTAAAAATCGCTTAGCAAAAATTGTTCAACACAATTTCAAGCTTCATATTTTACCATAAAACATCAAAATAAACACATTTCACCTATGGGTATTTTTCCAAATATAAATCCTAGGTTAAATTATTACTAGAATAAGCTAAATTAAGCTACCGAGACTTCAAAAACCTATAGAACATTAAAAACGGGGCTTGAAATCACTTACTATGGAGATTGGAAGCTTGAAAACCCTAACCATGGATTCCCCCTTGCTATTTTTGTTCATCCTGGAGAAGATGGACAAATTTTTGGCTATTTTGGCCTTTTTAATTCTTTTAATTACTAAATGACCAAAATGCCCCCAACTTAAAAAAAATCCTATTTCACTTATCTCTTATCCATTTTTATCCAACAAGTTAACAAATGGTCTAATTACCATTTAAGGACCTCCAATTTAAAATTTCATAACAATTGGACACTTCTAACATGTAGAACTTAACTTTTGCACTTTTTACAATTTAGTCCTTTTAGCTAAATTGAGTGCCCAAACGTCGAATTTTTTGAACGAAATTTTTACGAAATCATTCCGTGAAATTGTAGACTATAAAAATATAATAAAAAGTAAATTTTTCCTCATCGAATTTGTGGTCCCGAAACCACTATTTTGACTAGGCTTAAAATCGGGCTGTTACATCCTTCCTCGTGCGTAACCGACTCTGGAACCCGTTTTTTGGATTTTGTAGACCAAAATTTACATTTTAGTAAATTTAAACTTTTATTAAAATTATTAAATTACGAGGTGACCCGATCACACCTCATAAAAATGATCGGTGGCGACTCTCGATTTTTTTTGTTTTCAAAATCCAAGTCGACCCTTTTACAAAAAAAATGGTTTAAACAGCTTGGAGACTCTACTAGGGACTAAAAATAAGAGAGTCAAGCCATGTGTTGATTACATTTTGTCTTTTTGTCAAAAATTGAAAATTCAGGTTAAATTTACGATCCTTTCATTGTATTTCATTTTTATGGTCTGCATCATTTTGATATGTTTGTTTTATTGGTTCGAGTCCTTTAATCTCTGCATATTGCATAACATAATCGCTCGATTATACCCCTTTAAGTGGGAGTGAGAAACTACGCCTTCGTGAGGTTTTCACCTCCATATGGGATAGTGGATCGTTTTCGGGATACATCCGTACCTATGTCTTCGTGAGATTTTCATCTCCGCATGGCCGTAGGGAAATGTATTCCCCTGAACTGAACTCGGTCCATATGAGCCTATAATGGGTGAGGATTGAGGAATCTGCCGGTTCGGGTACCTTTACTTTAGAACCAAACTGCATATAGTGAGCCCTAATAGCCTACCCTAGGAAGAACTACACCAAACCCTATTGGTCACCAAAATAGGTGATTTGTTTATTAATCCTTGCTCACTTTAGCTTTCTATAACGTACTGACCTATTTTTTTTTGCTTTGACTGTGATTGCATTGCATTTTCATCATAGAAAAGAGGTGTTGATTCATGATTCAGTTGCTAAATAGAGAGCTTGTCATGGAAAATGGATTTCTTGATAAAGTGGAAGACAATGCGGTCATCTAAATAGGGTTTAAGAAAACGTAACAAGGGAAGGATGATAGTTTGATGAATGAGTACACGACTTTGCTTCGTTTCCTGATGATTCAAGCTCACAAAGATTATTCGAGAGTCGTCGATGTCCCAGCTTTCGTAAAAAAGCTAACGAGTGTCACGAGGATGAGTGAGCAATGGGTCGTAGCCTGGATCGAGCAAAAAGAAGCTAGTAGAGGTATCTATTGGAAAGTTCGCGATATTTGATCTTAACATCCGGATATGAAGAAAGAGATCGATGTCTTCGCTTGGAGTATGAAGGCAAGGCCGTAAATATCCATTTTATGTAAAGAGATTTGTTTTCTAGTAAAGTTGTTCTAATAGAATTGAATCAGAATCAACGCCTCTTTTTGCATTCATTCCATTCATCTGCATCACATTTCATTGCATACATTAAATTTCACAAAAGAACACTAATTAATTGAAATTGTTACAGTTACCCTGGAAACTAACGAAAATCCATCAACTAAATATCGTTACAATACCCGCCACAAAACCAAAGAAATGGATCAAAGATTAGAAAGATTAGAACAAATACAGAAAAATATGCAAGATCAGTTGCAAATGCAACTGCAAGAACAATTAGCGAGGGTACAACAACAGATGAGGGATTAGATACTGGAATCCCAAAGAAGTATGATAAACCAATTAATGCAGTTACTAGCCGGAGGGCTTGGAAAAGGGAAAAGCCCAGCGGTCAACTCTGGAGATGATAATGAAGACCCTGCCTATCCCCCAGGTTTTACCTCGATAAGTGTCTAGGTCCAACCCTGCACGCATCCACAAAGGGCACCCATTACATCAGACCCTAACAATATCAGATCGGTACCTCGGCACCAATAAACTACCCTACAGGCTTCAGTTCCAATCCAGGAGACAATCTAACCAATCATGTAGTTCCTGACCTAGATGAAATGGTAGAAATAGAAAAAGCAAAGATGGAACTGCCAAAAAAACTCGAAGATCGGTATAGGAGGCTGGAGGAAAAACTTAGAGCAATAGAAAATGCTGATTACCATGCAGGGTTGACGCCAAGGATCTGAGTTTGGTCCTATATCTACTACTCCCGTCGAAATTCAAGACTCCAGAATTTGAAAAGTATAGTGGGACTAGTTGTCTTGAAGCTCACATCATGATGTTCTTTAAAAAAAGGATGGGATACGTTAATAACGATCAACTGTTAATTCATTGTTTCCAAGATAGTCTGATTGGGTCGGCTGCCAAATGGTACAACCAACTGAGCTGTGCCAAAATTCACTCATGAAAGGACTTGGCACAGGCTTTCATGAAGCAATATGGCCATGTGACAGACATGGCACCCGACAGAATCACTTTGCAGAATATGGAAAAGAAGCAAAGTGAGAACTTCCGGCAATATGCCCAAAGATGGAGAGAGGTAGCAACACAAGTCCAGCCACCTCTTTTGGAGAAAGAAACCACGATACTTTTCATTAACACTCTAAAAGCCCCGTTCATTAACCACATGTTGGGAAGCACTACCATGAGCTTCTCAGATATGGTAATGTTCGACGAGATAATTGAAAACGCGGTAAGAAGTGGGAAGATAGATGTGGGGGAAAGTGTCGAAAGATCAACCCCAAAGAACAAGGAAAATGAAGTGAGCAACCTGAGCCTGTATAATAAAGGGTATTCCAAATTGGTCACTGTAGGCCTGCCGAGAGCCATAACCACTAGCTATCAAGGCCCTCCAAGATAATAATCTAACTCAAAGCCAAACACAAAAAGACTCTAGTTCACACCCATCCCGATGACATATAGAGAGCTGTATCAGAATCTATTTGATTCACATGTGGTATCCTCGTTCTATGTAGAACTCGTGCAACCTCCATTCTCGAAATGGTATGATGCGAATGCCCAATGCGAATACCACATGGGAATAACCTGACACTCAATTGAAAACTGCACTACATTTAAAAAGTTAGTTGAAAGGTTCATCAAGATGGGCATCGTGAAGTTTGACGATCCATCAGGACCTAATGTGGCAGAAAATCCTTTACCCAGTCATCTAGACCCAGAGGTAAATGCAATAATTGAGAATGAAGGAAAGAGAACCAAAACCAATGTTACAGTAGTAAAAACTCCACTGAAATGGGTTTTGAAACAAATGATAGACATGGGATTAATCATTTAGAATTTGAAGAAGAGACCAAAAGGGATGATGAGTTACTGTGAGTTCCACGCTGAAGAAGGCCATGAAATCCAGGAATACACTAAATTCAAAGCTTTGGTGCAGAGCCTAATGGATAATAAATAGTTGGAATTCTTTGAAGAAGCCAAAGGCCCGAAAGGAATGTTGGGGGAATTTTAATGTTAACGCCATATCTGAAGAGGGAGCCGGGGAAGAGAATTTATGAGGCATTTTCCCTTACACACTTGAGAGTGTTTTGAACAATGAGACTGTGGAAGAGATCCCTGTATTTTTTAGACCTAATTCAGAGTAATGTCCAAAACTCGCTTATTACTCTAAGCCTAGGAGCAATAAGAATCCTTTTGTGAGATAGGCTTATGTCCAACATATTTATTTCAATAAAATGCATCTTTGTTTCTCACTTCGAGCAAATATTCTTTTATTGTTTCCATTTCATTCATAATCATACTATAAAGATAAATATTCTTCGATTCTTTTGTTCTTTGGATCTTCCTTCGTCCCTATAATAGATCTCAAGATATCTATGATATGAGTGACCCTACTATTGACTCAGAACCCCCTTTTGAGCAAAATATGTGTCTAAAGGAACCACAAGACTTTGAAGATGACCGAGACTGTAACTTATCTCCTGATCTGTTAAGGATGGTAGAAAAAAATGAGAAACAGATCCTACCTTACAAAGAATCAATAAAATCCATGGCCTTTCTCTATGTGGGGCATGGATGTCATTAGGCTGATCTCGCCAAAAGCTTCTGGTGGTCATCGATTCATCTTTGTGGTCGTCGATTACTTCACTAAGCGGGTGGAAGCTGCTTCATATGCCAAAGTCACAAAGTCGACAGTCAGCAAATTCTTGAAAAAAAGAAATCATATGTCGGTATGGAATGCCAAAAAGGATCATATCTGACAATGCACTAAATTTGAACAACAATACGATATCAGAAGCTTGCAGTCTATTAGAGATTAACACCATATTGCCACAAAATGAACGGTACAGTAGAAGCAAAAAAAATCTACTAGGGCAACGCCTTTCTCATTAGTTTATGGATGTAGGTGCTTTTGCTCATTGAAGTCGAGGTTCCTTCTCTCTGAGTTTTATTAGAGTTTAAGTTGGATGAAACATAATAAATTTAATCCCGATATGATCAGCTAAACTTGATCGAAGAAAAGAGGCCTTATTTGGAAAAGCATCGATATTGACCAAGATGGATGGCAAGAACCTTCTGAACCCTGTGAATTCTGATTCAAGCAAGAAATACTTCACTTTTTTTTAAAAAAGAACAAAAATGAAAAGAAAAAAGAAAAAAAGAAAAGAAAAGAAAAATAAAAAGAAATAAAAGAAAAATAAAAAGGAGAGGCTAAGGTGAAAACCCGCAAAAGGGCACCTTGAGACCAAAGGGGTTTTGAGTTGAAAACCCAGGAATGAGCAATTCAAATTTTTGATCAAAGGTGGGGCATGTGGTCGTCTTGTCCTCTCCGAATTAACAAGGAGGGGTGCTACATCTTAGGGCATCAACAAAGTCTTCTAGGACATTTAAACACGTATCAAGTTCAAAGGGTCCTCGAGAAGTTTTGTGCAAAGAAGCTCATGCGACGATATCTAGGGCACCTATTTTCATCTTATTCATTTCATATCTTAGGAAAATTTTCTATCTTGATTAATTTATTCATTTTAAGCTTTGCTCTCAATAAAATTTCATCTTGTCCATTGTGATAATTTTTTCAAGCATTTTTCATTGAAATAGCGATTAATGGACTGATAATATTCAAGCAAAAAGAGTTCTGCATATTACTCTAAAAGCTTCTAAATAGTACGAGGACCTGAAACAAGACCATTTGTCAGGACTAACCAAACTTAAGGGTTGGAAACATTTGAGAAAGAATAGTCTAAATTGTGACTATTTCTTTGGATTTTCTGTTAAAGATACCAGCTAAAAAAGAAGGCATGGTAACACATCAGTGATAGAACCTTGATGAACAACGAGCAGTGTCAACCTAAGCATTAAAAAGGGATCATTGTCGTGACATCTGCATTCATGCAAATATCATTCATACACATCTAGTTATGAGCATTTGATTCATTCTAATCATGACATCCTAATCACTAGCCATAAATAAGTCCATGAAATGGATTCTACAGGTCATGTTACCCAGAGAATGGTGTAACAGGTCAATGAAACCACTAATCCTATACCCCTAAAGTTGCAGTGGGATGGATTGAAGATTATAGCAAACCTTATCTCCCTGAAGTTGTAGTGGAGCAGGTTGAAGATACCAATCTTATCTCCCTGAAGTTGCAGTGGAGCAGATTGAAGCTACTAATCCTATCTCCCTAAAGTTGTAGTGGAGCGAATTAAAACAATGAATCCTATACCTCTGAGGTTGCAGTAGGTTAGATTAAATCTACCATAGCAAGTCTTATCTCCCTAAAGTTGCAGTGGAGCAGACTGAAGATAGTGAATCTTATTTCCCTAAAGTTGCCGTGGAACAGATTGAAGCTATAAATTACGGATATTATCTCTCTGAAGTTGCAATAGAGTAGATCATATCAAACCTTATCTCCCTGAAGTTGTAGTGGAGCAGGTTGAAGATACCAATCTTATCTCTTTGAAGTTACAGTGGAGCAGATTGAAGTTACTAATCCTATCTCCCTGAAGTTGCAGTGGAGCGGATTAAAATAATGAATCATATACCTCTGAGGTTGCAGTAGGTTAGATTAAATCTACCATAGCAAGTCTTATCTCCCTGAAGTTGCAGTGGAGCAGACTAAAACCGCAAGTCTCATCTCCCTAAAGTGGCAGTAGGTTAGAACAAGGCTACTTGAAGAAGATGAGCACCAAGAAGTCAAGATTCGATGAGACCGGGTAAAATTGGTCCTTCTTAAAATTCTTTGCTCCATTCTCGTTACATGACAACGATCAAAGTGGGGCAGCTGTAATAGCCCATTTTTGCCCGAGCCCAAAACTAAAACCCAAAATAAAAATTATAGTCCATCAGAGCCCAATTCAGACTTAAATTAACCCATTACATATCAAGCCCAAACCCTAAACCCAAACTAAACCCTAGCCCACAAAACTTAAAAAAATTTTCAGCCAAAAGAAACCCTAGGTAGGCCACCCTTAGGCCTGCTCCTGGCCGCCGCACACCAGCCACCTCCACACCCGCAACACGCGTCTGACACCTGCAAAATGAAGAACTACACACAACAGCAAGAAAGCCAATAGCAAGAGGACAAAAAAATAGAAATTAAAGGATTGTAACTTGGCTATAAAAGCCAAAGTATTCTTGTTGTAATTTTTTTACGCACACTAGTAAATCGAAAAAGCAGGATAGAAGTTTTAAAAGGTATTGATTTGTGTCGAAACCATTTTTTATTTTGAAAAAACGAGGTCGACTTTTAAAACGAAAAAATGGAGTCGCCACCGATCTTTTATTGAGGTGTGATCGGATCACCTTGAAAATGATTTCAGGTCTACGAATTTTGAGAAAATAGGTTCGGGAGTCGGTTACGCATGAGGAAGGGTTTGCACCCTCGTAAAGCCCAAACTTGGTACCTAATTGATTATTAATGTCTTATAGTCGAATGTCGTAAATTTGAAATGATTAAAAACGATCCCCCTTTATTAATAACATATCTTAAAATAGTACTTGGATAAATTTAAACGAATGTCAAAAAGCCTTCTCATCCTGAGACGACAAAATGTTGTATCCCGTAAGTTAGGATGCAACATTTGAATTCCCGAGCGTAAGCTAAAAAATATTTATTGAAACTTTGTATATTTGAAAACTAAGATATTTAGACGTTTTAGTTCAACGAGAAAGATCGAAACCTCGTAAGTTAGAGCACGATTTCTCATCGTTCCAAAGACAACATATTGGAAACTTCATTTTCCTTTTTTTACGAAATTGGATCAAAGCGAAGGTTTAATGCAATATTAAAAATGATATAAATTTGATTTATTCGAAATGAAAAGAAATGAAATAATCAAATTAACTATGATGTAATGTTCAGAACTGAAAAGCAAATGTATGAACATGGAATAATATACATGAGCAGAATACTAAACAATATGCGCGTACAAACCCCAAACACACATAATAATTATCGAGCTCGAAATAATATATAAAACAAACTTAATTCCAAAGAAGGGTACATAAATAAAACAACATGAAGTAAGTAATAGGCTAAAAAATCTATTATGCAAATCAATTTAAGATAAAATGAATACATGAAATGAATTGAAATTAAATCAGTTAATAAATTGTTTAAAACAACTAATAAAACACAATATACAAAAATATTTAAGCAAATGAAGTATGAAGAAAATTAGAATATACATTATATAGAAAAATAATAAAAATAATTTAGAAAATAAGTAATATGTATAATCCAAAATAAATAGTATGTATATGGATGAAGTTTAAAACAATACATGAATTAAAACAAATAATATATATGAATGTACAATTTAATACAAATAATATCTACAATTTGAAATGAATTGGATAATTTACAATAAAATATATAATAAATTTGAAATAATAATACATATAAAATTTAAAATTTTGATGATAATTCTAGAATAATCATACGTGATAAATCCAAAATATATATAATAAATTTAAAAATATTAATGATAAATTTGAAATAGATATACATGATCAATTTAAAATAATGTTAACAATGAATTTAAAATAATAATATTGATAAATTACAAATAATAAAAGATGATAAATGTAAAATAATAATATACAATACACTTAGATAATATTAATGATTCATTTAATAATAATAAGTATAAACATTCAAATAATATCGATTCAAAAATAAAAAAAACATAATAATCAATACTTAAATAAATAAAACACAAGCAAATTAAATTAAACTAGTGAGGATTAAATTGAATTTAAAATGTAATTAAAAAGAAAAAATGAGAATAAAACCAAACTGAGGGCCAAAATATAGAAAAATAGTTGGTATAAAAATAAATTGCAATTGATAATATATGGAAAAAAATTTAAAGCAAATAATCAAACAATTTAAAATGGATGCTTTATAATACGAGTTTTAAAAATAAACAACATGTGTGACATAATATTAAAACAAATAAAGTATATAATTAATGGAAAAAATAAAAGAATGATAAGAATGGTTAAATGAATGAACAATATGTAAATAAGAAAGTTGATGGATAAATAAACGAATAAAAGTAAAAGAGAATAATTAATGACTAAACAATTAAATGGATAAATAAAAAAGGTTAAAAAAAAAGCTTAAGTCAGCCTTACTCCCAGAATATGAAGATTTAACGAAATTCCTCCACCAAAATCCATCTCAAATGAAAGCAACTTAAAAAGAAACGAAGATGAACGAAAAACAAAATAAGAACAAGCCACAGAAAATAAGAACGCAAGAGAAGGAGAAATTTGAGTGAATGCTCTTAAGAATTATTATTACTCCAAACTCCAGTGTTTTATAATGAAGGGAGAGACCTCTATTTATAGTTGAGCCTCTCCAAATCCAACGGTATAGATCAATTACATCAACGACTAAGATTAAAGGGTATCTACAAATTAAATCTCTAAGATTACAAAATCTTATCTTCTAAGATTGCATATCTTATCTAAGATTGCATATCATATCTAAGATTGCATATCCTTGAAGATTATGTTTCCATATGTGTCAAGCTTGTAGATGGAACTTCAACCTTTTCAAGTAATGGGTCATTCCGATCGGGCCAAATGATAAAATTTTCGACTAGACTTGGACTTTGTTTTATTATTTTTGGTTTATTATTTTTTTGTCAGCCCGGGCTAAATTGGCCTATTACAGTTTGAATCTTTTACTGTTTTCTCTTAGTTTTCTTATTTCTTTTTTATTTATTTCTTTTTTAATTTTTACAAATCTATTTTAACAAAAAAACATAGAAATAAAATGGGAGTTTAAAATAGGCGTACCTAAGGGTTGCGCTCCTCCTTCGGGATGCCTGAGGTAGCCACCTCCGATGAAAGGTGGCCGAAAGTCGAGGGGTCTCTGGCTAGTTCGGGTATTTTTGCATGATTTTTGGAGGTTTCGACTTCAGAACGGGCTTGGGGAGGTCGTTTTAATCGAAATGACCCCCTTTTTTGGGACTTCGCCCGCCGTATACGGTGGTCGTCACCGTCGTTAGTCAGCGGCCATGACGAACAGATGGTGACCCATTTGGCTGGAGAAAGGGGAAAGGTTTGAGAGAATTTCAATTTTTTTCTGAGGAAGAAGAAAAATAAAAATTTTTGAAAAAAATTTGATTTAAATAGCAACCACTAAACGTCATCGTTTTTAGAGTTGGGTTCAAAGACCAAAACGACGTCGTTTTGGCCTCTGACTCGTGACCCGACTCGTCTGTCTATAGGATCCGCATGTTTCTGTAGTGAATGGATGATTTGCGCCCTTAGTCCTTCCGCTTTTGAGGATGGTTGTAATTAGATCCTATCCTATTTTATTTATTTTTAATTTTGCCACAAACTTTCATTTTTCCTTCAATTTGGTCCTTAAACCATGTGAAGACCCTCAGTTAAAACGTTGCGCATAAAGGGGACTGGGGCAATTTCCCTTTCGCTCCCTAATAATTGTAGCATGTTTCGAATTATCCCGTTAATCTGTTTTTATTTCGAATTCTTCCCCAAATTGTTATGAAGTTTTCAATCCAGTCTTTTTCCTTATCCTTATATCTATTTTATTTAAATTTAGACAAAAAATCCTATTTAAACGTCAATCAAGTCCTTATTAATTTAAATTTGGACTCTCTGTTTTTTTATTGCATTTTATTATCCTTATTTATTTATTTTGTGTAGTTATTTATTTATTAATAGTTATTTATTTGCAACCCTTTATCCAAACACTTTTATTATTTTATTACCCTTTTATATGTACATATTACCTCATTGTTCATTTATTTGTAAACATTTCCACGTTCTTTTTATCATGCACTTTCGTTTTATTGTTTTATTTTATTTTTATCATGACCTGTTTATTAGTCTTGGATTCATCTTTGTAATTACATCATCGCATTATATTGTTTTATCATATGTTTTAAATATCGCATAATTTTATCCAAATTCGTAAAAAGGAAAACTTTTAAAAAATAAGGCAATATCTCGCGTTTTGGAAATTCGAGAAATTGTACCCTAACTTACGAGGTTTCAATTTTCTCGTTAAACCTAAATAGAAAAATATCCTTTCAAGTTTCAAAATATACGAAATTTTAATGAAAATCAAAGGCAAGCTTTTTTCTCAAGGTTTCAAATATCGTGTCGTAACTTACAAGATGTGACATTTCATTACCACAATACAAGTATGTCTTTAGCTTCCTTTTTGATTTATTCAAGCGTTTTTAATAACATTAATAAAAAGGAATCGTATTTTAAATTTTCGTTTACAATTTCAACCTTCGACATTAAGACATTAATTAATCAACTAGGTACCGAATTTGGGCATATCGAGGGTGCTAATTCTTCCTCGTGCATAACCAACTCTAGAACCCATTTTTTGGATTTTGTAGACCAAAAATTATCGTTTCAATAAATTTAAACTTTTATTAAAATGATTAAATTACGAGGTGACCCGATCACACCATATAAAAATGATCAATGGCGACTCCTGATTTTTTTCGTTTTCAAAATCCAAGTCGACCCTTTTACAAAAAGTTGGTTTCGACAAAGATCGTGCCGAATTCCCATGTCAACTAGATCAAGTCGACTCTGAAGATTGTCTTTCAATTTTCTATCGACATTCAGAATTGTCCCAATGATGTTCTCGCAAACATTTTTTTCAATATGCATGACATTAAGATTGTGTCGCAAAATGTCATGCTCCTAATAAGACAACTAAAAAAAGATTGGTCCACAAGTCCGCCTCATTAGGATCATCCTCTTCATCAGATTCATCATCAATCTACCGATTAACATCGCCAACATACTCCTCCCTCGGTCTTCTCTTTGTTTGTGTGTTGGGTCGTTGATTCATCTTCCAATAACTGAAATTGATATATTTTAACATGAACAAAATTTCAGATCCAAAGGACTGTTCAGGAGCTTCTCTAATCTCTTCAGTACCATCAAATAGAGTCTTCTAAAATCTAAATCTATGATTTCTATCTAACCACCGACGATGCCCCATACAAGAGAACTTCTTCCCATTATATAACCACTTAAAACATGTTTACGTCATACAACAAGGACAAGTATAACGTCCTTTGGTACTCTAACTAGATAAATTGACATAAGCCGGGAAATCATTAATAGTCCACAACAAAGCTGCACGTAAATAAAAGCTCTCCTTTCTCAAGACATCATATGTTTCAACACTCGCCAATAACTATTTCAACTCTTCAATAAGTGGCTGCATATAAATGTCAATATCATTTCTGGGACCTTTCTCTCTAGGGATAATCATATATAAGATAAAAGAAGATTGCTTCATGCAAATTGATGGAGGCAAATTGTAAGGAACAAGCACTACAGGCCAAGTATTGTACGAAATACTCATGATTTTAATGGAAATTTAATATCAAATGATTTCCAAGATCATGAAGTCACCTCATAGACTCGACTGTCTTTAAGGACATGAAAAGCCTTTGAAGCCTTGGTATTAGTGGAAAGTATCGCAAAATCTTTATTGGCTTCTTTCTTGACTGTGCCTCATCTCCATCCTCATTCACATCTTCTATATTCCTATTCATCCAACGAGATTTATCGAAAACATGACAAGACTGTTGGTTTCTCTGATCACCCCAATACAACATGTAGTCATTTGGGAAATTATGAATTTTTTCGTACCCAAGGCCTAAATCTTTTATCAGTTTCTTCATATCTTTGCATGAATGAGAGATTTTTGCAAACGAAAACATATCTCTCAAAAACTCTAACAGCAGTGTAAAAGAGTTTCCTATCCACCCTCCAAACATTTTAAGTGAAAAAGACGAATGCAGAAGGACATTTTTGAAAATTTTGATCCCTCATAAGTTCTTCATTCATTTCATTAAGTAACTTGCAGAACTTCGCCGCTTCTCCATTTGGCTCTTCATCAGGTACACTTATTCCCGTTTTAGTAAAAACTTTTCCACCAATATCACAATCATCGGATGCAATAATTTCAGGTGGAAATGATTGCAAACCATGACTGCGCATATTAAATACATCCCACAACATACCTTCCATGTCATCTTCTCTAACAGACTGATGGTAAGCATTATGAGAATAAGCCGAATTAATCATTGAAGAGGTTCTACGAGGTGTACACTCTCCATGGAAAATCTATTTTTTATACCCTCGAATAAAGCCATCAACAATTAGATGTTCGTAGACAACTGCACGAATATGCCAATTGATGTTGCCACACTTCTTACACGGGCAAAGAATCATATTCTCTTGGCTTGCATTTTGAAATGCAAAATTTAGAAAAGTTTGTACTCCATTTCGATAGTCGTTGCTTACCCTTGACAAATTTATCAAACTCTTATCCATTTTGTAGTTCTTGAAGTCTAAAGTTGACAATAAATTACATTTACTTAAGTGATTGAAATTGATTTAAATCATATCATTGTACTAAAATAGATAATACATATCAAGTATCAAGTATCTAATGGGTGTAAACTAATTTAGGTAAGTTGTTTATTTATAAGTTATGTAAGTTATGATATGCTATATATTTATGTAAGTTATGTAAGTTATGATATAATATATATTTATGTAAGTTATGTAAGTTATGCAAGTTATGATCCAAAGTTTTTTTATTCTTTAAATGTTTATGTAAGTTATGATTATCATTTTAAATTTTAATTTTAAATTTTAACCCTTTAAGTATACTCTTTTAATTTATAAATTTGTGTTTTTATCACCTTTATGTTTATTATACTTAAAAACACAAAAATTAATTAAGTTAAATATTATGTTTACTATACCCTTTTAAGTTATGTAAGTTATGTAGCTTAACTTTAACATTAAGTTAAATATTATTTTCCTTTAAAAAATTATTTTAATTAAATAATAGTTATTTCTATGATAAATATTATATTATGTTTTATTTTGAAATTTGAACTTTAAACTATATACTTTTAAGGATAAATAAAAATATTATTTAAATTAAATTTTCTATGAAAATTTTAACCTTAAAACTAAATATAAAAATTAATGAATTTAAATTTAGAATTTAAAATAATAAATTAGTAACACAATTAAAAATATTATGTTTATACTATGATTACTTAAGTGTTCTAAATAGATTTAAGTCAAATTTCAATTCTAATTTTTATATTATGCTCAAATTTATATCTCAATGTTTATAATATGATTAATTAATCTAAATTTTTATTTCATAAATTTAAGGCTGTAAATAAATAGTTTATGAGTTAGATCTTCATTTATTTATATTCGTTTGTTAAGTTGAATAAATCAACATTAATTTAAATTTTAAATTTTTATTAAATTTAAAATTGTAATATCACAAGGAGATATGTAAGATATTATGCCTTAATTTAAATCACTAACATGGATTTATCTGAAAAATGTTGTATTAAATTAAAACATGTAAGAAATACGAGATACTTACAAATACAATTAAAGAGAGCTTAAAACAGAGTTGTTTGATTAGACAATTTAAACGAGCCTATCGGATACTTCTTTTGTAGGGATTCAATTAACTGTTTCAATAAAAACATAATAAATAAATGATATGATAAATTGGCATTATTAACAACACATATTTAGAGGAATACTTAACCAAAGAGAAGTGTTAACGTATTATGGATGACTAAATACATAAAAACCATTAGCATGCTTTATGAGATTCTTGTACCCATATGATATATGGTATCATCCCTGTTTATGCAATTTATGTATTTATTATGGTACAATGAATGATAGAATGCAACATCTCTTTATGGCTAAAAGTACATATGTTATGATGTATAATCAATAACATCTTTTGTTTTAATCATTCATTTACAACAGTATAGATATATTTAGGATCTATGTATATTGATTTGGCGGAATCCTATCCAGCCACTTCAATCGAGATCATAATCAAAACTACCGACTATTCCAATTATTAATTAATCATTCTTTCAAATTAAGTGAAAATGTGTACATTCACCTATCTTAGTTAAACAATAAAGTTGCTGAATGGAAGTAAGCGTTTTTACGGTCAATCATCGATGAATTCAAAATGCATATATTTTAAAGACATTCTCAATTTTATTAAAAATATATATAACTAACCAACTTTTATTGGTTTTTACACAACTTTTCTAAGCCGAGTACATTAAACAATGAAATCCAATGGTACCAAATAGATCACTAATGATGATCCTTCATGGAAAATGAACTATGTAATATAATTACTCCATGCATAATTGAACTATGTAATATAATAAAAATGACGTTTAATTTTAAAAATCAAAAGGTAAATTAAATAATCTACTTAATTAGACTTTTATCAGTTTAAAATTACTAACTAACAACAGGAAGAAGAAAATTGACACGTTACTTTGAATTTTTTCCTAAAATAACAATTAAAACATTGATTAATAAACATTATTAATAACAATTTAATGATATGATAAATAAACTTCTATAGTTTTTATTTTTTATTAGAGCTCTTTTTGATTTTTCAAAATTATATATATATTGAACAATCTCAGAGTGTACGTGAACCTCTCTTAATGATGATATAAAATATATATGTTACATTGTTTGACAGAAAAGTTCAAGAGTTAATCTTGACAAAAATAATAATATTTAATGAATTGAAAAATATTATCAAATTGAAAGACTAAATGTTGTTTTATGCCACAAATTTACCAAGATAAAAACAAAAGCAAAAGGGAAAACAGTGTATTTTCAATCTCACAAAACCAAGATAAAAACAAATTTACCAATAATATTGAATTATCAATCTCACCAAACCCGAACTTGGAAACAAGATATTTTCAAATTTATCTCAAAGACACTTAAAACTGGGGTTTGAAGACCGAACCGAACCAGGCAACCGAAGACCCTACAGTCTACATCATTTATAATAACACAACCAAAGACCCAAGCCTTGCCTTTTTTTTCCCAAAAGAAAACAGTGTAAAACTGATAACAAACAGGAAAGCAAAAGGAAGATGGTAGCTAGGATAAAAGGATAGTAGGGTAAATTACATGTCAAAGTCAGGAAACTTTTAACCAAATATTTTGAACAAAAAGAAATAATGCAGAAGAAGAAATTACCTGTCTTTAGCCGAGCAGACAATTGATATTTTCCTACAAGCATTAGAAAGAAAAAATCAAAATTCAACGGAAATAGTTACAGCACTAGAAGTAAGAAATGAAGATTGGGCAACATTTAAATAGCTCCAGCAACAATCAATCAGCACTTGTGCCAACTTTTTGAAGCTCCAAATGTAAAAACACAACATTGGCTTAACAAAATTACTTAAGATATTACTAAATATCTAAAAGTCACGTTCGATCAGTAATCTTCAGTAATAAATCTTACTTTCTATATTTTTTTTACTTCTTTGACTTTCTGGAAACCCTGAAAGTTCAAACAATGGGAGAACGAAATCATATTACTTAAAAATGCTGATCCCTTTACCAAAAGAAATTCTATTTCGAAGATGGTACTTACACGGCTGGTTGCATAGTTGCCGCAAGCTGTGCTGCAATTGGCTTTTCTCGTCCTCCAAGTCCCTAAAGAGAAGAAAAATATTGTACATTAATCCATAATTACATAAAAGATAACCAATCATGATAGGAACTGTACCATAAGACCACAGAATTTCAATTTTTTTTCTAAAATAACAGTAAGAAATTATTCAAATGTTCCTACATGGGCCAAACGCTCTTCCCTCATAGCAAACTTTCTGTCAAATAAGGACATTGCAATCAAATTCGAAGAAACCATGCATAAATAGGCATAGCAAGAAAGCAAATAACAGAAACCATGCATAAATATGCATCAATACCATTGAAGACTGAAAGGCAGGTATGCATTTATTTTGCTAATTACCCAAGAATTCATTCCTACAAATAAACTTTTCAAAAACTAATAAATTATCTTGCAGTATAAATTCATCCTAAGGGGGTGTACAAATAACTCAAAGACATGTGGATATTTGTGAAGAAATTCACCCATGCCCACGTTCAGACCAACAATGTTTCTCCATCGTGACATCAGTTGCACAGAGACAAAAGGACCACACTTTTGCTGGGCCATAAGCTGCTGGATGTTGAGGATGGTTTTGAGTTTGTTAATGTGCATCATGAGCTTGTCTAGTTTTAAATCTTTAGTTCTGGTTTCTAGGTGAGTTAGGGCTGAAACAATTGGTTTTTTCCATCGATAAGATTTGGTTTTTTCCAAACCTAAGATTGCTTAAGGTATCTATTATTTGGTTCGTAAAAGTATATTGTGAAATTTTTATGGATTAAACACCATTGTAAATCACAAATTCTAGTTTCGGTGGGTAAAAATTAAAAAAATTAAAAAAAATTAGAAGAACTAAAACATTAATGAAAACCCCAATTTTCTAAGCACCCAACCAGCATAACCCAGAATTCAGAAGAAAAGAGAAAATAAATTACAACAGATCTAGAAATTAAAGAAAAACACAAAAATAAAAAGCCAATAAGAAAATTAAAAAATAAAGGAAGAAATGAAGTAGAACTGTCTTACCTAAGACAATGTCGATTGAGACTGAGAAAAGACTGATATTTTCTTCAATGTGAGGAGTAGCTAAAATAAAAGCACAAGGGGCAGGATTTTGGGGTTTTCAAGCAACAAAAAGACTGAGAAAAAAAAGGGACGAGATTTTGGGGTTTTAAGCAAAGAAAAGTCTAGAAAAGAAAAGGGAAATGATTTTAGGGTTTCAAGTAAAGAAAAGACTGAGAAAGAAAATAATTCGTGTGTGGGAGATATATCACTGTGAAAAACGACGCCATTTCAGTCAAAAGTAAAAACCCTTTTGCGGCATTTTTACCACAAACGCAGCTATTACTAACCTTTTGCGGTGTTTTTATCATAAACACCGCTATTGCTTACCTTTTGTGGTGTTTTTATCATAAACGCCGCTACTGCTTTACCTATTGCGGCGATTTTCCGTTAGCACCACTAATGTATAATATTTGTGGCGTTTTCCGTACAAACGCCACAAAAAATGTCACTAAAACCTTCATTTCCTGTAGTGATTTTTAGATTTAATTTTATAAAATTTCTTGCTTAACCGACCTTCGCACTCTACCAGATTGAGCAACTTGACCTTCTTACTCGAGATGACGTGGTTTGGATATGGTGTGTTTAAATTTTATTCGCACCATGTGCCCAAGCTTTCCACGTGGGAATTGTGCATTTGATTACAATTTTATTTAGATGTTATAAATATTTTCAACTTCGAACTTTAAGTTCCAAGTGACATTTAAAACTTAAAAATTGACATATAGGTCAACAAAGGATCTAATTGATATGATACTTATACTTTAAAGATTCAATTAGAATATTTTGAAGTTTTAGAAATTAGTTTACAGTCTAGACAATAGTTTGAGGTTGTTTGGTACCATTAACCCTTAATTTGTTATTATTAGTTTTGAAGATCACTTTGGCTTTAATGCTGTTTATTCACCTTGGTTCTTTGGTTTGGTCATCATTTACCGCTTTGTTAGCGTCGTTTCAATGTTGCCTAAGGTTTGGAGGTCGTTCGTTGCTTTTAAGGAACATGTCATGTCCCTTGTAACTCTCCATTACATAATATTCTTCTCTACTTTTTTTATTTTCTTGTAAAATTTCTCGGTGGGAGTTTTCTTATTTGCATGGACATATCCTTTGTTTTTTACATCTTTGAGGCTGTCCTGAAGCTAAAACAGTTTGTTCTTATGTTCGTTTAAAGAGACATTCGACAGTATATTTTCATGCCATTTTAGCTTTGTATACTGGATTCCATTAGCCCTGTTTTGTGTTGGAAGAAGTTCAAGCCCAAACTGGGAAAAAAGTTGTGTTTTCTCTTTTAGAAGTTAAGCAAGCATAGGGTGTTTTCTGAATTTTCTGCCAAGAACTCGTTGCTTGTTCTACCAATGGCAACCTCCATGAAAGTAAAAACTGTGTGTAATTTGCTTTGTTCTACCATTTCACTGATTCACCATATCAATACATCAAATATATATAGACGATATAAATAAAACGTAAATCACCAAAGCTGTTGAGATTTTGAAAAAAAGTAGAACAGTTTTTATCTTAAAACCTACAATTTGCAAGGAAAAAACATGAAATGGAGCATGATAGCGTTGCCTACTCTTATCTGCTCTAGCCTGAGTAGATGTGAATTCCAATAGCTATCACAAAGATGGTGACTAGGCCAAAGAATATGATTGCGTGAATAAAAATGGAGATGGGGCTGGTCTGAAAGTTTGCAAATTCCACTGGCCTTTTGTTTCCAGGCAACTGACAAAGCAACCCTGGTGTGCACAACACGAACAGCACCGTTGCCACTAACACAGGCCCCCAGTCGCCCGACATTGCTCTCCCTTTGTTTCCTCAACACTATTGAAATTTATGGGGTGGAGCTAAGAAATGCATGAAGGTTTTATACGCAAATTTTTGCTTAGGAAGGCCTAGTCAACCACGATAAAAAGGAGGAAGCAGAGATAGAGACAGGTGGAGAAGGACAAAGGGAAATGAATTTAAGGATAAAGAGAGAAGCAGAAGACAAAGGAAAGGTTCATGACCGGAATAGGAACTTGGAGCCGACGTTGTTTTGATTGGAAGAAACCCTTGGACGGCCTATTTTGGCATCAAATCCTGTTGCTTGCTTTTATAAGCATAAAGAAAACCATTACACAACAGTAAGTTATGTGCTGCCACATGTTTAGTACCTAATTTTTAAGTCTAATTTGGAATTTGAACTTGACAGCTATTTCAAATATAGTATCTAAATTTTTTGTTTGTCAAATTTGCTATATAAATTTGTCAAATGTTATATAATTAGCTCTATATACTAACAATTATATTTTTTTACGAAGTAGCAAAAATAATCAATGTATGATTGACATGTAACATATGACATGGAATTTCTTCTTTTGTATTTTAAATATTCAATTACTTTTAATTTAGTTTAATTTAATTTATCTTAATTTATTTTTAATTTAACATAGTAAATTTCTTTTATTTTGATTTTTTTAAATCTTGTTTTCTTTTTCAATATCAATTTGTTAAACATAGTTCAAAGCACAATTTTTCATCACAAATTTCCTTTGATACCTATGATAATTTTTTGGGGCATGTAGGGCTTTGTGAAAACCAAACCATGTTTTAAGCAGTTGATCCTTCTTGAATTATTCTTGTCATGAACCATCAATGTAATCTCAACTCACTAAAAAGTACAATTTGAGCATATTATTTAACAAAACAAAAGAAACTTCAAATAAATGTAATTGTTTTTTTCATTACATTACATGCTATTTGTCACATGATGGTCATATATTAGCTATTTCTATCCACTCGTAAAAAACTAACATTATTAGTGTTGGGGTAATTTATATAACATTTGACAAATTTAGGTACCAAATTGGACAATAAAAGCTTGGATAACAATTAGGAAAAAGTATCATGTTTAAGTATCAAATTAGAAAAAAAAACACTAAGCATAAAATTAAGAAAAAGTGTTCAATTTAAATGAAAATTTGAAAAAAAGAGTATTAAATTAAAAAATATAAAATTTAAGTACAAAATATTATATTAATGTAAAAAAGTTTCTAATAAGATGTAATTGATATATAAATTTATACATTATATGTGAAATAGAAAACCCATGTTTTTATTTGTCTTTAAGATTTATACTTCTCCATTAAATCATTAACAAAATGCTAATGTGACCTTGGTTTTATTGATTTAATAGTAAAATTATTCCTCCAATATTTTTGGATTCTATCAAATTTGTCTTAATTCTAAAAATTCAGTACATTTAATTCTCAACTTTAGACATTCTATTAATTTAGTCCTTATTCTAAAAAATTCAAAAATTTTAAAAATTTAAAAAGTTTAAAATTAGAAAATTATTTAAAATAAATCATTTCAATAAAAATATATAAAAATTATAAAAATACATGAAAGTTTAAGTAAAAACATCAAAAAGACATGAAATAGATGCATTAAAACAAGAACTCCAACTAAAAATGAGAGGGAAAAAGAAGAAAATGCAAGTTAGATCTAGTCTAAAATAAAAGAATTAAGGAAGAATATTTGAAAATGTAAACATTTACATCCTCAAGTACAACTGTAAACTCATGCTTGAACTAGTTGCCATCTTTAATCTATAGTCACAATTTAAACTTTATCAAGATCTAAATCACATCTCATCAATATTTTATGTGGCATGTACTTCTAGACTCGTTTTTGATCCTACGTTCAGTACAGCAACTCGAGTAAAGGATGTCACATTTTTCTTAAACTTTTGATTTCAATCCATTCCCTATAATTAACTCTTCTATCTAATCCATGTTGTTAATGAAAGCCATGAGGAACTAATCCTTCTATGGGGGAATAGTGAGTGGAAGCATGATCTCTTAACTGTTTTGTAGGGTTACTCAATGGATCAACTATTTAGGAAAGGAAGAACGTGAAGTAAACCCTAGGCCTAACAACCCTGGGAAGTCATCAAGGTGGGAATTAACTCAAAGTTGGGATTACCCATTCATGAACACCTTTACCCCAAGCCAGGTTGGACTGTGAGGTCGAAAGATAAGTATTTCTTGCTGACTCATTACGTTTTTGGAACATTGGAAGATCCTACTAGGGTAGCGACTAGTTGATTGACAAGGAACTCGAGAAGACAGATAATTGGGATTGCTAAAACGAGTTGACTACCCATCTTTAAATTTTAATTCCGTTATATTATTTTATTTTATTAGTTTACAAACCCTAAAAATACTTCTTATTCTACTTTTGTACTATAACTGATTTAAAAGTATTAATTAGATCTTTAATTGTTTAAGTTAAGATTGATTTAGTACTAGCCTCCTTAGGGTACGATCCTTGGAGTACTCACCTACTTCGCTGTAAAATCTATATTACAACTCGACCTGTATGCTTATGGATACCACCTCACAACTCTCTATTTTATTGCAGTATTCACACTTTGTACGTTAGTACGTCTGAAGGCGGTCAAGTTGTTGGTCCCATTGCTGGGGAGGCAATGTCACTAGGTTAATTTTAATTTTTTCACTTTAAATGAATAATTAAGAAATTGGTAGGTTATAAATATGATTTTCTTCCATTTATTGCTACTAACCTCCTCTTACTGGGTTTAGTGTATGACTTGCAGTAGGGGCATACCTATTGTAGCAGCCACAGATCTAAAAAAAGTAATCTGAAGAAATCACCAACAGCAGCAACAATAGATGCAAGAACAACCACCACTCGTTGTAGGTAACGTACCACGTGACAATAACGCCCTAGGAGACCCACCAGCACCATAGCTACCAAGAAACATGCATATGGCTTGAAATGAGAGAACTCTAAGGGACTATGCCCTACCAAGTGTAGACACGGTTTAGGAAAGTATAGCAAGACCGGCGATTACAACTAATAATTTCGAACTGAAACCAACGATGATACAAATGATCCAAAATAAGCTAAAATTTAGGGGCACTATGACAGAGGACCCTAATAAACATTTGAAACGGTTTCTTCAACTCTGTGATACTTTTAAGTATAACGGGGTCACTATGATGCTATTCGTCTTCGGTTGTTCCCCTTTTCTTTGAACAATAATGTTTTTTCTTAGTTAGACTCGCAAGCACTAGAGTTTATCACGACATGGGATGAACTCGCTGGAAAGTTCTTATAGAATTTTTTCCCAATTAGTAAAGCAGTCCAGCTAAGAAGAGAGATCATTGTCTTAAGATAGATGGAGGGAGGAAGTTTTTATGAGGCGTGGGAACATTTCAAGATGTTCATTCAAAAATGTTGGCACCACGGATTTCAAAAGTGGATGCGATTGCAGGTATTTTATAACGGGCTGAACGTAAATGCACGATCTAGATTAGATGGAGTAGTAGGAGGAGCCTTTATGAATAGGATGTACAAGGATGTTTACGAAATTATTGAAAATATGACATTAAACTCCTGTTAGTGGCTGACTGAATGATTCACATATGGCTAGAAACCCGCTACGATCAAAGCTATTCAATAGGATGACAAGTATTAGCAAACAGTTGATAGACTCAACTGTATCGAATCTGATTCTACACCGTCTATGCATGGAGGAGACAATTCGCTCTTCCATTATATCAATAATCCTTCGTAGGATGTAAATTACATCGAGAATAGGGGTGGAAACCCTTATTCAAATACATACAATCCTGTCTCGAGAGATCACCAAAATTTGAGATAGGGCGGAAATCAAGGAGAAGGTAATAGTTCAAATCAAGTTAAAAATACTAATTACCAACCTCCTTACTTGTAAAAACCTCAGTATAGAACCAACCCAAGTGACCATACTACATGTGGTCAATGTCTGGATAGAGTTGAGGGAGAGATGCAGTCAATGAGAACAGATGTTAAGCAGATGCAATTTGAGTGCACTAACTCAAAAAAAACATTATCTAAGCTCGAAGATCAAATGAGCCAATTGATGAGCATAATGGGCGACATTAAAAGAAAAATTGGCATAGGTATTCCTAGCAATACAAAGGGTAATCCATAGAGGGAATGTAAAGAGCATGTGAAAGCTATAGCACTCCAATCGGGCAAAGTACTGAGTAGCCTAGACACACCTACAGAGAGGTAACTATGGATAATACTAATGAACTTGAAGATAACTACCTAGAAGTAGAAAATAAACCTGAATGGGAGAAGGAGAATGCACTAGGGGTTGAGACAGGAAAGGAGACACTTAAAAATGTTGAAATCACAAAAGTCCCATTCCCATAAAGATTAGAAGAAAGACAAAAGTAGGTCAAAGATGAATTTGTAAGTTTCTTGAACTTTTTTAAAACATTAAATGTTAACCTACCTTTAATTAAGTTAATTGAGAAGGTTCCCAAGTATGTCAAGTTTTTAAAGGAGATGATGGCAAGGCAAGGCGTAAGAAAATCAAGGTAAGAGAACAAGTTAATTTAAGTGCTTCCTGTAGCGTGATTATTTCAAGACAAGTACCTCAAAAGTTGAAAGACCCATGAAGTTTTACTATTTCTATAGAAATAATGAGGATTCAATTTAATAGAGCTCAATGTGATTTAGGAGCTCGTATGTTTTTAATGCCCTTATCATTTTTTATAAAAAAAACTCGGGTTAGGGAATCTTAAAATAACTCAAATTACATTACAATTGGCTGATAGATCGTTGGTACATTGGAAGGGAGTACTAGAAGATGTGCTAGTAAAAGTGAGAAGTTTGATTATTCCCGCGGGTTTTGTGGTGCTTGATTTTGAAGAAGATCGTGAAATACTAATACCCTTTCTAGCCACCTCTAGATCCACCATTGATTTAGAGAAAGATGAATTAACTATGAAAATTAATGGTGAGACTGAAACCTTTTAATGAGCCATCAACTGAGAGGAAGATAAGAGAAAGATAGGGGAGCAATGTAGAAAGATATTTATTCCTAATGTCCCCGAGTCAAGGGATACTCTTCCTTTTATGCATGCAGAAAGAATAAATAGGTTCAAGGAAAGGGACAAACGGGTAATGTAACACCCCAAATATTGGGCCTAGAAGAAATAGGTTTTGAACAAGGGAATAGTTAGGAGACTGCACATAAATATTTATTTCTGCAAGGAAGTGACATAAATGAATGTCTGCTTCAGTGGTTAAGTGATTTAGGAGTGTTTGGAAGTGTCTGAAAAGTCAGGGGCTCAAGCCTTGGCTTATGCAAAATTTTTATTTTAAGTGAATAAAATCCTTGGATCTAGATAATAGGTTCTTAAATTATTGTGGTTAAAATATGATGCAAAGGAGTTGTTGGTCTAGTGGTAGGGGGTGTGTAGAGTGTACATGGGGTTTAAGGTTTGAGTGGTGGCGCATCAAAAAGGGAGTATTTATTTTGTTGTCTAATTTGTGTGGATGGTAGAGTTGGATTGAAATACTACTAAATGGAGTTTGAACTGGTCATAGAGAGAATTGAGGAGGGATATTTGGAGAGATTTGAGGAGAGAATATTGGGATTTGGGGAGGTTATTCTTGTGGAGAGATATATATCATCTCATTTGTTCCTTGTTCTCAATGGAAGATCGGTGAGGTTTTCAAGGTTTTCGTCACTTTCTCCAACTTGCCTTGCTTCCATTCCTAGCTGGTGGTGGTCGAGGTTGATTGGCACATTGCCTGGGAACCAAGGGTGCGATCATACCAGCACTAATGTGCCGGATCCCATAAGAACTCTACAGTTAAGCGTGCTTGGGTGAGAGTATTACTAGGATGGGTGACCTCCTAGAAAGTCCTCATGTTGCATCCCTCTGTTTAACTGTATAGGTAATCCCCAGTTGTGGGCAAGTCGATGCTGCGAGGGACTTGGAGGTGACCACAGAACTGCAGCTGTGCTACACTTGCTTTATTTAAAATTAAAGTTTATGTTGGGTTTTGTTTATGTAATAAGGCCATTTATGTTTTTTTAAATTTTTAGTTAGGCTTTTGCTTACTTATTTTAAACTGCTAGTTTAGCAGAAAACGAATTTTCAAAATAATTATTGTTTTCAAAGACACAAAATTTAAACATTAGAGTTTTCAAAAGCTTCTTCAATTTTAGATCAACTTTTTATAACAATAGTAGATAAAAAGGTAAACATTTTTGACTAGATGATTTGTTAAATAATAAAGGGGTTTTTAAACCTAGAAACGAATTTTTACCAATGAGTTCAATTTTCGCTAAACACCTCAATGTGACACTGCTAGGTTCGGCCATAACTGCTAGGCCGGGTTTGGGGTCTTACAGGCAAGGAAAAAATGGCACGACAAACAATGGACCAATACTGATAGAATAAAAAGATCGTCCGCTAGTGAATTGACAATACTACTAGATAAATCTAGCTGTATAACATAAAATTTGTGAATTGCTGTATGATATTTGTAAATTACCATATATTTAACTAACCACATAGTTTATATTTTAAATTTTCTATATGTAGGTTTATCCTTAGATCGAAACATCCTTAAGATAGAGTTCTAGGCCGAAATAGAGTTGGTGTCGCGACATCACAACAGCAAGTCGCAATGTAGCAGACAATCCATGAGGATCTCCAAACTGATGGATTTGTGCGACACGAAACCCATGTGTCATGACACCAGTATCCTACCAGGAATGTCGCGAAATGGAACCCCTATGTCGCGACATCGCTGTAATTTTTTTAGGGTTGAACTGACCCATTTGCGCAACCCAACGACCTACCTTTGATTTAACCCGATTTTTAACCCTTTAAAACTCTTTTTTATAACCTAAAACCTTATTTACTTCTAATTAAAACACCTCCTAACCCCTAATCCCTCCAAATCTCTTAAATCTTTTAAAACCTCTTAAACCCTAAAACCTTAATTTCTCAAACATCCTATTACCTCTTTACCAACTCCTCAATCATACTCAGAACAACAAGGAACAGGAATATTGTGGGAATACAAGGAATTCACACAAACTTCAACTATATATTTAAGGTTAAGGGTTCTTAAACTCAAACTTTCTACTATTTCATTGAATTATTTTCTTAGGATTGAAATACAATGCGTTCTAGGAAAATTAGGCGAACCATGGAAACGAAGCCATTGATGGTTCAAACTCGCTCTATGTTCTTAAATACGAATGTTGAAAATAATTTTTGTGAATTTCAAGGAAAAACAGTCATTCAAGAGAGGAAATTTGATTAGATATCGTCGATGGATTTTGTGTAAAGAAATATTTCATTTGGTCAGATATTATCGATGGGAATGTTTTTCGACTATCTCGAAGGATAATGTCGTGGTCCCTATTGTCCAAGAGTTCTACACATCTCTATGGGACAACAAGTTTAGAAATGCTGAAGGTCATAAATAGGATACAATACTTGTGTGAGGGATAGATGTGCAAGTAACACCTAGAATAATTTGCCACTTTTATAATGTTCCATACTATAAGAATGATTTCATTGATGAAACTGACTTATAATATTTTAGAGACATAGATATGGATAATATTATAAGCTTTTTAACTAAAGGAAGGGGTGAATAGAAATATCGTACAGGTATTAATATCCCGATATATTTTCATCAAGTTATTATGTTTCTTAAAGCTAATATGTGGATTCAATTCATTTGCACACAAATTGTACCTGCTTTAAATGTTTCTAACGTTAGTAAACCAATTTTACTCTATGCTATTTTGTAGAAAAAATAGGTATGTGTTGGCAAATGGATCCACCAGAACATGGGAAGATGCATTAGTAGCTAGAATATGGGAGTATTCTTTCCCCATCTAGTGACGACTTTATGTAAAAAGGTGGGTGTACCTATGACATTCACTGAGCAATTGTTGAAACCATCCCGAAGTATTATCTGGGCCACCCTGTTCCAACAATACATTGAGTTGCAGGCCACACAGATAAAAGACTAGAACAAGTGACAACAAGAAATGACAGCTACACCTACTTCATAAAAAAGGTTAGCATGAGCTCAACAGGACATTAGTGAGAATAGTCATCCAAAGTTAGATTGGATTATTTAGTGGATACAAGAATCGATAGCACTTTTTCAAGAGTTTTCTAGGAAAAATAACATTCGAGTCCCCAATTATACACCAGATATATTCGGTCTAACGAATATGGAACAATAAGAAGAAGTGCTAGAAAGTGAAGAGGAAGGAGAAAAAGAAGACGATGAGGAGGCTGACGAGATGGACGATGAGGAGGATGATTGAACTATTTTTAATTTTAATTTAGACTTTGTAGGAGTAGGATTAATAAGTAAATTTTAGTATGTTGCAATCTGTTTAAGTTTTCTATGTAGGAACCTAACACGAAGGACACACAAACAAAATTCGAACTTTATACGAGTAAGGGAGGAACTACCCATCAATAGAAGTTGGAGAACTCACGGGTAACTTCTTTTCTCATCTATTTATTGGCTACACATTGAGGACAGTATGTCAACTAAAGTGTGGGGGATAACATAGAAAACTTGTTTATTTGATTTTTTATGTGCTTGAGCTTATAGAAATACCACTGGTTGGTTAGGAGCATGTACATAGGTTGCTTGTGTTTGTGAATAAATTTAGCATGATGATAGGTGATTTTAAATTTTTGATTATTAGACCACTAAATTCTATATGTTACACTATAAATAGGTATTAAGCTATCGTTTGTACCAAGTGATATAGAAAATACAAGGAAACGAACATGTTAGTAGGAATGATAAATGGTTGAATTTTTGTCTGTTTGGTTGATTAAATTTGTGCATGATGAGATATTTAGCGATGACCTAAGGAATTGTTTGGAACACATCTAGAGCCAAAAAGCTATCTTATTTATACTTAACATTTATAACTGGAATGACGAAAATGTGCAAGTGTATACAATCGTTATCAAGTAATAAAGTGACAAGTAAATCTCGAGTTATCATGCCCAAAAGGATTGTGAAAGAAAAATATTTATGAAATGTACATCAAATACTTTGGTGATGAGAAAAATCTTTTGTTTTGAAGAAGTGATTTAAAAACTACATATTAGCTAAGTAATAAAAATAAAAGTAAAAATTCCAATACACGATTTCAAAAGATAAGTTTTAATCAATATGACATAATTGTGTCGATCAATTACATTCCTTAACTTAGAATTACTAAACCCATGTTCATGTTGTTACAAATATTTTCGCGACAACTTGATAATTTGTTAACTACTATACATACATACTTACTAAATTAACCAATCATTGAACATTTTTCAATGCCAATTCAAAAATTAATCAATCTTCGTAAGCACATATAAGATTAAGTGAGGTAACAATATATTTCTATATTGAAATAGTTTAATCACAATAATCTTGCAAGTTACGCAAGGCTAATGTACCGTTTAATATCGTCGCTAATTTAACCCTCAACTACCTTAGAAGATTAAACATGCACCAATTAAATATTTTTTCAATTAACCACAATTTCAATACATTTAATAATTAATTCATTCGTTACCTTACATTTTATAATGCAAGTATAACATAAGCATGATTTTATTTAATTGAACAACTTACGAAGGCCTAGAACAACACAAACATATTGTTAATAATTTAAGTGGACAAAATGCAATCAATCCAAAATGAATTAAATTTAAGTCATTTTAATTAGAACAAGAACAACAACACAAAAATTATTTATATTCATAATCGCAACAAAAATATGAAAATTAAAAAGAAAGGAACTAGGAAGCAATTCAGTATTTCTTTGAAGCTAGAATAATGTGCTCCTCTTTTTCTCTGATTATTTTGTTGAACTGATGTCTCTATGAACAATTGAGTGTTACTATTTCAAGGTGGAAGAAGGATCCTCTTCAAAAGGGAAATCGGCAAAGGAAATGGAAAAGAAAAAGGGAATGAAAGAGAGTAAAGTAAGTGAAAGAGAGAGATGTGTGGGAATGAATGGTGTGTTGAATGAGGAAGAGAATAAGGGTATTTATAGGATGTAATGGCTACTAAAAATAGTAAATAGATAGTATCCTCTCCTCTTCCCTTGGCTGGCCAAAAATGGTGCAAGTTTGAATTGCTCAAACTAGCTATTTTAAGCTAGGGGCAAAAGTTTGAAGGCATGAAATGTGGAGGGATTTGAATCGGATTTTAAGGAAACTTCAAGGGCTATTATGAAAGTGTGGAAATTAGCTAGAATCAGCTGATTGGGTTAGCTTTATGGATGGTTTGGGCTGCCCCATTTGCTAACTGGATTAGTCTTCTTTACTTAGCATAATTGGGCCTCTTTTCATCTTTAGGCTTATAATTTATTTTTAACCCAATTAATTTGGATCAAAATTAAATATAAAATAATTTTAATACAGTTTTTTGGATCATCCGTGGCTGGAAAATATTATTATTCTTTCTCTTGATCACTTGATGCACAACATTGCCCCAACAGTTCAAGCCTCTCAAGGTATCTACCAAGCAAATTTTCACCCTTTGTGCAAAACTATCGAAAATAAACCAAATTTCTATAAATTTATTATAAAATAATTAAAATTAAATATGTTAATAAATTAAGTTTAAATTAATTATTTTATAATTAAAGTATGAATTTCAACAAAAATTACTACAAAACTGCACGAATTAGGGTTCAATAGGTGCTGAAAAGTCTATATATTTTTGTGTCTCCAGACCCCAGACTTAATTCATTGCTCATCCCGAGAAATGTGTAAATTGTAAAAGAATTTCTCAAAACCACCTTTGAATTCAAAAAACATTCGTCCCATAATTATGGTATTAGTATAATTTTATTGAAGAACAAGAAGTTTGAGATTATGCAATGCAAGTATACATATTATTCAAATTAATCTTAGTTATCATTATGATAGCAAGAATAGAATAAATGTTTTCTCAATAAAGATATGTTAAATTCCTATAAATTAATTTTTATTCCCTTATTTAAGACTAAACCGCAATCACTAAGTTTAATTTATACTTTCATATGTTGAACTTAGCAATTTCTCTCCTCTAATGTAGGCAACACGGAAATCTGAACTGAAAGGTCTTTTAAATGGGTTGTAGCGTGGCTAGGTTAGGGGTAGGTAAAAGATAGATAAATTTAGGCTAAAAACCTAGACTTAGCATGTATTGGACCTTCGGAATAAATACCTTCAAATTCACCAACTCATTTTGCAATTGAGTTCACACACGCTCTTTGTACATCTATTTCTTTTGAGTACATATGCTCTTTTTTTTTTCTTTTTTTTCAAGCATATTATTATATGTACTACAATTTTTTCGAGCATTTGATACTTCTTTTCAACTCCCCCAAACTTATTTTCAGAGAATATTCTGGATAGACTGAGTCTAGTATTTGGGACAATTTAGAGATAATTATGAGAGAAGTGATGGCTTAATATTGCAATGGTTCAAAAAAAATCAGGCTATATCGTCTCAAATTTGGGTTTCAAGGGATAAATATTCATTAAAGTTGGCTTGAAAGGCTCAAACAGTCCAAACAAAACTTTGCCTAAGTCATTTTCAAAATTCCATGCTTCCTAGGATTTCGCATTAAGAAATTACTAAGTCAATTCTAGAGACTTAAACTTTCATTCATGCCTAGCTCTCCTAAGGAATTAAAAAATTTATCGTACAATTTATAAACTTTATTAAGAGTAACATTTATGTCATAATTCAGCTAACATTTTAACGCCCCAAAATTTTAGACTAGAAGTATTGGGCCTTAAGCAATGGAACGGTTTACAAACTGTGTACAAAAGTATGTCTGCTTTAGTGGTTAAGGGCCCTGAGAGGAGTTGGAAAAGTCCTGGGTTCAAACCTGGGATTTAGCAAAAATTTTAGTTTTAAGTGGATAAAACCTTGGATGCTTGGATGTAGGCCTTTTAAATCCTTGTGTTAAAAAAATGTCACAAGGAAGCATGTGGTCTAGTGGTTGTGGTGTCATTAAGGTTGCAAGGGAACTTGGGTTCATGTCTTGGCTCTTGCAATTTATTTTGGTTTTTCTTTTAAAGGAACTTGGACTTTGGCCTTTAGACCTTTTAGTTAATTGAAGACAAAATGTGACACAAAAGAGCTTGTGACAAGGAGGCAAGTGGCGTGTTGAGCTATTGAGGGGGGCTTGGGTTCGAATCCCATTGCAAGCAAAAAGGATATATATTTTGCTGGCATGAGGTTGTAGGAGTTTGAGGTGGTTTCGAACTCTGTTGGGTGAGAGTTTGAATGGGTCTTGGAGGTTGTTATGGAGGATATCAAGGAGGGGTATTTGGAGAGATTTGAGGAGAGAATATTGGGATTTGAGGGGGTTGTTGTTGTGGAGAGCGCTATATATCCATCTCATTTGGTCATTGTTCTAAATGGGGGAGATCGGCGAGGCTTTCAAGGTATTCGTCGCTTTCTCCAACCTGCATTGCTTCCATCCCTAACTGCTGGTGGTCGATGTTGATTGGCACATTGCTTGGGAACCAAGGGTGCGATGATCATTAATTTGCGGAATAAGAGTGTTCAGATCGAAGGGAATTTGCAAATCGCATCAGGTGTGTAAACTCCCCACTGTAAATGTAGAACAGAAAAAGCCGAAAAGCTAAAATACGGCATTTGAGACCACACGAGCGTGCGATCGCTCGTGTGGAAAGCCGAACCTGAAAAACATGGGCGATAAACTGTGGAGGCCTCCATGAGCATTTCCATGGGCTTAGGCCATAATAGGCCACATTGGGCCAAAATGGGCTGTGTGGGCCCCACACGGATGAAATCCACAAATTGTGACAAATACTAAACTGGGCTATGTAGATCTCATAGCCGTGGTGAAATCTGGGCTTAACAGGCAACACGAGCGTGTGGGCCCACTAGGACCGAACAATGGGCCTTGGGCCCATTTACACTGTTATGATCAATTAGGTTACCTTAGTCGCTTGAGGCAACTGCAGACCTTTCGAGAGGTCGAATACCTAAATAGCATCGATGGGTAAAATGATCGAAATACCCTCGATGGGTAAAATGACTAAAATACCCCATAAGGTAAAATGATCGAAATACCCCCGTAAGGTAGAATATCAAAATACCCCCATAGGGTAAAATGATCATAGTACCCTTATAGGGTAAAATGACTGTAATGCCCTTGTAGGGTAAAATGACTGTAATACCCCTGTAAGGTAAAATGACCGTAATGCCCTGGTGTGTAAATGAGTATTTTTGCTCCTTGAGGTCAAATGATTGTTTTGTCTGTGGTTAAATAACTGATTTGTCTGTGTTTGGTATGATTGATTTGTCTATGATTTGAATGACTGATTCTAAGCATGGCATTCAGCATACACGACATACTGCATGGGTTGGGATACTGTTATGGAGGAGGTACTATATTGGTGGCTCTGCCACAATCACTGTTACTGGTGGCTTGGCCATATATACTATTATTGGCAGCTTTGCTGCTGTGAACCTACTGATGACTTTGTGCCGATCATAGTACCGTTACTGATGGCTTTGTGCCAATCATTTCACTGTTACTGATGGTTGTGTGCCGATCATATCACTGCTACTGATGGTTTTGTGCCAATCACATTACTGTGCTTATGGCTTGTAGCCATTCTGTTTATAGCTTATACGGCTCTTATCCATTCTAACTATTGGCAGCTCTGCTGCATTATTACTACTAGCAGTTATGCTGTGATATTGGTGTGAGAGTTGGGTGGGTCGACTCGGTCCCCATATGGTGTGTTGGCTAGATTGGGATGGGTTTGCATACTTGCACCATACTGATATTGTATCGGGCTTAGGCCTACACTAATTCTGTATTGGGCTAAGGCCCACACTGTACTATTACTGTTAAAGGGCTCTGGCTTAGGCTGATTCTATTCTGTATGCCGACTGTTTGATAAGGGATTACACACTGAGTTTTCGCAAACTCACCCTTCTGTCTAACTGTGCAGGTACTCCCCAGCCTTAGGCGAATCGGTGCTGCAAGCGACTTAGAGGTGGCCATACAACTGCTACTGTTTAAATTTGCTTATATTTTTATTGAATTTTATGCTGGGTTTTATTTCTGTAATAAGGCCTCTAAAAATTCTGGGTTCTAAATTCGAGATTTTATTAATTGTGATTCTTATCTGCTAGATGTAGAACCCGATTTTCCAAAACAATAATTATTTTCAAACGCTACGGTTTTGCAACTTATTTTTATTTAAATATCACTTTTTCGTAAATCATTTGTTTTAAATTAAGCTTCCACAACAATAAGGTTTTGAAGGTAACAACTTTTCTTTAATAAACCTAGATCAAAGATAGACAAGTGCAAAATGAGGTTTTGTATTTGAAATTTCAAGAAGGGTTTTCAATGAAAACATGGTTTTCGAAAAACACTTCAATGTGACACGCTAGATTCGGTCATAACGTCTAAGGTGGGTTTGGGGTGTTACAAACATAGCAATCATTGAGATAATAGAACTTTATTTATACTAAATTTTTGCATAATTAAAAAATTCCAATTTTTGAGCAAAATATAACTTACCATAATTATAAGAACAATGTATCTTGAAAAAAAAATTTTGCTCCCCTCTACTTAAGATGAACAATGTCCCCATTGTTAAAAATAATAGAGAAAATGAAAATATAGAAGTGAATAGATACTGTACACCAAGTAGGATCCTACAAAAAGGAGGTGAGTCAAGTTTGACTGCTTAAATACCAAGCTCTTCCTAGACAGATTCAATCCTAGACATGTACATACCTATTGTCACACTTCTTATTTGTAAATTGTTCAATTTTATTAATGATTTCAACCTCTTATTTTATTATGTGAGAAATAAATTCCTAAAAGAGCTTTAAGCTAAAAACTTAAAATATCCTGAAAAGTAAAATAAAGTAAAAACAAGATCCCCCCTTTTTTATTTATTTGTAGTCCCCTCTGAATACGACCGCCTTATTCCTTCCTCGACATTGGAGTCCATGGTTTGAGTATAAAGTCTGGAAATTCAAGCATAAAAAAAACGGGCTATGAAATATATATTTCAAATGCATCTCTGATTAAGTCATCCCGTATTTTTGAGTATCTTTAGTAAGCTTGTTGTTGCAACTGCATGTGTTGCAGCATAGCCATTATATCAAACTGTTCACTTCGTGAAATGGTGCAAGATGAAGGGACTCTCAGTGTCGAACTTAGAAAATATGTTAACAGTGGTTTCAGTTTTGGGCAAGTGGTTGAGTAGCCGATGGTAAGGTTTAGAGTTGAAGGGGGTGGAGATTTTAATGATAGTTTAGGTGCGGTAGTTTGTGACTTTGAATGAAGGTGTTTGGGGTGGTGATTTAAGGAGTTAAGGGTTGCGACATTAAGGGGTTAAGTGAAATGTACTATTGGGTTACTTGGGAGTGGCAGTAAAGCAAGGTAAGGACTTTATGTTTGTGTAGAAAAGGGTTGAATATTTCCATTCCTAGAAGTGTCTTAAGCCTAATGGTAGCTCATTTTTGGATCCTAAATTCATATACAAAAATTAAACAGAAAAAAACTCAAAGAAATTAGTGCATGGGTAAAAAAATTACCCTTTTTTTATAACAAAAAAATTAAATAAATTCTTTGGACTACTTAGAAAAATATTTTTCAAAAAAAAAACATTAAATTGAACTCTCAGGAAAGACTAGAGGCGTCACAAATAGTCCCGCTTAAGTTCCAATCTCCTAGAAAGAATTTTAATTAATGTAATGAACTAAAGAAAATTTTATCTAAGTCTACCATTTTATTTAAATGAGAAAAAAAATGAAAAATATAAAACAACGATAGAGAAAGTGAAAAGAACTCCCTCCATTTTATTCAGGATTGTCATTGACCATGGTGGTGATAAATGACCATTTGTCATACCAACCATACCCATCTAGGAATTAATCATATTCTTTCTCATCAAATAGGTCCAACATCTTATTAGGGAAAGAAAACCTAAAATGATCTTTCCTAGTGGCCTTATTTAACTTCATGTAATTCTTATAAATCCTCCAACTTGTGACTCGAATATATGAAATAATCCATCCAATACCCTTCTTGTGCCTTTCCAAAACCATAAGTGCCTCTTCTTATTGATCTTTGGTGAACTCAACTGAAATAATGATTGGTAAAGTCGAAGACAGACCCAAATAGTTATATTTCAAATGATGATACAAAATCTTCAGTTCCAATTCAGCTGGCTCTTCAATAAATGACTTTGGTTGTGTATACTCCTGAGATTATAACTCTAATGATTCGATTGAAACTTATTGAATGAATTCCTTCGAATTAGCTTCTAACAAAGCCAAACATTCCTTGTCTTCATCATCACTTAGCGAATCCACCGGAAGAATATGTTCTAACAGATCGTCTAAAGAATTGAGCTCCAATTCTGTAAAAGCCAACGATTCTATCTTTGAAATAGTAGAGCAGTCTTCAACTACATCTGGGGATTTACAGCATCGAATTCATTAAAAGTCACCTCGTCATCAAAGATTTCTTTTAATTGAGTATCATTTTGCTACTTCTAGAATCATTGAGGATATGAAAAAGGTGGAATCATAGCTTTAACCAGACAACTCTTCTCTGGAAATTTTTTTATATCTAACAAGGGTGTTAGATAATCAGAACTAACTAGTTTAGAGTTTACCATATCAAGGATCACTGAATCTAAGTTCTATGAAATAGGAGTTTCAACACTCGTTGAACTTTCTCTTTGTCTTGAGCTACAATAGGTTCATCTTGAACCTCAACCACCTTGGGCTTCAATGTCTTTCCACTTGGAAAAATGACTACTTTGCAATGTTCTTTGCCCCAAATTCTTGGATTTTCTGTGTCTCTCGGCCAAATACCTTAGGGTCTACTTTTGAGCTTATTGATTAGTTGTCTTACTTGGTTTCCTAAATTATTCAATGTTGCTGCTTGGCTTTGGATTAGTTCATCATTCTTCGCTATGTACACCTTCAAAAAATTCTCAAGATTACTTGAAGATTCAATTGGTGGGGCTTGTTGCACTTGTTAAGAATAGTCTGGTGGATAATTTGATTGACATGGCATAGAAGAGTCACTATGGTCCACCCATTGATTACTCCATGGAGAAATTGGATGATTTTGCCATGAAGAGTTGTAAGAATTTGATTGCGGACCATTCCAATTCTAATTTCCCATGTAATATTGACTCTTGATTTGATAGGCAATTTTTAAAGAAATTGTCATCTCCACAGTATTCACAAGAAATATTCTTGAACTGGTTTGGCTAGGCTGCCAAAAAAGCAAATGTATTCGTTTCATGTACTCGTGTTACTCGTCTTTCTAAGGTTGCTCGGTTGGTTGGCCACTGATAGTTATTGTTGTCAATTCTTTCAATAATCTCGTAAGCATCATTATAAGACTTAGAAAGAAGGATTCCATTCGTCGAAGCTTCCACCATAATTCTAGTATGAATATTGAGACCAATATAGAAAGTCTCCATTTAAATGCAGTAAGGAATGCCATGATGATGACACTTTCGTAATAACTCCTTGAACTGTTCCCATGCCTCATATAAAGATTATTCGTCAAGTTGCTAAAATGAAGTGATTTCATTTCAGATCTTAGCAGTCAAAGATAGAGGAAAGTATTTCATTAAGAAACGTTCAACCAACTCTTACCATGTAGTTATGGAATAGGATGGTAGGGAATTCAACCACACTTGTGCTCTATCTCTTAAGGAGTATGGAAATAATATCAGTCTCAAGGCATTCTCAGTCACCCAAACTAGTTTGAATAAGTCACTCACTTCCATGAATAGCCGAAGATAAAGATGTGAATCTTCAGTAGGCATCCCACTAAATTGACCAATATTTTGCAACATCTGGAACATGAATAACATTAGTTTGAATTGCAGTACCACAATTTCGGGTATCACAATACTCAGGTTGAGCTTGTTGAATAGAGGAATGACATATTGTCGAATTGCAAAGTTTCAACCATCGGCAACAATGATCAGATTGTAAGTATTATAAGTCAATACTCCTCCTAGATTTTGGTTTTGATTTTTGCAATTCATCTATTCGGTCCTTCCTTGGTTCGCTTGTCTCCTCCTTTGTCTGAAAGTCCTTTCAGTTTGAGAGTCTACAAGGACTAAGTCAATAATTTGATCAATACTCATAAACACTTGAAACAGACATTCAAAAACAATATTGGAATTAAATTTAATAGAAAAAAATAGACCAAAATGAAAAATTAACAATTTCACAAATAATATCTTTTAAAACTGTCCCCGGTAATGACGTAAAAACTTGAAACAACGGAAATGTGCAAGTGTACACAACTGTTATCAAGTAATAAAGTGACAAGTAAATGTCGAGTTATTATACCCACAGGGACTATGAAGTTTTTTTTAATGAAATGTAAATCAAACACTTTGCTGATGGGAGTAATCTTTTGTTTGGAAGAAGTGATTTAAAAACTAAAAATTAGCTAAGTAATAAAAACAAAAAGTAGAAATTTCAATGCACAATTTTGAAAAGATAAGTTTTAATCAATATGACATGATTGTGTAAGATCAAGTACATTCCTTAACTTAGAATTACTAAATCCTTGTTCATGTTGTTATGAATATTTTCATGGCAACTTGATAATTTGTTAACTCGCACATACATACCTACTAAATTAACCAATCTCTTGAAAAATTTTCAATGCCAATGCAAAAATTAATCAATCTTCATAATCATATATAAGATTAAGTGAGGTAAAAATATATTTCTATATTGAAACAATTTAATAACAATAATCTTTCAAGTTATGCAAGGCTAATGTACGCTTTAATACCGTCACTAATTTAACCCTCACTACCTTAGAAGATTAGACATGCACCACTTAAAAATACTTTATCAATTATTTACAATTTTGATAAGTTTAATAATTAATTCATTCATTAACTTACATTTTATAATGCATGTATAACATAAGCATGATTTTATTTAATAGAACGACTTAGAAAGGCTTATAACAACACAAACATGATTATAATAATTTAAGTGGATAGAATGCAATCAATCCAACATGAATTAAATTTAAGTAATTTTAATTATATCAAGAATAAGAACACAACAATTATTCATATTCATAACCACAACATAAAGAAGAAAATTAAAGAGAAGCGAATTAGGAAGCAAATCCAGTATTTCTCTAAAGCCAGACTAATGCGCTCCTCTTCTTCTCTGCTCGTTTTGCTGAATCAAGGCCTCTACAAAAAATTGAATGCTATTATTCCAAGGTGGAAGAAGGCTCTTTCTCAAGAGGGAAATCAATAAGGGAAATGGAAAAGAAAAATGGAATGGATGAGAGAAAAGTAAGTGAAAGAGAGAGATGTGTGGAAATGAATGGCGTGTTGAATGAGGAAAGGAAGAGAGGTATTTATAAGTGGTAATGGCTGCCACTCCTCGTCCATTTTCTGGCCACAAATGGTGCAAGTTTAAATGTCTCAAACTTACTATTTTAAGCTAGGGGAAAAAGTTTGAAGGCACGAAAAGTGGAGGGGTTTGAATAGGATTTTAAGGAAACTTCAAGGGATATTTTGCAAGTGTTGAAATTAGCATAAATAAGCTGATTGGGTCAGCTCTGTAGATGGTTTGGGCTGCCCCATTTCCTAAGTGGACCAGTCTTCTTTACTTAACACAATTGGGCTTTTTTTATCTTCAGGCTTATAATTAATTTTTAACCCAATTAATTTTTGATCAAAATTAATTATAAAATATTTTTAGTACATATTTTTGGATCATCCATGGTTGAAAAATATTATTAGCCTTGCTCTTGATCACTTGATGCACAACATTGCCCCAACGGTTCAAGCCTCTTGAGCCAATTTTCACCCTTTGTGCAAAGCTATCGTAAATAAATGAAATTTTTGTAAATTTGTTATAGAAATAATTAAAATTAAATATTTTAATGATTTAAGTGAAAATTAATTAGTTTATAATTAAAGTATGACTTTCAACAAGAATTACTATGAAACTGCACGAATTAAGGCTCAATAGGTGCTGAAGAAGTGTATATATTTTTGTGTTTCCAAGTAACAATTTTGAGCCTTTTGAAACTTCTTGGTGAACTGAATTATAAATCCCGAGCATAAAAATGTTAATTTTTATATGCCCTTTTTCTTTGGTCCTATTCTTTACAGTTATAGATGTCTGGCCACATGTATTGAGGGTTAAGTAGATACGACACAATGAAGTTTATAAAATTAGAATGAAATAAGAATCATTAGTGTGATATAGGAACTATAAGTTAGCCTAATGTGTGAAACAAAAAAAAAACTGAAAAGATAATTAGTACGAGTAGAAAAAGTATTAAACTAGCAAAAAAGCATTCATGAGTGAGATGTATTGAAAAGGAGAAAAGTCACAAAGTCACAAAAGAAAGAAAAACTCGTTCATTAATGCACAAAAACTCGTAAGGCTAGCCATAGTTACTATGTCATGCTATGACTTCCATAGATGGAGACACAAGGAAGGTAAGAGAAGGAGAAATAAGGCGGTGAGCGGGTAAGGGTCACTAAGGGCGAAAGAATAGGGATTAATGTTTTCAAATTCCATACTTTTCCTAAGCCACAAAATGTTACAAGCTAAAATCTCCTATGTGATTCATACATGAATGGATATCATACTAAACATATGCATAATCAACTATTTTTATTATGCTCGGATAATCAAAGTACTTGTATGATTTGTTGATGGATTCCTATAGATGAGAACCTTAATATTTGTACATTTTTTAACGTACTAAACATAGATGTTTGTGATCGACAGTGGGAAGTCGACCACTCATCATGTTAAAATTATTAGTAAGCGTGAAATACCTCACTTACATGCTCCAAAATTAATACTTGTACCATACTTGTTTAAGGGTTGTCATTTTTATTTTTGTCATCTTTGTTTATGTTGCTTGAGGACAAGCAAGGACTTAACTGTGGGGGAGTTTGATCTGTCGTAATTTGGTGTAGTAGATTAAACTAGTTCACATTTAGGAAGCTTGAATACAAGCATTTTCGTTATGTTTTAAGTAAGTTTCCTTAGTTTTATTTACATCCAATAAAATGTGAACAGTGAGTCTTTTATTGACCTTGAGGGCCGAATGAGGCCTGAAGGAGAGCTAATGTACTTTCTGAATGTATAGGAAACCATTAGAAGGCATTTTGGACCAACACTAGATGCTATGTCGAAACATGGGAGATTCGGTGTCACAACATAGAGAACAGAATAGAGAACATAAGAAACTGCCTTCAATGTCATGACATAGGCTGAGCGTGTTGCGGCATACCCCTGCAGATGGCTACAGAGGAGCATACTAGTTGCTTTGTTGTGACACAGGTCTTTATGTTTCGCAACATCGGCTCTGTAACGAGAATAAAACACAAAGCATGGGCGTTTTGGTTTACACAATCGAACTTAAAGCTCGGGAACATCAGCTAACCTAGGGTTAAGGATGGCAGCTACCTGAAGGCTATAAATAGTTTCCTTTGGCACATATTATGGACTCCATTCTATTAACTTAGATTCTGTCTTTAGGTCTAAGTTTTGTTTTCTTGCTTTCTTTAGGTTTTCACAGTTTTAGTTTATTTGTTCTTTGTTTCTTTTAAGAGTTCTGATTTATAAATGAGATCAATTGTTGTGGATTCACATTTATTATCAATATCAATCAGGCTTCTCTTAAACTCTCAATTTCAATCCATTCCCTATGATTAATTCTTCCATCTATTCCATGTTGTTTATGAAAGACATGAGAAACTAATCCTTTTATGGGGGATTACCGAGTGTAAGCATGATCTCTTAACTGTTTTGTAGGGTTACTCAACGGATCAACTGTTTGTGAAAGGAAGACCATGAAACAAACCCTAGGCCTGATAATCTTGGGAAGTCATCAAGGTGGGAATTAACCCAAATTTGGGATTGCCCATTTGAAAACACCTTTACCCCAAGCTAGTCTTGATTGTGAGGTCAAAAGATAAGTAATTCTTGCTAACTCGTTATGTTAGTAGAACATCGAAAGATCTTGCTAGGGTAGCGACTAGTTGATTGACAAGGAACCTACGAGGATAGTTAATTAGGATTGCCGAAACGAGGTGATCACCTATCTTCAGATTTGATTAAGTTATTTATCTTTGTCTCTTGCAATTTTAATTCCTTTATATTATATTATTTTATTAGTTTACAAAACCTAAAAATACTTCTTATTCTACTTTTGTACTATAACTGATTTAAAAGTATTAATTAGATCTTTAATTGTTCAAGTTAAGATTGATTTAGTACTTGCCTCCCTTGGTTACGATCCACGAAGTACTCACTTACTTCATTGTAAAATCTATATTACAACTCGACCCGTATACTTGTGGATACTGCCTCATAACTCTCTATTTTATTGCAGTATTCACGCTTTGGACGTTAGTACGTCCAGAGGTGGTTTGTCACTTTGGTGGCTAACATGGCACACCAGATTCGGGTCGAACCTACTTGGCTGGGTTTGGGGTGTTAAATTGTCCACAACTTTCATACTTGTCATAACCATTTAACAACACATATCTATGTAGTCTGCCAAATGAAACCAAGTAACTTCATACATTCTAAACATGCATTCATTTTTATTCAAGCATTACATATTAATACCATATACATGAATAAGAATCATCAACTATACATATAAAATTTCCTAAAAATAGACATCTATATGATTTAAATTTACATACATGCCACTTGACCGAGTGTAAGATTAAAAGTAAAATCTATCGAAGTAGGAGCTAGATAGTGTGAGTTGTGGTTTGATCTGCCTATCGAGTTTCGCAGAATATAACTACAAGGCAAGGAAATTAAATAAAGGAAGCATTAAATATGCTTAGTAAGTTCATATGTTTTAAACATAAAACTCACCTCACAAAACTTTAATATAAATAACTTGACTAAAACACATTTCTCCCTATTGACACATTTCATACGTACAAGGTTAGTACATCACATTGAATCATGTAATACTTTTAATGTATTCGAACCATTCATGTTGATTTGCCATAAATCATACTATTATTTACATCCCTTTTTAGACATAATTATATCTTGTTTAGTAGTAAATCAAATTATCGTAGTATATATCTATGTTTTTCATACTTGAAGTAATGATTTATGCTTTTTAGTATTTTTTATTATATTTTAGATATCTAAATAAGGTTTCATGGTCTTGTAGGACAAATCGGGAGCAAAATATACATATTCGAGTCGAAATTGCTGCCTATGTGACAACACTAAGACATTGATGTCGTAACTGCCTCCGGACGTACCAACGTCCAGAGTGTAAATACTACAATAAAGAATTACGAGACAGTATCCACAAGTATACGGGTCGAGTTGTAATATAGATTTTACAATGAACCGAGGATCGTACCCAAGGGAGGCGATTACTAAATCAATATTATCCTACACACTTAAAGATCTAATTAATACTTTTAAATACATTATAGTAAGAAGGTAGAATAAAGGATAATTTTAGGGTTTCTTAAAAATAACATACAAGAATTGTATTTCAAGAGTTATAAAGAATAAAGTGAATCGAACCTGAAGATGGGTGATTAGCTAACTTCAACAATCCCAATCAACTGTTGTCTCGGGTTCCTCGTCAACTAACTAGTCGCTACACTAGTAGGATCTTTCGATCTTCCACTAACATAACGAGTCAATAAGAACTAATTATCTTTCAACCTCATAGTCTAGACTGGCTTGGGGTAAAGGTGTTCATGAATAGGCAATACCAATTTCGGGTTAATTCCTACCTTGATCACTTCTCAGGGTTGTTAGGCCTAGGGTTTGTTTCACATTCTCCCTTTCTCAAATAGTTGATCCGTTGAGTAACACTACAAAACATTTAAGAGATCATGCTTACACTCGCTAATCCCCCATAGAAGGATTAGTTCCTCGTGGCTTCTATAAACAACATGAAATAGATGGAAGGATTAATCATAAGGAATGGATTGAAATAGAGAGTTTAAGTAAAGCTTGATTGATATTGATAATAAGCGCAAATAGTTAACATTTGATCTCCTTTATAAATTAGAACTCTTGAAAGAACAAAAGAACAAATAAACTAAACCTATGAAATCCTAAAGAAAGTAAGCAAATAACACATAAACCTAGAGAGAGAATCTAAGCTAATGGAATGGTGCCCATAATGTGTGCCAAAGGGGTTTATTTATAGCCTTCAGGTCGTCATCTTCCTTCACTCTAGGTTAGGTGATGTTCTGAATCTTTAAGTTCGATTGTGCAGACCAAAACACCCCTGCTTCATGTTTTATTCTCATCACAGAGTCGATGTCGCGACATGCTAGGACCTTTTTTGTGACATAGCTGCCGGTCAACTCCACTACAGTTGTCTTTAGGGGTATATCGTGACACCCCCAGCCTATGTCACGACATTAAAGGCAATTTCTTACTTTCTTCATTCTGCTCACTATGTTGGGACATAGCTTCCAATATTGGCCCAAGATGCCTTCTAATGGTCTTCTGCACACTTACGAAGTACGTTAGCTCTCCCTTAGGCCTCATTCGATCTTTAATGTCAATAAAAGATGCAATTTGTAGATTTTATTGAATGTAAGTAAAACTAAAGAAACTAAATTAAAACATAACGAAAATTCTTGTATTTAAGCTCCTCAAATCTGAAAACTAGTTTAATCTGCTACACCAAATTACGTTAGATCATTTCGTAACATCAAAGATAGAAGCAAAAACAAGTCTTGAAGTGAATATGCTTGCTATGTCGTGTCATAGCAGGGCTATGCTGCGACACCAGATCCGATGTTGCAACACTTTAGGCCTATGTTGCAACACCGCCCCACCGCAGCCCAAGAAGTCTCTACACGAGATAATTGCGTTTTAGAGGGAACATAAGAGTATTTTACCTAGTCAAACTCTAAAGACTTCAAGGATAATTTATGCACTTTAATATTCTAAGTTTAACCTATATAAAGGCCACTATAATCGATTTAAAGACACAATTGGAAATGAGACAAAAATTATTCTTAGGTTTTTATTTCATTCTTAGTTTTCACTTTGGGTATTTTATGTTCTTGTAATTGAAAATCCTATTTTGAAGTGAGACTTTTGCGAGTGGAGATTGTTTCAGAGCCACGCTATCATCGATAAATCCATGAGCATCTCTTTTCCTTATTCTATTCTTTATGTATCTTTCTTTAACATTGTTAGTTGAATGTTTGTGTAAATATTTGAATCAATTTCTGCTTTATACATATCTTGCATGTTTCAATTTTTTTAACATAACCTAACACCCTAGGCTTGACGACCCTAGGATGTCATATAGGTATTGTCTATAAGAGAAAACCTTACCCTAATCTAGTTTTAATTGTAAGGTTGAGAGATACGTAGTTCTTATCGACTTATTAGGTTAGTTGAACACTGAGAGGCACAACTAGGTTGATGACTAACTGGGTTAATAGACCCTTACATCAATAATTAATTAGGTAAAACAATTTGATCTAGGCTAAAGGAACTCGTGTAGTCGAAACAAGGGATATGAGAAGCCTATACATGAACTCAGGAGTACATTTAGGTTTATCTCAATTTATTTAGTTTATTAATATTATTATCACCTTGCTTCCATATTAACTCTGCTAATTCCTGACTCAAGTAGATTAGTAATTATTTCCAGTGATTGGCTCGATAACAGTTCTCCCCAAACTACATCCCTTGGTTATGATCCTCGGTGGTCACATGTAACACTCCATATCCCATCTGGTGGTCACATGTAACACTCCATATCCCATCTGGTTGCCCCAATCAATCTACAGAATGCCACATTAGCCACTTAAGTGACTCTCTTTTTAAACCTAACCTAATCTCCAACACACCTAAGTTAAAACATAAGACATGTTTAGATTTAAGAAAACACAAGTTCACAAACTCACTTCACTTGCTTCATGGTACACACAAAATGGTAATATGTGAATGTACATCACTTGCAAGAGCTTACTACTCTTTTCCTAAAGACATAAAAAATTGGTAAAAGGAATTAAGAGCATGTGAACCCCAATTTTTGTATAACAATATACCCCGTGGAACACAACAGTTCCACAATCTAATATTGGGGTTCACACCCTTGCTTAGCTTACGCATTCTAAGTCTTTCATGGGGTAAATTTCCTTCAATAGGGTAAGTCTTTACGAACAACCATTTGTGTTGATAATCTGCAAACACGTCTCACATGGTCTCTCCTAATTCCATGTATAAAATATTATTAAGGGTTCGTAGGTACCAGTTCACAAATTTTTAGGCTTCACACTTAGCATAGTTCGAAAACCTTGTCAGTATCTTTGTGAAACTCTATATAAGTTTGTTAGTTTAGATTATGGTGAACACTCTGTTAGAAATTAGATGCTTAAGTATGAACTTGTAAATTAAGAAACAAACAAACTAGACTTGGGCTATATTTATATACTTGAAATTCAAGTTTATAAATATAGTTTTATCGGTTCATAAATAAAAACATAAAGAAAACCTAAGTCCTAGAACAATCGATGAAATCAAAAGATAGAAATATATTTCTAAGCCTAAGTAGAGTCCCAGATTACCTTTAAGCCCAAAGTTTGCTTGTATCACCTATTCAGTGTTTATGATTCGCCTGGATCACTCGCTTCTCCGCTACATATCCTGTGATCTAACTATATTAAGTGTTTAGAAAGGAGTGTGTGAGCTCTTCTGAACTTAGTGAATATAAAGAGAAACCACATAGCATGCAGAAAACATAAGTTGAACAAGAGTTTTAATAGAGTTACTTTTCTGCAAACTGGGTTCGCCATATTTACGCAAATTTTGGTTTGCAGTTTACCTGCTGTTAGTTAGTTTAAAACAATAAAACATGGTATTTTGGAAAACACAATCTTATTCACAGGTTCTTTTATGTTGGATAAGTGGATCTCCTTATAACTCCTTACTTTGACTCAAAGAGTTTTAACATGTATCATATATGTAGCATAAAGCTAGACACTCTCCAAACACACCAACATATTTCATTAAATGGAGATTAGATCGACATTCCCTTATTCCTTTTAACTTGTCCCGGAACCTCTCGTGCAAAACACAAAACATAAAGGTGAGTACTCATAATCTTATGGCATGTCATTATATCCAAAGGACTCAGAAGATTAGATTGTCTAAAATATTTACTTAAACATAGAGATCAAAAGCCATGAAGAGCTTGTAAAACACTATTCATAATTAGTTCGTACATCGCTATTTATAAAAAAAGATATATATAATCATAAACACAAACAAGAATATAGAGAAGACTTACTCTCAGAACATATGATAAAATCCTAGGCACCTAATTAACCCTATGATTCATACATACATGTGGCGATCCCTGAATACACACAAATTTGCTGAAAGCATTAAACAAGTTTCCCATTTCCCTTTTCTTTGCTTGTAGACGGTTCTGTCAGGTTCACAATTTCACAAACATTTATAAGTCACTAACAAACAAACCACATTAAAACTCATACATAAACAGAAGCGAACCTAAGTTCGTATATGTTATACTTTTGGTGAACCTAGTTTCCTTTGTTGTGAACATTTCTTGATTACTTCTAAAAATCAACACAATAGACAAAAAGAGTCTTACCTTAAATCCTAAGAGATAAGTTTTAAGTTCTTGTTTTCGTAGAAACTTGACAACAAGAGAAATAAATAATCGATAAAGATATTTGAGAGAGTTTTATCTTTCAAAAGAATATGAAACTTCAATAAAAATAGCTTAATTTATAGCTACTAAGTGTTTTGATGTTCTTAGGATACCCTAGTCGCAGTAGAAATAGAAAAGAGTTACGTGCATGAATGGTTTTATGAAGAGGAAAATAAGTTGACTTTCTAATTTTGGTATAATTGCCCTTTTTTCTTCTCTTACTTTTGACTTTGAACCCAAAATAGTGATCACAGCTCAACAAGCCCACAACCGATCTCAGTTGGCTAGGCCCAAACTAAAGATTGCAACCCGCTAAGCCCACTAGCGACCACAACTCACTAGGCCAATTGATAATCACCAGCTCACTGAACCTTCTAGGGAACGCCAGCTCGCCAAGCCTCAAACTCCTATGCCCTGTTATGGGATGTTACAACTCTAAGAAATTTCATCCTCGAAATTACCCATGCCAAAATAGATGAGGATATTGACACTTCATTACTTCTTAAGGTTCATAATTGGCTTCGTTGGTTTTGTGGTTTCACCATAACACTTTCACTAAAGGTATTCTCTTTTCTTGCTAGATTGTTTCTTCGCGAGTTATAATTTTAACTGGTTCTCATCATAAGTAAGTTTGAGTCGCACATCAATTTCACTACATGGGATGGGTTCGCACCATATTTCCTCATCATGGAAATATGGAAAACATCATTGATTTGCTCAAGTTCTGGTGGCAACTTGAGTCGATAAACCACTGGACCAATCCATTCAACCACTTCATATGGATCAATGAATCTTGGACATAATTTCTCTTTTCACTGAAACCTCAAAACTTTTTTTTCTATGGTGAGACCTTTAAGAGTAGTTGCTCCCTTAATTAGTACTTAATAATTTGTTTTTTTAAATCAACGTAGGACTTTTTTTGTTTGAAGTAGTTTTCAGTTGTTCGCATATCATCCTTACTTTTTCCTCTATTTGAGGAAGTAGCTTTGGTCCAACTAACCGCCTTTCAACTAGTTCTACCCAACACAAGGGGGTTCTGGACTTCTTTCTATTCAACATTTCATAGGGTGCCATTTGAGTGCTTGATTGATAGCTATTATCGTATACGAACTCTACCAAAGGCAAATAACATTCCCAACTTCCTGCAAACTCTAACACACAACTTTCCATCATGTCTTCTAGTACTTGTATCACCCTCTCTAATTGACCATCTGTTTGAACCCAGAGCTTTTTGCAGACATTTCTAGAATCTTGAAGTGAACTGAGGATCTCGATTCGAGGTAATAGAAACTAGCATGCCATGGAGTCGCATTATCTCTGTGATGTATAATTCAGCTAGTTTTTGGGAAGTATAATTTGTGTGAACTACTAAGAAGTGCGAACTCTTTGTAAGGCGATCCACAGTTACCCATTTCACATCTTTCTTTGTCAAAGTTAGGGGTATGCCTGAAAGAAAGTCCAAGGTGATCCTTTCCCACTTACAGTCTAGAATTTTGAGTGGTTGTAGCAATCCTGAGGGAAATTGATACTTTGCTTTTAACTTCTTACAGACTAAGCACTTTGCCACAAATTTTGTGACATCTCGCTTCAACCCAGGCCACCAAAACAATTCGCAGAGGTCACGATACATCTTATTCTTCATGGGTACATTGCAGAAGGGCTGATGTGAGCTTTAGAAAGGATTGCATGTCTAAGCTTGTCATCACAAGGTACGCAGATTCTCCCTCGAAAACAATGTACCCCTTCTCTATTCAGTGCAAAGCCTCATTGCACCCCTTGTTCTTTTTTTTGACCCCACCTCACTAATTCCTTATCCGTGAATTAATTCTTATTTATTTATTATAAGAGGGTTGGGTTTACTTGTAATTCAATGAGCAGTCCCCTATCACTTGTCACATTCAAATGTGCAAAAGAGCTCGAAGTTCTCTCATTAACTTTCTACTTAAGGCATCTACAACCACATTAGCCTTTTTAGGGTGATATTCTATGCCTTTTTATGGTGATATTCAATCACATAGTCATAGCCCTTTAGCAGTTCTATCCACTTTCAGTGTCGTAAGTTCAGCTTTTTTTGTGTGAGAAGATACTTGAGGCTCTTATGGTCTGTATATATGGTACATCACTCAGCATACAAGTAGTGTCGCCAAGTTTTTAGTGTGAACAATACCATTGCTAACTCCAAATCATAGGTTGGGTAGTTTCGCTTATGAGGCTTCAACTGTCTCGAAACTTAAGTCACCACCCTACCGTCCTACATTAGCACGCTACCAAGTCTTATGTGCAAGGCCTTACTGTAGGCTACAAGGTCCTTCCTAGATTCTGGTTGGATCAATACAGGTGCTTTAGTGAGTATCGCCTTAAGTTTTTTGAAACTTTTATGCCTTTCCTTTGTCCATTTGAACTCCACATCCTTCTGTAGTAGCTTCATCAAGGGGGCCGCTATGCTGGCAAACCTTTCCACAAGTATGCGATAATATCCTGGTAACCCCAAAAAGCTTCGTACTTCAGTAACACTCTGCAACAATCAACATTCTAAAATTGCCTCAATCTTCTTTACGTCTACGTGAACTACCTTTGCTAAAACCACATGACCCAAGAATGCTAACTCCCTTAGAAAAAATTCATACTTGGTGAGTTTCGCGAATAGTTGCTTCTCTCACAAGATTTGTAGCATAGTTCATAGGTGAGCATCATTCTCTTCTTCAGTTTGCTATTACAGTAGAATATCATCTATAAATACCACCATGCACTGGTCGAACTACTCATGGAACATTCAGTTTATCAAGTCCATGAATTCAACCAATCAATTAGCTGAATCAAAGGGCATGAAATTCATAATGCACATACCTTATTTTAAATGATGTCTTCAAGAAATCTGACCCTTAAGCTGATAATACCCTAATCGTAACTTTACTTTCGATAACGCTGTGGCACCTCACAATGGATCAAATAGGTCATCAATCTGTGGCAGTGGGTACCTTTTTTTGATGGTCAATTTGATTAACTATCTGTAATCGATACACATCCTCAAGCTACAGTCCTTCTTCTTTACAAACAAAACTGGCAATCCCCATGGTGATACATTTGTTTGAATGAAACCTTTGTCAAGCAACTCTTGTAGTTGAATCATTAGTTCTTTAAGCTCTTTTAGTACCATGCTGTAGGGTGTAACTGATAGTGTTGAACTACTATGGTATAATTCAAAACCAAACTCCACCTCATGATCTAGGGTTAAACTAGATAGCTCATCTAAAAATACGTCAGGAAAATTTTTACAATGCAAATATTGCGAACCCCTTTTTCTTTGTCCCGTAAACCCATCACATGATCTCGGTAAGCTTCACAGCCTTTCCCCATCATCTTCTCTACTCTAATTGCTAAGACCATGTTGGACCATTTCCATCCCTTCACCACTTTGCAAAGTCAATCTTTTTAGTTCAAAATCATTCTTGGCTTTATGCTCAGTTAGCCAGACCATTCCCAAGATTATGTTGAAACTATAAAAGGGTAATTCCATCAAATCAACAAAGAAGACATGTCTTTGGACCATTAAAGGACACCTACGATACACTTTATTGACCAGTACACTCTCAGCAAACGAGCTAGTGACAATTATAACTTTCTCAATGTTTGCTACGGGAACACCCAACTCATAGGCCAGTTCGCTCAAAACGTACGAGTGTGTAGAACCAAAATCAATCAAATAAAAGAACATAATAGTTTGTAGAGTGAAGGTACTTGTGATGAATTCATCCGTTTCTTGATCCTATGGTTCCTTAACAACATACACTAGTGCGAGCCCTCTTGTCTCAGCTTGAATTGTAAGAGTGTGATCTAGGGTTCGCTGTCTAGTCTATCTTGTGTCACTACATCCACCTTGACCTCGACCGCAAACAACTATTTGTACTGGTTTGCAGGAATCTTTTCAACACCCTCGAGCAAATACTCTACCTTAGTAGGATCAGCTCACTTGAAACCCCTAAATTCCTTACCACCTAGAGCTTGTAGACGATCTAATGGCAATCATCGATTGGCATAAGCAACGTTGGCACCAACAACACGATGGAAAACCCCAATCATGGTTTGTTCCAATGGTTTGATACTCTCATCTAGAACATTTTCCTTGCGAAGTCACACAAGTGACACCGAATTCCTTTCACCTTTTGGAGGGTCCACAACTCCATTAACACCGTTCGTATTCGCAGTTACTCTTTTGGAAGGCATTTTTCTAACTCAAAACATAAAAAAGAAACAAGTTTAAGCAGGAATAATAAGCATGTACATTTATGCATCCTAAGGTTGTCAACCATAATTGCAAACATAGTTCGCCAAAACTCATTTGTGAACTTAGTTCGCCAAAAACACATTTGTGAGCCTAGTTCACCCCAACACATCTATGAGAATAGCTCTCACACCACACCTGTCAGCATAGCTCACCAAACGTATTTGAGAGTACAACCAATGGAAAGGTGAGTTGTGAAGAGTGACCCAAAGCATAATCTTATGAATGAATCAGTTGAACCAAGGCAATGTATTATTCTCAATCCTACCCCAACAACAAACAATCAAACTTATTACTTCAATTAGTTTACAAATCTAGCGAACCTAACCAGTTAACCAACCATCATGGCTAGATCTTATACCAATAAATGTAACGCCGTATACCCCGTCTGGTCGCTAGATTTGGTGTCATTGGACACGAGCGTTTCAATGCCGGACCTGAGCATATGTTAAAACATATGATGTGTTGGAGGTCAGGTCACCGGGCCCTAGCAATTGAATGCCACATTAGCTATCTAAGTGACTTTTTGTTTAAACCCAACCTAACCTCCAACATACCATATGTTAAAACACAAAACTTGTTTAGATTTAAAAAAATAGAAGTTTACAAACTCACTTCGCTAACTTTATAGTACGCAACAACAGTAATATACAAACCTACATCACTTGCAAGAACTTACTACTCTTTCCCTGAAGACATAAAGAATTGGTGAAAGGAATTTAGAGCATGCGAACCCCAATTTTTTCAAAATAATATACCCCATGGAACACAACAAATCAACTATCTGACATTAGGGTTCGCACCCTTTTTAGCTTATGCATTCTATGTCTTTTGTGGGGTAAATTTCCTTAAACAAGGTAGGTCTTCACAAAAAACCCCCATGTGTTTATATTTTGCGAACACATCTCGCATGGTCTCTCCTAATTCATTGTATTAAAATTCTTAAGGGTTCACAGGTACTAGTTTGCCAAATGTTAGGGTTAGCACTTAGCACAGTTTGACAACCTTATTTGCAAATTTGGCGAACTCCATATAAGTTGTAATAGAAATTAAATACTTAAGTATGAACTTGTAAATTAATTAAACAAAAAAACTAGACTTGGTTTATATTTATATACTTGAAATTCTTGTTTATATATATAGTTTTATCAATTCGAACAATAAAAACAAAAAGAAAACTAAGTCCTAGAACAATTTGTGAATTCAACAGATAGAAATATATTTCTAAGCCCAAATGGAGTCCCGCATTGCCTTTATGTCCAAAGTTCGCTTGTATCACCTATTTAGTGTTTATGCTTCTCCTGGATCACTTGTTTCGCCGCTACATACCGTGCGATCTAACTATCTGCACTGCTTATAAAGGAGTGTGTGAGCTTTTGTGAACTCCGTGAATATACAGGAAAACCACATAGCACACACAAAACATAAGTTAAACGAGTTTTAAGAGAGTTACTGTTCTATGAACTGGGTTTGCCATATTTACGAGAATTCTAGTTTGCGGTTTACCTACTGTTAGTTAGCTTAAAACAATAAAATATAGTATTTTGGAAAATACAATCTTATTCACATGTCTATTTTTCTTCAATAAGTGGATATCTTTATAACACTTCACTTTGACCAAAAGAGTCTTAACATTTCCCACAAGTGTAGCATAAAACTAAGCAGTCTCTAAACACACCAACATGTTGGATCATTGGAACGCCCCGTGGCATAGTGGAAAAATTATTCTGGTGATCCAAACCAGGAATCCATGCACAATGAACGAATTAGGATGAAAAGGTTTGAAAAATATATCTTTCATACTCTGAAAAATAGGAATGAATCATTGTTGTTTTAATTCCCTACGTAGACTACTGATCCAAAGCCGCAACAGAATCATCCCGGCCTCTACATAGTCCACCCTGTTGCAAAAGAACGAACAAAAAAGAACTCTCACTGAACGTTTTAGAGATTTTTTCGGAAAATGAAATGCAACTGATAGACCTAGGTTCTTTTTCTTTTGTGGTTAATGTTGGTTAACTTTTTTCTACACCCTGGGGTTTTATTTTATGATTCCTTTCCTTTTATTTAATATTCCCTAAATAAATAAATAAAACTGGAATCCCCTAGAGGTAGAATATATATGAAAATATCACAATGTAATATCCTTTCCAAAAGGATATTAATTTCCATATATATTTTATGTTTGATCGAAATTAATTATTAGAATACTTTATTTTAATAATTTGTAAAATGATCATAATTAATATTTTATATGAATCAAATTCGTACATTTATTTTAAATATGTTCTCTATTCTTGTACAACAAATTTGTACATATATTTTTTATTATTTAACTGTCAAATTAAATTAATTAATTAATTAATATAATTATCATGAAAGTGAAATTTAATACCAACTGTGTTTAGATTCTGTTCGTTTCAACCATAGGGTGTGACCCTGTAGGCTCTTGTAATATTAGTAGTAATACTAGAACACTTCTAACATTACAAACAATGAGTGGCATCTAGCAATGCATCATCACTACCAAAGTTACAAGAAGTCTTGGTTCAATATAACCTTTTTGTGATAAATTTTCATGTATTATATCATTTTGTCTTTTATATCTCGATTGGACACAAGTCGTCAAATAGTCACGCTTGCAAAGTCCAATCTCATGTTTCTTGATAGTCGAAGTAGACTACAATAAACAAATAAATGTGCTTTCTCATATTAATTTATTTGAGCATGGCCATGCATTTCTAGTCTCACTTCATCAAGTGGCCTAAGATATTGCTCCCATTATGTAAGAGGGATAAATCCTATCTTGATCAATCATATCCCACTACATAGATTGTGGAATACCCAACATCAATCTTTATAGTACAACCTGTTACAGTAGACGTTTGATTGTATCAAAATATACGGCTCACAATGTTGGGACAATGATGATCTCAAGTCTAAGGATCATATACATAGTTATCACTATGAGTAATGTTGTGTCTATTACATAATAATCCAGGAAATATACTCATAGTGCCTCAGTCCAATATGTCATTCTCTAACAAATACTCATGTATTGACTTTGACATCCCTATGTCAATGACAACACTTTGTCATCAATCAACTACATGTTAGTCTCAAAGCAATATTGTTGTCCAAGCCACATCTGGTGTACTTGTATGGTCACAAAGGCATAGATTATGCGCCAAAGGAATAGTAAAATTGTGTATAGGTTATTAGTGTATGGTAATCACCATCTGGCAAACTATATGATTGTGTTTAACTCTTTGATGTGATCTACTTAAAGTATTAATGGTTAATGATAAGACTTCTTACGGAACTCACTAAGTTCTTCTGAACTTACCTTGTTTCCTTTTTCCTTCTCAGGCTTATTGTTCAAAGGAGACATTCTATTAGGCTACGTCAAAGGACATATACTACTGTGAAACTTCTATTGTTTTGTATTATGCATGATAATGGGGGTGATGTCTGATTGTATGTTGGAAAGAATTTGTACTTGAAACCTATGTTGATAAACTATGTTTTAAAGAGGCTTCATTTGAAATATGAAATGGTTTTCTATTGTTATATTTCATGCAATGAAAATTATCATATTAAAGCTTTTGCGCGACATGGCTTACACTTTATTTTATTATTTTATTAAATGTTTAATACAAAATCCTAGTTGTGCAAAGAATAAGCCAAAAATAGTTTTAAAGATAGATGATTTATTTGATGTGCACGTTATGCTCGGATCCTCTTAAAGGATCGGGTTTGGCATGCTAGAATTTGTGTTACAACGGAACACTAATAAATATTATGAGGATCATACCCAAGAGATTGCAGATTTGAGAATTTATTATTAAATTAATTACAGTAGATAATTACGAATCTAATCAATTTACAAGTTAGTAGTAAGAATCTAAATTAAAATATTACTTAAAGTAATTAAATTAAATACCCCATATTAACATAATGGAATATCGTATTCCTAATGTCGATAATGCAAGCTCTCGGACTATGGTTGATTAGCAGATAAAAGATTAACTTATCTTCGTGGTTGTAATTAACTTCAAAACTCGAGGTTTTTTTAGAGAATTAGTTATTACCTAGATAGTATTACCTCTTGGCCTTTACTGCCTAACTAATCAAGCAGTACACCATTACCTCTCGGCTTCACTTTCTTGATTTAGATAAATACACAATTTACTTGATAACCTCGTCTCTCAATCTACTTACCTATATTACTTCCTAAGCCGTCAAGTAAAAAACACATGCATTCATACTAACTAATCTTATGGTTTTTCCGTTAATTACTCCCGAAGTAGTTAATCAGTTCTATAATCGAAGTATGCTATATATAAATAAGACACATAATTTATTTTAAAATTCATAGAACATTAGTTGATCAAGCTAACAAAATATAACTAAAAGAGTAAAAGAGAGATAAATAAATTGCTCATTGATAAATATAAGTGTGACTCCAGAACAATCTCAGCTAGCAAATGTCTCCAAATCGGAATAGAAAAGGTACAACTAAGCAAACATAAAAATAAAACTAAAGGAAAATGAATAAAATTGTTTGTCTAATCTAGGTCTAACCAAGTCTAACTAAGTCTAACCCATTCTGAGGAGACTTTAAGTCGACTTATATAGGCTAAATGTTGATTGGTGCCCACACAACCCTATATACCCATTAATTATAATTAATACAATATACTATTGCATACTTAGGGTCGAAATAAGGAAATAATCCAAAATTTTTATGCAAGGAAAACAACCATTTTTCAATGATTTAGTCGCGTCATCAGGACATCAAGAAGGCTATGTCGTGACGTCATCCTCCTTTTAGCCCTGACAGCTTCGATGTTTAGTGTCGTGATATTGCATGCTAGTGTCTTGATATAACCGTTGTACTTTATATTCTTCGGCCTGAATTGGCACGCTACACACTCAAATTTCCTATTAGTCATTCCTGAGGCCTAAATTGGCCTAATAGGTCATTAAAACACTGGATAATGTGTAAAAATGCATATTTTTCTTAAATAAAACCTAAGATACATGTGCCGGAGAAACAAGCACGTTAAATGCTAAAGAAACATTAATTTGCCACAACGAATTATAATAGATAAATGTGGGTCGGGTATCCCCAAATCGTTAAATGGTTTAAACTGACTTACTACCATGCCACAATTCATATGGAGTTTTCGGTGCTGCCTAAGTTCACACATCATTCAGAATATAGTAAGTCGTTTGTACCGCATCTCTCAAAAAAGAGATTGGAAGTTTCAAATAACTTAACATCGAACCAAACATGTCTAAAAAAATTAGATTCCTTCTCTCTGCCATGTAATTTTGTTGTGCAGTGCCCGGTGTAGTTAACTGGGGTAAAATCCAATTCTCTACGAGGTACCCTAAGAACTCATCTGACAATTTTAATTTATCAAAGGTTTCACTCTTGTGGTGCATTAGGTACAGATACCCATATATGGAATAATCATCAATAAAAGATATATAGTACTAATAACCACCTCTTGCACTGATGCTCATGGGGCCACATACGTCAGCACAAGTTCCAAGGGTTTCTAAGCCCTCGTTCCTTTTGCATTAAAAGATTACTTAGTCATCTTACCTTTCAAGCAAGATTCACATTGTGGAAAGTCAACTCCTTTAAGGGAACTTAAACAATCATATTTCACAAGTCTAGTGATTCTTTATTGGTTAATATGACCAAGTCTCTAATGTCAAAGGTACGCCTAATTAGAGTGAAAAGTTTAAAGTCTTTTATTTGAAATTTTGATCTCAAGAAATGTGAGCATCTTTGGTTTGATAAAATATAGATTATTTGACATCCATCCATTATAGATAAGTTTTCAATTTCTAAATATTGCAATACTATTATTAAAAGTCACAATCAAGTCATCTTTCTATAAACATGAAACATAATTCAAGGTTTTTTTGAAACTTGGTAAAAAGAATATGTCTTTCAAGATAATCTCCCTAAAATTATCAAAATAAATATATACATCTCTCACAGCTTCAGTTGCCATAGTTGTCCCATTTTCGATTCATAATGATAGACTTCTTATCTATAAGATATTTTTTCTCATTGAACCCCTGCAAAGACACAAATAAGTGATTATTGGCTGTCGAATCAATGACCCAGTGCTCTATTGAATATTCCACTAAACAAGCTTCTATCATAAAGAGTTTCATACATTTTCCTTTAATGGCCAAGTGTTCCTTCCACTTTTACAGTTTGCCTTGCAGCGTCGTTTCTTACTACAGAAGAAGCATTTTAAACTTAGATAAGTCTTTAGGCTTCCTAGTTCTCTTGTTTTCAACTTGTGGTGGCCTAGAGACATTTGTTCTACTTTTCTTAGCATGCATTCCCTTCCCGTTTGAGGAGATGCGACAACTATGTTTGCTTCTACTCTTCGGATCGACTAACCATTATTCAAAATCACTCATAGAATTGTAACTCCTTCATGAATTATGTAAACGGCAAGGTCTTATTCCTAGTGTTATATGTGGCCCGAAAGCCTGCAAAATCCATGGACAAGCTCTTTAAACACCATCTTAATTTGACTGTTTTGGTCCAAATTGGCCTCATTATTGGTGGCCTCATTATTGGCGGCCTCGATAAAGTATCCCATAAGAGTGTCGAGTTTTTGTTGGCCATTAATCAAACTAGTAATAATTGACTATCAAGCCAAATCAATTTGGCCTCTAAACATGTCTTCAACTTTTTCTAGAACCGCTTTGGCATTCTTAGAATGCTCCAGTTGCTTATAAAGGGTGCTAACATATAGCAACGAGCTATCTCATTAGACTCTTCCTAGCACTTTCTAGCCACATATTAAGTGGTCGGAGGGCATTTATTATCAAGAACTGTTTTAAGTTTCTCAAAGCTTAAGACAATCATCAGGTTCATCCATTCTATATAGTTATTTTCGTTCATTTTGTTCTCAGTGAGTATATTTAATGAGGGAGTAAGTGTCATTTTTGAACTAAAACTGAAACATTCATTCATTAATATCTTTTATATAGAAAATATTTGAAAAAAAATTCAACATTATGATATGCATTAATATGATAAACGTGTCTTACATTAAACATTGAAAACATTTCTAAGCCATTGCAATGGTAATTCCCGCACTCATTAAGTCAAGCCACTGTGGGATGATCGTGATTTACAAATAAGAACATGGATTTCCATCCAATTCATACATGAACCTTATTCCTTAAGCATTCGCACATACTAATAATCGTGCAATGTTTGGCCATCATTCTAACTTAAGTACAACTTCATAGGAAGTTACTTAACTAGAAGATCTTGAGTCTATAACTATGAACTCAGCAGCTATCACATCATGTACCAAAAATGAGTCATTGTGGGTAATCTCATCGAGTAGCATGCTATGACTAGTTGTCCTCTTTGAAGACATAACTTCTTGTTATATTGCATGATAACATCTAGCACAGAGGTTGATCCAACTATTATACGAATACAATATTGTTCTTCATACTCTCAGAAAATTTCTTCAGTGAGGTCCACATTACAATCCTACCACGGGGTAGTTAAATTGTTATGCCATCACAAAAGACCATTGATGGAGGTTATAGGTTTTATTTTGAGACCTTCTCCCACTCAATATTTTAAAAATAGACCGTAAGTCTAGTTTCAATCATAAATGATCAATATAAGCATGAAAAATACAAGTGGCATTCTTCCATAAACAATATGGCATGCTTATCATACATATGCTTGAACATACATTCTCAATCAAATAAATATCATCATGCTTATCTCATAAATAAAAGCATAAAAATTTAAATGATCCTGACTAGCCAAAGTTTCCATTACTTTATTCTAGAAAAAAAATTACAAAATTCACCCCAAAACATACTTTGGGTCTTCTATTCTGCCACCATGGACTACTGTTGCGGTATCAATTCACGTTTTCATTGTTGCTGTCTTTTCATCATTATTTTTGTGTCGTCACTATCACCAGGCACCGCTAGGCTATCTTGGGTCTCTGTCAGACCACCACCGCCATCGACCCTAGCTGTCAAACATTATCGTCGGGCCACCAGTAGCCTCCTACTGTCAGACCACCATTGGCCTCTTGTCGGTTTAGTTGGGTTCGGTTTGCATCATCTCGGTTGGCCTGAATACGTCTTGGTTTTTCGGTTCAGTCAAACACTTCTAGCTCACATATTTTATTCTAAAATAATAAAGTTAAGCCCTACGTACAGATGATAGTCCATAATCCAAAAATTATATATCCGAGAAAATTAGTAAATTACATTTAATTTTCTAAGATTCACAGCTTTGGAAAAATTACATTGTCATACATAATAAAAAAATAATATCATACATTCATTTGCATAAATTTCCCTAAAGATGCATACAGTTATAAGAATGCCACATCTTATCAAAATTAACCACATATGAAGAAGTTAGAGAATTTCAGTCTTGGTTTATACTATAAACATAGTACAACTAGGCTCTGATACCAATTGTTGGAAAAAACTGGTTGGAAAATGATTTTGTTTCAAAGTGTAAAATAAAAATTTTGAAAATCGAGTTGGTTTGTGATATATATAGCAATAAACACTTTTCAAATTCACACACCTGTGTTTTAAACTAGGCATATCCTTTAATTCCTAGCTTTCAACTGAATGGCCTTCTCCGTTCTTCTCGTGCCATGAATTACTCTGAGTGTGGGCTTGAATGATTCGAATCAAATATAGAACCAAAAATAGTTTTCCTTATTTTTAGTGTGAAAGCAAAATCTCTTCTTAATAGAAACTAGTAGAATTGTTATTTCGGAAAATAGTTTCAATACTTAGAGAAAAAAATCTTACTATTTTAAGACTAAGCAGCAATATCTTAAAGTATTTTTTAGCCCTACCAATGCCATCTATTTATAGGGAGAAGAGGTAAAACCCTTGATGAGTTGTAGAAGTCTATTTCGAATGGAAAAATGAAATCATAGTTTAACTACGATAATAGGGGACAAGAACCTTAGTTAAACAAACTAGGGTTTTCCATCCCCTTCTTAAGTATAAGGGACTTTCGGGCCTTTACCATATTGGGTCCACTTACAATGACTTAGAATTTTAACCCAATACTTTATAATTTGATTCAATCCGATATTTATTTTTTATTTCCCAAAATAAACATTTGAAATTAATTTAAATAAATTAATTTTCGATTTCAATTATTTTCTCAACCTAATTTTAATTCTGTTAAAATCATTACGAGTTTACTGTAAAATAATCTATGAGAAAATATATTTAATATTTCTATATTCAATGGGTTCACTATGATCATATTAATTATAAGCTAATTTAGTCACAAAGTTATTCCACTATAGTATCGTTACTGAACTCTCCCCAATTACATACCATTAGGAAAGTTACTCGACTTGTGCTCGCCCACTGACATTATCATAAGTGTGTTACCCTCATAGGATATCCTTAATCTCTTTGAGATAAATCTGTTCTCCCACTATGATCCTATTTTATCTCATGGTAACCATTATATCTTCCTCCATGAAAAGTCAATTACTATCAAATAGTAAACAAGTCATTCATCAAAAAGATGAATGACCCGTGGCCACGTTTTTAATTTCATCAACTATGTAATGCCAATGAAATGATATCATTTATTTATATCTCAGGCTATGACTTCAACTATTGTGAATGACACTACATACTACAAAAGTTATATATATCCAACACACCAGCTTTCAGTTACTTATCTATTTGAACTCAGGATTTTACTTACATCAAAGTAAAAATGTCACACATACATAGTTTGTCATCCACTCAGGATTTAGGTATGCCACACTTTAAACACCATAAGTGAATAAATCCATAAATAAATTCATGATCAATTCTTCTTGGATCAAACCTGATGTACTATTAGTCCAGTTCGTTACATCTATGTCTCTATCTTTTGGGAGTCATCCGCTCAAATGCTCAAGACAATGCATCTTCCCAATTGGACTTGATAGATGACATTAATATTTCAATCAGTTTACTCATTTCTAATTAGAGTAATGACATGTTTAGGTGCGTCTACTAATATAAGATTTCTTTTCATATTATGATCCGACCAACCATGCAACATTACTTAGTATTAGTTGCAACATTAGACAATCAGTGAGCCTATATTTGCTTCTATTTTACTTTGCATGCAAAAACCACATGAGCACAATTATATAAAAAATGTTAATTTAATCCATGAAATGTTATTTTGACCAATTTGTTTGAAAAAAAATTCAAGTCTTCAAACGAATATACTATACTCAGGGCACCAGATCCAACCAATCGTATTTTAACTAAGCTATTCCCAATTATATACCATTATGAAAGCTACTCAATCAGAGCTCATCTAATGAACTTGTCATAAGTGTGTTTCCATCGTAGGATATCCTTAATCTCACTAACATATATCTGTTCTCCTAATATGATCATATATTATCTCATGTTAACCATTACATCTTCCTTCATGAAAAGTCAATTACTATCAAATAGTAATTAAGTCATTTATCACAAAGACAATTGACCCATGGCCATATTTACTTTTCGTCTATCATGTAATGCCAGTGAGAGGATACCATTTATTCATTTCTTAGCTATGAATTTCATTATTGTGAACGATGCTACATACTGTAGAAGTCGTATTGTAACATTCCACACTGTGAAGCCCTAGAATTTTGGGAATGAGTTTTGAATAAGTAAAATCATGGATTCATTTAAGAAAAAAATTCATGAGTACGCCCTTGGGAAAAGTCTTGAAAGTTTGAAATATAGTACATAGGAGTAACGCTTAATAGGATAGTTTTAAGTGTCTGACGTTAGGATAGAATTAAGTATAAGTTACTTTCTGAGCGTGTTTATGACGCCTTAGTCTGGTGTATTTTGGTGGAACGAAACTTATGGCTAAGTTAAGTATGGCGATTCAAAGAATAGTGGTAGGAGTGTATAAGTCTTTGAATTCAGTGTATAGTTATAAATGATGGGTGAAGAAGTGTTCCCCCAAAACGGCCCATCTTAGAGTATAGACTAGGCAAACCAAGAATGTTCTATTTTTATAACCATCTATAATAGGAATGATTAAGGAATCATACGGAGGAATATTTGAATAAGTAGTAGTAGTCGCCCAAATGAATTTTTTGGTGTATAGAATAAACAGTCTTTGATATAGAAATAAGTATACAAGGATTCCTATTCAGATTAGGATGATAAGTGAAAGAACAGTGATGGTAATGAAAATGATGGGTATGAGGTATGAGGCCACACCAAAAGCCATAATACCTCTAGTGACTAACATGGTCCAGTAGATCTGTCGTAATTTGTTATGGCAAATTAAACTAGTTTTCGTACTTTAAGAGTTTGAGCACAAGAATTTTTTGTTAAGTTTTAATTATGTTTTTGCAATTTTAGTTAAATTGAATAAACTGTGTAATTTGAGTCTTTTAGTGACCTTAGGGGTCGAATGAGGCCTAAAGGTGAGATAATATACTTTAAAAGCATGCAGAAGACCATTAGAAGGCGTGCTAACTTGTTACTGGTCGTTGCATTGCAACACATAGAGTCAGATGTCGCAAAATAGGGAGCAGAATAGAAGGATTTCATGACTGCCTTCAGTGTCGTGACAAAGCCTAAGGATGTCGCGACACACCCTTGAAGACACCCTGAAGATGGAGTATACTGCCCTTGATGTCGCGACACAAGACCTGGTGTGTCACGACATCACCTCTGTACGAGAAACAGTTATGAGCTAGGGGGTATTTCAGTCTGCACAATCAAACATTAAGCACGAGGATGACAACTGACCTAGGGTTAAGGACGAGAGTGCCTCTAAAGTCTATAAATAAGCTTAATTAACACATGTTAGAGACAACATTTCTAATTGTATAATATTTTCCTTAGATTTAGTCTTTAGTCTTTTTCTTTTATTAGGCATTAGGTTTATTTCAATTTTTCTTATTTACTTTGGTGGAAGAAATCATATTTGTAAATTTGATCAAAATCTATGAGGATTCTGCATTATGTTGAATACAAATCAAGATTCTACTAAATGTTAAACTCTTTAATTTTTATTCATGTCTACTCTTTTTATGAAATTCATATTGTTTATAAGACCCTTGAGACACTAATCATCCTGTGGGGAATTAGCGAGTAGAAGTATAAATAATTAACTATTTTGTAGAGTTCTCTTAGCGGATTAGCTGTTCAGGAAAAAAATAATCTAAACCCTAGGCTTGATAACCCTAGGAAGTCATTAAGGTGGGAATTAACCCAGATTTGGTATAGCCTATCTGTGATCACCTTAACCCTGAACTAGTTTGGATTATGAGGTTAAGAGATAAGTTGTTCTTGCAACTTGTTATTTTAGTGGAATATTGAAAGCTCCTACTGGATATCGACTATATGTTTGAACAAGATAACCCGAAGCAACATTTGGTTATGATTATTGAAGCAAGCTAATCATCCCATATTCAGATTTCATATATTCTATTATTTGATTTCTAGTGATTTATTTATTTATTTTCTGTATTTTATTATTATTAGTAAAGATCACAAAAACCTTTCTTTCTATTTCATCATAATATAATTCATCTAAAGTACTATTTAGATCTATTTATGCTTAGATTACAATTAATTTAGTGCTCGCTCCCTTAGGTATGATCCTCGGAGTACTTATCTACTCCGTTGTAACTATATTACAACTTGACTCGTATACTTGTGGACACCGCCTTTTCATATTTTTGTGTAGGATTTCTACTCTGGATGTTGCTACGTACGGAGGCTGTCAAGTTGTTGGCGCGGTTTCTTGGGAAGCAACGCCACTGATTTAATTTTAATTTTTTCATATTAATAGAATAATTATGAAATTTTTGGATTATAGCTACGGTTTTATTTTCTTATTTTTAGTAATATTTTCTCTGTGCGTTTAGTGTATGAATCATAGTAAGGGAACACCTATAAAGCCAGTCATTGATCTAGAAAGAGTAATACGTAGGATTCATAGGCAGCAACAACAATGCAGAACTAGCTACCTGATATAGGTACTTTACTACCACAAGAAAATCCACTCTTTGAAAAAGCTAACAATAACAACTTAGAAGACGCACCGCACCACCACTACCACCATAGGTACCCACAAACATTAATATGGCATGTAACGAAAGGACCCTAAGGGAATATGTGCTGCAAAATCTGGATATGATTGAAGGGAGTATAACGAGGCCAGCTATCATAGCCAACAAGTTTAAGATCAAGCCAGTTTGATATAAATGATCAAGAATAACTTGTAGTTTCAAGGAACCATAACAGAAGACCTGAGCCAGCATTTAAAATGGTTCCTCCAACATTATGACACTTTCAATAATAATGGGGTCACTGATAATGCTATTTATCTTTGGTTGATCCCCTTTTCATAAACTGATATCGTCTTTTCTTTGTTAGATTCATAGGCATCAGGATATACCATGACATGGGACGAACTTGCAAGAAAATTTCTACAGAAGTTTTTCCCCATTAGCAAGACAATCCAACAAAGAAGGGAAATTTTTATGTTCAAACAATTAAAGGGAGAAAGTTTTCATGAAGCATTGGAGCATTTTAAGACGTTGATTTAGTTATGACTGCAAATTTTCTACAATGGGTTGGATGTACACACAAGGTCAGGATTAGGTGAAGCAGCAAGAGGTGTCGTAATAAACTAAATGTACGAGGATGCATACGAATTAATAGAATCTATGGAAATGAACTCCTACCAATGGTCAACTAAATGACATGTATATGGCCAGAGATCATCCACGGTAAAGGCTGTCCAAGAGGACGATTGATATTAGCAACTAGTAGACAAATTTAATTTCATTTAGTATTAAAATAGTACACCATCTATATATGAAGGAGATAAACCACTCTTTCATTACATTAATAATCCTACCAAGGATATGAACTACATAAGGAATAGGGGTGGAAACCTTTATTCAAATAATTACAATCCCGGATGGAGAGATCATCCGAGTCTAAGATGGGGAGGAAATCAAGGAGTAGGTAACAATTTGAACCAACTTAGAAGTACTAACTATCAACCTTCTTATTTGCGAAAACCTCAGGAAAGGACCAAACCTAATGAACATATTATATGTGGTCAATGTATGGATCGAATCGAAGGGGAAATGCAGTCAATGAGAACAGATGTGAAGCAAGCGCACTCTAAGTGCACCAATTCAATGAGAACATTGACTAAACTCGAAGATCAGATAGGCCAATTAATGAGCATGATGGGAGATATCAAGAGAGAAGTTGGCACTGGTATCCCTAGTAACACTGAAGATAATCCTCAAAGAGAAGTTAAGGAGTAGATGAAAGCAATCACACTTTGATCGAGTAAAGTGCTAAGTATCCTAGAGAACCTCATTCAGAAGGTAAATAAGGGGAATACTGATGATCTTCAAGAAGAACCTTCTGAAGTTGATAACAAACCAGAGTCGGAACAAATAGCTAAACTGGCAGCTGAATCAAAAAAAGAACAAATAATCTAACCTGCAATTGCAAAGGTACCATTCCCATCACAATTTAAGGAAAGACAAAATCAGGATGAAGATGATTTTGTAAGTTTTCTAAATTTACTTAAATCATTTAATGTTAATTTTCCATTGATAAACTTAATTGAAATAGTTTTGAAATAAGCCAAGTACCTTAAAGAATTATGAAAAGGCGTAGGAAAAATTAAAATTGGAGAGCAAGTTAATGTAGACGCATCATGTAATACGTTCATATCTAGGCAGGTACCCGAAAAATTAAAAGACCCGGGAAGTTTCACCATACCTATAGAGATAGGGAATATTCATTTCAGGAAAGCTCTATGTGACTTAGGAACTAGCATAAACCTAATGCCTCTATCTATATATGAAAAACTTAGGCGAGGGGACCTCAAGAATACTCATATCATGTTACAACTAGCTAATAGGTCATCAGTACAACCTAAGGGAGTACTAGTAGAGGATGTACTAGTAAAAGTGTGTAAATTCATAATCCTTGTAGACTCTACGATTCTCAGCCTCAAAGAAGATCAAGAGATACCCATTCTATTAGGTAAACCTTTTCTAGCTAGGTCAAGGTCCACCATTGATTTGGAGAAAAAAAGAATTAAACATGAAGATCAATGGTGAAATAGATATTTTTAAATGTGGTCACCAACAGAGTAGGGAAAATAAGAGGAAATTTTGTGAGCATTGTAATGAAATATCTATTCGTAACTCTAACTACTCTAAGTCAAGTGAAATATTTTCAAGAATCGGTGTAGGTCGAAAGAGTAGGTTCAAAGAACGAGACAAGCGAAACAAGGTGGAGTGGCACAACGAGCGATGGACCAATGCTGAAAGAAACTAAAACACATCCTTGTGTACATTAAAGGAACTATCGGATGAATTCGTTACTAAAACCTGATAATTTAAGATAAATATTTAAATTTATGTAAATTATTGTATATCTACCTAATTGATTAGTCTAGAGTTTAATTTGAATCAAATTTATGTTTTATAGGTATAGAGACACTTTAAAACTTGGAATTTTGGGTAAAAACAATCAGTGTCAACACAGCAACCCTGTGTCACAACAACAAAGCTATAATCAAAGAGGATTGAGAAAATTATTTCGATGTCACGACATATACTCCGTGTGTCCAAATTCATTTTTTGGCGTATAGAATAGGCAGACTCTAATATGGAAATAAGTAGAAAAGGATTCCTATTCAAATTATGATTATAAGTGAAACGAAACTAATGGCTACTAAATGATGGGTATTTTAAACTCAAAATTATATAGGGTTTTTCTATATATTTTACCACATTTTTTACTTAAAAAGGTTTTTATCTTGAGTAATTATTATTGAAATAAGTGAATTTTACATAATTAGTAATTTTAGACATGAATTTAGAAAGTATGTGAAATTATGATTACTTACATGATTTTCATGCATATTTTATATTAATTCATGTTAATTTATTAATGTATCTATATATTAATTTATTAATGTATGTATTTTTCACTAAGTATGAGGTCCATTGGAGACATAATTTAAATAAATAAATCATGGACATGTACAAGTTATCCATGTGGACGGTAATATCATATAATTTGGGGCACGAGGTTGACTACTTGACCCAATAAAGATGGTGATGGAAGATGGACATGTCTGTTAAAGTTTTGGACTGAAGAACCATCCAACAAGGGAATCTAAGAGCCCAAATTCAGTAGTTAAAGGTGGCTGTCCAAAATATGTTTTGGGATAATTAATTGAAGGTCCTTACAGTTGGAAAATAATCAGAATTCAACCCAATAACTTATTTATTGAAACTGTCCACTCTATAGCTATTCTTAGCTTGAATTTGAATTTCAAATTGAGAAGACTTGGTCATCCCTTATTCCTTGAAGCATGGCCGGCCACATGAGAGAGGGATGGAAGGAAATTTAAACATATTTTTTATTAAACTCAAACCCTTACCTTCACCTATAAATACCTTGTCATCCCTTCATTCATGCATCATCCCTCAACACTCATTTCTCTTCTCTCATTAGCATTTTCTCTACAATCTTTTCCCCTTACCTAGCGATCCATCCTTCATCCATTCTTTAGCCTCAAAAGCTTTGCCAAAAGCACACCTTAGTCAGCTACCCCTTAAAACATTTAGCAAAAGAAGCATCAGTCAAACCGGAGGACCGTATCAATCAGAATAGATCTGAAAGGCTACTAAACTGAGTAGAGTTTACTCTTTCCTTTTTTTATTTATTTAAAACATGTTTGCTTTGAGTTTTATGTTTTTGACTTCAACTATAAAGTTTTAATTCCTATATGCTAGGATGATTATATTAATTTAATAAGATTTATTTAATTCATGTTAACATGTTTTGTGCTTCAATCGATTATGTTTTCAATTTATATCTTGATTCATTTCATTCATACGTGATTGGGTGCACTTAGATTAGCTAAGCGATCCTAACTAAACAATGGCTAGTGACACAAAATTGAAAAGTGCAATGCTCAATTTAGATCCTTAAACTCGACTAAGTTGATGTTCATAATATCTTTAGTTAGCTCTATTATCATGCATGGTTTTTAGGTTTATGTAATTAAACTGTTGCAAACATAAATGTCCTTGTAACCTTGCATGAATTCTGAGAAACCCTTAGTCTAATATGATCAGTAACATGCATATTTCACTAAGTAATAGATCCGAGAGGACTTAATTTGGTTTCCAAAACCATAAAAGATCGAGTTGCCATGGAAGTAATTCCAAACATGTTAAGCATGATGACAGTAAATTGAATTAATTAATATAATTCTCCTAGCCCATTTCATGTTGCTTGTTTTTGTTGCTAAAGTCTTCATTCATACATTTAGTTAAAATTGCATGTAGATTAAATTGCATTAGGGATCACTCTTTGCATTCATACACTTATTACTTGAATGACTACATACACTTGCATAAACCACGTTGCAGGTATAAGGTTTAAGGCCACGCGAGAAGGCATAAAACCTCCAGTGACCAATGTGGTCTCCTTGATCTACCATAATTTGGTGTGGCAAATTAAACTATTTTTCGCACTTTAGGAGTTTGAACACAAGCTTTTTTGTTAAGTTTTAATTATTTTTTTGCACTTTTAGTTAAATTCAATAAAGTGTGTAATTTGAGTCTTTTATTAACCTTAGGGTCCGAATGAGGCCTAGGGGTGAGCTAATATACTTTGTGAGGGTTTAGGAGACCATTAGAAGGTGTGCTAACTCGATACTGGTCATTTTGTTGCAACACGGAGAGCTTAATGTCACAACATAGGGAGAAAAATAGAAGGATTCCAAGACTTCCTTCAGTATCGCGACACAGCCTGAGGATGTTAAGACACACCCATGAAGACACCTTGAAGATGGAGTATACTACCCTCGATGTCGCAACATAGGACTTGGTGTGTCGCTACGTCACTTTTGTACATAGGGCGTTTTGGTCTACACAGCCAAACATTAAGCAAGAGGATGACATCTGACCTAGGGTTAAGGACGAAAGCCACGTTAAATTCAATAAATAGGCGCAATTAACACATGTTAGAGACAACTTTTCATATTGTATAATTTTCTCCTTAGATTTAGTGTTTAGTCTTTTTCTCTTCTTAGACTTTACGTTTATTTCAGTTTTTGTTATTTGCTTTGGTGGAATAATTCTAATTTGTGCATTTGATCTTACTCTATAAGGATTCTGTTTTACATTTAACAAAAATCAGGATTCTTCTAAGTGTTATACTTTTGAGTTATTATTCATGTCTACTCTTGCTATCAAGATTATATTGTTTATGAGATTCGTGAGGAACTAATCCTCCAGTGAGGGATTAGTAGAGTTATGATTAATTAACTGTTTTGTAAGGTTCTTTTCGTGGATCAACTATTCAGGAGAGAAAGATGTTAAACCCTAGGCCTAACAACCCTAGACAGTCATTAAGTTTTTGTATGGCCTATCTGTGATTACCTTAACCCTAAACTAGTTTGGACTGTGAGGTCAAGAGATAAGTAGTTCGTGCTGACTCATTATTTTAGTGGAAGATGGGAAGATCCTGCTAGGATATCGAATATTGTTTGATTATGATTACTGAAGCAAGATAATCATCCCATATTCAAATTTGATACTTTCTATTATTTGATTTCCAGTGAGTTATTTATTTCTATTATTTCTTTTATTATTATTAGTAAAGATTACAAAAACCTTTCTTTCTATTTCAACGTAATATAATTCATCTAAAGTACTAATTAAATCTATTTATGCTTAGGTTAGAACTAATTTAGTGCTTGCCTCCCTTGGGTACGATCCACAAAGTACTTATCTAATCCATTGTAACTATATTACAACCCGAACTTTATACTTACTGATATCACCTTTTCATATTTTTGTGCAGGATTTCTACTATGGACGTTGGTACATCCAGAGGCGATCACTTGTACCAGTTGATTTGTAAAGAAAGTTGGTTGGGAACTTACCAAACGTGAATCAGAAGAGTTAATGGCTAATGGAGTATCAAGTAAGTTTCTTGGGATTGACAGAGTTTGGATAAGACAATGTAATCTTGATGTGACATTTATAAAGTCTCCATGAAACTTTAAGTTAGGTTAAAAGGACACTCAGGTTAAGTTCAAGATGTCTGTCTTCCTTCCTAAAGACGGAGGGGCGAAGCAGATGGGGGATGCCTTCCAAGAAGACAAGTCTGGAACTCTTGTTTTTTTTCTATTAAGCTCTCTCTCAACAAGGTATGTTTCATTACTCTGTTTGGTAAAAAAATGCATATATGTGAGTATACTTGAAGAAATAAGGCTTAGTGATATGTCTAAGTTAAAGTAGAGGTAAAAGGTTATCTGAATGAGTTCTAACAAAATGTCTCTGTTTGACGAGATGAGGAAGCCATAGCCTTTGGTTGAATGAAAGATCTGGAACTCAAGTTACTATTGTCATAAGGAATGATTAGATCTAAATTATTACAGCCTTCTAGGTTATAAAGTGAGTCCCTAAGCCGATTGTTGCAAATGTATTATGCCTACTAGAAACTTAAGTGAGAATAATCTAAAAATGTATGATGTAATGATTCTATGAGAAATGTATGTTTGATGAACTTGCATAAATGATTCGTATAGAATATGGGTATGAACAAGTCTATTGTGAAAAGAGTCTACCATGAGTAAGTTAGAAGTGAATGAGTCTGTCATGTATGAGTCTGTGTTTCTCTCCAAAGTCATTTAAAGGGGTCCATTAGGACTAAAAACATGAATCTTTGAAAGGAAAATCCATGGAATTTTGAAGACCATATAGTGTAAAACCATGGCTGGGCAATGGAATCATATGGAAAAGATTTATTGGATGATTGGGTGAGTACCAAAAGGTGAGGGGCAAACCCCACAATGGTGAGTTTAAGCGAATCCCTATCGTTAAATACACTAATTTCAATAAAAGTGATCATTTGTGGTTGTTTCTGTTAAATGAATGTCTTTGTGGCTAATCTTTGATAAGGAATACCTTAGTGGTAATCTATATGAAGACGCCTTTGCAGCGCAACCTAAAGAAGTGCCTTCGTGGAAATTTTCTTAAAAAAAGCCTTTGTGGCTATCTCTGGAAGGATGTCTTTGTGGTTATCTCTGAAAGGATGCCTTTGTGACTATCTCTATTAAAAGGAAGACATTGTGGCAATCTCTGTTAAAAAGAAGCCTTTGTGGCAATCTCTGTTAAAAGGAAGCGTTTGTGGCTATCTCTTCTAAAAGGAAGCGTTTGTGGCTATCTCTTCTAAAAGGGTGCCTTTGTGGCTAACTTAGTTAAATGAATGTCTTGTGGCAGACTCTATTAAAAGGATGTCTTTGTGGCAAAACTCTAAAAGGAAAGCCTCTATGACTATCTTTGTAAAGGGACGCCTTCATGGCGAAATCTAAAGAACGGATCTCGTGATGACCATATGAAGACAACGGCTTTGGGCAAACATTGAATGAAAGACAAACCCCGTATAGTTACAAGGGATGAATAAAAAAGCTAGTGTGTGCCAGAGTACATGGCGAGGAAACGTTATGTGTTGTAAGTATGTATAGAGAGTGCACTGAAGTAAGTAAGATTTGGGTGAATTCTGAGTAAGTATTGGCGTAGCCTACCCCACCCGAATAAAATGATAAGACTAGAAAGTATGGAAAAAGGTATTAAGTCTGATAATAAGGTAAGATTTAAGAAATGATATAGAAAGTAAAGGGATGTTAAGTATAGTACACTCAAGAGAGGTGAAAATGGTTCTGAATAAAGAAATATGGTAGTCTAAGTATTTTACGCCCCAAAAAGGAAGAAAGGTAAAGAAATACCCCAAGGATGTGCAAAAAATATATGCAGTGTAGCATGAATGAAAACGGTATTCTAAGGTTTAGCTTACTAAGTTCTTACGAACATATAGAAGTTGTTTCTAGTTTCAGGTCTATAAAGGAATATGTGTCGAGAGACAATGCCAGGTCTACATTAAGGAAGCAGCGCGATTAGACCATTGTGCTTGCAAACGAAAACAAGTGGCTTGTCAAAGTCTGCGCATAAGTCATTTAAGTAGAAATTCAACATGTACACAGTAGACTAAGAGATAAAGTAGGGAAGTCTAAAATTTTATTGAGTTGAAATAATAACCATTCATTGTATTTTTACAAGAAACTTTGTAGTCGCCATAGATAGTAGTTTGTACATAGGCGAAGTGTAAATGTAACTATATAATGCAAGCCATAAAAGATTCTATTACACATAGATAGATGTTTACATTAATTAATATGAAAGAAAAATTTGAAGTTACATCTATATAAGGCGTAACACCCGAGATTCAAGTCTGGTAAATCAGGTTGGGTCGAAGGCATTACATGTATACACAACACACCAACTTTCGATTCCTTATCTATTTAAACTCAAGCTTGGACTTACATCAACGTACAAGAGTCACGTATATATAGTCCATTGTCCACTCAAGATTGGGGTATGCCACACTATGAGCGTCACAAGTGAAGAAATCTAGAAACAGATTCAAAATTTATTCTACTTGGATCCTATCCAATATACTGCCTGTCCATTTAGCCACATCTATGTCTTTATCTTCTAGTAGCCATAGGTTTCGATGCTCAAGACAAAGCATCTCCCCAATTAGACTTAATAGACGACATATTAGTTTTTCAATTCATTTTATCATTTCCAATTAGACTAAACATGTTTAGGTTTATCTACTACTATAAGTTGTCTTTCCATATTACTATCCGACCACATAATATTGCTTAGTATTTGTTAAACATTAGATAACCAATGAGTTAATATTTACTTTCATTGTGATTTATGTGCAAAAACCATTGAGTACAATATACAAAGAGTATTAATGTAATTCAAGCACAATTTTATTAAATCAATCTATTCGAAGAAATACAAGTGTACAAACGAATGTACTACACTTAGGGAACTAAATCCAATAGATGACTCCCTAACACATGTCACTAGAGTCACGACTCATATAAATGAATTTCATACTCTACTAGCCTCACTATGGTGTGATGTCCTAAAAGATCAATGGAGCTTTAAATGTTTACACACCAAAATCTACGAGCAAAAACAACAATGTGTAAGCATAAAGCTTAGTAAGATCTAATAGAAAATTCAATTAGCATACGTTGAAAAAAAATAAGAGAGAATAGCCATGATTCAAGAAAAGAACTTTATAAGGCTATATAACAAGCAAACACAATTTGCTTCAGTGAGTCACTTAAATGAAAATAATAATCAAAATGATAGTCCTACAATAAAAAGATTCATGCATATACCACTCACTTCATTGTTTCTTCTATGATACCACATAGGAAGTCAACATTTTGAATCACATAACATTGTAAGATTTATAATTCACATACTTAATAATTTCACCATTTTTATTGTAAAAATTAAATGTTTAGCCAATTGTATTCTCAATGAAATAATTTTCGACATTCAGATTCTAACTAAACGCCAAAACACTAAAAGTGCATCCAACCAAACATTGTAACACTTAGGGCCCTCGCTATGCACATAAGTTACAATGTCTTCATAGTAACATTATCAATCACTTAGTACACTCACTAACTCAATAATCTTCCCAAGGAAAAATTCTCACTTCTCTTAAATATAGAATTATTAACATCGTGCAAAATTTCAATAGTGATACATACAATCACACTACACTTTTCACTATATCACTTGATTATAACTCACTTCCATGGTAACTGTTTTCAACAAGCACTTAATATTCAATGACATGTATTCACATTAATAACCATAATCACGCTCTATTAATAATTATAAACCATGTTACACTTCAAATTGGTCACATGATTTCATCTTATTACATAAACCTCATTTATTCATCAAATTACTACAATTATCATACATTACCGAATTAGTCATTTAGATCATCAACAACAAAACAAGGTATATATAAAAATTTCCAAAAGAACTTACAAACAAAATAATCCAAAAGGATGAAATTTCCCTCTTTCTCTTCAATCTACAAGCTTTCCCTTACCCTCTCTTGTAGCTCCTCTCTCCACTTTTTTCTTTTAAATAAATAATAAACAATCATATTAATAACAATAATAATAGCCATTAATGTCTCAACCATTAAATAGGTTAACAATATTTTGAAAAAGAATATATGAATGAGATGTCTTGAACATATTCTTAATTTGGGACAATTTCTTGGGACAATTTCTCTTAATTTGGAATGGTGGACTCCGATTTAATTTTTTGAGCTTGTCTCTTGGCATAGGAACCGATAAGCGATCTTCCCTTGATCCATCATATGGCCGTTCGACTATTTTTTAGTGACTCACCAAATGTCTCACAATAACTGCGGACCCCATCTTTTATTCTCCTACGTTCTTTCTTTTGCCATATATTTATAAGGTTCCCATTTTGAACTCTCGGCCTAGGTGCCCCTTTGTTCATTTCAAATCTGACTAGTCCTTGGTAGACTCCTTTTTTCTTACTATAGTCCCCTAAGACTTGCTGACCTCCCCTTAGTCATGACGACTAATCAAGACTCATGTCACTCGCGTGGACAAAATCTGATTTCACCTTACACTCGTGTTAGAGAGGTTAGATTACTTGTAATTCATCCTATCTGAAATACCTTGCTTTTAAGGTGTAACATGTCTATTTTCAGTGGACCATTTTGACCATTAGCCTTTGACAAACTATAATCTGCGCGACCTTGCGAGTTTATGTTTTCTCTTACATGATGGTTCTCTACAGAACTAATTTTATGGCGGTTATACTCGCAATAGATTCCCTTCAAAGAGGAATAATCTTGAAAAACATATTTGTCAATTGGATTATCCCCATTAACACCTCCTTTTATCCTTAGGTTAACACTAACCCCTCTTTACTAATTAGACTATCTGTAGTATATACATTTGTGTCTCCTCTTATAAACTACGATTTTATCGAAGCCTTATGCTAGGAGTACATCTCTCGTTACTCTTCTAAGCCCTTCTTTTAACATATTGAGTTTCCTTGAGCACTTTCTAATGATTCTTAATGGTGGAACCTTACCTGCGATCCACAAATAATTCCTCTTTTTTTCCTTCATACAAGACATTATCAGCACGACATTCCTATAACTTATTTTAGCTAGGTTATCACTATATGCCCTATCGACTTCGTTACTTACCGTTTGGTAGGCTTTTCCCATTTCTAATGGTTTTGCCTTTACCAACGGATTCCTGAAACCTACTGGCGCCTTTACCAACGGATTCCTGAAACCTGCTGGCTAGCTATCGCTTATCTACACTTTGAATTTTTTCCTTGCATGATTGCCCCCTTAATTACCATCTTGACGGACTACCCCATTTTTATTGTCCTAGCAGACTATCCATGTTTAACGTCCTGGCGAACTACCACATTTTGTTGTCCCAGCAGACTATCCATGTTTATCATCCTGGAGGACTACCCTATGTTTATTGTCCTAAAAAACTCCGTTTATTGCCATAGCTGAGTTATGCTTTTACACATCATACCCCATGCTTAATATCCTGGCGGACTTTCTGGTGTTTACTGTCCCAGCGGATTACTCCATGTTTACTATCCTGACGAGCTATACTAGTTGTCATAGTTGAGCTATGGTCTTACATGATATATCCTATGTTTAGTGTCTTCACAGACTCCATTGGTTGTCATAGCCGAGCTATGGTTTTACACCATAAACCTCTTTGAGGAGTTTCCCTATAAAACCTTATCGTCACCGTGGTGTTGCCATATAGAGCCTCCAGATTGTCATTGTGGTGTTGCTATATGGAACCTTTAAATCTTCATCACGGTGTCACTCTAGAGAGCCATTTATATCATTATATCTCACATTTATCATTGATGATCGAACACCATAATGTCCCCTCCGCAATGCCTGAAGCTTCACACATCATTGATTGCATCTAATAACATTGGACTACGAAATCTAACAGAAATTGCATTTCCCTATCTATCCACCCATTCCTCCATTTTTCCATTCCTAACATTGATGCTCGAACACCATAGTGTGTCCTCTAGAAGGCCCAGAGCTTCGTACGTCATGGTTTGCACCCAGTAACATTAGATAGCAGAATCTAACAAAAATTCCATTTTCCCAATCCTAACTTCATTTAACCCATTAATATTTCTCTCTTCTTACTCCAGCATTATAAACATGCAATACATGCAATACATGCATTTCAATAACATATTATCATAGAGTACGTTACCTTTTAGACGTGAAATCATAACTCCTTCATGGATATTTAACTTAATATGGGGATACTCACATACCTATGAATTATTATACATGCTTAGCATTCACAATCAGCAGAGGTCATGCATCAGTACAAAACTCAGTCATAGATTCATGTCAAACATACATCATCCCGTGAATGGAGTATAAAAGTTCACCTAACACTTCTTTGCCTCATCAGCTTAGCTTTTCAGAACACTAGAGCTTCCATTATCTTGGAAGCTAAGCATGACAACCAAAGTCATAATTAAGCATAACATTCCAACTTAAAAACTCATTTTCCAAAAAACATGCAGAACCCCTTAACGGTTCTGAAAATTATTAACTTTATTTCTTAAAATTACGAACATTGAAGGACTTACAACCTTACCAACTCACAGGATTCTCTACTTTTCCAACTCAAATCCCATAATCACCGCTCCATAAAAAGCTTCCTGTAATTATCTCCTCTTCAGAGCAACAAAGAAGATGAAGAATAAAAGAAAATTTAAGCAGAAATGAGAAAAACTCACCTTAGGGGTTCATTTCTCAACTATTTATAGCCCTCTACACATGACAATTAACCCTATGAAAACCATTCATTGGTAATCATTTTGTTTCTCACTATCGAACCAGTTGGTTCTCATCCAATAAAATCACAATTGGAACTCAACTATGTCCAAATCAGCCATTAAAGTTTCCTTATTTTCCAATAGAAGCTGCAAACTTATGGTTTCTTTCAATTTAACCCCAATTATTTCTAAATTCTGGATTTAAAGGAAGCAAGATGTGACAAAAAGTGAGGGGGTTAACCTTTTTATCTTATTTTGGTGATTTCTAAAATTCTAAGGAAAAGTGAAAAAAATCAAGTTTTAAGATGGCCTACATCAAATAATGGATGGAATAGCTTAAATCTCATCTTATCACCACTCTCCCTTACGAAACTTTAATAATTAAGAATTAATGTATGCCAATTGTCACAAATACTCTTGACAGGCAAAATTAATACTTTACCCTCACTTCAAAGTGTTACCCGATTAAGTCCAAAACTCTAAAAATAAAATGCTAAATTAATTTATTACTCTAAGGACATCCCGCTTCTTACAAATTAAAAATATATCAAAATTCTTGATCTTATACCGAGAGCAAACTTTTCCAAATTTATATCTTACGACAAATCAAAATTTTTTTGAGAATTTCAGGTAAAATAATATTTTAGCAATTTCAATAAGAATGTTTTTTAACAAAATTTAAAGCCTACTTGGTTGAGTGAAAAAGTGGAAGGATGTAAAAAAGAGATGACTATTTTTCATACTAATGCATAAACCAAATCACACTACACCAAAACAGGTCTTTAGCGGCATATTTTGTGGCGCTTGGACGAACAACGCCGCTAAAAACCGAGCATTAGCGGCGCAAAGACCTAAACGCCGTAAAAGAACATCATTAGCAGCGTTTACCACAATGCGCCGCTAAATCTCTTAACCAAAACGCTGTGTTTTTATCTTGATGTATCTTAAAAGTAGTGGCGTTTACGCGAAACGCCGTTAAAGGACAGTAATAGTGGCGCTTTTTGGAAACGCCGCAAAATAGCTTAACCAAAACGCAGAGTTTGGTCTTGAGGTATCTTAGAATTAGTGGCGTTTATAGGAAAACGCTGTTAAAGTACAGTAATAGTGAAGCGCCGCAAACTATCTGAACCAAAACACATCGTTTTGGTCTTGATTTATACTACAACTAGTGGCGCATACGGTCAAACGCCGGTAAAGAATAGTATTAGCAGCGATTTGTGTCTAGCGCCGCAAAATATCTTAACAAAAACGCAGCGTTGTGATCTTAATGTACATAAAATTAGTGACGCTTATGGTAAACTGCCGCGAAAGATATTAATAGCGGCGCTTTGTGAGAAGCGCCGCAAAATATATTAACCAAAATGCATAATTTCGGCCTCGATGTATAGTAGAATTAGTGGCGCTTAGTGAAACGCCGTTAAAGCATAGTATTAGCGGCGCTTGGATAAAAGCGCCACCAAATATCTGAACCAAAACGCATCGTTTTGGTCTTGATGTATACTTGATTTAGTGGCGATTTCGGTAAAACGCCGCTAAAGCATAGTATTAGCGGCGATTTGTTGCTAGCGCCGCGACATACCATAAACAAAACGCAACGTTTTGGTCTTAATTTATACTAAAATTAGTGGCGCTTTGTTGAAAGCGCCGCAAAATATCTTAACAAATTTTTGGGTTTTAACCATGCATTATATAATGTAGGTTACTATATATTTAGTTAATCATATTTGGTTTAGGTATAGGGTATTAGGGTTCATTATATAATGTTTAGTATTTTTGGATTACAGTGTAAAGTTTAAAGTTTAGGGTTTACGATGTAGGTTTAGAGTTAGGGTATTAGGGTTCATTATATAATGTTTAGTATTTTTGGATTACAGTGTAAAGTTTAAAGTTTAGGGTTTACGATGTAGGTTTAGGGTTAGGGTGTTAATTTAGAGTTAGGGTATTAGGGTGTTTTGGGTTTAAGGTTTAGGAGTCTGGGGTATAAGGTTTAAGGTTTGGGGTTTAGGCTACTTTACTCATGTTAATAGGTTAATTATTGTTTTGGATTTTGGGGTCTGGTTATTGGTTTTAGGGTTTAGGGTTTAGGGTTTAACGATTTAGCAGCTTAAGATTTTAGGGTTTAGAGGTTTAGAGGTTTAGGGTTAAATCCCAAAAGCGTGCATGAACAACGGTTTAATGTTCAATTGTATACATGAACTTTAATTTGACCTAAATATTGTAAAATATTAACACAATTATTGATATAATTAACATCATTTTTCATTTATATATTGCATACATAAATATTTATATTTATTCAATATAAAAATATATTTTGATGTAAAAATTTTTATAGATCATGAAATAAATTTTTAAAATGCATTATTCTCCCATTTTTATTAATTGATAATTTCATTTTATAAATTTTGTTTTAATTTTGGATCAATTTGGCTTGAATCTTGGATGAAGGCATTAGCGGTGCTTGAGCAAAAGAGTTAAAGGTGATGTATTACGGCGTTTTATGAAGAAACGCCACCAATTTCCTTAAGTGTAACAAAGACACGGTCGTTTTTGTTTTCATTTAGTGGCGCATTTGGAAAACGCGCAAAAATTTATAACGAGTTGAGGAAGCGGCGTCGTTTCCTATTTTTATTAGTGGCGCTTTTGCTAATGCGCCGCAAAAATGTTACTGTATATAAGTGAAAACGGCACCGTTTTATTCGAACTTGGAATTTTAGTGTCGTTTTATTTAAAACGCCGCAAGTGTGGACTCAATAACGGCGTTTGTTCTCAACGCCGTCAGAATCGGACTTAAAAATTTCTTAAACGCGTCGTTTCTTAAGAGGACATTTAACTTAATACCTTTTCGTCGTCCTCCAAAAGCGTAAAGAGTGAATTTGCGAAAAGTTAAGTGCGGACCTCAAGTGTCGAAAGGAACAAATTTGGACTTCTTACAAAGGAAAAAGAAGGTCGTGGTCGGTCTTGAAAGAAGTTTGGCACAATTGCGAGATTTTTCGATTAAATAGGTAAGGCGTTTACATTATTTTTGGATTAAATTTTTAAGGTTTGTGTCGGTCCTAGTTATTTGGGGTTTTAGGGTTTCGATTAAACAACTTCAACAATGTACTATTCGATTAAATATGTAAGGCGTTTACATTAAATAGGTAAGGCGTTTACATTATTACTGACCACTTATGGATTTGAGTTTCATATTCGATTTACGGTATTGATTTGTGGTATTGAAAAATTTATATTACTGACCACAATATTGATTTGTGGTATCAATTTACTATTCGATTTAGATTATAGCGTAAGAGAGGGTGGCAAAATTTATATTCGATTTAGATTATAGCACATGAATTGGAAGGATGGATAAAATAAAAATGAATTGCTATGGATTCTCTACAGGATGTAAAATCCGAATTGGTTGGTCAATTAGAATTAGATTATGTTGTTATGTGCGAAATAATTGAGTGGATTTGAAATAATTTGTTTTTGATTATGTTATTATGTTCTGAAATATGCTTTGGATTTGAAATAATTTCGAGTCCGAAATAATTTGTTTTTATTATGTTTTTATGTTCTGAAATATGCTTTGGATTTGAAATAATTTCTGGGTCTGAAATAATTTGTTTTTGATTATGTTGTTATGTTCTGAATTATGCTTTGGTTCTGAAATCTGGATCTGGTTTTTGTCTGCGTTGCTTTCTTAGCTTGCTTGGTTGGAGCTCGTTTCATTGCTGCCAAATTTGGATATTCTTTGGCGTGGAGGTAAATTTTATAAAGGTAAATTTTATGTTGCAAATAAAAGGTTTTTAGTTAATCATCTTTAGTTAATCATCTTGCTGTTCGTGGTAGTTATATACCCGTTGCATTTTGGTCAGCCTGTCATGTATTATGCAAATCCCGAAATGGTTTTAAGCAAGTGGACTTTGTTTATTTAGTTATGCACATAATACTTTCATATTTTATTTGTTGTAGAAGTTGGTATCTCACAGTTTCTCATCAAATGTATGCGAGTAGTATCGAATGCAAATTGTTTTAATGACCATTTGATCAATTGTTACATTTTTTGTAATATTCCTTTATAACATATTGGAAGATATGTTATGTTTTAACTTAATATATTTGAAACATAATATCTTATGCCTCACAAAATCCAATTTTGATGATTGTCTTATTTTAAATAATGCTTCCAATCAATGGTATGTGTATTATTTAAACAAAATCTCTGAAATAAAATTACTTACTAAAACTTGTAATTCAAATTTTAATTTCAAGTCAAAATTAATATTTTACTTAAATACATTACTTACAATTTAATTTAACTTATTAATAATATATATATTGTTAAGTAATAATTTTTGAAATTTATATCTTACATTACTTAAATATATATTTTAAGTATATTTTACATGACTTACATTACTTACTAAAACATATTTTTACTAAAATTTACTTGAATATATTAATTAAATAAATTACTTAAATACTTGATTGTTTGAAATTGGTTTAAATTTTAAATACATTACTTAAATATATATTACTTACTAAAATTTAAGTATATATTACATTACTTACATAACTTGTTAAAATATATTATCATTTCAATTTTTTAATATTATACATATATTCATTTACATTATGTAAGCTATATTTAAATTTTATTAATAATATTTAAACATATTTTGTTGTCAAATCGTTGACACATATACCTCTCCACTAATTATTCAAATGGAAGATTAGTTTAAAAGCAAAGATTGCTTATATAAGCTATATTTAAATTTTATTAATAATAAATTTATAACTTAAATAAGTATTACTATATTTTTAATATTATACATATATTCATTTACATAACACATAACTTACATAACCTACTTAATATATAACTTGCATAACTTAAATAAGTTACATAATAATACATAATACACAACTTACATGTGTAAATAATCTGAACTTACATAACTTACATACCCTACATAAATTAAATAAGTTACATAATAATACATACCCTACATAAATTAAATAAGTTACATTATAAGGTTTCTATATTAGTATTAAATTTATTACTATTAAATTTATAAATAATTATAAATATTGTTTTAATATCTATATTAGTATTATAAATATTGTTTTAATATAACCTATAAAATTTAAAAGTTTTCTAAATAATTATAAATATTGTTTAAATATTAAATTTATTAGTATTAAATTTTAAGTTTTCTAAATAATTATATATAAGCTTATATATCTTACATAATACATAAGTACATAACAAACATAATAAAGAACTTACATAATAACACATACCGTACATAAATAAGTTACATGATACACCAAAAAAAAAACTTACATAACTTAGATAATATCCTACATAATAAATTACATAATAATACATACTTACATAAATTAAATAAGTTACATAATACACAAATTACATAACTTACATAATACATAATTTACATAATACACAATGACATAACTTACATAATACATAATTTACATAATACACAAATGACATAACTTACATAATACATATTTTACATCACTTACATAAGACATAACTTACATAAGTTTCATAATACACAACCGACATAACTTACATAATACATATTTTAGATCACTTACATAAGACATAACTTACATAAGTTTCATAATACACAACCGACATAACTTACATAATACACAACTTACATAAGTTTCATAATACACAACTTACATAGCTTACATAACTTACACAACTTACATAACTTACATAATAAATAAGTTATTCCTAAATCCTAAACCCGTGCAATTTATTGTCAATGTCAGACTTCAAGAATTAAGAAATGGACCGTTCTTGGATGAATTTGTCAAGGGTTAGCAACGGTTATCGAAATGGGGTGCAGAGTTTTCTAAATTTTGCATTTCGATATGCAAGCCAAGAGAACATGATTCTTTGCCCATGTAATAAGTGTGTCAACATAAACTGGCATTACCGTGAGGTTGTATACGAGCATCTAATTGTTGATGGGTTTGTTAAGGGTTATAAGCAATGGCTTTTTCATAGAGAATGCCCTAGAAGTACTTCCTCTTCAACGATGGATGTATCTTATCCTGCATCGCTTACCATCACCGATAGAGGGATGACATGGAAGGTATGTTGCGGGATGCATTTAATATGCACAATCATGGTGTGCAATCGTTCTGTGGGATTTTATGGCATCGATGATTGTAATATTGGTGGAACTGCTTTTATCGAACCGGAAGTAGTGTACCTCTGAAGAGCCAAATGGAGAAGCGGCGAAGTTCTACGCTCTACTTAATGACATGAACGAAGAACCGTATGAAGGATCAAAATTTTCAAAATGGCCTTCGTGTTCGTCTTTTTCGCTTAAAATGTTTGGGAGGGTGGACCGAAACTCGTTGACAATGCTATTAGAGTTTTTGAGAGAGATGTTCCGCTTGCAAAAATCCTCAATCATGCAAGGATATGAAGAAAATGATAAAAGATTTAGGCCTTGGGTACAACAAAATCCATAGTTGCCCAAATGATCGCATGTTGTATTGGGGTGATCGGAAAAACCAACAGTCTTTGTCATGTATGCGCCAATCCGTTGGATAAATAAAACACGAAGACGGAACGACGATGAAAATGATGCACAATCGAGGAAGAAGCCGCTTAAGATTTTGCGGTATTTTCCTTTGATACCAAGGCTTCAAAGGCTTTTCATGTCATCGAAGACAATGAGTCAATGACGTGGCACCATGATGGACGAACCGATGATGGATTACTAAGGCATCCGGCAGATTCTTTAGCTTGGAAAGCATTTGACAATAAATTTCCAAACTTTGCAAGCGATCCTAGGAGTGTGAGGCTTGGGCTAGCATCTGATGGATTTAATCCTTTCAAGATTATGAGCACTGCCTACAGTACTTGGCCAGTAGTGCTTGTACCTTACAATCTGCCTCCATGGATTTGCATGAAGCAATCTTCCCTTATCTTATCTATGATTATCCCTAGAGAGAAAGGGCCCGGGAATGATATCGACATTTATTTACAGCCACTTATTGAAGAGTTAAAACAATTATGGGCTGGTGTCGAGACATACGATGTGCTGAGAAAGGAGAACTTTAATTTACGTGCAGCTTTGATGTGGACCATAAATGACTTTCCCGCTTATGCCAATTTATCCGGTTGGAGTACTAAGGGTCGTTATCGTGTCCTTGTTGTCTTTGCACAAACATGCTCGCAATGGTTGTACAATGGGAAGAAGTTCTCTTACATGGGGCATCGTCGGTGGTTACCGGAAAATCATAGATTTAGATTTCAGAGTTCTGTATTTGACGGCAGTGAAGAGTTCAGAGAAGCTCCTTCCCAGACCAGTGGCTCTGAAATCGTGTTCATGTTGGAAGATATGAATTTCATTTATGGGAAGATGAACCAACCACCAAACACGCAGATCAGAAACAGAAGATCAAATGATGAAGCCGATGAAAGCTCCGACGAAGAGGACGATCCTAATGAGGCGGACTTGTGGAAAAAAAGAAGTATTTTTTTTTAGTTGCCTTATTGGGAGCATCAGCTTTTACGACACAATCTTGATGTTATGCACATTGAGAAAAATGTCTGCGAGAACATTGTGGGTACAATTTTGAACGTCGACAAAAAATCAAAAGACAATCTTCAGAGTCGACTTGATTTAGTCCAAATGGGAATTCGGCCTGATCTTCATCCCAATCCACTTCCGAATGGGAAATATCGGTTGCCGCCTTCTATTTTCTCAATGTCCAAGACGGAGAAAGAACTGTTTTGCATGGTGTTGAAGGATATAAAGGTTCCAGATGCGTATGCATCAAATATATCTCGATGTGTTAGTGTTAAAGATCGAAGATTATATTCGCTAAAATCACATGACTATCACATCTTGATGCAAGATTTAATGCCAGTTGCTCTACGATGTTGTATGTCCAAGAAGGTGACGTCTTGTATCATTGAACTATCCAACATAATGAAAGCCATTTGTGGCAAAGTTTTGGATGTTCAAGAACTTCAGAAGGTACAGGATCGAGCCGCTTTGACTTTATGCAACATAGAGAAAATCTTCCCACCTTCCTTCTTCACCATTATGGTTCACTTGATAATTCATCTCCCGTACGAAGCAATTCTTGGCGGACCCGTTTCCTATCGATGGATGTATCCCATAGAAAGGTCTTAAAGAATTATTTTTAAAATTTTCCTTCATTCACCTCTATGCCTTTAGTTACAACTTTGATAATGTTGTATATTGTGTTTAGGTTCCTATCCAAATTAAAGTCTTACTGCCGCAACAAGCGATATCCAGAAGGATCGATTGCTGAAGGCTACTTGGCAGAGGAATGTATGACCTTCTGCTCGAGATATTTGGAAGATGTCGAAACAAGGTTGAACAGACCAAATAGGAATGCTGGACTCACGGACTATGACTTAGCCGATACTTATTTGTTCCAAAGTTTTGGACAACCAATCGGCAAAGTTGAAATTACGGAATTAGATAATTTATCGTGGGTACAAGCACATCGATATGTTCTGTTTCACCACGAATCATTGGAACCTTTACGAAAGTAAGTTCTACAAATTTCATAAATATTTATCAAACTAAAAATTGTTTATCTTCTAACAAAGATCACATTTTTTTTAACATAGTGAGTACAAACAAATATTGAGATCTCGTTCGCGCTCCCGAAGAACACAACATCGAGATATCAATAAGTTGTTTACAGAATCTTTTTATGAATGGTTAAGCCAAACGGTATGTGGTTGGAGCTTTTGCTTACAAATTATAATGCTTTCTCATAACATTTTAATTACTTAGTTTGCTTTCCATTCAATAGGTTTGGAATGGGAAGAGCGTAACGACGAAGTTAGATGCCTCACCCAAGGTCCAAATCGAGTGGTTAAAAGATATAGTGCGTTCCTCATCAACGGATTGATTTCATACAAAATATCGCGAGAGGTTGAGGAGAACGCAAAATTGTGGAATAGTTGTTAATTACGCAATTACAAGTTATGCTAGCGCTAGGGACAATAATCTGTCGAGGAAATGTGGAATATTTGGACGATTCTCGACATAATTGAGTTGGATTATTACGGCAAATGGAAAGTTGTCTTATTTCGAGATGATTGGGTCGATGTTAATACAGCTCGTGGAATCAAGCAAGATCAATTTGGTTTTACAATGGTGAACTTTGACCGATTGATTCACACGGGACAACAAGCGATAGATGAGCCGTATGTATTCTCAAGTCAAGTCAAACAAGTTTTTACTCAAAAGATCCAACGATGAGGGTTGATACGTTGTACTCGTAACATCCCTAGAGACACATTTGACATGGGCGGTGGAAGTAGAGATAACATCGACGACAGATCAGAAACTTTGCCATTTCCAGAACAAAACTTAAACGATAATATCCCTAGTACTAGTGCACAATTTCAATGGGTTCGTCAGGATACGGATGAAGATATTTACGAATAATGATGTAGTAAGATTTTACGATTGATTAATTATATGTAACTTACATTAGTATTAAATCTTGGTCTTATTATATAACTTAACTATATTACATGTGCTGTTATTGTTGTAATTAGTTATTAAGTTTAATTACATTTTATGTGTATTGCAGATAAAATGCCTAAAAGAAAAATTATAAGGAAAGCATTGTTCAAAATCATCCAAACTCGACTGAAACAAATAGTCTTGAACAACGATGAGCAATTGGATCTTCGAATGTTCCGATTACACACGAGGATCCTACGGAAGTTCAAAGTAACTTACATTAATTTTATGCGTGTTGACTTATAATTGATTTATTTTTCAAATTCTTATATTATAATATACCATTTGTACCGAAAATGGTGGGATGCGAGAGGTCGAGGACGTACGATACTTAGAGAGTTATCTGAGTTAGATCCAATCGGCGTGTCAAGGTATGCGTAAGCAGTTTTGGTCACTGTTGGATCGAAGCTCGACTTTTAGCGAGGATACATGGGCATTTTAGCATGAAATCGAATATGTTGCCTATCAACTACGAGTCATGGCGTCAAATGCCCGATAGCAACAAAAACCAAGCCCTCGATAATATTAAGGTAACAAAATGTTAATGTCATCTGTAATGCTTGGGAATAGTTTCATTTATATTTACTTTATTAACTTGTGTTTTTGTAGGCGAGGTTTGCTTTAGAGGTCTCCGATGCTTATGTAAAGAAGGCATTGGGAAAAGATGGAGAGACAATAAAAGTACTTTGAAGAAAAATTATTATAAGACAAAACCACCTCGATGAGAAATTGCAAAATGTCCCACGGGTATGTTGAGGTACCAATGGGAAGATGCGGTTAGATTTTGGCATTCTCGGAAAGGCGAGGTACTGACGTACTTCAAACTATTGTAATTATTTTGGTTTATAGTATTTACTATTTACGTACTAAAAATTTTATAACGTAGGATCGTGAACGAGTTGGAAAAAGTAGCCGTGACAACAAAAATTCACTCACACACCGGTCGAGAAGTTTTGCATGTGTAATGAGGCGGAGGTATTTTAATTTTTAATATTCTCAAATATGTATAACTTTCTATTAAATAATATTTTTACTACTATATTGTAGGAGCAGTCGTCCGGTCAAAAAGTTGGACGCGTACAACTTTTTGAAATTACATAAGAAGAAAGATGGATCTGCTATGACTCACAAGTCGGTGAAATTATGGTACGTTTACTTAATATGATTTCACTTGTTTTAGTTATTTATAGTGTTTATTTTCTAATGGTTTAATTCATTGCATGTAATGCGACTATTGTTATATTGCATTTGTTTTTTTTACTATATATTGCGTTCCTAACTATGTGATTTATTTATTAGGAAAAACTAAAGGAAAAAAAGACGGAGTATGAAGCGATTGCTTCTAGTGATAGTTCGGTTCATCTTGAAGACATTGATAACCGGATTATTACTGAAGTTTTGGGTCCTGAAAAGTATGGTCGGGTTCGATTTCAAGGATCTTTTATCAGCCCAACCCAATATTTTGGATCCAGCTCGCACCAATACATGGCTTCGGGGAGTCAATCTCAAGCTGAAGTTCAGAGGTTAAAAGACCAGATGGCTCAGATGCAAGCGACCACATTTGAGGTTCAAAGGAAATATGAAGAACTTCAGCAGCAACTTAAAGCAGAGGCGGCAGCGAGGGAAGCAGCTGTTACAACGAGAGAAGCAGAGGCCGCAGCGAGAGAAGCAGCGAGAGAAGCAAAGGCCGCAGCGAGAGAAGCAGCGAGAGAAGCAGCAATAGAAGCAGAGGTTCAAAAGAAATATGAAGAACTACAGCTACGACTTCAAAAAGATGCGGCATCGAGAGAAGCAGAAGCGAGAGCAAAAAGTACGACGAACTTCAACAAAGACAGATTATGATGGCGATGTTTAGTTTAGCAATGCAACTTCCGCCAATCATAGTGTATGTTGCATAAATACTTTTAACGCTTTTGTAAAGAAAAGTATGAATTCAATTTTATTTATCAATTAAAATTATTTTAGTCATTTAATTTGAAATATTATATAAATTTATTGTTTTTGGTTAGTTTAGATTTGGTTGCTTTTGATTTGCTGTTGCAGGAGGGCTGAAAAAAATAAAAAATTTTATTTTAAAAAAATCCCAAAATTAGTGGCGCTTTTTAAAAAAGCGCCACTAAAAGTCATATCAAAACAGTGGCGTTTGTGAAATAAGCGCCGCTAAAGAACACTACTTTTAGCGGCGTTTTTTAATAAGCGCCGCTATAGAACATTACTTTTAGAGGCGCTTTCTTCCAAAGCGTCGCTAAAGAACATGATCTTTAGCGGCGTTTTGTCCAAAGCGCCGCTAAAGAACATGATCTTTAGCGGCGTTTTTTCCTAAGCGCCGCTAAAGAACGTGATCTTTAGCAGTGTTTTTTTATAAGCGCCGCTAAAGAACATGATCTTTAGGGGCGTTTCTTTCTAAGCGCCGCTAAAGAGCATGATCTTTAGCGGCGTTTTTTTCTAAGCGCCGCTAAAGAACATGATCTTTAGCGGCGTTTTTTTATGTAAGCGCCGCAAAAGTTAGTGACGTTGTCATTAGCGGCATTTTTTGTGGCGCTTCTATAAGCGCCGGAAATGGAGTTAGTGGCGTTAAAAAGCGCCGCTAAAGACCTAAAAAAAGGCCGCTAAAAACCTGTTCTGCTGTAGTGTCATGACAAATTTTAATGATAAGAGGAGATAAAATGAGAAAATTTTAAATTAGTGCAAAATTATACATGCATTTTGGTTTAAATTTTTTTCTTATTTTTTAACTCTATTAAACAATGAGAAAATATATATGTTTTAAAAAATTTCCATTTTTATTACCAAACACAAACTAAAAGAAATATATATAATAATTTTATGCTCTTTGAATCTTCTATAAAATTTGAAGGTGGAATCTAATTGAAGTTTTTAGAATATCTTTGAATTCAAACTGACCATAGCGCACCACGATTCTAGCATTTTATTATCCAAACGTGACGTAACTATCCATTTGGATATTACAGTCACAATTAGCAAATAAGATTTGAAAGCAAAGATCACAACTTTACACGTGCATTTGTATCTCTATTTATAATTTCTAATATCACATATGAATATCTTTAATAAAGCAATAAAGGAGGCTAAAAGAAGTCTTGAAATGAAATAATTATTAAAAGCTAATGGAAGCAAAAGAATTTCTTTCGTTCTCCATAAAGCAAACCCACTAACATTTGCATACCATATATCTTCTTTGACTAAGTTCAGCACATCATCCCCTTCTTCGCCACCAAGAAAACCCTAAGCCCTACATAAAATACAAGGTATTGAAAGAGAAGTTGGACAAAGAAAGAGAAATGAGTCTGCTTTCGAATGCAGATTGGGGACCAATCGTTGTTGCAGTGGTCTTGTTTATCCTCTTGTCGCCAGGGATGATGTTCCAATTGCCAACGAGGACAAGGGTGATAGAGTTTGGCAACATGTGCACAAGTGGGATAGCCATCTTGGTTCACGCCATAATTTATTTCAGCTTATTCACCATCTTGATCATGGCAATTGGTATTCACATACATGTTTACTAGTTGATCCAAAATCTCAACGAAAAGGGTAGGCTCTTCTTTGGCTCCTTTCCGTAATTTGTCTTCACTGTTATTTCATTGTTGTTTGTAAGAGAAAATTTGAATAGCGTAATGATGAATCTATTTCTTCTTAAGATGGTTTGATATATATGAAGTTGTAGAGGGATATTGATACATTTTGGAGAAGCATCTGAAGTGTCATCTGTCTAGAATAATAGACTCCTCAATGGGTCAATATTGTCTTAGGGTCGAGTTGGGCTTTTGTCTCCCAACGGGGAATTCACAGAGTAGAAGGTCATGTTGGATTGAAGCGTTGAGTACAAGGTAGGGTGTGAACCCTTAAATAGCATCTAAGGCATACTACCACTTTATCAAGTGTTTCAAGCCCAACCATGCACACGACACTCATGTGCCCCTAGTAGGAAGTTGTACGCCACACACGTTTCAATTTGATGAGGTGCTCTCGCTCTGTGTATCCCACATTTGATTCAGTTTTTGGACAAAATTGGAAGACAAAACCTTAACTTGATTTAGGAAAAACATCAGCCCGTTGAAGAATTTGTCGACTTCAAATAAACATAACTTTGAGATCTTTACTAAAAGAAATCAGCCCTCAAAAGAAGTTTATTATGATTAAGGTCTTTTATAATCCTTGTTTTTGTCTACTACTAATTAGTTTGATTGGTATTCTTGATGCCTTGACTAAATCTTTAAATATAATAATTATATTAATATATGTTATATATCATCATTCAATTTCTAAAACGGTAAATTAAAAATTATGCAAATTATGGAATAAATTAAAACATTAAAACAAACAGTAAAATAACTAAAATGTCATGCAATGAAATGAACACGTCACAAATACATAAACCTGTCAATAAATATATAATAAATTATTAACATGTAAAAAGTTATATAAATTTATAATAAAAATGAAAACTCGACACAATTACTTAATTTTCTTTCTAGATTAAATCACTATAACAATTTATGTATAAATATATTGTGAATCAATACACAATATAATAAATAAATATTATACAGTCTTCATAATAAAAATATTAAAATAATTCTGTTTTCAATTTATAAATAATGTAATAAGGATATGAAGGAAACATTTTACCATTTTACCCTTCAAATTAAAAATTTCGTGGATGCTGAAATGTCTTTCAAACAGCCTCTTTAAATTTTAAATTAAGCATTATGAATGACTGCAACAACTTTTATACTAGTATTTTTTTTTTTTTAAAAGTAACTTTTAATAATAGTTATAGATATAAAGTTAAAGAGTGTAACCAAACTTCAAATTTCATCGCCAGTGCTTTAAATGGAGCTCCACCAGGTCTCGTCCTGTACGAATAGTCCCCGGACACGGTTAACAACTAGCTGCATCAGGATATGTTGGAATCTTCTCGTCACAAAAATCTTTCTATATAGATTTTGTTTGGCAATTAGCTGATAGCTTATAATTGATTATAGTGACTAGTTTGATCAGCTGATTTTATTAATTATTTATTTAAAAATATTTGGTAAAACTTAACGATAGTTGAAAGTTGATATGTTGAAATGACAAATAAAAACATAACACGTTTTATTGTTAAGTATTTATTTGTTTATAATACTTTAGTCTTTATTGGGTGAAATTATTGAAATAAAGCACTATTACCAAGAAATTAAAACATCCATTATGGAAAATAATTAGTGAATATTTTTAAATTTTAAATAAACAAATTTCTTAATGATAAATATTAATAGTGTATCGATATAATTGTAAACTATATTCTTAGTGATAATTATGTCATGTTCTTAGTATGTAAATTAGTGATAATTATGTCACACTCTGAATAAATCTTTCAAGTAGCATATTTCAATTAATATAAAGTTGCATAAAAATTATTTTACACAAGTAAATTGAAAATAAATTAAGTGTACATAAATATTCAAGGATGAATGGGCTCGATTGAAAATTTCTCGCGGCAATGTTGATTCTTGTAGATTCAGAGTGGTTTTTTTTTGGTAGATTCATAGTGATTTTTTTTCTTTTTGAGATTTAATTTGGACTTTGGAGGTGAAAGTGAAAATGAGAGAATGGATGCTACTGATATCTTGAACATTAAAATTACCAAAAATTACTTTACGAAATAGTCCTATTTAGCAACTAAGATTAAGATTCTACCATAATCTTTCAAAAACATCTCAAATTCACCCATGGTAAATTTCTAAACATTTAACAATTTAACAAAATGATTCTCGAGTTAGCTAGATTAAGCTGCAACAATTTCAAAAATATAATAATGACTAAAAACGAACCTCAAAATCACAAGCATGCAAGAAATGTGTTTGGTCGAACCTTCAATCCTCTCCCATGGAACTTTTGGCACTCATTTGACTCAAGCAAGAAGATGACCACATTTGTTTTCTTTTTAACTTATGTTACTAATTTTTTAGATTACTAATTTCTCCTTTAAAACTAACGAAATTTCATGCATTTACTCATCAAAGGCATCCATTATAAAATAAATTGGTATAATTGCCATCTAAGTCCATTATTTTATCTTTCCATAACCATTTAACCCTTTTTAACCTAAAGAATTCAACTTTTACACCTTTTATAATTTAGTCCTTTTTACCTAATTAACCATTTAAACATTAAAATTTCTTAATGAAACTTTAATGCAACCTTAATAACACTCCGTAAATATTTAAAATATTTACGGCTCAGTTTATAGAAACGAGGTCCCGATACCTCATTTTCTAAAGCCACTTGAATTTAAGGTTATACCACTTGAACCTAATTATTCATTCAAATAGCGTAAATTGCCCATTCAAAATTGATTTTAATACAATACTTGACTCGTAAATATTAAATAATAAAATTTACGAACTTACTTGTCAGATTTGTGGCCTTAAAACCACTATTCGACACCACTGATAAACGGGCTGTTACAACTCCCCCCCCCCCCCCGCGCTTAGGAAAATTTCGTCCTCGAAATTTCTCACCTGATAATAGCTCTTCAAATCAAGTTTTTCCTACCTAACCTTAGATATTTGATATTATTTCTGGAGTTAAAATTTCTGTATAAACTCTTCAGATCAAGCTCTTCAAAATAAACTCTAAAATTTCACGTTCCAATCTTGAATACTTGTATCTTTATCTCAAACCATTATACATTTTTGTCGTTGCCTGATGCAAACCAAATAAACAATGCGATGAACTTCATACAAGATGTTTTATGAAATCTCAGAATTGCTTAGTGCACCAATTCAAATATTTCTCTCTGCATTTCAAAATTATCTAAAGAAATAACGGTTTAACCCTCGACTTTATAATACTCAAAAAATCAAAATTTAAGATTGTCAGAATAAAACGTTACTATAAACAATAAATTCTTCTCTGACTGAGGCTAAAGTAGATACCTGACTTGACTAAACAAATTTGTTGCTTTCCTGTAATAGTTTCACCATTAGTAGTACAATTACTGAGAAATTTCTATTAAATCACCTATCAAAACATAACCAAAAAATCCAGATCATCAGTTTCCTGATACATTTGATAATTCATAGAGTTTAGCTAAAATTTCATAATTTTCATATCAGACTCTGATCTGATAAACATTCTATTTCATGAAAAGCTTCAAACAGCATCATTTAAATGCAAGTGTGATAGCTGATACTATCAAGATGATTTTAACCCATAATAACATTTCCCGATTATCTCTGACCTGGTTGATATATCCCTGTATCATGTCTTCTAGAATATGAATTTCTCATTCTAATTGTCTATCTGTTTGCCAGTGAATTCGTAAGATTTATTCCCAAATCTAGAGATGAACTCAAATACATACAACTAAACTAATCAAATACATACAACTAAACTAACTCTTCAAGTGAATAGTCTGTTCTGACTAAAACAAATGAGTCGATCTTATCAACCTGATTTAACAATTCAAAATAATTCTTTCTTCTTATCATCAAGATAATCCAATCATACAATATATCGTAATTCCTTCAGAATACCAATCTGTAACACCTCTAACCCGTATCGTCACTAGAATAGGTTACGAAGCATTACCGTAGAAATTAAACATTAAAACATACATTTCATACATTGACATAAACATGATATAAATCATTCATTCACATACATATTGTCCCTAATTTGAGCCCTCAGGGCCCCAGAAATACATTAGAAACAATTCGGGACCAAATTGGAAACAATTGGAAATTTTAAGAAAAGTTAGAAAAATTTAACTGCAATGGTCACACGGTCATGTGGCTTGGCCGTGTGCCTCACACGGCTGAGACACGGGCACCTTTGAAATAGAGACACATGGCTGTGTCCCAGCCCGTGTCCTCACCCGTGTAACTCACTGAGTAGGGTCACATGACCAAGTTACACGCTCATTTTCCAAGCCGTGTAACTCTTGAAATAGCCCCACACACCTGTGTGCCAGGCCATGTGTCACACACGTCTAAGTCACATGCCTGTGTCTTAGAACGTGTAGACATGAATTTGCCCAAAAATAAGCCAATTTCATCTCCAAATCAAGAGTATACCTAAAAGCCTTTAGTACACATAATTAAAGCATCAAAACATGACCAAATCCTACATTAAATGAGAAAATCATTAGTCCATAATCATTCAACCAATATGCTATACAAGGCACCTCAAATGCAAACATTCAAACTTACCTAAACATGTATACTTTACAACATTTCAATCATGCACACCTAGTTCAATACCATCTCAAAACATATCATATCTTGGTATGTTGAAACCAACTCATCACATACCATTTTGGTAATTCAAGCATGCATCACAACATAACCACATTAACACATTCTAATAAGACACTAAAAGTACCAAAAGTGGTTCGACGAAATCAACTTATACATGCCAAAATCATCATCTAACATTTAATAAAACACCAATTGTAACTCCCCTAACCTGTATCCGTCGCATAATCCATTCAAACACATGCACATTGCCCCCTAATCAAGCCCTCGAGGCCTTAGAAAAAAATTAAAAAGAGTTCGGGACTAAATCGGGAACATATGAAACATTGAGGAAAAGGTTAGAAAAATTCAAGCTGCAGGGGTCACACGGTCGTGTGGCCAGGCCGTGTGACTCACACGGCTAAGAACACACACGTGTCTCAAGCTGTGTAACACTCAAATAGGGACACATGACAATTTCCCAGCTCATTTCCGTGCCCGTGTAACTCTCTGACTTGGGTCACACGGCCAAGCTACACGCCCGTGTGCCAAGCCATATAACTTTCAAAATGGTCTCACATGCTCGTGTGCTAGGCTGTGTAACTATCTGACTTGTAACCTTTAAAATCGACATGGGACACACGGTCGTGCACATGGCCGTGTGTCATACGCGTCCGTGTCTTTGGCCGTGTGGACAAGAAATTTGCCAAAATCAAGTCATTTCCTTCACCCACCTCAAACATGTACCTAAGCTCATTTGCACATATGAATAAACCATCAAAACCTACCCAAAACAAGCATAAAAATGACCTATTCACTATACATTAATCCATAAAACCAATATGCCAATAAGGCACCTCAATCATAAAACATCAAACATATCTAAACAAGTGCATATTTATCCATACCTTAACCATACACACCTCACTTATTTCCATACCAAACATACCATACTAGATTCATACCATATCAAAATAACCTTACCACTTAGACCATTTCTCCCAAGCATCAAAACCACCTAAATGACACAAAACTAACCACTTCCAAATGGTTCCAAGCAACTACCATATATATACATACCAAAATCAACACTTAACATTCAACTTAAACTTTAAAAATGGGTTCCCTATACATGCCATTATAACTGTGGCCAAAATATTGAAATCTACCGATATATTTATGGGATAGTGTGATAGGTCTCCGACGAGCTTCAAAACCGAATAAGCTTCTGATTATCTATAAAACATAGGAAAGAAAATTACGTAAGCTCATAATGCTTAATAAGTTCGTAAAACATAAAACATAATTTACCATTTCATTGCATAACATTAAATTTATGATAATACAATACAACCATAAGTTGGGCACAAGCCTAAGTACTAACAACAACACATGTTAACATACTCAAACATAATTCACATGAGTTTAACATAGATAAGCCATTACACATGAACATAATTCATTTGGATTCATCATCTTCCTTAACATAACATGCTTTCAATGTAACTCACCATTTCAATACTTTTCATAAATACATATCATTTTTCATATTAAACACTTACCATTCCTTTCCTTTTCATGCCCGTTGAACCGTTTAGAATATCATCAGACACGCAAGATATCTCACACGAAGTGTGCTAAACATATAACCATAACATTTCCTTTCCTTTACATTATTGCTCACATGAGCTGTGAAACGAGCCTGCTCACATGAGCTGTGGGTTGGAACGTAAGCTACATGATGCTACTTACACGAGCTGTGGAGTATCCACAACAAATTCAGGACCTCAGCAATTTGTAGGACATTCAAGACCAACACACGAAACATGAAAATCGTAATGACATGTCATTTGTATCCTACGAATTCCTAAGGATCAAACGGGCTAGATAGTCGTCGTAACATTGTTAGATTTTCATTATACAGTTACATAATAATCAATATATTACGTATAGACCAAAACATAGCATTAAAATAATACATAATCATACGAACTTACCTCAGCGATTAAGGCGTAGAAACAGAGTCAACTAATCTGAAGCTTTAGCTTTAACCCGATCTAAATTCGTACGAGGTCTATTTTGATTTAAATAGTAAAATTCAATCTATGTAATACACATAATATTCAATTTAATCCAAAATTCATACTTTTGCAAATTTACAGTTTTTCCCTTTATATTTTAATTTTTTTTACAATTTAGTCCTTAAGCTCGTAAATGGAAATTTGTTCAATTTCATCCTAATCCATGCTAGTCAAGTTCATTATAAACCTATAACAACTCATACAAATCATCATTTCACAATTTTACCATGTACTTTTATTTTTTACAAATAAATCCTTATTTAACATATTCATCAAAATCACTTTATAAAACTTGTTAATTTATCAACAAGGACTCATAATCTTTCATCAAACTTTATAAATCATACAAACATGTTCATGGAAAAACCCTAATCCTTTAAAAAATTTGCAAATTAGACCCTAGGCTAGCTAGATTAAGCTATAATGATCTCGGAAACATAAAAATTATTATAAACGAGACAAAACCACTTACATGGAAGTGAAAGTAGCTTGACTGAACCCTAGCTATGGCTTCCATTGTTGATTTTAGTTGAGAGTGTTAAAATGAAGAAGATTGACACATTTTGTTTAAGTTATTTTAACTTTGATTACTTATTTACCATTTTGTCCTTTACAATTATTCATAATGTCAATAATAATAATCCCATAAATGTCCACTAATACAAAATGGGTCTAATTACCACCTAAATACTCTTACATTAAAGTTCTATAGCCATTTAATACCTTTAGCTACTAGAACTATACTTTTGCACTTTTTACAATTTAGTCCTTTTCATGGAATTAAGCATGCAACGTCATAATTTCCTAACAAAATTTTTATACGTCACTACTAAAATACCGTAGACATTAAAATAGTAATAAAATAAATATTTTCACATCAGATATTTGGTCCCAAAATCACTGTTCTAATTTAACTGAAAACAGGCTGTTACAACTCTCCCCAAAGGGAAATTTTCATCCTCGAAAATCTTACCAAAAAAAAGGTTTGGGTATTGCACTTTCATAGCTTATCCCCGTTCCTATGTGACTTCTTGTAAACCGCGTTGTTGTCGAAGGACTCTCACTAAAGCTATGCTTTAATTTCTTAATTCTTTAACCTCTTGAGCTAGAATTTTGATCGATTCTTCATGGTATGTCATATCTAGCTGAATCTCGACATCAACAGGTGAAATTACGTGTGAAGGGTCTAATCGATACCATCATAACATAGAAAGGTGAAATACATTGTGTATCTTTTTGAATTCTGACGGAAAAGCTACTCTGTATGTAACACCTCTTACCCGTATTCGACACTAGAATAGGGTACGAGGCATTACCAGAACACATACACTTATAAACATGTTAAACTGAGTTATAAAATTTCATTCAAATTTAAACTCTTCAAATTTTTAACATGCTTTTATAAATCTTCACGTTATAACTTCAAAATACTATATTTGTAACAAATAGGGCTTCTGAGACCCAATACATACTCATGCAATTCAATACTTCATTTCCATTTCATTTAATTCACGATTCTCATGTTCACGATTCAATTCAAATTCTCAATCAAATATACATTTCAATACCACAACAATTCATTTAATTCAAATCATATCATTTGCAATTTCCATTTAATTCACGTACAGTTCAATTTCATTAAGTTCAATATTAATACATATTTATCGTTTAACTTAACGCCCCATTTTTGTGTCATTTTACACTTAAAACATGAACTTAGTATTTCATTTCCTTTCCACTCATGTTTCCTATGCATATCACACAAGATATAAACATTACACTCAACCATAGTCACAAGCTAGTTCTTTTTGAAGACTAACCACAAGATAAACCATTTTAATAAAGAATACAAACTTTAAACCTTACCACCCTTTTATGATCACAAGAATATTTCCACCTAGGCATTTACCATCTCAATGCATAATTTTATAAATTTAATGTGGCGTAATCCAGCCACAACTTGGCCAAAGCCTAAGCATACACACCAAACATGCTAACCAAATAAACATATAGTATAAGCATAGATAAGCACCACATTTATTTATGTATCAAACTTATCAACATGAGTTAATTCATAAATCATTTCTGACATTGCTACATAATCATATACCAAGTATACCACATACACATACTATAAAACTTTATTTTCTCATATGAACTTTAACCATAACTAATAATGCACAATTACAACATCATTTCTTTTCAACCGTTTATCGAGTATAATCGAGCATATGACCAATTATACACAAATCATTCATATGTTCTTCCAATTTTCCTTCTCCTCCTCTCCATTCCACATCCTTAATGTACATAACACTCTTAGAAATAACATTTTCTATAGTTTTACTATTCACTTACATGTATACTTAAAACTATCTCTCCAAGTTAGAGTCACTAAATTATTTTTACCCGGAGCTACAGAGCTCCAAATTAAGAACCGATAATTTTACCCAAAACTAGATTAACATATATTCTTACCATAAAATTCTTAGAATTTTTGCTTTAGCCAAATAGTACAATTTATTCTTTCAAGTTTCCCCTGTTTCACTGCTCAACAGTTCTGACCTCTCTTCACTAAAAATTAATTATCTCATTGTACAAAATTCGGATATTGTTTCCGTTTGTTTCTCTTGAAAATATTTTCACTGATGATTCTAAAAATATAAAATTTATCACATAATTAATTTTGTAGAATTTTTGAAAATTTTCCAAATTCAGAACAAGGGATTCTGAACTCATTCTGGCTCTGTCTAACTAAACTTCAAATATCTCAAAATATATAACTCTTTTTCTTACTCTGTTTCTTTTATGTAAAAATAGACTCATTCATCTTCAATTTCATATATTATTACGCCTATAATTCAATGTCCACCATTTTTGGTGACTTTTCAAAGTCACACAACTGTTGCTGTCTAAACTGTTTTATTGCTAAATGTACTCTTTCATAATTTCACTTTTTCACTTTGAATCACAATTCAATTCAAAATTCACTTTTCCATTTCTAAGTCGATATTCAATTCAATTCCACATCTATATTCATTATTCAATTACACTTAGTCAATTTCCCGATGAACACTTCGGAATAATAAAGACACTGGGTGGATTCAGCACATAGGAACCACCTTAATAATCAATGATGTCCGGAGGAATCAGCACATAGCAACCACCTTACTAATCAATGATGTTCGGTTCACATGGTAGCTTGCACATAGTACTACATATGTGACCATTACCATCTGATACACGTAGTAGCCTACACATAGTACTACACACGTGATTGAAACTATCCGGTACGCATAGTAGCCTGCACATAGTACTACACATGCAACCTATATTCCGGTACATGTAGTAGCCTACACATAGTACTACACACGTGACCATCACTCTCACTTTTACATAGTAGCCTACACACAATCCGTGCCACACATGTGACCATTTCTGTCACTTCATTCGTATCCCTTTTTATTCCAAAGGTTCATTCGAGAAATTTTCACTTTTTTTCACTTTTCTTTTTATCGATCAATTTCAATTTTTCGTCTTTCTTGATTTACAACAATACATTTAACTTATATAAAATTCACACTATTCATTCCAGTCCAAAAATCATACTTTGGTAAAATTAAGTTTTTGCCCCTAAAGTTTTACAAAAATAAAATTTTTCCCCTAGGCTCGTAAAATAATTTTTATTCAATTTCCTTACATTTTAGGCCTAGCTGAACCATTTTCATAACTATAGTAGTCCACAATACTCACTTATTCACACACTTGTGACATATTTTATAACTTTTACAAATTAATCCTTTTAAGCATTTTCATCGAAAATTACTTAGTACAAATCGTTTATCAGACTCCAAATATTCATATTCTTCCATAAAACATCAAAATACATGCATATCATTCATGGGTAATTTTTTTAACACAAACCCTAGTTCAAAACAATGGTAAAAATAGGAAAATCTTATTACGAGGATTTTAAAAACGTAAAAATCATTAAAAATGGGGATAGAACGGACTTACCATCGAGCTTGGAAGCTTGAAAAACCCTAGCCATGGTTTCTCCATGCAATTTTCGGCCTAGGGGCTGAAGATGGACAAAAATTGGCTTTTAATTTTATTTTTAATTCATTTTAATAACTAAATGACCAAAATGCCCTTAATGAAAAACTTTGGAAACGTGCCTAACCATTCCCATTTTTGTCCACCAACTTAACAAATGGTCTAATTACCATATAAAGACCTCCAATTTAAAATTTCATAACAATTGGACACCTCTAACATATAGAACTTAACTTTTGCACTTTTTACAATTTAGTCCCTTTGACTAAATTGAGTGCCGAACCGTCAAAATTTTCAAACAAAATTTTTACGAAATCATTTTGTGAAATCGTAGACCATAAAAATATAATGAAAATAATTTTTTTTCTCGTCAAATTTGTGGTCCTGAAACCACTATTCCGAGTAGCCCCAAATTCGGGCTGTTACACTGTAAGCTACTAGTACAATTCTTTCAGTGATCCCATATTGCCTGATAAATCACGGACTAAGCTTTCCTTTACGACCGAACCGAAGAACTTTTTACCAGGGTGATCCTTTCAAGAACAGTTTCTCACTGACTTGAAATTCAATGTCTTTTCTATTTAAATTCACATAAGATTTCTGTCGATCTGAAGCTGCTTTTAAATGGTCTCGAATCACTTTAACCTTTTCTTCTGTTTCTCGTATCAAATCAACCCCGTGAAGCTTTTTCTCACTGAGCTCAGTCTAATACAATGGAGTTCGACATTTTCAAACATACAAAGCTTCGTACGGTGCCATCTTTATACTCGATTGATAACTGTTGTTGTATGCGAATTCAACTAACGGTAAAAATATCTCCCAGTAACCTAAAAATTCTAATACAAAGCATCGAAACATGTCTTCAAGTATCTGAATCACGTGCTCGGACTGACCATCGATCTAAGGGTGAAACACGATACTAAAATTCAAACGAGTACGTAGAGTCTCATGTAATTTGCTCCAGAATCAAGATGTAAACTGTGGATCCCTATCAGAAATAATAGGAACTGGCACCCTATGTAATCTGACAGTCTCAGCAACATATAACTCTGCTAATTTCTTGAGTGAATAATCCATATGTAATAGAATAAAATGCGCAAATTTTTTCAGACGATCAACAATGACCCAAACTGCATATTTTTTCTCGAAGATAAAGGCAATACCAATAGAAAATCCACCGTGACACGTTCCCGTTTCCATTCCAGAATCATCACTGGTTGTAATAAAATAGAAGGTACATGATATTCGACTTTAACTTACTGACAAACTAAACATCTCGATACGTACTTAGAAATCTCTCATTTTATAGCTGGCCAGCAGTACATTTGTCTCAAATCAACGTACATTTTATTGCTACTTGGATGAACAGACAAACTACTATTATGAGCTTCTTGCAAAATCTTCTGAATGAGATCTGAATTTCTCGAAATGCAAATTCTTCCTTTAAAATACAAACCATCATCGGACCAAATCTGAAAGTCTGAATCAGAAGTTGTCTCAATCCGTTTCCATTTAGCTATCAACACATGATCACATTTTTTAGCTACACAAATTTGTTGCAAAAACGTTGATCTAGCTCTCAACTCAGCTAAAATTAAACCATCATTAGTCAACGTCAATCACGTATTTAACGCTTGCATAGTAAACAAAGATTTTCTACTCAAAGCATCAATAACAACGTTAGCCTTTCTCGGATGGTAGTCAATAATCAAGTCGTAGTCTTTCAATAATTCGAGCAATCTGCACTGTCTAAAATTAAAATCTTTCAGTGACATCAAGTATTTCAAACTTTTATGATCTATGAAGATATGGTATTTTTCTCCATAAAAATGGTGTCGCCAAATCTTGAAAGCAAATACAATCACTGCAAGTTCTAAATCATGCGTCAGATAATTCTTTTCTTGTGGTTTCAACTGTCTAGAAGCATATGCTATCACTTTGCCCTCATGCATCAAAACTTAACCTAAACCATTAACGATGCATCACTATAAATCACAAATTATTTACCCGACTTTGGTTGAACTAACACCGGTGCTTCAGTTAAAAATGCTTTCAACTGATTGAAACATTGTTGACATTTCTCAAACCACTCAAACTTAACATCTTTTTACAACAATCTAAACAACGGTGTAGCAATCATCGAGAATCCCTTGATGAATCTTTTTGTAATATTCGACTCAGCCCAAAAAACTTCTAACCTTAGATACATTTCTCGGCGGCTTCCAATCTACCGCAGCTAAAATTTTTCTCAGATCAACTCTAATGCCCTCGACTGATACAACATGCCTAAGAAACCCGACTTCCCGAAGCTAGAACTCACATTTACTAAACTTAGCAAATAATTGTTTCTTGCGCAAAGTTTGCAAAATAATTCTCAAATACTCGGCATGCTTTGTCTCATCCCTTGAATAAATCAAAATACCATTAATGAATACCACCACGAATCTGTCTAAATACGGTCTAAAAATTATGTTCATCAAATCCATAAATACTTTAGGTGCATTAGTCAAACCAAACGACATCACAAGAAATTCATAATATCCGTACCTGGTACTGAACGCAGTTTTTGGCACATCTATGTTTTTAACTGGAAACTGATAGTAACCAGAATGAAGATTTATCTTTCAAAATACTATAGCACCTTTCTATTGATCAAACAAATCGTCAATATGCGAAAATGGATACTTGTTCTTGATTGTGACTTTGTTGAGCTATCCATAGTCAATACATAGTCGCATGGATGTGTCCTTTTTCTTAACAAATAGAACAGGTGCACCCCAATGAGAAAAATTGGGTTGAGAAAAACCCCTATCTGTCAACTCTTGCAGCTGTGCTTTCAACTCTTTCAACTTTGTAGTTGCAATTCTGTAAGGAGCTATTGATATCGAAGGTGTTCCCAGCACTAACTCAATATCAAACTCGACCTCTCAGATTGATGGTAACCCTTTTAGAAACACTCTGGATACTCACATACTACTAGGACCAATTCTAGCTTTGAATCAATAACTCTAGAATCAAATATGCAAGCAAGGTACGCTTCACAACCTTTTCTAACATACTTCTGTGCTAATACAGCTGATATAACATTAGACATACTATCCAATCTATCTTATTCAATCTGAAGCTTTTCACCATTCTGACACTTTAACACAATAAGCTTTCGACTACAGTTCACAACAACATCATGCAAAGTCAACCAATCATTACCCAAAATCATGTCAAACTCATTAAAGGGTAATAACATCAAATCAGCCAGAAAGTTGCAACCCGAATCATTAAAGGACAGTTTTTATTAACTTTGTCAACTAACACATATTGATTTTAGTGGTTCGTTACTTTAACCACAAATTTAGTGGACTGAACAAGTAATTTCTTACTTGACACTACATTCGTGCATACATGCGAATGTGTTGATCCTGGATCAATCAAAGTAGTAACATTTGTATCAAAGATAGAAAGTGTACCAATGATAACATATGGCGCTAAAGCTTCCTCTCATGCATGGATTGCGTAAGCTCTAGTCGGTGCTCGTGCCTCAAATCTCACAACAAAGTCTTTTGTCCCACTACGACTACTACCCACATTTCCAGTGTCTCGAGGTGGTCTCGCTCTCGCAGTTGTATTACTTGGTCGAGTAGTGTAAGCCTTTTCTTTATCTGACCATTCCGGGCAATCTCTGAGATAATGTTCATACGAACCACATCTTGAACATGACTAATCTTTCAATCTACATTCACCAAACGGTCACCTATTACATTGCTGACATTCAGACTTGTTGCTCCTGACACTGCCCACACTCGCTATAGACTTAGCTTGAGGTTTCGAGCTCAAAGTTTGTTTACCTTGATCCTTTTCAGAATAACCTACTTAAGCTGATGAACGGCTATGGAATTCTTTTGATTTCTTCAATGGTGACGAGTATGACTTTTCCAAATGTCATTTTCCTGAATCACAAGCCTCAAAGTTGATGTAACGCATATGTTTGTGCAAGTGTACATAGTCATTATCAAGTAATAAGTAAGTATCGAGTTATTGTCTCCACAGGGAATGTATTTGTGCTAAGTCACTTAATTTGTAAAATTATATTAACAATTTGGTAAATAATAACATAATATAGTTGAGAAGTGGTGATTAAAATATATTAAACTAAATGCAATGATCTCTAATGCAAATTATCCTAAGTATGCAAACTATCTGAATGAAATAGATTTTAGTAAAATTAAACACAATTTGCAACAATTATAATATAAATAAACTAGGATAATTACTTTAGTCAAACTCAATTTATTATCAACCTGCTTAATAACATTCGGAAAGAGATTCCATGGCAACTCGATCTTACATGAGTTTAGAAACCACATTAGGTCATTTCAGAATCCTTTACTTAGTAAATACACATTTTACTGATCCTTATTTACTAAGAGCTTCTTAGCATTCGTGTGAGGTAACAGGGACGTATCAGGTTTGAAACAATTTAATCACACAAATCTAAAAACTATGTAGATAACAGAGCTTGGTCAAAGTTGTTATGCAACCTTCAATTTAATCGGGTCAGGATCTAAATTGAGCATGCACATTTCAATTATGTGTCCATTAGCCGTCGTCTGGTGAGGATCGCTCAGCTAATTCAGGTGCATTTCAATCACGTATGAATGAAATACAGACTTGATTTTAATTGAAAACATGATCGATTAAGGGACAAACATTATAGCATGAATCAAATAAATATTATTTAATCAAAGAAGTCATCCTAGCTTAAATAAAATTAAGCTAACATTGTTGTAAACAAGAACAAAGAACACATAGCAACCATCTTAATACCAATTAAAGAAAAGGAAGATTAAACCCAATTCAGAGTGGCTGTCACCCAAGACTCTGACTGACGAGGCTCTTTCATTCTTTTGCTTTGCTCCTTTGCTGATGGCTCTCCAAGCCGGCCGACCAAGGGTTCTTTAAGAGGCTTAATTGCTAAAATCTTTATGCAGAGATGATGCTAGGCGTGGGAATGGAAAAGGCTAAGAGAATTTGGAGAAAAGAGAGAATGATGAATGATTGAGGGATGCTTGAGGGATGATGAATGAATGAATGAGAGGGTCTTATTTATAAGTGAGGAGAGGGGGATAGTTTGCTAAAAATAGTGAATGTTAACCTCTTCAAATCTCCTCAAATTTTGGTAAGCCATGCTTAGTGGCTTTCGACTTGGTTTTTTGCTTGATTTTTAAGCAATTTTGGATGCCATACAACTCAGGACTAAGACTTGGTCAATCGTAAATCTTCGGGCAAATCTCTAATTTCTTCAACACTGCAAGGACCTTGTGTAATTAAACCAAAGAATGGTTTAAATGGACAGCCATGTGTAGCCAATATTGGGTTGACTTGGTCTCCAATTTGGATAGTTTTGTAATCCAGCAAAGCTATCAGACCTATCCAGAATAAATCAACAAGTTAGAGGACCAAAGAATAAAATTTATCCAATTTAATTAATTAATTAAAACCCAAATTATTAATGAAATATTTTAAAATGAATTATTAAATATAATTTTAAATTTTATTATTTAATTTCATCATGCATGGCTCACTTTATGTCTTAAAAATATAATATATTCAAATTAAAATAAAATAAGTCATTTATTGCATGAAAACTATATAATAAAGTATAAAATCACATTTTAATAATTTCTATGTCCTAATTTCATATTTTAACATATTTCATTAATTTATTAAACAATTACTTAGCTTTAACAACGTATTTAAGTAAAAACGTGATAAATTACATCGGAAAAATCATATATATTTTTCCGTTTACAGTGGCCTTTCTCTTTTCTTTACTAAGATCTTCAGCTTTATGTGCTCTTTCAACTAACACCACAAATTCTTTTAGCTTAATAATCCTGACTACTAGCTTTATCTCTTCCTTTAGTCCATCTTCAAATCGAGTACACATAGCAATTTCTGTTGGTCCACATTCTCGAGCATATTTGCTAAGTTGTACAAATTTTCACTCATACTCAGATATAGACATCCGACCCTATTTCGACTCAAGAAATTCTTTACGTTTCTTATCAAGAAACCTCTAACTCACGTATTTCTTTCAAAATTCTACCTGGAAAAACTCCCAATCAATCCAATCTCTCAGCATAATCCGATCTCTCGGCATTTCAAGCATTCCGTCAGTTTACATTGCAATTCATCGAATATTCTAGTCATGTTTTCTAACTCGAACTCAGCTCTCTTAGGATCATCTTCAGCGGTACCTCTGAACTCTTCCACCCCATACTTACAGATTTTATCAACTGGAGGCTTACTCATTCGTGTTGGTTCAAAACCCTGAGGAACTCCAGGGACCAGGTGGGGGTGGAGGTTGCTAAGCCATCGAGTTCGTTCGTACGAACTTGGTAAACCACTAATTCATCATTTGGAAGAAGGCTTCCTTAGCCTCTCCTTCTCGGCCTTCAGATACTCGATGCTGCCCAGTGAATGAAGGCTTGCGCGTTACTCTCTACTTTATCAAAGTCAGCTTGCTTGGATGACATTTTCTAAATGAATACATAATTCAAAATGGGTTAGGAATTATCACACTAATTATCACACTATCACAGGGTATATAATGGCATGTATTTCTAAGCACGTACACGCTACGTTTAGCCCAAGAACCAACTAAACCGTACCTCTGATACCGTTAAATGTAACACCCCTAACACGTATCCGTCGCCGAAATAGGGTTACAGAGTGTTACCGTATAAACATAACTTAAGAACATTTAATTCCAAACATTTTAATAACTATAGCATAATCCAGTCAAACACATGCACATTGCCACTTCATTGAGTCCTCGAGGCCTTATAAAAACTTTAAAAGTAGTTCGGGACTAAATCAGGAACATATGAATCATTGAGGAAAAAGTTGAAAAAATTCAAGCTGCAGGGGTCACATGACCGTGTCCCAGCCCATGTCTGTGCCCGTTCCCATGCCTGTGTAACTTTTTAACTTGGGTCAAAAGGCCAAGCGACAAGCTCGCGTGCCAGGTTGTGTGCTAGGCTGTGTTACTACTTGACCTGTAACCTTTAAAACTTACACGGGACACATGACCATATGTCACATACAGCTAAGACACACGCCCATGACATAGGCTGCGTGGACAAGAAATTGGCCAAAATCAAGCCATTTCCTTCACCCCACTCAAACATGCACCTATGTTCATTTGCACATATGACCAAAGCAAGAAAACCTACCCAAAACATGCATAAAAATGACCAATTCACTACATATTAATCCATACAACCAATATGCCAATAAGGCACCTCAATTAATAAACATCAAACATATTTAAATAAGTGAATATTTGTCCATACCTTAACCGTACACACCTAACTTATTTCTATACCAAACATACCACAACTGACCACATATTAGACATACCATACTAGATCCATACCATATCAAAATAACCTTACCATTTAGACCATTTCTTCCATGCATCAAAACCACCTAAGTGACACAATACTATTTAACACACATACTATTCAATTTAATCCAAAATTCATACTTTTATAAATTTACATTTTTGCCCCTAATATTTTAACTTATTTACAATTTAGTCCTTAAGCTCGTAAATGGAAATTTACACAATTTCATCCCTAACCCATGCTAGAAGAATTCATTATAAACCCATTGCAACTCATACAAATCATCATTTCACAATTTCACCATGTTCTTTTACTATTTTTACAAACAAATCCCTATTTGACATTTTCTTCAAAAATCACTTTATAAAACTTGTTTATTTATCAACAATGACTCATAATATTTCATCAAAATTTATAAATCAAACAAAAATGTTCATGGAAACACTCTAATCCTTTAACAGTTTTGTAATTTAGGCCCTAAGCTAGCTATATTAAGCTACAATGATCCTGAAAATATAAAAATCATTAAAAACGGGACAAAAACCACTTACATGCAAGTGAAAGTAGCTTGGCCGAACCCTAGCTATGCCGTCCCTTGTTGATTTTGGTTGAGAATGTTAAAATGAAGAAGATGGACACAATTTGTTTAAGTTATTTTAACTTTAATTACTTATTTACCATTTTGTCATTTAAAATTATTCATAATTTCAATAACACCAATCCCATAAATGTCCACTAATACAAAAATAGTCTAATTACCACCTAAATACTCTTACGTTAATGTTCTATAGCCATTTAATACATTTAGCAACTAGAACTATACTTTTGCATTTTTTACGATTTAGTCCTTTTCATGAAATTAAGCATACAACGTCACAATTTCTTAACAAAATTTTTAAACGACACTACTAACATACCGTAGACATTAAAATAATAATAAAATAAATATTTTCACATTAGATTTGTAGTCCCAAAACCATTCTTCTGACTTAACTAAAAACGGGTTGTTACACCAATACATGTCCACCTATACATGCCATTATAACATTGGCCAAAACATCAAAAACTACCAATATTTATGCTGGATAGTATGATAAATCTCCAAGGAGCTTTGAAATCGATTGAGCTTCCGATTATTTATAAAACATAGGAAAAAAAAACTACGTAAGCAAAAAATGCTTAGTAAGTTCTTAAAACATGAAACATAACTTGACTTTTTATCTAAATAACATAAGTATAAGCATAATGTAATCCAACCAAAAGATAGGCATAAGCCTAAACACCATCACCAACACAAGTTAGTTCATTCAAACACAATTCATTTGAATTAAACCTAAGATAAGCTATTTGTACATGAACATACTTTATTTGAATTCATCATTTCCTTTCCATGAATACATGATATAGTTCATTTAAATACTTACATTTCCTTTCCTTTTTCTACCTGTTGAACCATTTAGAATATCATCGGATACTCGTGAAAGCTCACACGAAGTGTGCTTAAACATGTAACCATAACCTTTCCTTTATATCGTTGCTCACATGAGCTATGAAATGGGCCTGCTCACATGAGCTGTAGGTCAGAATGTAGGCTACATGATGATACTGACACGAGCTGTGGAGTAACCGTAAAAAATATAGAACCTTAGCCATTGGTAGGACATTTAAGACTAGCACTCGAAACATGAAATCCCTAATGACATGTCATTTGTATCCTACAAATTCCTAAGGTTCAGCCGGGACTCGATAATCGTCATGGCATTATCTTGGATGTACAATGTTCAATAACATTATATATTCATAATAAAACAAAATTAAATAACATAAATATAGTAATTCATTCATACGAACTAAGCTCGATGATTAGATCGTAAAAACGAGATCAACTAATCCAAGGCTTTAGCTTTTCCCCAATCTAAATCCATACATGGTTTATCTTGATCTAAATAGAAAAATTCAATCTATTTAATACTTCTATTATTCAATTTAGTCCGTATTTCATATTTTTACAAAATTACTATTTTACCCTTAAATTTTTAACTTGTCACAATTTAGTCCTTATGCTCATAAATTGAAATTTAAACATTTTAATCCTCTTCTCATGGTAGTCAAATTCTCTAGGGACCTAAATCAATCAATACGAATCATCCTTTCATAAGTGTACCATGGACTTTTATCATTTTTACAAATAAGTCCCTAAATACAATTTTCATCAAAAAATCACTTTACAAAATTGGTTTATTTATCAACAAGGACTCATAATCTACCATTAAACATCAAGAATCACACAAGAGCTTTCATAACACAACCATAAATCTTTAACAATTTTGCAATTAATCCTTGGGCTAGCTAGATGAAGCTACAACGACTTTAAAAACATAGAAATCATTAAAAACAAAATAAAAAATCACTTACATGCAATGAGAAAGCTTGGTCGAACCTTGAAGCTTATTCAATGGTGTTTTCTTACTCTATTTTCAGTGGTGAATTAACTTTAAGAAGATGGACACTTATTTTTCCTTTATTTGTTTTATGATGACTTTACTAATTACCATATTAACCTTACTTAATAACCAAAAAAAAAACATTAAACTCATGCCCATATTTATCCACTTTCAGTTTAATTGGTCTAATTACCATCCAAGTCATTTAGTTTAAATTTTCATAGCTGTTTGATCCTTTTAACTCATAGAACTGTACTTTTACACTTTTTACGATTTAGTCATTTTCACATAATTAAGCATGCAAACATTGAAATTTCTTAACGACATTTTAATATGATCCTTCTAACATCCCATAAACATTAAAATAATAATAAAATAATAATTTACTTATCAGATTTGTGGTCCCAAAACCACAGTTCTGACTTCATTGAAAACAGGTTGTTACAACTCACCCAACCTAAAGGAAATTTCGTCCCTGAAAATCTTACTAGAAAATAAGTTCGAGTATTGTACTTTCATAGCTTCTTCCGATTCCCAGGTGGCCTTTTCTATACCGTGACGTTGCCAGAGAATTGTTATTAAAGTTATGCTTTTATTTCTCAATTCTTTAACTTCCTGAGCTAGAATTCTGAGTTGTTCTTCACTGTATGTCATATCTGGCTGAATCTCAACATCAACATGTGAAATCACGTGTGAAGGATCTAATCGATACCTTCGTAACATCAATACATGGAATACATTATGAATATTTTCTAACTCTGACAGCAAAGCTAATCTATAAGCTACTGGCCCAATTCTCTCAATGATCTCGTATGGCTCGATAAACCGCGGATTAAGATTTCCTTTCTGGCCAAATCGAAGAACTTTACTCCAAGGTGACACTTTCTAAAACACTTTGTCACCAACTTGAAATGTAATGCTTTTCTTTTCAAATTTGCGTAAGATTTCTGTCGATCTGAAACTGCTTTCAAATTGTCTCGTATCACTTTGACCTTTTCTTCAGTTTCCTGTATTAAATAAATGCCAAATAAAATTTTTTCACTCAGCTCAATCTAGTATGATAGAATTTGACACTTCTGACCATACAAAGCTTTGTACGGTGCCATTTTAATGCTCGGTTGATAGTTATTATTATAAGAAAATTCAATTAATGGCACAAATCTCTCCCAGTTACCTTCGAACTGCAAAACAAAACATTAAAGCATATCTTCGAGTATCTGAATTACTCACTTAGTCTGACCATCGGTCTGTTGATCAAATGTTGTACTGAAATGCAGTCGAGTACCTAGAGCTTCATGTATCTTACTCCAAAATCGGGACGTAAACCATGGATCACTGTCAGAAATAATAAAAATTGACACATCGTGCAATCTAACAATCTCAGCAACATACAACTCCACCAATCTCTTGAGTGAAAAATCTGTACGCACTGGAATGAAATGCACAGATTTCTTCAATCGATCAACAATGACTCAAACAACAATTTTCTTTCTCAGAGATAGAGGCAATCTCAATACGACATCGATCGTGACACATTCTCATTTCCACTCTGGATTCATCACTGGTTGTAATAAACCAGAAGGTACTTGATGCTTGGCTTTAACTTGCTGACAAACTAAACATCTCGATACGAACTCTGAAATCTCTCAGTTCATACCTGGCCACCAATACATCTGTTTCAAATCGCCATACATTTTATTACTACCAGGATGAATCAACAAGCTACTACTATGAGCCTCCTATAAAATTTTCTGAATGAAATCAGAATTTCTCGGAACACAAATTTTGCCTTTGACGTACAAACTGTCAACAGAACCAATATGAAAATTTGAATCAGTTGTCGTCTCAATCTGTTTCCTTTTAAAGATCAATACATCATCAAATTTCTGAGCTTCGTAAATCTGTTGCAAAAACGTCGATCTAGCTTTTAATTCTACCAAAATTGATCCTCCATCAATCAGTGCCAATCTCGTGTTCAATGCTCATAAGGAAAACATGGATTTTCTACTCAATGCATCACCAATAACATTACCCTTTCCCAGATGATAATCAATGATCAAGTCGTAATCTTTCAATAATTTGAGCCATCTATGCTATCTCAGATTCAAATCTTTTTGCAACATCAAATGCTTCAACCTTTTAATAACTTTGAAGATATGAAATTTTTCTCCATACAAATGGTATTGCCGAATCTTTAAAGCAAACACAATAGCTGCAAACTCTAAATCGTGTGTCGGATAATTCTTTTCGTGCGATTTCAACTGTCTATATGTAACACCCCAAACCCGGCCTAGGAGTTATTGCTGAATCTGGCAGTGTCACATTGAGGTGTTTAGCAAAAATTAAACTCGTTGGTAAAAATTTGTTTCTAGGTTTAAAAACCATCTATTGTTATTTAACAAATCATCTAGTCAAAAACGTTTACCTTCTTATCTGCTACTGTTATAAAAGGTTGATCTAAGATCGCGGAAGCTTTTGAAAACTCCAATGTTTAAATTTCGTGTCTTTGAAAACAATAATTATTTTGAAAATTTGTCTTCTGCTAAACTAGCAATTTAAAATAAGTAAGCAAAAGCCTAACTAAAAATTTAAACAAACATAAATGACCTTATTACATAAAAAAAACCAACACAAACTTTAATTTAAAATAAAAGCAGGTGTAGCACAGCTGCAATTGTGTGGCCACCTCCGAGTCCCTTGTAGCACCGACCCGTCTACAATTGGGGATTACCTGTACAGTTAAACAGAGGGGCGAGTTTACGAAAACTCAGTGTGTAATCCCCTAACAAGCAAACAGTTAATCAAACAGTAGATAAATACAGTTTGGACCTAAGCGAATTCACTGATGTGATTCAGATTCGGTGTGGGCTAAGCCCTTTCTAATAAAGAAACGATTGGGCTTGATCCCATCAAAAAGGCAGTAATCAGTAGGGCCTTTGTGCAATTTCAGTAATATTATCAGTGGGCCCTTGGCCCAGAACAATAACATATATCAGTCATGCAGTGAACAGTATGTAATATTATTAACTGATGCAGTAACAGTATAAAATCATTAATCAATTCAGACAAGCATTTAGAAATCCTTCCCAATCCTGCCTCTACACACAACTCCATCCCGTCAAACACACCATGTAGGGATAAAATCGACCCACCCAGCCAGACACACCAAGATTAGCACCGGTTGCAGCACTAAACAATATTGTAGCAAAGCTGCCAGTAAAATAAACGGCCATCAGTAGGTCCACAGTCGTCTTGGGCGACCAGTGCAACCTTATCAGTACGGTACACTTCCTCCAAATATAACAACGCATCCCCATGCAATATATCATGCCATAATATTATACGTGTATGCAAAATGTCATCCTCAATCATAGTGGTACATATCATAGAGCAAATCAGTCATACATAACATAAAGCCATAACAATCATTTCATCTCCTAGGGGTATAACAGTTATTTTACCCTATGGGGGTATTTCAGTCATTTTACCCTGTGGGGGTATTTCAGTCATTCTACCTTATGGGGGTATTTCAGTCATTTTACCCTATGGGGGTATTTTAGTCATTTTACCCTATGAGGGTATTTTAGTCATTTTACCCTATAGGGGTATTTCGGTCATTTTACCCTATGAGGGTATTTCGATCATTTTACCCTATGGGGGTATTTCAGTCATTTTACCCTATAGGGGTATTTCGATCATTTTACCTTATGAGGTTATTTCGGTCATTCTATCCTATAGGGGTATTTTGGTCATTCTACCCTATAGGGGTATTTTTGTCATTTTACCCTATGGGTGTATTTCGGTCATTTTACCCTATGGGGGTATTTCGATCATTTTACCCTATCTTGAAGTCTCGGTGCAGATATCGAGCTCTCAAAAAGTCCGCAGTCACCTCGTGCGACTCAGGTACCCTAAATGGTCATATCAGCCTGAATTTTGCCACGGCTATGAGATCTACATAGCCCAGTCTAGTATTTGCCACAAATCGTGAATTTTATTCATGTGGGGCCCACGAGCCCATTAAGCCCATATGGCCCATTACGGCCCAACGTGGCCCATTACGGCCTAAGCCCATGGAAATGCTCATGGAGGCATCTACAATTTATCGCCCATGATTTGCAAGTTTAGCTTTCCACACAAGTGATCGCACACTCGTGTGGTCTCAACATCGTATTTCGGCTTTTCGGCTTTTGCCGTTCTATAGTTACAGTGGAGTGGTTACACATTTGTTGCGATTTGTAGATTCCCTTTGTTCCGAACACTCTTATTCCAAAAATCAATGATCATCTCACCCTTGGTTCCTAGGAATGTGCCAATCAACCTCGACCACCACCAGTTAGGAATGGAAGCAATGTAGGTTGGAGAAAGCGATGTTATATATCTTTCCACAACAACAACCTCCCCATCCCAATATTCTTTCCTCAAATCTCTCCATGACCAGTTCAAACTCCATTTAGCAGTATTTCAATCCAACTCTACCACCCACACGAATTAGGGAGCAAAATAAATATTCCCTTTTTGATGCGCCACCACTCAAACCTTAGACCCCATGTACACTCCACACGCCCCTTACCACTATACCAACCACTCCTTTGTATCATATTTTAACCACAATAATTTAAGAACCTACTATCTAGATCCAAGGATTTTATTAACTTAAAATAAAAATTTTGCATAAGCCAAGGCTTGAACCTCTGACTTCTCAGACAATTCCAAACACTCCTAAATCACTTAACCACTGAAGCAGACATTCATTTATATCACATCCTTGCACAACTAAATATTTATGTGCAATCTCCTAACTGTTCCCTTGTTCAAAACCTATTTCTTCTAGGCCCAAAATCCGTGTGTTACACTATAAGCATACGCTATCACTTTGCCTTATTGCATTAAAACACACCATAAATCGTTCAATGAAGCATCGCTGTATATCACCAATTCTTTATCGGACTCTGGTTGAACTAACACAGTTGCCTTGATTAACAAAACTTTCAACTGATTAAAACTTTGATACATTTCTTGGACCATTCGAATTTAACATCCTTTTGCAAAAATCTCGTTAAGGGCGTAGCAATCATCGAGAATTCCATGACGAACCTTCTATAATATCTAGCTAAACCCAGAAAACTTCTGATTTCAGATACATTTTTCGGAGGCTTCCAGTCTACCACAACTGAGATTTTACTCGGATCAACTTAAATATTGTCTGCCGATGCTACATATCTCAAAAATCCGACTCCTTGAAGTCAAAACTCTCATTTACTGAACTTAACGAACAATTCTTTTTCGCATAAGGTTTGCAAAATAATTCTCAAATGCTGGGCATGCTCCAACTCATCCCGTGGATAAATCAAAATATCATCAATGAAGAAAACAACAAATCTGTCTAAATACAGTCTGAATATTTTGTTCATCAAGTCTATAAATACAGCAGGTGCATTAGTGAAAACAGTAAAATAAAAACTTTTTTAGCACCTTTTGAGCCCTAATTCATATAGTTTCGTAGTAATTTTTATTGAAATTCTTACTTTAATTATAAAATAATTAATTTACACTTAAAGTATTAAAATATTGAATTTTAATTATTCTTATAATAAATTTATACAAATTTGGTTTATTATCGACAGTTTTGCACAAATGATGAAAGTTGGTTCGGTAGACACCTCGAGAGGCTTAAACCGTTGAGGTAATGTTGTACATCAAGTGATCAAGAGAAAGGCTAATAATACTTTCCAACCATGGATGGTCTAAGAAAATGTATTAAAAAATATTTTATTATTAATTTTGATCAAAAATTAATTGGGTTAAAAATTAATTATAAGCCTAAAGAAGCAAAGAGGCCCAATTGTGCTAAGTAAAGAAGACTGATCCACTTACCAAATGGGGTAGGCCAAATCGCCAATAGATCTGACCAAATCAGATGATTTTAGCTGATTTCTACACTTTCCAAATAGCCCTTGAATTTTTCTTAAAATCCTATTCAAACCCCTCCACTTTTCTTGCCTTCAAACTTTTTCCCCAGCTTAAAATATCAAGTTTGAGCCATTCAAACCTACATCATTTGTGGCCGGCCAAGGGAAGAGGAGTGGACACTACTTATTTGCTATTTTTAGCAGTCATTCCTACCTATAACTGCCCCTATTCCCTTCCTCATTCAACACACCTCTCATTCTTCACATCTCTCATTCTTTCACTCACTTTCTCTTCTTATTTCTCATTTTTCTTTCTTGTCCCTTCCTTACTGATTTCCCTCTTGGAAAAGAGCCCTTAAACAACCTTGGTAGCAGCATTCAAGTTCTTGTAGAAGCCTTAGTTCAATAAGAATGCGCGGAGAAGAAGGAGCAGAGTAAACTAGTTAGGCTTGGAGAAACATCAGGTTTGATTCTAGCTTCCTATCCTTTTAGTTTTATTGTTGTTGTTACGAACATGTCTATGGATATTTGTTATGTTTCTATTCTTAATGTAAATAACATGGTTTAAATTTAATTCGTGTTAATTTGATTGCATTTCGTCCACTTAAGTTATTAAAATTATGTTTGTGTTGTTTTAGGTCTTAGCAAATTTTTTGATTAAGTAAAACCATGATTAAGTTACACTTGCATTACAATTGTGAGGTAACAAATGAATTAGTTATTAATCGCATGGAAATTGTAATTAATTGACACAATACTTAATCAAGATATGTTTAATCTTCTAAGGTAGCTGAGGGTTAAATTAGCGACGGTATTAAATGGTACATTAGCCTTGCATAACTTGCAAGATTAGTGTGATTAAACTGTTTCAATATAGGTATATATTGTTACTTCACTCAATGTTTTACTTACTTATTTAATTTGATTAATTGTTTTAATTGACATAGTGATATGTTTAAGAGATTAGTTAATTTAGTGAGTCTCAGTATGTGCTATAGTTAAGAAATTACCAAGTTAACGTGAAGTTATTCATAAAACATGAACATTTTTAGTAATATTAAGTTAAGAAATGTAATTAATCTAACACAATTTATGTCATCTTGATTAAAATCATCTTTTGAAATCGTGCATTGGAACTTTTATTTTATTTTGTTTTACTTAGTTAAATTTTAGTTTTAATCACTCCTCAAAATAAAAATATTTTTTAGTCACCAAAGTGTTTGATTTACATTTCATAAATATTTTTCTTTCACAGTCCCTATGGGTAGGATAGCTTAACATTTACTTGTCACTTTATTACTTGTTGTCATTGTGTACACTAGCACATTTACGTTGTTCTAATTAGTCAAACCAAATGGCATCACAAGAAACTCATAATGTTTGTATGTGGATCTAAATGCGATTTTCAGCACATTCGAGTCTTTAACCCGTAACTGATAATAACCACAACGAAGATCAATATTTGAGAATACTGTTGCACCTTTCAACTGATCAAACAGGTCATCAAACAGGTTATTTGTGAATTCTTGACAAATAACACAGGAGCACCTTAAGAAGAAAAGCTGGGCCGAGCAAAGCCTTTATCTGTTAACTCTTGCAACTAAACTTTCAACTCTCTCAATTCTGTAGGTGTCATTCTACATAGAGCTATCGATATTGGAGATGTTCACGGCATTAATTCAATGACAAACTCAACCTCTTTGATCGGCGGTAACCCTGGTAACTCTTCCGAAAACACATATGTATACTCACTTACTACTGGAATCGATTCTAACTTCAATTTTGAAACTTTGGAATCAAATATATAAGCAAGGTACGTTTCACAGTCTTTTCTAATAAATTTCTATTCTGACATAGCCAAAATAACATTAGATGCACTGTTCAGTCTATCTGATTTAATTTGAAACTTTTTAACGTTTTAACATTTTAAGACAATATGCTTTTGTCTACAGTTCACCACAGCATCATGTCGAGTTAAACAGTCCATACCTAGAATCACATCAAACTCATGAATGGGTAGTAACATCAAATCAGCTGGAAAGTTGCAACCCAAAATCATCAAAGGACAATTTTTATAGACTTTATCTTCTAACACATATTGACCTAGGGGGTTCTTTACTTTAACCACAAACACAGTAGACTCGAAAGGTATTTTCTTATCTGACACTAACGTTGTGCATAGATATGAATGTGTTGACCCCAGGTCAATTAAAGCATAAACATTAGTATCAAAGATAGAAAATGTACTAGTGATCACATCTAGCGCTGAAGCTTCCTCTCAAGCATGGATAGAATAAGCTCTAGCCAGCACTCGTGTCTCAGATCTCATAGTAGACTCTTTCATCCCACTATCGCTATTACCTATATTATCAGTGTTCTGGGGTGGTCTCCCTCTTGCAGCTGTATTACTCAGTTGAGTAGTCTGAGCCTTTTCTTTGTCGAACTTTCATGGAAATCTCTGAGATAATGTTCATACGAACCAAATTTAAAACATGATCCGTCTTTCAATATGCATTCACTCAAGTGTCGTCTATTACACTGCTGGCATTCGGGCTTGTTGTTTCTAACACTTTTCAGACTCGCTACAGATGTAACCTAAGGCTTCGAGCTCGAATGTTGTTTTCCTCGATCTTTCCCAGAATAGCGTACCGAAGCTGATGAACGACCATGATATTCTTTTGACTTCTTCGACAGAAATGACTATGACTTTCTCATAGGCCTTTTACCTTAACCACGGGCCTCAGAATAAACTTTTCTCTTTACTTTCCTATTTCTTCGACTTTATGTGCTCTGTCAACCAGAACTACAAATTCTTTCAACTCAAAGATCCTGACTAACAACTTGATATCTTCGTTTAACCAGTCTTCAAACTGAGTACATATAGCAACTTCTATTGGTATACATTCTTGGGCATACTTACTGAGTTGAACAAAGTCCCTCTCATACTCTGATACAGACATACGACATTATTTCAACTTGAGGAATTTTTTACGTTTCTTGTCTAAGAATCTCTAGCTGACATATTTATTTCAGAATTCAGTCTGAAAGAATTTCCAATTTACCCGATCTCTCGATACAAATGGAACCAAAGTGTTCCACCAATGATAAGCCAAATCTTTCAACAATGAAACAACACATTTCAAGCATTCCACAGGAGTACATGATAAATCATTGAAAACTCTGACTATGTTTTCTAACCAGAACTCGGTTCTGTCCAGATCATCTTCAGTTGTACCTTAGAACTCTTCAGCCTCATACCTACGAATTTTATCAATAGGAGGCTTGCTCCCTCATACTAGTTCCAAACCCTAAGGAACTATAGGGACCGGTTTGGGTACAGGTGGGGGTGGAGGTTGTTGAGCCATTGGGTTCGTTCGTACGAACTCAGAAAACCATTCAAACATCATTTGGAAGAAGACTTCCTTAGCCTCTTTTCTTCAGCCCTCAGATATGGGCCTACTTCCACTAGACGCTGTTCCGTGAATAGAGGCCTGCGTGTTACTTTCAACTTCACTAGAATCAGCTCGGTTGGATGAAATTTTATATATATGAAAACATAGTTCAATTTGAGTCAAGAGTTATCACACTATTGCAAGTTACATATCGACATGTATTTCTAGACTCATACATGCTACGTTCAGTCTGAGAACTGACAAAATTGTAGCTCCGATACCACTAAATGTAACACTCCTAACCCATATCCATCGCTGAAATAGTGTTACGGGGCATTGCCGTACAGACTGATCATTAAAACATACATTTCATAAGTTAACATAAACATGATATAAGTCATTCATTCACATATATATTGTCCTTAAATCGAGCCCTCGAGGACCTTGAAATACATTAGAAACAGTTCAGGACCAAAATGGAAACAATTGGAAAGTTTAAGAAAAAGTTAGAAAAATTTAACTTTAAGGATAACACGCCCGTGTCTCAGGCCGTGTAACCTTCAAAATAGGGACACATGCTTGGCACAAGCCAAAGCACAATCACCAACACAAGTTAGTGCATTCAAACATAATTCACTTGAATTGAATATAAGATAAGCCATTTGTACATGAACATACTTCACTTAAATTCATCATTTTCTTTCCATGAATACATGATATAGTTCATTTGAATACTTACCATTCCTTTCCTTTTCCTCCTGTTAAACCATTTAGAATATCATTGCATACTCGGGAAAGCTCACATGAAGTGTGCTTAAAGATATAACCGTAACATTTCTTTTACATCGTTTCTCACACAAGTTGTGGGTCGGAATGTAGGCTACACGATGTTGCTCACATGAGCTGTGGAGTATCTACAAAAATGCAGGACCTCAACCATTGGTAGGACATTCAAGACCAGCACTGGAAACTTGAAATCCCTAATGACATGTCATTTGTATCCTACGAATTCCTAAGGTACAGCAGGGACTCGATAACCGTCCTGGCATTATCTTATATGTACATTGTTCAATAACATTATATATTGATAATAACACATAATTAAATAACATAAATACAGTAATTCGTTCATACAAACTTACCTTGATGAATAGAGCGTAAAAATGAGATCGGCTAATCTCAGGCTTTAGGTTTTCCCCGATCTAAATCCATACGTAGTCTATCTTGATCTAAATAGACAAACCCAATCCATTTAATACATATATTATTCAATTCATCCCAGATTTCATATTTTTTTCAAAATTATTATTTTGCCCCTAATATTTTAACTTTTCGCAATTTAGTCATTAAACTCATAAACTGAAATTTGAACATTTTAATCCTTTTCTCATGCTAGTCGAATTCTCTAGGTGCCTAAATAAATCCATACAAATCATCCTTTCATAAATTTACCATGAACTTTTATCATTTTTACAAATAAGTCCCTAAATACAATTTTCATCAAAAATCACTTTACAAAACTAGTTTATTTATCAACAAGGGCTCATAATGTACCATTAAACATCAAGAATCACACAAAAGCATTCATGGTACAACTTTAAAACTTTAACATTTCTGTAAATTAATCCCCAGGCTAGCTAGATTAAGCTACAACAACTTTCAAAACATAGAAATCATTGAAAACGGAATAAAAAATCACTTACATGCAATGAGAAAGCTTGGCTGAACCTTCAAGCTTCTTCAGTGGTGATTTCTTACCTTGTTGTAACGCCCAAAAATTTTAATTTTGGGTATTGTGAATGTGTGACATAAAATATCTGTCTGCTTTAGTGGTTATGTATTCTGGGTGTGTTTGGGAAGTCCCAAGTTCAAGCCAGGACTTGGGAAAATTTTGATATTTTTATGAATAAGCCCTATCTTTGGTTAGCAGGCTTTTAAGCAAAAGTTGACAAATAATTAACAGAATGGGCATGCTGGTCTAGTGGATAAATGGAGTGTTGGTGTGAAGGAGGTCCTGTGTTCGAATCTTGGTGTGGACATTATTTTTACTCGTGCGTCCAGGAGGGTTTGAGATAGACTAAAAATCTGAGTAGTGGATTTGGTGAGGACTTTGATGGAGAGAAATAAGGGATTGGGGTGGTTATCAAATATTCTATTCATATTTTTTTCCTATTTTTTTTACTTTCCCCAAAATCCGTCTACCCTCTTGCCATTTTTCTCCTCATTATTGCCGAATTTCTGCTCCCTTTCACCCTTCATCTTCTTGATTTTTCTTTTCCCACTCTGCCTCGTGTCGCTCCACGTTTGTCTGCAATCGTCCGATAAGTTTTAGATAAGTGATTTTTCTCTGTTTGTTAACTTTCTTCTGAAGTATTTTGTTTATGCCAATTAGGGGAGGATTCAAGGGCTCGTAATCACCAATTGGAGTCTTAGTTTGTATGGGAATTACAGTTCATTGGTTGAAGGTCAGGTTCAGTCGCTTATGGGTTAAAACCTCGATACGAGTTTGATTTGGGATCACGTTAAGTGAGATTAAATTAGTGTTATTTATTCAATTATAGGCTGTGGAGTGCTTGGAGAATATTTTAGCATCAAACAAAACCAGATGTGTACCCGAAACGTAGAAAACAGTATTCAGTGAAAAGCCAAAATTGCTTGCTGTTTGGACAGCAACAGTAGGATAAATTTGAAAAATCACCATAAATTGTGGAAATTGAATTAGAGGATGAAAAAAATATGAAATTAAAGCTATTGAGTCTAGTTTCTCATAGAAGAAATATTGTAATTAATGGAATTGTAAATCGTGAGATATAATAAGTTATGTGAGACAAGTTCAGAATGAATTCGGGTTCCTTTGTTCTGACTTCGGAAAATCATCAAAAATTGGAGAAAAATAATTAGGGGTTAAAATTTACATGTTTAAATTATTAATGAGTCTGTTTTCAATAGAAAGAAATGGTAATATCATCAAAATTTTGTGCTAAGAGATAATTAATTTTTAGTTAAGAAAGGTCGAAGTTGTCAGACAGTAAAATAGGGGTAAGATTGAAGTTTTTACTGTACTTATCGGCTTAACCAAAAATCTAAAAATTTTGTGGTAGAAAGGTATTTGAGTCTAGTTTCAAAGACATCAAGTAGACCTTAATTTGGAATTTTGTAGCTCAAGTTATAAATAATTTAGCAACAGTGACTCAAGTAAACAGTTTTGAAGGAACATATACGTAAATAGTGAAACATATATGAAAATTTAGCTAGCACGGGTTACATTAAAAATGGACCACGCAGCCAAGGTAAATTTGGACCGAGTGGGCCACACAGGCGTGTGGGCCTACATGGGCATGTGAGCCCATCTTTACTGAATTGATTGCTAATGTTGCATAGGTCACCCAAGTCGAATGTGAACCTACCGTAGGGTCGGTAAGCATCACTTAGACCATTAATTTTACGAACTGACTGCTTGATTTATATATGTGTTGAGCATGATGATAGTATGCTTGTACACTGAACTAGTTATATGTACTGATGTACTACGATAGCATGTCATGACTTGTATGTTGCAGTGCATGGGGTTGGGTTAATTATATTTGGAGGAAGTGTACTGAAAGGCTCTTAAGCCTAACATACTGGAAGCTCAGTTGCAAATTACTGTTTTGTGTCGCATTCGGCACTACCTGGAGTGTAGGGATGGGTGGGTTGATTTGATCCCCACATGGAGTGTAGGGTTGGACAGAGATGGTGTGTAGAGGCTGGTTGGGTAGGACTTAGTTACTGAATACTGCAGATTGCTACTGATACTGTGATGGGCTAAGGCCCCACTGCATATTTGATATCAGATTGAGATGGGCTAAGGCCCAAATCATATCGATACTAAAAAGGGCTTAGGCCCATGACTACTTTAACTGTGCACTGTGATCTGCTATTGTTTGTTTTCTGTAGGATTACACACTGAGTTTTCGTAAACCCACCCCTTTTATTTAAATGTGCACAGGTAATTCCCAGATCTAGACAGATCGGTGCAACGGAGGACTCGACAGTGACCACAGTTTTGGACTTTCATGGTGTTTAACCCATATTTTCGATAATTGGTTTTATTTCTATTCTATTTTTACTGTCTAACTTTTTGGGTTGTAATTGGACTTTTGGACTTTGGTTTTGGGTTTTAATTATCTTTACATTATGGATTACAACTGCTAGTAGTAGGAAACCTTGGTTGTCAAAAGAAACAAATGTTTTTCCTAAACACACGATTGTTTAATCTGTTTTAAAAGCTTCCGTAAACGAATAATGTTTTGAAACTATCGATTAAATGAGCAACACAATTTTGGAACTAATAAGATATTAAGATAAGGAATTCGATGGAAATGGTTTTAATGCGATGACACGGTTTTCAAACATCCTATAATGTTACATCGCTAGATACGACCATAACGTCTGAGTCGGGTTTGGGGTGTTACACCTATTTTCAGTAGTGAAATAATTTAAAGAAGATGAACACTTATTTTTCCTTTATTTGTTTTATGATGATTTTACTAATTACCATATTAAGCTTACTTAATAACCAAACAAAAACATTAAACGCATGCCCATATTTGTCCACTATCACTTTAATTGGTCTAATTACCATCCAACTTTTGTAGTTTAAAGTTTCATAGCCATTTGATCCCTTTAACTCATAGAACCCTACTTTTACACTTGTTATGATTTAGTCCTTTTCACATAATTAAGCATGCAAAGCATCGAAATTTCTTAACGAAATTTTAATACGAGCCTTCTAACATCCTGTAAACATTAATAAAATAATAATTTACTCGTCGGATTTGTGGTCCTAAAACCACTATTCTGATTTTACTAAAAACAGGTTGTTTATCAATCAAAGATCATTACAAACTGTATTAACTCATACGAAATATGACTTCTAGTGTTGGGTTGTTAACATAATTCGAGATCAGCTTAGTAATGAGAATTAAAATGTAATGTGATGCTAAAAGCTAAAAGTTGAATATAATGAAATTGTTCCAAATATTACCATAAAAGCATTATATCATACTGAAGTCACAACCGCCAGATGAACTAGAAGTACTATTTGCTCCTTTCTACGAAAACCTTCCCTCAGACACACCATAGTGCTCGAATAAGACAAACACTATAAGCATATAGCTAAAATAATGCTTCAAGTACAAATAATGCTGAGCGCTATGTTATTATGCTCCCATGATCTAAACAAGAAATATAACCGTAATAAATGTAATAATTCGAAGCCAATGTGTATCCCTTGTAGATGGACTATATATGATAATATAGACAATAAGAACAATAAGAATGCCAAGATAAAGAAGTCCAAGATGTCAAACGGTCAGAATATGTATATTTATGAGCCTTTTGAACACACTCATCCACACTCAACTATTTCTTTTGAAGCCCATGAGGCTTTATAGGAACATAATAACTGCTAAAGAAATTGATGGCACCCTAAAGAAAAATCTAGAAGGAGAATATCGCTCAAATGCACTGGAACCAACTGTGACATAAAAAATATAAATTTCATATACATAAAGTAGAACAACAACCAGTAGAAGTAGAAAAATAACAACACATGAGTTTTTCCATCGAGTCCTCTACCAAAACATATTTGAACAAAATACTAGGAATAGAACAATGTCAGTCATTAATCAGTTAGACTAACCATACTTCTGCCTAACATCATGATTAGATAGCATTCCCACTTGAATAGAACCACATCTGGAGATAAAATTGCTGAATATGCCATTAAAGTTAGAAGAACACATAAAATACCCCGATGGTATGATTGTGAGATACTCGGCCATAATAGTTTCATTCAAATCTATTTACTTTCGAACATTACCCCATTGACTACTAAAGTCGTACATTATTCTGTTTCAGTACAATAATTAATTTAGAAGATATCTCGGTAACTTATTCTTTAGATACCATACCAGATAAAGTCGATTACCAGTGAATAACTTCTTCCTTTAATGATGACGTTGCATATCTCAGGTAGTCTTCAGAAAGATCTATTATTTCATCTAGAACTCTCAGTATTTACCAACCAACTCTCTACTTTAACCATATTATTACTCAATCAACCGCTAAGCTCTTCGCATCCTCTTTTGCAGACTTAATCAGCATAAATCTTGTAGATATTCCATTATATAAGACTTTGATGGTAAGGGGGTGGAAGTCGTACAACCCCAAAATTTGATTCTCATATATACATGCTGAACATAATATTCATTATTAATGCAAACACTATGAACCTTTACTCTAACCTCTAAAAATTTCTGCTCATCATTAGAAACCTGTTTATCAGAGATTTAAGTATTACTTTTAGCATCATCGAAATTTTCTTGGTTGGAAGGCATGTATTTCTAGACTCCATACATGCTATGTTTAGTCCGAGAACTAACTAAACCGTAGTTCTGTTACCACTAAATGCAACACCCCAAACCCATCTTCGTCGTTGGATTAGGGTTACGAAGCATTACCGTACAATAGAAAACATTCAAACATTTTAACATTCAATAATTTAAATAATATCATAAATCATTCCTACACATGCATACTGTCCCTAAATCGAGTCCTCAAGGCCTTAAAAATAGCTTACAATCAAATCAAGATCAATTTGAAATAATCTAGAAATTTTAGGAAAAAGATGAAAAATTTGCAAAACAAGGGTCACATGGCCGTGTGCCTCACATGACTAGGACACACGCCTGTGTCTCAAGCCGTGTAACCTTCCAACTAGGGACACACGGCTCTGTCCCAGCCAGTGTCCTCATTGTGAACTCTCTGAGTTGCCTCACATGCCCGTGTGTCTGGCTGTGTGTTTGGCCGTGTAACTCAGTGACTTGCACCCTAATGAAATCGTCAAATGACTCATGGCCGTGTCACCAGGCCGTGTGCCTTACACGGTTGAGTCACACGCCCGTGTCTCAGGCCGTATGGGCCCAAATTTACCTAAAATCAAGCCATTTCAAAACCATTTCATGCATTAACATTTAGACCAATTATGCACACTTTCAAAGCACCAAAACCTTACCTAAAAACACTTATATTTGCCACTTCTAAAACCTTAATTCAATTAAGGTATATGCCAATCAAGGCACCACCATTAATATCCAAATATTGCATATATAAACATGTTCATATGACATATTCCGTGCATATAAATCTAGCCCATTTAGGTACTAAAACATACCACATTTAACCATTTCCAAACCATTCAAGACATACCCTAATAGCCTCATACTATTATGCACCTAAAACACATCACAATTGACCGTTTTCAAGCCAAAAAATTGTACCAACAAGCCATACTTATTGTCAAAATGTGACCAATAAGACTTACCTAAACCAGCATTATAAGTCCATAAACCATACATAAACATCAAGGCACAAACATGCTCAATTACCATTTTCAAACTATCATCAGCATGCCAAGAGAACTTTATAAACTAGCACTATAAAGTTACCAAAACAACATAACTTGGTAAGGCATCAAAATGTACCAAACCAACATAGCTTTCCAAAGCTTATACCTGCCAAGGAATCACTAGCACATACACCATAATACCATTACAAAGCACCCTATACAAGCCATTATAAATCTTATCCAAATTACTCAACAACTACCGAATCGTCCACTGGATAGTGTGATAGATCTCTGACGAACTTTCAATCGATCGAGCTTCTGATAATCTATAAAACAAAATAAAATAACTATGTAAGTAATGAATGCTTAGTAAGCTCATATAAACTTAAAACATAACCTACCATTTCCATAATGAAATTCATAGAATAAGTACAAACCATTACGAATGCTATAAGATTAGTAGAAGCCTATATATAACACCATCAAACTCACAAGTTAGTATACTTTTTCAAGATACATAAGAAATCAACCATGTATAAACATAACATTTAATTCATCATCGTTACCATACGATCATGATTCATTCCATTTGCTTACTTACTATTTCGGATACCATGAGTTTAATGTAAACCTATTCACGCATATCAAGCTCACATGTTAATAGATTCATTGACAATCATATAAACTCATTTATAACATCAATAGACTTCATAAGATGCATTACATTGACATCAACCTTTTTATATAGTTATGGACCTTTCACTTAAGTCATTTATCATTCCATTCCTTTTCTTACCCATTGAACCATCAAGAATTACATTGGATACTTGGGAAAGCTAAAAAAAAGTCTGTCTTTACATATAACCATAACCTTTCCTTTACATTAATGCTCACGCGAGCTGTGAAATGGCCTGCTCATACGAGCAATGGATCGGAATGGGAGCTACACAATGCTGCTCATATGAGTTGTGGAGAATTCGTAACAAATGCAGGATCTCAACCACCAGTAGGAGATTCAAGACCAGCACCCGAAATATGGAATCCCTAATGACATGTCATATGTATCCTAAGAATTCTTAAGGTTCAATTAGGATTCAATATCCATCAATTCGTAATAGCGTTGATACATTATATTTTGATTCATTTAAGTCAAACAACATAATAAACATTCAATTTAAACAACATTTAAATGTTTACAGTTCGTACGAACTTACCTGACTAAATTGCAACAATGACTAAGTACAAGGGCTATTTGGTACTTTTTTCTTCTCCTCGATTTTCCACTCGTTCTTGATCTAAAATAATAGTTCCATTCAATTTATTAATTCTAACATAAAAATTAATTCATTTTATGCAATTAAGTCCCTTTTTAACATTTTTACAAAATTGCCCCCAATATTACTTTTATACAATTTAGTCCCTAAACCCAAAACATGCAAATAAACCATTTTTATTCAATTTCAAGTTTAGCCGAATTTTTTGGAACCCTATTACAGCCTATATTTACTGATATTTTATATAAGTCTTTTTACTTTTACTAATTTCACATTTTAGTACATAAACATGAAAATTACCAAAAATTGCTTTACAAAATAGTCCTATTTAGCAGCTAAGCTTAAGATGCTACCATAATATTTTAAAAACATCTCAAATTCACCCATGGTAAAATTATAAACATTTAACAATTTAACAAATTGATCCCTGGGTAAGCTAGATTAAGATGCAATGATTTCAAAAACGTTAGAATTACTAAAAACAGACCTCAAAATCACAAGCATGCAAGAAATGTGTTTGGCCGAACATTCGATGCTCTCCCATGGAACTTTCAACACTCATTTTACTCAAGCAAGAAGATGACGACATTTGTTTTCTTTTTAACATATGTTACTAATTTTTTAAATTACTAATTTCTCCTTTAAAACTAACCAAATTTCATGCATTTACTCATCAAAGCAATCCACTCTAAAATAAATGTGTATAATTACCATCTAAGTCCATTAGTTTATCTTTCCATATCCATTTAACCCTTTGCAACTTGAAGAATTAAACTTTTACACCTTTTATAATTTATTCCTTTTACCTAATTAACCATTTAACCATTAAAATTTCTAAATGAAACTTTAACACAACCTTAATAACACTCCATAAATATTTTATTAAATATTTATAGTTGGTTTATAGAAATGAGGTCCCAATACCTCAATTTCTAAAACCACTTGAATTTAGGGTCATACCACTTGAACCTAATTATTCATTGAAATAACATAAATTACCCATTAAAAATTTATTTTAATACCATATTTGAGTCGCAAATATTAAATAATAACATTTACGAGCTTACTTAAAGGATTTGGCCCTGAAACCACTGTTTTCGACACCACTGACAAACGAGTTGTTACAATTATTTCTCATAAACTCATTGAACCATTGACCCATCAAATCGAAGAATATATTTTTAACCTCGTTTTCAAACATTTTTGGAATTGGTATTCTATGACTAGCTCTAGTATCAGTAGTTAGAATGTTATTGTTAACTTCATGAGTTTCATCACGATTAGGATCATATGACATCTTTAAAATCTACAAGAAAATTGAGGTTTGATCAGATCAATTAATATTACACTATTACAGGTTTATATGTCATTTAATTTTTAGACTTCCTTTACGCTACGTTTAGTTCAAGAAGCGACTAAACCGTAGCTCTGATAACACTAAATGTAACAACCATAACTCGTACTCGTCACTGGATTAGGGTTACGACATATTACCGTACAATTCAGAACAATCAATAATCGATAGCATCATGTTTACTAGAATAATTAACAAAATTTCATAAATAATTAAGATTATAATAAATAATTCATCTATGGCCCTTAAATCTAGTCTACGTGGCCTAAAAAATAGTTTTGGAACAACCAATGACCAATTCGAAAGAAAATAGGAGATTTGGGACAAAAATGAAAATTTTCAAAACTCGGGTCACATAAACGTGTGGTTAGGCCATGTGACATAACCCAGACATTGTGGCTTTAGACTTGGTCGTGTGGCTATCCCACAAGCTCGTGTGACTACGCCACACGCTCGTGTGCTAACTTCGGTCACACGGTTATGTCTCAAGCCGTGTGCCAACCCGTGTGAATCCTACACCTAACACGCTCGGGGCACATGCCTGTGCGGGTTGCTCGTGTGAGACATAAGGTTGTGTGACAGCATGTGTCCCAAGCCGTCTGTGCCCAAAAATAACCCAAAATGTGTTCATTTTTATCTAAATTCTTAGGATTAAACATTTAGTTGCTTAAACCACAATATAAAAAGCACAACACGTAGACTTTACAAAATACTTATGAACCATTACAAACATGATCAAATGGTCCTATTACATACCATATAAGATAATTTAAATTCAACATCTACCAAAGAAGTCAGCGGATAGTGTGATTCTTCAAGTTGATCCGATCTTCTGAATTCCACAAAAAGTAATCTACAAGGAAAGAGTCAATGACACGAATAAGCTTACATAAAACTTAGTAAGTTCATCGTTTAAATGATAAAGCTTACCGATTTAAGAAAATTATTTAAATAAAAAGGTTATTAACAAAGTTCCTATAAATCACAGGTCATAAATGGTGAGTAATGGTCCACGACGGCACAAAATAATTCCCTAGATTTTAATAACATTCTGAGATCAATAAAACAATGCCCGATGAACGATATATGGATACGAGTACACTGTTAACCATCCAGAACACACCAGACACTTAAACATAACTAAGTCTATATAACAAGCATTTAAATTGTATTCCAATTAAACAGAACGAACTTACCAGACTAAACTGCAGCGATGTCAAAAGTACAGGGACTATTCCATAACATTCTCTTTTCCATGATTATCAACTCGTTCTTGATCTAGAATAATAATTTCATTCAATTGACTAATTCTTACAAAAAAATTAAATCATTTTATGCAATTAAGTCATTTTAGGCATTTGTACAAAATTACCCCCAACATTTTGCATTTATGCAATTCAGTCCCTAGGCCCCTAACATGCAATTTAACCAATTTTATTTAAAATCCAGCCTAGCCGAATATTATAGGACCTCATTACAACCTATATTTATAGTTCACATCAAGTCCTTGGAATTTTACCACTTTAACAGTAAAATCCTTAAACAATAAATTCATCAAAAACTATTTTACAAAATAGTCCTAACTAACAACCAAACTCAATATTCTTCCATAAAGCTTCAAGAATTTTTACAAATTAGTCCTTGATTTAGCTAAACCAAGCTAATACGAGCTCAAAAACAAAAAAATACTAAAAACAAGTGAGATTTACTCACGAAATAGATGGACTAAAGCTCAACCGAAGCTTCCTTCAAAGTTTCTAGGGTTTTTGTGTTTAGAAAGAAAAAAAAATGAAAAAGATGGAGCTTTTTTTTTTACAATTTGATTTTGTTATAAATTTACTAATTACCTAAATTACTATTAAACCCTTTATTATTTCATTCAAATTTCATCCACTATCATCCACTATGAAAAGAAATGGTTTAATTACCATATTAGTAATTTAATTTATTTTTCTATAGCTATTTGATAACCTTAACTAATTGCAATTTACTTTTCTACTTTTTGCAATTTAGTCCTTTTTACATAATTAACTATCCAAACGATAAAATTTCCTAACCAAATTTTAATACGACACTAATGACTTCGTAACTATTAAATAACAAATATTTATGAACTGATACACCGTAGTTGTGGTCCTGAAACCACTGAAAAATGGGCTGTTATAGTTCAAGTTTTCGCCTATTTGTCGTAAGCCTAAACTAGTTATTTCCTTACCTTTTTTTCGTCCTCGAAGAAGATCTTAACGATTCCAAAGCTTTACCAAATTAAATCACACAACAAACAAATTAAATCACACAACAAACACATTTAGTTCAAAGCTATAAACACATCTCAACAAGCAACAATGCTGGTCTAAGTTAGTTCTTCTTGAAATTGAAATTTCGACTAGCAAACTCAAAACTCATATATCTTAATCCTTACTCATTCCCATTGCTTAAACCCAATTCCAAATGTCTAATTACTCATCTAAGAATAGCTCCCAACCTTCAAACCACCCTAAGTAGCTCAGATTCTTGGTTCTAAAGATTTGACATACATGACCAATTCTTAACAAGACTCAACAAAACCTTTGAATTCTTTAACAAAACTTTAAGAAGAGTTCAAAAACCATCTAATCATAACAAAACAAGTTGAAAAACACTTTGAAACAATTATTTCATTCAAAATCTCAAATTTCACCATCAACGACCCAAAATTTGACTTAAAGCTAGATTTAAATTACTAAATTACTTGAAAAACTCTTAGGAAAATAAAACATTACCTTGATTCAGGGTTGATTAAAAATTTAGAAAAACTCACTTGGAGAACAATCAATGAACTTAATGGTGTTCTTGGTGTTTTTCTTTGAATTCAAAGGGGTTTTTATGTTTGAAGAATGCTAGAAAATAATAGATTGGAGTAATAAAGACCAAAAATTGAAGGATGAAATTTTGGGGTTTTCTCTTTAATGGAAGACAAAAAGAAAAGGTGTGTTTCTCCCTTTTTTTTGTCTTTCACATCAAAATAGGTTGAAAATGGGGAAAAATGGGCTGGTTTTAAAGCTATTCTTAAATTAAACCCTTCTACAAAACAGTTCCTCTTTTTAAAATTGAATGTCTTTTTCACACTCTTTCCATAAATTGATTTAAATTTTCAGCTTCATTATGAGAGTAAACAAAAATATAATCAATAAAAAGCATAACAAACTGATCCAAATATGGCTAAAACATTGTATTCATCAAGTCCATGAATATTGCAGGCACATTTGTTAAACAAAAAGGCAGGACGAAGAATTCATAATGGCCATTCCTTAATAGAAATATATCTTTAGGGACATCATCACCTCTGATCTTCACTTTATAATATCCAGATCGCAGATCAATATTAGAGAAAATCATAGCCCCATATAGTTGGTCAAAAAAATCTTCAATCCATGGTAGAGGATATTTATTCTTCACAATTACCTTATTCAATTAGCGATAATCAATACATGTGTGTAGTGTTCCATCTTTCTTCTTCACAAACAAAATTGGCACACCCTATGGTGACACACTCGATCGTATAAATCCCCTGTTTAATAGATCTTGCAACTATGCTTTCAACTCTTTCAAATCTAATGGTGTCATTCTGTACGGAGTATAGGAGATAGGTGTTGTACTAGATTCCAAGTTAATTGAAATTTCCACTTCTCTATTAAGTGGCATCCGTAGAGCTCTCCTGGAAATACATTTGAGAAATCCCTTACAATTGGAACTTGACTGATATCCTTTCTCATTTCAAATGAATCCATAATGCATGCCAAGTAAGAGTTTGCGCCCTTAACTAACAATTTTCTAGCAAATACAATAGAAATAATCCTATTCATAAAACTAGTCTATACGCCAAACAATAGAAATAACAGCTAGAACTCATAGGTTGTGAATCTCTTCTTGATGTTAAAAAAGTATAATCTCTGGGCTTCTTGAAATTTGTTAGAGGCGGAGGGCTAGACATTCCACACTTCATTCTTTCTCTTTCAAAGTTCTTTCTACTATCCCAAATAATTTTTTCCATTTTATGAGCTTTAGCTATCATAGCTGCTAAAATTTTACATTCTGAAGCTACTACCAAAGAATGAATTTCATCTCACAAGCCCCACTCAAACTTGTCACGCATTTCTTTCTTTAACTGGAACATGTTCTTAGCATAATCACCGAGTCTAACAAATTCTCGTTCATATTCCATCACAGAAATCTTCGCTTATTTAAGATGAAAAACTTCCTTCTTCATCTGCTCTACATACATTTGGTTCACTTATCCTTCTCTAAAGTACTTCAGAAATAATTTCCAATCAATCATCTCTTCAAGGGTCATACTGGTCAATGTCTCCCACCACTGATAGGCTTCTCCTTCCAACAATGATATTACACACAAGAGATTGTCTTCTAGCGTGCATTTCAATTTCTTTATCACTCTACAAACTTGAGACAACCAGTGCTCAACCATAATGGGATCATCACCTTTGTCACCTAGAAATTCCTTAGCACCTTTCTTGCGAATCTCCTTCACATGATCTCCTTTAGATAGATTTACAATCAGTACTGGTGGTGTAGTTGGTGTTGGGTGTAACAATTCTGGTTGTGATTGTTAAGGTTATTGAGGTTTGGGTGCTTGAATATTTCCAATAAATTGGTCAAAAATTTGTGTTGTCATTGTAAAGAAGACATTTCTGACAGCATTACGAGTTGCAGGTGCTTGCTATGGGACAGGGAGCACATGACTTTCAATTTCTTCACTGGTCGCTTCTTTTGATCCTTCAGATATTACTATCAACACTAAAAGAAAATTCAGATTAGTTCAAAATACAGGGACTAAGCCAGAGTTGTATCATGCATGATGAGGCATGACACAACATTCAGTTTTCAAAAAATTGACTCAACCTCGGCTTTCATGCCAAACTTGTAACATGCCAAAATTGGCCTGATAATTGGATCCGAGTATGATGTGTCACACTTAAAATCAAACTAACTTTAAAACATTTGGCAGAAGCTTTACAATATTTTACAAAGTTGTAAATATAAAACATGTCATGGTTAATTCAATACAAAGGTTTAAATGACATCATTGGCAGTTCAAAATAATGTTCAAATCATCTGGCGTATAAGTTTTAAATAAGTAAACTTCATTAAACATAATATGATAACTAAAATCCAGATATTAAAATTTGATAAGGTTCTTATAAAAATAATATCTTATCAAATTGGTTGTTCTTTATACAGATCATTTCCAAAATACATTTGTACTCCACCCCAAGAGTAATGCATGATACAGAAAAAAATAGTCAGCTCACAATATCAACAATAGTCAGGCCTAGTCTTTCTAACAAACAGTCTTTCTTCAACCACCAAGCCTAAGAAAGACTTAGTATGCCAACTTACTTTACACATGGGCATATATTGTATGCTCATATAACTGAACTCAGACCATCGAACTTCATGCTAGCCACGTAAAAGTGTAGAAGTTAGCTACGTACTCTAAACCTTTACTCTAATGAAGTTTTCTAAACATAGGTTTTCAAAAACTTTCAAAGGAAATCTAGAAAGAAGAAGAAGAAGTAAAAGTGTTCAAAAACACCACCGCTATCCTTATATACTTAAGCAATAGAGACAAAGATTAGTGGAAAAATTAGATAATTCCACTAACATTATTGATTCCCATGATTAAGTGCTCTTAACAAAATTTAGGTCTTATAATCTATAGTAGTCTAGTTCAATTCTAACTAAATCTCAAATTGACTAACCAAATCATCAGACACTAAAATAGTAAACAACTCTAAACAATTTTGAACTTAACGAGTTCGCCCAAAGCATCTAGGGTGGGTGGATACTTAACAAAGGAGTCTGTCAAACCCTAGAGCTTGCCAAAATTAGGAGTTATTCGAATGGAAAATTACATAGAATTCTATACTTAGTCAGTACAAGTATTTTACTTGCTCAAATTTATCCTCAATTACCATCTATATGTCGAACAATAACCAATTACAGGGACTCCATCGAGCGAGTTATTACAAATATGTATTGGGTTAGATTAAATTATAAAGTGACGAGTTAAAAGTCCAAAAAAACACATATAATTGGGTTGAATACAATGAGAGGCCTAAATAATCACAATAATACCTATGAGGGGAAACACACCCTATTAGCCCTTCTTTCTCTCCCAGTTGGACTAGAAAGTCTTTTTAGGGTCTAGGAGTTAAGGTTCTATGTTCTCTCCCAAAAAATAAATGGTATCGATAAAACTATTTCAACAACTTTAAGGTATTGTTACTCTACCAAAAAATTGAGAGAATTTATTCTCAACTATTAAATATAATTTTACAAAATAAAAATTCTACTAGTTTCTATTAAAGAAGAGTAAAATTTTGTTTTAACCCCAACTGGAAAAGAAAATTTTTTCTAGTTCTGTGCTTTGACTCAATTGGTTCGAGTTCACACTTGAAGGAATTCGAGTCAACACTAGAAGTAGTTTGTGGTACGAGAATTTGGTTGAAAGCTGAAAAACATAAAGGATTTACTTATCCGAAAACACAAGTATGATTTTGGTTAAAGGTTTATTACTATAAATATCACAAACCATGTCGAATCTCAAAATTTTAAATTTTTGCTATGCAAGAAAATCATTTTCAAACTGGATTTTTTCCAATAGAATAATAGGTACAGAAAATTTGTTGACACATCTCAAAAAATAATCGTACTCTATGGAGCCTCGCTAAGGAAATTATTTTATTCAGCAATCATTTGGATCACTTATTGGCTTAAGCCCAATCTACCTTTGCATAAGAAATAGTTGTAGCCCAAACAATGGCCCCAATTATTACAAATAACTCACCCAAAACCTTCTTTACAACAAGGTTTACTCTTCAATAAAATTCCTAACACAAACAAGAAAAAATATCAAGGAAAAGACACACAAATAACCAACCAAAAGCACTCCTGCAAGCACAACAACATGTATTGCAATAGATCCTATTTATAATATTCTTCAGGTCATCATCTATTCAACCTTTGGATAAGATTTATCATCAATTTTACACTGATTTTATCTTTCAAACTATCTTGAGTATCTATCTTATAACATCCTTCATATACAAGTAAAATTTCCAACTTGATCTCCAAGTAAAAAGATGACTATAAGGATAAGGTATGAGATGATAAAAATCGATCCTTCCTCCTCTTCCTCTCTCAAATTTGATCAGCATTATTAAGAATATAATAAAACATGGCCTAAGTATCATATGTTGATAGTGTAACACATTACGAAGTTCAATGTAAAAAATGTCAACTTGATACTGCACTTGAGCTGTCTTGAAGGTGTGTCAAGATTGTTGTCCAAAGGTACATCAAAAAAGTTGTTTAAATAAGGGATAGTGCATAATGAAAAAACATGTAGTTCAAGAACTTGTCGAACATGAGAAGAAACTTCAGATATGTGATAGCTAAGGTCCCAACAATCTCCCTTTTAGTTTTTTGACAAAACACATCATGAAATTGTAACGATCCGAAAGTTAATGGTGTCAGAAAGTGTGGTTTTGATACCCCATTTTCGTAAACCGAATTTGTAAATATTTTTAGTAAATGTTTACGGAGTTATATTAAAAGTGGATTGAATTTTAGTTGAGTAATTTTATTGAATTAGTACTTAATTATGATACAAGGACCTGAATCATAAAAGTTTCAAAAATTTAATTGTTAGTGAATTATAAATTAGAACTTGATCGAGGGACTCATGAAGTAATTAAACAATGGATGGTAATGTATTTTATATAAATTATATTAATTCATAATAGAATAAAACATAAGAATTATAATAAAATAAGATAATGGAAGAAAACCAAAATCATTTTTCCATCTTTCTTCAAGCTAACCGAATAAGAGATGAAAATTAAGGACGCACAGCTAGGGTCTTTCAAAATTTTAAGCTTCAATTGATATGCTCAATTTAGTCATTTGCTTCTAATTTTTATATTTTTAAAATCCCCAGAACTCAAGATAGTTGACCCATGTTGTATTTTTCATTACTGTTAAAGTTTGTGGACTTACCATTGTTGAGTAATTAAAGTTTCCAGGACCAATTTGATAGATTATAAGTTTAGTATTGAAAAATGACTAAATTGTAAAGCCAATAGATGATTTTGTGCAATATGGATTAAATTGCACAAATTTTAAAATTTGTGGTAGAAATAAAAATAGGAAGTTAAATTAGGTCTAGAAAGAAATTGGTATAAAAATTGGAGGCTTAATTTGAAAGTTATGTTAGTTTCGATTTTAAGGAATAAATTGAATAGAATGCAGAAGTCACATAAATTAGCAATTGGATGTGAAAATGATTGTGTATTGATGATTTGGTGTGTAGCTAATGTCGACCTAAATTCCTCAAAACGGAAAGGAAAAGATAAAGGCATTAACAAATAGGTCGGAGATTAAGGTTTGTGTTTCTAAAACCTGAGCTGTAGTACCCCATTCCCAACCCTTAATAAGGATGTAGGAATGGCGTGTTACAGCCTTAAATTCTTTTCCTTACAGTAATGTAATTGGCAGAACCTCAAGTTTACAATAAAAACAAAACAAAAAGGTATTTGCTATAGCAGTAATAAATAAAACATTTAAGTTTAAGGGTCCAAACACTTTTAAAAGAAAAACGTTTATTGTAAAGATTTAAGGCAAGGGTGTTAATTGGCAAATACTATTTTAGTTACAATTTTAGATTTCAAGCCTTGACGTGAATTGGTGATGCATAATACAAAATCACTATAAGCCTCACACAGAATGCATCCTCTAGCATAGTCTATGAAGGTTCCTTTATTTTTTTAGGGACTTTGAGAAGGGAAGATAAACGGAGTAAGTTCATAGAACTTAGTGATTTCCTAAGCAACATCAGAATATCTATACCTCACACAAACAGAGGGACTCCTCCCAACTCAGTGGGACTTACAATTCGCCTATTGGCGAAGACACCACACAGACTGACATCATGTAGCTTGCCTATTGGTGAATACCAAACTTGCACAAGCTTTAATAGAGTAAGACTCACTTTGGCACATACACTACGCCCATGCATTCAGGCAGACAACCTCCTTCGTGCTAGCCAAAAACCCTGGTCTGTGTTGTAACACCCCTAACTCGTCTTCGTCACTGAATTAGGGTTACGAATCATTACCGAACAATCAAAACAACATCTAACATCATATCATTAAATGAATTAATCTCAGCACAAACGAATCAAACATATGCACTTTGTCCTTAAATCGAGCCTTTGAGGCCATAAAAATAGCTTAGAAGTCATCCGGGACTAATTTGAAACAAAATAGAATATTTGGGAAAAACATACAAAATTTTAAAATAGGGGTCACACAGATGTGTGGCCAGGCCGTGTGACATAGCTCAGGCAGTGTAACAATCGAACAAAGGACACACGGCTGTGTCCCAACCTGTGTTTCTACCTTTGTAACTCTTTGAGTTGGGTCACATGACCGTGTTTGACAGCCTGTGTCCCATGCCATGTGATCCATATTTTGACCTTAAAAACATGCCATTTTAAGGCCAAAACACACCTAACCATGCATCCCATTTGTGCAACCATTCAATTGACCTAAACATCATTCAAACACTCGTAAACATACCATTTCAAACATCCTATTTCATCTAACTAGTATGCCACTCAATGCACCACATATACATATCAAAACATCATTAATCAAGAAATCAATATGGCCATACTTCAAGCAAAAAACCTACTTCACTTATCTACCAAATGATATCATCAATAACCATTTACATGCCATCACACCATTAACACATTCATGAATTATCATTATAAAAGACCCTATACATGCCAAATAACCATATCTAACATATCACAAAATCAACTTCTTCCACTCACAAGTGGGCATGAATAGTTACTATCGTCTCATATGAATACACATCATTTAAGCTTTCGTCGAAGGATATGAAAATGAATGAACTTCACAGCATTTAAAAATGAACCAATTACCAAGACTAAACTTATAACCCTACTACATGCCATTTATAAACATTAACCAAAATAACCATAAATACCAATATGACGAATAGATAGTGTGACAATACTACGACGAGATTCCAACCTGTTGAGCTTTCTGATAATCTACAAGACAGAGGAAATGGTTACGTAAGCATTTAATGCTTAGTAAATTTGTATAGGTGAAGCTTAACTTACCAATCATATTAAATTAAACAACCAAACCTACTCTCATCAAGTCGTATGCCAAACTTCCTTTCCTATACACAACATCTCATAAGGTTAGTAGATATATTAATTATAAATCCCAAGTACTCATGGATAATTCATGATAAAATTTAGGCTTCATCCATAATCCATCACTTATACATATATTCTTTACACATACTTTCCATTTGAAATCATATGGTTAATAGTTAGTAAATAAACAATACATCTGTAAAACATAACATATATTAATAAATAGATTCCATGCATATTTCATCCATCACTCGATAAATTATAAACCATTCCCATATTGTATATGCATATTCACCTTTTCCTGTCATATGAACATTAGTATCATTAAATTTTTTTACATGCCTTTCCGTTAACCTTTTCTTACCCGTTGAACCATATAGAATAACATTGGATACTCCGGGAACACTCACACACAGTATGCCTTTTCATGTTACCATAACTTTTCCTTTTCATTAGTGCTGACACGAGCTATGAAATGGGCCTGCTCACACGAGCTGTAGGTTGGAATGTTATCTACATGATGCTACTCACATGAGCTTGGAGTATCCGCAACAAATGTAGGATCTTAGTCATCGGTAGGACATTCAAGACCAGCATCCGAAATCGTATAACCATAATAACATGTCATTCGTATCCTAAGTATTCACAAGGTTCAAATGGGACTTTTACGTCTCCATTTCGTTATTTCAATCGTATTATAACATTTCTGTATACAATCATGAATTTCACATTTATAAATTACAACTTTAAGTCAACTAACCTTCCAACCATATCCATAATATCAATTATCAAATTAGGATTACCATTCACATAATTATACATAGCAACTCATCCAAAACATCAAATGAAAAATTTAATCTCTATGCGAACTTACATGTACCGAAACGATGCCCTAATGTGATCCAACGACTAATTCGCTATTTTGGCTTTCCCGTGATTAGTGTCTGTTTGAGTCTTTTCTTGATATAGATAAGTATTTTTATTCAATTAATATTGTTCCACGATTCAAAATAATTAATTTAACATATAACCCGTCATAATGATAATTTAAAAATTTTCCTCAAATTTTACCTTTTATGCAATTTAGTTCCTAAACCTGAAACTTGCAATTTCACCATTGTTAACCATAAATCATGCTAGCCAATTTTTGCGTAACCTTATAAGAGCCCATATTTATCCAAAATTTACAATATCTTCCTTAAATTTTACCATTTTCATAAATAAGTTCATAAACTTAAAAATCATCAAAATTACTTAACAAAAATACTTAAATTGAACAACAAAGCTTAATAATCTATCATAAAATTTCAAGAACATTAAAAATTCATCCATGGAAAAATTCTAAACATTTAACAATTTAACAATTGACTCTCGATTTAGCTAGATTAAGCTAATACGAGCTCAAAAAAATATAAAAATTACTAAAAATGGGTGATGATTACCAACCATGCATGTAAGAATAAGCTTAGCCAAAAGCTTTCCCAAGATATCCACAGAGGTTTCGGTTTGTTTTTGAGAAAATAAGAAGATGATAACACTTTTGGCATTTTGTTTCTTTTAATTTTCATTTAATTATAATTTACAATTTTGACCTTTTAAAGTTAATCAAATTTCAAGTACTTAATTACCGAAAACCGTCCACTAATAGTTCAATTGGTATGATTTCAATATAAAACCTCCCTCATTTAATACTTAAACCATTTAATCAATATAATCCAATAGTGACTAGGTTTTACATCGTAAATTGCACTCCATAAATATTTAAAAAAATACTTATGGCTCTGTTTATAGAAACGAGGTCCAGATACCTCATTTTCTAAAACCACTTGAATTTTGGGACATACCACTTGAAGCTAAATATAATTTTATTTAACATAAATCATTAAATGAAAATTTTTTATTACACTATTTTTGACTCGTAAATATTATTATTTAATATTTATGGACTTATTCGTCAAATTTGTGGCCCTGAAAGCACTATTGTTGACACCACTAAAAAATGGGTTGTTACACGTGTTTAGAGATTGTAATGTTCGTTCGTTTGTTCTTTTTTCCTCTATTATGTTTTGCCAATCTGGTTTGCATTACACTTGCCTTACCATAGGCTACATAACATCGTTCATGTATTGTGTTTTGTCACTTCAATGCATCTTGAATTTAAGGCAATGCCATGAATTCACTTCTTTTGTTTTGACCATATGGTTCCTTTTCCAAAGTAAAATAGGGAATGACTCAGCACGAAGTAAGGCCTTTTTATTTCTTACACAAACATGCAAATTTAGACCTTTCACCAGTCAGGTAAACATACCTTTCACCAGTTATGTACAATGCACACACAAGGTATGAAGGAATTCACCAGAAGATGCAACAAAGAATAAACAGTAGGTCCCTTGCCATTGGCTCAAGAGCTTTCGAGAGTTTCTTGAGCTATAACGTAAATAGTTAACTAATCAGATCATGTTTTTCAAAATAACTAAATAATCTTTCAAGAACACTTAATCAGGAAACCCATAATCTGAAAGTTTCCTTTCCTAAATAATTAGTCTTCCCCTCAAGGATGAAACCTTAGGGTTTCGTAAGCAATCATGAAAACAATTAGAGTTTCATCATTATTTACCAGGATTCACAATGGTGAAGTTGGCTAATTATAGCGAACTTTAACACTTCAAGTAGGTCTTGGCTCTATCGTTTTCCCAGAAAACACAAAGAAAATTTGCTGAAAGGAAGTATGAATTGCCAAAGAAAATACAGAACTTGTTGAGGAAGCTAAGGTAAGCTTTATATGGGTGCACATGGAAGGAAAACTCAGTGGACAAACTTATTTCCTTCCACTAACTTTCCATCAGTACTTGCGACTAATAATTTTCTCTCTCATCTTAAATGCATGTCCTTTCTTATTCAGAATTTTTTGTCCAATCTTGACTAGTCCTCATCAGGCCAACTAAATAATTTAATTAGAGAATAAGATAACAATATATACATTGTTTGTACCAGACTAGTGATCGCCTCTAGACGTACTAATGTCCAAAGTGTGAATACTGCTACAAAATATATGGAATTGAGGCAGTGTCCATAACTATACGATTCAAGTTATAATATAGTTATAACAAAGTAGGTAAGTACTCTAAGGATCATACCCAAGGGAATGTTGTTTAGGGAAATTGTTATCAAGCCAATCACTGAAAACAATTACTAATTTACTTGAGTCACGAATTAGTAGTGTTAATATGAAAGCAAGATGATAATAATATTAATAAACTAAATAAATTGTGATAAACCTAAATCTACTCCTAAGTTCATCTATCGACTTCTTTTATCCCTTGTTTCGACTACACGAGTTCCTTTAGCCTAGATCCAATTGTTTTACCTAATTAATTATTGATGTAGGGCTCTATTCAACAGCTAGTCATCAAACTAGTTACACCTCTCAGAGTTCCACTAACCTAATGAGTCAGCAAGAACTACTTATCTCTCAAACTCATAATTCAAACCGAATAAGGGTAAGGTTTTCACGAAAAGGAAATACTGATTTTGGGTTCATTCTCACCTATATGACTTCCTAGGGTCATCAAACCTAGGGTTTTAGGTTCTTCCTTTCCCATTCAACTTATCTGCTCCTTTAATAAATTAATTAGGTTAAAACAATTGAAACATGTGAAATATTTATAAAACATACATTGATTCTAATATTTACACAGACATTTAACTAGCAATGTTAAAGAAGAATAGAATAAGGAAAATAGATGCTCATAGATTTATAGATGAAAGTGTGGTTCCAGAACAATCTCCACTCGCAAAAGTCTCACTTTGGAATAGGGTCTTTCCATTACAAGAACATGAAAATAACCTAAGTGAAAACTAAGAATGAAGTAAAAACCTAAGAATAATTTTGTCACCCCTAAAATTATATGTTTAAACTTATTACAATGGCCTTTATATAGGCTAAAATAAAAATTTTATTGTACTTGAATTACTTAGAGTTCGAATAGGACAAATACACCTAGTTTCCCTCCAAAACATAATTATCATGTACAAGATTTTTTTTTTTGGCTACGCAGGGGATATGTGTAACAGCCCGTTTTAGTGAAATCAAAATAGTGGTTTTGAGACCATAAATCTGACGAGTAGATTATTATTTTTTTATTATTTTAATGTCTATGGAATGTTACTAAGGTCGTTTAAAAATTTTGTTATGAAATTTTGACGTTTACATGTTTAATTGCATAAAAAGGACTGAATCGTAAAAAGGTGCAAAAGTAGAGTTCTATTAGTTAAGGTGTCAAATAGCTCTGAAATTTTAAAGTGAAAGGGCTTAGGTGGTAACTAAACCATTCATAAAGTTAGTGGATGTGCATGGCATGATTTTGATGAAATTATTCAATATTTTAAAGGTTATAATGGTATTTTGATAAATAAGAATTAAACTAAATGGCAAAATCACTTATTCTTTCTCATTTTTTTGAACCATCACCGAAATTAAAAGAAGGAAACACTATGGAAGCTTTCTAGGTATTCAGCTAGGTCATTTTGCTTGCATGGTATGAATTTCAACTTCGTTTTTAATGATTTATATGTTTTTGAAGTCGTAGCTTAACCTACGTAGCTCGAGGATTAATTTGTAAAACTGTTAAGTATTTAGGGTTTTTCCATGAGTTTTCTTGCATGATTCTTGATTTTTAATGGAAGATTATGAGTTTTTATTGATAAATAAACTAGTTTTGTAAAGTGATTTTTGATAACAATGACATTTAGGGACTTATTGGTAAAAATGATAAAAGTTCATGGTAAGCTTGTGAAATGATGAATTTTATAGATTTATATAGGTCCCTAGAGAAATTATCTAGCCTGAGAAAATGATGAAAATGCTTAGATTCCAATTTGAAAGCTTAAGGACTAAATTTTGAAAAGTTAAAAGGTTAGGGGTAAAATGGTAATTTTGCAAAAATATGAAATATGGATTGAATTGAATAATAGAGGTATCAAATGGATTGAATTTTTCTATTTAGATCAAGATAGACCTCATACAAATTTAGATTAGTGAAAAGCTAAAGCCTTGGATTAATCGACTTCGTTGTTACAGTCATATTGTCGAGGTAAGTTCGTAGTTTTTTAATACGTAATTAATTTCTATTTGTGTACTTGTATTATGATGCTTTAATTGTTATGTTTTTAGAAGAACAATGATGAATTGCACATACGTGCCCCTATTTGTACTTCGGTACCCCTGAATTACACATTTGTGCCCCTGTTTGTACTTTGGTACCTTCGAATTGTACATACGTGCTTCTGTTTGTACTTTGGTACTCCTGAATTGCACATACGTGCCTCTTTTTGTACTTTAATACCCATGAATCTTACATACGTGCCCCTATTTGTACTTTGGTACCCCTGGATGTACTTTTGTACCCTGTTTAGACTTCAATAATTCTGAATTGAATAATTTATGAATCGTATTCAATTTATTGTTAGATTAAAGGATATGCTACATTCTTACTAAGCTCTATAAGATTATTCATTCTTGTGGATTGTTTTGTAGATCATTGTTGCTAACACTTTGGACGTATCAAACCTTCAGCTCACAGTAACCTATGACTTCGGTAGTTTTTGTATCTCCTAGGGTTGTGGCATGTGTAAACTTAAGTACTTGAATTTTAGGTTGAAATATATTTAGGATGTTATAAAATGGTATTTGAAGAATGTGTATATAATAACTAGATGTGTTTGTGTTTTGATGTCATATATGCATAATAGGTTATTATGCTTACTTTAGAAGGTACTTTTGGTCACTTTTGATAATTAATGAGAATGGTTTATTGGTATCATTTGATGGTTTTAGTCATGGAGCTACTTCAGGTTATATGTTTATTAGGTTTTTGGATTTGGTAGCTGATGAATGTAACCGGTAAAGTTTGCATGATGTGGCAGGTTTTGGTAATTGATATTGAGGTGCCTTATATGGCATATTGGTTGAATGATCTTGGACTATTGTTATGGTCATCTTATGTAGGCTTTGGGTCATGTTTTAATGCCTTGATATGATGTACTAGACGCCTTTAGGTGGTTGTATGGTTTCGTGTTGGAAATAGTTTGTATTTGGGCAAACTCATGTTCACACGGCCTGAGACACATTCGTGTGACTCAGTGTGTCCCCTGTAGGTTTTAATGCATCCAAGTCAGGCAGTTACATGACCTAGCACACGGCCTGGCACACAGGCGTGTCACTTAGCCATGTGACCCAACTCAAAGAGTTACACGGGTTAGGACATGGGCTGGGACATAGCCGTGTGTCCCAATTTTGATCGTTACACAACTCAAGACACAGATGTGTGTCTTAGTTGTGTGAGGCACACGACCGTGTCACCCCTGCAGTCCAATTTTTTTAACTTTTTCCTTAACTTTCCAATTGTTTCCAATTTAGCCTTAAATTGTTTCTAAAGTATTTTTAAGGCTTCAAGGGCTCGTTTGGGGGTCGATATGTATGTGATTTAAGGCCTTATTTTATGTTTGTATTGATGTTTTAAAATGTTTGTTGTAATGTTTTGTTTATACAGTAATACTCTATAACCCTAATCTGAAGACGGATATGGGTTAAGGATGATACACTATGTTGCAACACAGGGGGTGTGTGGCAACACAGCAGGAAGCATGTCACGATATCGAAGTTAGTGTCATAACACAAAAATGACTTAATTTCTTTCTTTAAAAATGCTAGAGTTAGTGAAGATCAATGGAAATAAGAACCTCACACCTAAACTCCCTCACATTTAACTTTTTTGCTTGTCCTCAAGCAAACCAAGTCTAGACACATAGAATGCAATAAGAAGACGTTCCTTGGATTTTATTACTACTATGAACATGGTTGTGAAATTTTAAAGGTATAACAATTATTATCGCACATGTAACTTAAATCTTAATAGTTCAATGCCTTGAAACTTTTTAAACTAAATTAGGATTTTTTACAAATTTACATTTCTAACAAATTAGAAGAAATTCTCATAACCAAATATCTAACAATCTCACCATTAACATAAATCAAACATATATGTAGCAAACACAATTATGTGAATCGAAAATATTCATTTAGTATAATTGTTAGCAACTCTGGAACATTATACATAGAGAACGCTTAAGTTACATTGGTCTTCTAGGCTGGTAACGTTCTAAGGCTTAGGGCAATATGAGTTTAAAGAAAGAGATGCTCAAAATGGTTCAAACACTAGAAATAGTTAGGCACATGACATTGTTCCCTCTCTTGCCCCTAAATGTCCCATGCAAGCTCATCGCTTTTTTTTCTCCCTCTCTCACCTACCTTATCTCTCACCTACAATATAATACTAGCAACTATGGTCGACTTAACGAGTTTTAGTGCATTGATGACAGTTTTCTTTCACTTTTTTGACTTTTTTTTCATGTTGACTTTTTACCTTTTTTCCCAATCATAATGCTTTTGTTTCTATTATATACTTTTTCTTATGGTTTTTAATTTTGACTTTTTCTGGATTTTTTTCGCACATTTTTGCCTAACCAATAGTCAATGTATCACATTTTTTTCCTTTTTCGCTCTTTTTTTATACCACTATGATGTGTCTATTCAAACTTTCAATATCTATGGCCTGACATCTATTTCATAATGTATTAAAGGACCAAGGATAGGGAAGAGTTCAAGTTTTATGTGTGGTCTTCGGGTTTAAATTTTTTTGGTTCATAAAAAAGGAGTTATTAGGCTCAAATAAGGAGACTAGGGATTCATAACGTTAAGGTATGGTCATTTGAGAATTGGTTATTCAAACAATGTCTTAGGTCATCCCTAAGCATCCAACCATACACTATTTCTTTCATGCCTCAGATTAAACCAAATAAATAATAATCAATTCAAGCATTCATGTTTCTACGACTATCTATAAGACTTATATCTCATATGGCACCATCAAGCATTCTTACTTAAGTACTTCTAATCTATTATTCAATTTTACTAGTTAACCTAATCAATTTCTCTTAAAAATAATCAAATTATCTTATATTATAAAAATTTCATGCTTGGCATGAACTATTACATGCTTTGTCATCTTCAACTGCTATTCATAGTATTAATATAATCCAAGCACCATGCAACAATAATATTTTTTTTGGTTTTTGAAGTAAATAAATAATTAACTAAAACAAAGTAAAAACATACAAACTAATCCTATGTTCTTCCTCCCATACTTTAGAACATATATTGCCTTTAATGTAAAATAATTAAAGTACAAACAAGAAAACTTCCCTAAGTAGGCTAAGTTCTTATTGTTATGATAATCACGAGATTTGTGTGCTCCAAGTGAACAGAAGAGTACCTAAAAAAATCTACAAAAAGAAATATGAAATATAATGTAATAAAATTAAAAAGAAAAAGAAGAAGTGTCGATTATGGATGACAGAATGTCTAAAAGTATTTGGATGAACTTAGGCCTTCAATGTTGCAAGGTGTGTTCTGTCTAGGATGTTGTGACATTAGGGGGCCATGTCGCGACATCGCTTTGATCGCTTCCAATGATATTGCCTTATTTTTGACCAATGCGACATCCAGATTACAAGCCATTTAGTACCAAATCCGAGCCAACCCTAAATTTTTTTCTGGGTATTATTTCCTCGACCTTTCTCCTCTTCATGTCATGTGAAGTTTTGGTCACTCAAGCTTTATTTCCCTGATCACATGAGAATGAGTCAAACTCGTTGATATCTTCAGCTGATATCTTTTTCTACTATGGCCAGAAGATGTATTGGGTCTTTTACACCTCCATTTAGAAACGATTTAAGCTCCATGTTAGTTGTCACTTCTACTTTTATGTCTGATTCTACATCAATTGGATCAAAAACTACTTCATCCATATTCAATTTATCCTCATGATCTCTAGTCCCAAACTCTTGTTGAATGCTATTGTCTAATTTAAGGTGATCAACGATAATACAGGGATCCTCAAGATCAAGGTTAGGAACATCTTGCATGACCTCTTCCTTGGAGGTAGCGCCTCAAATATTTCTTGCAGCATTGTCCTCATCTGCTCCATCATGTCTAACATGTTTGACAATCTTTTGGAGTTGGATGGCTTAGTAGTTTCGTACAAGTACTCATTGTCTTCACACTCATTATCATCGCTTCATTGCTTTGTCATAGCTCCGTTTGACCACAATGTTATGTAGTTCCATTCGTTGTCGCAAAAAGTCCTTTTATCATTAAACCACATGTAATCAAATTTTTCCATAAATAAATCTTCTAGTCCACAAGGTAAATAAAAAATTAAGAATAAAAAAACACAATTAACGAATATAAAAATTATAACATTATCTAGCTCAAATTTCTTTTGACAAATATTATTTACAAGTAATTGATTTAATAAGAATTATCACCATCGCAATCCACGGCAACGGCACGAACAACTTGACGACCTCTGGACGTACTAATGTCCACAAGTATACGGGTCTAGTTGTAATATAGTTAAAACGAGGTAGGTAAGTACTCCGAGGATTGTACCCAAGGGATTCTGTTTGGGGAAAATTGTTATCAAGCCAATCACTGGAAATAATTACTAATCTACTTGAGTCACGAATTAGCAATGTTAATATGAAGGCAAGATGATAATAATATTAATAAACTAAATATATTGAGATAAAACTAAATCTACTCTTAAGTTCATGTATCGACTTCTCCTATCCCTTATTTTGACTACGCAAGTTCCTTTAGCCTAGATCCAATTGTTTTACGTAATGAATTATTTATGTAAGGCTCTATTCAACCAGCTAGTCATCAACGTAGTTGCACCTCTCGATGTTCAACTAACCTAATGAGTCTGTAAGAACTACTTACCTCTCGACCTCATAGTTCAAACTGAATTGGCATAAAGTTTTCATAGATAGGCAATATCAATTTCGGGTTCATTCTCACCAATATATATGACCTAAGATTGCTATGTTTGACAGTGAATTTCACAAATTTATTTTTTGGTAAAATTGGGTAAATGAAAATGGTTTTGAGCCTCCAATTTAAGCAATAGTGGCCCTCCTTGGAATTCATTATGGCTTATCACCAATTAAAGTCCATGTTACTGCATTATCAATCTTTCAACCTGTACTTGTCTAATACCCTAATATAACCAAAATTCTGCCATCCTTTTTCTCAGCCCAATTAATCCCCATCAATAACAAAATAGCATGTATTTAACATAAAATTCATAAATTGAACATATTTTCATGAAAATAATACAATATCATTAAATTAAGAATAAAACCACAGAAAGTGCTATATTTTTTACTCAAAATTAGCATAATTTATATATAAAAGAGTGGTGTCAAAAAGTGTGGTGTCAGAAAGAGTTGTGTGTTACTATTTTTGGCATGGGATCATCTATTATAAAAGGGACCATCATTCATTCATCAAAACACAACTTTACACATAATTTGTCACATCCATTTTCAGAGAAAAACTCCTTTGAGTGTTCTTGCCTTTCTCATGGCTTGCTAACACTTGAATTCAACAAAATAAGGCAATCACTTGCTAAGATGAGAGCAACTAGAAGGTTGACTTGAAGATGTTTAGGTGATTTTAACTTAAAGATGAGGTGGAAAGCCACCATGGGAAGCCGCAATGAGCAGCCGCAGATAGCTCCCTACATTTAGTTGTTTACTCTTCGCATTGTGAAATGGCAGTGGAGAGCCCCCCTCAACTACTCTTCCTTACCCTTCTTTTTACTGTTAAATTATTATTTTATGTGTCGGGACACAAGATTTCACCTCATCTTTATATTTTTTAGTTTAATTTGACATGGCTTAATTTTGTTTATTCAAAATGGGTATGAATCTTGATTTGAGTTCATTGGTATTTGTTTTCTAAATATTCTGTGCAAATGATTGCTTCATTCATTTAGGTTTCATTCATGTTTGTACTTGTGAATGTATGACCAACATTTGTAGGTAAGTGAATTAGATAATTTTTGTATGCATAAACTGTGTAAATACTTGGGAGGCTAATTTCTAAGTTAGTTTTTTGACATAGGGATATGCTAATTAACTTAGGAACAAAATAGCACTCCGGAAGGAACCTATGCCTTAATTAAATGAGTTTAATGAATTTTCATATTGCCACTAACCATTCGTGATATTCTTTTTAAGACTACTAATGAATTCTTATTAAAGCAAAATATTTTATTTCAGCCTATTCATGTTGCGTTATATTATTCATTGTATTTATTTCCTGTTCTGATTATTTCCTACAAAGCATGTTGTTTTATTTTGTGAGTGTACGAATTTTGATTACTTTCATAACTTAAATTACAACTTCCATCATTACTATTCCACATGTATTTTGTTTTAACCAAATTAATTAAAATTAACTTTGAAAATAATTCACTGAACAGTCCTTGTGGAGATGATACTCTTTACTCTTTACTCTCTACTTATTACTTGTATGACCGTGTACACTTGCACGTAATCACGGGACAACAAGTTTTTGGCACTGTTTCTAGGGACTCTATTTGTCATTATTTATGAAGATAATTATTTTTCAATTTGGTTCAATTTTATTTTATTTTATTTCTTTTTCTATTTTTAGGTGATTCTGTATCCTCTACAAAAAAATCAAAACCAATGAGCTTTTTACAACGCTTATAATCTGATCACTGTTGCCCATGACAGAAACTGCCCCATCTATCAATATCCTTTGTCTTTGTTCAATGGACTCAATCTGGGAATTGTGAGGCCTGGAATTGAGGCTCCTCAGTTTGAACTAAAGCTAGCTATGTTCTAAGTGTTGCAAATGGTGGGCCAATTTAGTGGAAAGTTTACCGAAGATCCACATTTGCGCCTTTGCATATTCATAGAAGTAAGTGATTCATTCAAGCTAGTTAGAGTGATTGAAGACGCTTTGAGGTTGAAGTTATTCTCATTCTCATTGAAAGAAAAAGTGTGATCATGGTTGAATCCCTTACCATCTCATTCGGCATCAACATGGCAAGAATTGGCTGAACGATTCTTGATGAAGTATTCTCCACCAAGTACAAATCCTAAGCTAAGATATGAAATCACCACATTTCAGTAACTTGACTAGGAATCTTTTTATGATACATGGGAGAGATTTAAGAAGTTATTGCGGAAATCTAATCATCATGGCATTCCTCACTACATTCAATTGGATACTTTTATAATGACCTCAACACACATACAAGGATGGTGGTAGATGCTTCAGCCAATGGATCTCTTCTTGCGAAATCATATAATGAAACATATGAGATCCTTAAAAGTATCTCTAACAATAACTATCAGTGGCAGACTACTCAAGTAGCCACAGGAAAAAGAGTGGCCAAAGTTCACAAAGATGACCTAGTTACGCCTTTGGCAACCCAGGTATCTTCTATGACTTCGATGATTCAGAACTTTTCTACTAAAAATTTTAATGCTAGCATGCCAGGTCAACAACCAAGCCAATTTGAAATTATCTCTTGTATTTCTTGCGGAGATGTTCATATGTGCAAATAATGCCCATTAAACTTAGAATCCATCTGTTACATGCACAACGAGAACCATAATAGAAGTGAGTAAGGATCAAAATCAACTTACTACAAGCCTTCATTGCAAAATCATCCCAATTTCTCCTCGAGTAATCAAGGGACTAGTCCAGGAAATTCCTATATACCTTCACATTCAAATTATTTTAATCATTTTTCTCAACATATATAGAAACCTTAGTCAACCAAGTCTTCAAGTAGTTTGAAGAACCTATTGAAAGCATATATTGGCTGAAAACGATGTGACTCTAATGAATCTATGAAAACCACATGAGAAAGTTAGCCAATGAGCTCACAAGCAAACATCAAAGAGTTTTATTAAGCAACATTGTAAATTCAAGGGATACAGGTAAAGAACCATGTGAAGCTGTTACATTAAGGAGTGGAAAGATGTTGGGACCCAGGACTGTTGAGATTGAAGATGAACCCGTTATAGCTAAGAATTGAGAGGAAGTTCAAGCAAATGTTGAAGCTCCCACAGTGTAGAAGGTTGCTATTGCGACTCCTACCAAAAACAAAGCACAATAACATCAACCTAAAGGTTCAACACCCATGGCAAAAACAAAGACAGTTGCACCACAGAAAAGTGATTAGGTCAAGGTTAAAAATCCATCACCTCCTTCTCTCTAAAGACTCTAGAAGTATCAACAAGAGGTAAAATTCAAGAAATTTTTAGATATGCTTAAATAGTTACATATCGACATCCCTCTTGTGTAATCTTTAGAGAAAATGTCGAATTATTCCAAATTCATAAAATATATTCTCTCTAAAAAAAGGAGATTTGTAGCCTCCCAAACTCGAACTAGGCATTATGGCTAGATTGAGAAGGCTACATTAGCGACCAAAATGCCTAAGTTGACTTACATTACTTTTGAAAACCTTAAATAAACTTATTAGAAAATCGTAGGTGTACATTGATTTAGCTTAAAAGCATTCATTCATTAGGTCGTGTATACTTAGGATTCATTTTATTGTTGTTAGTGTTGTTTTAGAAAAAACTATTTGCTTGTTGCTCTTCTTTCAAAAAACTCGATGTTAAACTAATGTAACGGAAAAACTATTTTTCAAGTTATTTTGGAAACTAAGTTACCTTATCGATTAGTTTTTCAAAAATGGTTCCTTTGCAATGCAGCAAAAACTAGGGAACAATATTTAATTTTACTAAAGCTCGATATCATGCATTATCCAGTTATTATGCTTAAGTAATCCATGCATGCAAAAATCCCTAAAAGAAAAGTTACCAAGCCACAAACAATAAATAATTAAAAATTACAAGCAAAAACCAATAAAGACTTAATAATATTTATTAAGAATAGTCCGAGGTCCAAGGTGATTCTCCGAATGCCGAGTCTGCTCCTAATTTTAAGGTTTACCTGAAACGGTAAACACTATTGGGGGTGAGCTTATGAAAAGCTCAGTGCGAGTCGAACAATTATTTAAACAGACAAAAACATCAAATACAATGAAACATATTAACATTAGCAGAAGAAAACAGAACCATCATAGGAATTTCATATCATTACATAGCCATTATCAAATTGATGTCAAATGGTGTATGAGCATGGGACATCATTCGTTTGAGTAACAATCATTAACTTTGATACCATTCAATAAAACACAATACAATACGTAGCATAAATCAATAACATTCGAATATGTCGTACACATGATGCAATGCAAAAATGTTCCTACCCATACCATCAGTTACACACCATGAGTTCCCCAGAACCCGTCATCCAAAATCCAAAACATTATGGTCTTAAGCATGTTGTGGTTAAAACCACTGATAACAATATGCAGAAATTGCCAGTAAGAATGCAGACAAGCTGCCAGTAAAAATGTGATAAATCGCCATTCCCCTCGGTACCCCAGAAGCAGTGCACTGATTACGAATAATGCAGACTTAATATGCCACCTATACTCCACAGAACTCCTCCGTCAACCATAAAATCCCAACCCGGTGCATATGCAATATGTTAAAAAATTTCATACATAATCATATCTTAATACTTTTCACATTCATTTGGCATGTTCAGCATGTCCTCAATAATCACATATTTTCAGTAAATGGGAACAGTGTTCTAGTCTTTAAAATTACCTTTGTGTTGGTATCAATCAATATCGTTCAATTTCACATACTTTATGAATTTTCATTCTGTATAAATAGAACCCTTTTTAGTACACAATATAACAAATATCTTATGCGTTTAAATCATAGATAATCTTAATAACTCAACACATTATATCATTCAGTCAAACATTCTCATATCTCATAACTCAAATATGCAATTACAAACTCAATCAAACATTCATACTATCAAACTAGCAATTTTCCTAACATGTCAAACCTTTAAGGCTCGAAACATACTTGGTTCAACCACTCAAAAAATCAATAATTTGGCTATTAAGACAATCCAATCAGCAAGCTAATATATCACATATAACATGATATTTAATATTTCAAACAATTTTATGAGTATAGGACACTAGCAAATATTCTAAATTTCCTTAATAATTCATTAAACGAACCAAAACCAAAATTTAGTATAAATAAAATAAATTCACCATTAAACCAGCCCCCAAACACCCACTTATGAGTTCAAACCAATCCTTGAAATTATAACTATTTTATAATTCCAAACTAGTTAGATTCCATACATTGTATCGATGCGAACCGTACATACAATCGTTCTTCACCTTTACAGATGATTTGGGGCATTTGGGTCAGCACCTAATTCAATAATATACGGGAAAATAAGTATCTAATTAATGATTAAATTATTTCATTTAATTAATTCATAACCTTTACCCCAACAACTACGTCGAAATAACAAACTTGTTATCCTTAATTGCACTTACGCTTTACGATTTTCGAGTTTCGAATGACCAATCGATCAAGAAAATTTTTCCCTAACTGACATGGGTTTAAAAGCTAATTAAGAGGGTTCAAGAACTCAAATTAATTTTTTAATTAATTGGGAAAGATTCAAGAAGCAAAACAGCCCCCATTCTTGCACATAGGCGCACGCACCACCACCCATGATGGCCAAAATTGGGGTTGAATTTTAAAATGGTTTGAAGTCTCATTAAAATCTAGAAAAATACCTTTGAAATAATTTAAAATCCAAAAAAATTAAGATTGGAAATATTTGTTTTATTTTACAAGATTAATCAAGAAATTGAAGATAAAAGAGATCTTACCTAAGCTAGTTGAAAGAAACGACAATGAAACTTTCTTAGCAATGTTCGGGATCGATCTTGGGGTTCAAGATTTGAGATTTGGGGCTAATTTAGATGATTATAAATGACATCAATATAATAAAGAAGATGGTGCACAATCTTGACGTAAAAAGAAAAAGAAAGATATTGTAAAATGGGAGGTGTAAGCGACGACATAAATGGAGGAAAGGAAAAAAAAAGAAAATCAAAGAGTGGGATAGGAGGAGATGAACGGCTAGGGCAATTAGGAGGAGGATTAAAGGCTTATTATTTTTGAAAAATGAACAATTATACCTGGGGTTACAGGGCTTGTGGCACACACATTAAAAACATGGGATTTTTTCCAAAAATTAAATTATTTCGTAAGAGAAAGGATTCAAACTTCTGACCTCATTTAATTTCCATGCTTTCTCATATTTCTTTTAACGATTAGGCTTTTTCCTCATTCATGAAATAATTTTTCAATATTTATTTTAAAAACATAGAATGTCGCATATTAGGGTTTAAGGCAAAATTTGCATAATAATAAAAATGGTGAGAAAGAAGGGATTTGAACTTGGGTTTCAAGGAATGTTTCACTAAAATTAATCCAACAAACCAATACCTCATTTATTTCCTAAAAATGCATAGGTAATCTTAAAAATTAAGGCATGATCACTCTCTATCGATTCACAAACCCAATTCTACCAACCCTCGATTTTTGGGATGTTACAAGGTTGGGGAAATTTGAGACAGTTACATTGACAAAAGAATGCAGCGCATTTTTGCAAGACAATCTACCGTCGAAAATGAAAGATCCAAGGAGTTTTATAATACCTTGTTACATTAGAGACTCTTATTGTATATTGGCTCCATGTGACTGGGGAGCAAGTATAAATCTGATGCCTATGTCTATATTCAAGCGATTAGGGATTAGTGAGGTTAGGCCGACAACTATTACACTTCAACTAGCAGACCGACCAATAGCTCATCCGGAGGGAAAGATTGAAGATTTTCTAGTACGTGTTAACAAATTTATTTTTCCTACTGATTTTCTTATTTTGGATTTTGAAGTAGATAAGAACGTCTCTATTATTTTGGGAAGGCCATTTTTGGCAACTGGGAGAACATTGATATATATCCAAAAAGGGGAACTGACCATACAAGTACAAGCCGATCAAGTTACCTTTAATTTATTCAAATCTATGAAATATCCTGATGTCGGTAAGGAATGTTCTTCAGCATCCGAGATAGAATTGTTGATCCCTACAAGTGAGGGACTCAACTCAGTCGATGATCCATTAGAACGTATCATGGCATTTGATCTACCATGTAACAATGACAAGGATGACAATCTAACTTTGTTGGAAACAAATACAATGGAATTTTTCCCAAAAATCTGGGTTAAAACAAGAAGATTAATGTTTCCAATTTTAATTGAAATCCAAAAAGTAGAGTTGCCTGTGAACCTGAAAGGGCTCGATAAGGACATCAAATGAGATATTGTAGATATTCAAAATATAAGTTCTTCTTGGTATCCACATGGAATATTACCTGAAGCTGGAGAAGATGGGTCCAATGAAAGTTAGAGAAGAAGGACCCAAACACGAGTATTTGATCCAGGAAAACTCAAGTCCCGATGGTCAGGATCATTTACTACTACCAGCATAATTTCAACTAATAAGGGTCCATGGAGATGGAACCCAATCTCGAGTGTTTGATCTAGGTAAAATTTTAAATCTCGAGGCCAGAAACTTGCACTGACAACCAATGTAAGATTAAGGTAAGTAGTTAGTGGTTGAAATTTATTAGACCAATGAATTTGAGTTGGAAAAATATTTCACTCATTTTTAAAACATTATTTTTTGGTGAATATTTTTTGTCAATAAAGATAATGTTCCTCTTAAGTTTGGGGGACCATGCCTCAAATTTTTTTCTTATTTTCTTGTGGCAGACGATCCTTGCATGGAGGCAAGTAAACAAAAAATATGCTCAACATCAATTGATTTTGTATGGTATGTTAGTCCAGATTCAGGTATGATCTTTTATTTTCCTCAAGTATTTTTTATGTTAAATAAATCATGAAATGAATGTTGATTTTAGTGAGCATGTATAGGCTCACCATAAATTTTTTATATTCCTTGGGAAAATTAAGTGTACATGTGGGTTTAGTCTTTAAAAATTGGTTTGATATTTTCCTTGAGGTGAAATCCTAGGAAGTATAGCTGTATAAAAATTATTTCGGCAAGATTTCTTTGGAGTGATTCAGCCTTTCAAGCTAACCCTATTAATTATAATCATTTGAAAACTAATTTGTGGTGTATAACCTCTATTTTTTTGTTTAAATCCATGAATTAAATAGCTCTTCCTGAAAATTTATTTTTCTCTACCTCTTTTACCTCCAAATCTGAACCTTGCTTACATTGGACATGTTTGGAAATTAAGTTTGGGGCAGTTAAGAGGGATATTAAGTTTGCCAAAAAAAAGGAAGAAAAAAATGCACTCTAAAGTGAGTTACATAAAGTTCTATGCTCAAAAACATACCCATGAGATAAATAAAGAAGAGTACCATTGGGCAAATGTGCTGAAAAAGAAAAGAGTAGGTTATTCAGTCAGAAGTTGCACTTTTTGAAGGCCAAGGTAAGCTAAGTTTAAGGTTATTGTACTTAAAATATCCAATTTTTCCATACCTTAACCCTAGCACCGTTACAACCCTTATTAAGACCTATTCAAAGCGAACTACATTAGTGGAGAGGGAAGTGTTGAATTCAACATATGAAGACATGTGTTAAGTCTAAGGAATGATGCTTAGTTAGTTGATGGAATTTAAAATATTTTATTGAATTGAACTTACTCTACACTTAAAATGTAACACCCTTAACCCGTCTTCGTCCTCAGATTAGGGTTACAAAGTTTTATGGCACATATTAAAACAATTTACGTCATTAAACCATTCATTTATTAATTTAAATAATACCATTCAAATCTACATTTCATTTATAGCATCATCACAATAACGGGCCTTAGAACGAGCCTACGGGGCCTTAAAAATAGTTTGGGAATAATCAGGGACTAATTTCAAACAAATTAGAAAGTTTTAGAAAAATATAAAAGTTTTGAAAACAGGGTCACACGGTCGTGTGAAAGAGCCCAGGCCGTGTGGCTTAGAAACATGGTCGTTTGGCTGAACCATGTACAATATGAAGTAAGGTCACACGGCCATGATGCAGCCCGTGTGTAAATCGAAATAGGGTCACATGGTCATGTTGCACACATGTCCCAGACCGTGTGGGTATTTGAAATGAAGTCACATGACTATATTGCTAGTCCGTGTAACTCTCTATGACCGTGTGAGCTAATTCTACACCAAAATTTAAGAAGACACACGACAGGCCTTGTGCACTTTAAAAAGCTTACAAAACAAGGCAACTTTTCATCCAAAACGTAAGTACCAAGCTAACTCAAAATCAAACATTTCCATAACTCAAAAACATATTCAAATAGGCTTAAAACATATCAAAACCTACAACTTAAGTGCCTAACTGAAAACACGAAAATATACACACTTTTTCATGCCATTTTAAACTCAAATTCATGCAGTTTCGGTAAAATTCTTGTCGAAAAATATATAATTATTATAAAATAATTAAATTTCACCCAAATCATGAAAATTTTAAATTTTAATTAATTTTATATCAAATTTTTATTAATTTTGATTATTTTCGATAGATTTGCACAAAGGGAGAAAAATGGCTCTAGAGACACTACTAGAAGCGCAAAACCGAGAAACAATTTTAAAGCATCAAGGCGAATTAATTTTTTAGCCTAAGACTGTCCAAATTATGTGTTTTAATTCATAATATAATTAATTTTAATTTTAATCCAATTTAATTTGTGTTAAATAAATTATTATTAATTAATTATGAAAAGTGGCCCAGTTGAGCTAAATTGAGAAAACCGATCCAACTGAGCACTAGGCAGCCCAAAACTATCCCACATGTTGACCCAATCAGCTTGTTTGGCTGATTATTTGGCTTGAAAAATGGCCCTTTAATACCCCTTCAATTTGCATTCAGACCCCTCCACTATTCATGCCTTTCAAGATTTGCCCCTACCTAAAAATAACATGTTTGAAATCTTGAAACACGCCACATGTGTAGTCGGCCATGGGGGGATTCTTTGGCTACTGATTTTGGCTATTTTTAGCATTTATCTCAACATATAAATACCCCCTTGGTTGCTCACTTCAAACAGATCTCAAACCCATTCATTTCTTCACTTCTCTCTCACTTCTCTCTCTTCCTTCCCTTTTATTGTTCTTTATTTTCTTCCCCTATTCCTTTGTTGATTTCACCTCTTGAAAAAAGATTCATTCAACCACCATTTGGAGCAGCATTCAAGTGTTCACGGAAGCCTCAGATCAACAAGAACAAGCAAAGAAGGAGGAGTTTAGCAAACTAGTCAAACCTCGGAGAAACACCAAATTTGATTCTTGTTCCCTATCCTTTTAATTTTTTTGTTATTATGATGAACATGTCTATGAATATTTGTGATGTTGATATATTTAATTTAATTAATATGGCTTAGATTTAATTTGTGTTAGGTTGATTGCATTTCGTCTACTTGAGTTATTAAAATTGTGTTTGTGTTGTTATAGGCCTCGGTAAGATGTTTGATTAAGTAAAACCATGATTAAGGTAGCTAAGGGTTAAATTAGCAATGGTATCTAACGATACATTAGCCCTGCATAACTTGCAAGATTATTGTGATTAAACAATTTTATGGTAGAAATACATTATTACCTCATGTAATCTTTTATGTGCTTATGAGATTTAATTAATTGTTTGAATTTGCATAAAGACATGTACAAGAGATTATTTTAATTTCATAAGTTTGTATGTGCATTAACACATTTGCTTATTAAAATTTTTTAATCGGTTGAATTACCATAGAGATATAGTTAAGAGATAAATGGATTTTGGTAGGTAAGTATGTTCACAAGTTAGCAAATTATCGAGTTGTCGTGAATTTATTCGTAACAACATAAACATGAGTTTAATAATTCTAAGTTAAGAAATGTAACTATTCTAACACAATTATGTCATCTTGATTAAAATCATCTTTTGAAATCGTGCAATGGAACTTTTATTTTCTCTTTATTTATATTACTTAGTTAAAACCTTAGTTTTTAATCACCTCCTCAAATCAAAATATTTTTCTTTACCAAAGTGTTTTTAATTGCATTCATAAATAATTCTTTTCACAGTCCCTATGGGTACGATAACTTGACATTTACTTCTCACTTTATTACTTGTTGAGATTATGTACACTTGCACATTTTGGTCATTCCATGTTTTTGGTGCCATTGCCGGGGACTGTTTTAAAAAGTTATTATTTGCAAATTTGTTAATTTTGCATTTTGGTTTATTTTTCTGTTCAATTTTAACTAAATTAATTTTTTTGTGTTTGTTTCAGGTGTTTATGAGTATTGATCGAGTCATCAATTTACTCCCTGTAGACCCTGAGATTGAAAGAACTTTTCAATAGTGGAGAAGACAAGCAAGTCAAAGACGAACTGAAGAAATGAATTTTGAAAAGTCGAATCAAGGAAACGAAGCAAACCCTACTCAAAATCCTATGCTTTTTGCTGACAATAGGGATAGAGCTTTAAGACAGTATGCCATGCCAGTATTTCATGATCTTAATCTGGGTATTAGAAGACCCAAAATCGAGGCACAACAGTTCGAGCTGAAGCCAGTCATGTTCCAGATGCTCTAGACAGTGCGCCAATTTAGTGGAATTCCTACCGAAGATCCTCACCTGCACTTAAGACTATTCATGAAGGTGAGCAATTCTTTCAAGTTAGCCGGAGTACCCAAAGATGCACTACAATTGAAGCTATTCCCATATTCACTAAGGGACAAAGCTCGAGCCTGGTTGAACTCATTGTGACCAAATTCAATTTCCACATGGCAATAGTTAGCACAAAAATTCCTCATGAATTACTTCTCGCTTAGCAAGAATGCTAAGTTGAGGAATGAGATCACTTCTTTCCAAAAAATGGATGATGGGTTCCTTGTATGAGGCATGAGAAAGGTATAAAGAATTATTACGGAAGTGCCCTCATCACGGAATCCCACATTGCATCCAACTTGAAACATTTTATAATGGTCTCAATTCTCACACGAGGATGGTAGTAGATTCTTTTGCTAAGCTTATAATGAGGTTTATGGAATCATTGAGAGGATTTCCAGCAACAATTATCAATGGCCAACCAATCAAGCAATGTTAGGAAGACAAGTTTCGAGAATACATGAAGTAGACGCTCTCACTTCACTCGCATCTAACGTATCTTTGATTTCCTCAATGCATAAAAATTTTACCACTAATGGGTTTAATAGTTTTGCGGCACAGCCACCGAATCAATTTGAAAATGTAGCTTGTGGCAATTGTGGGGAAGGACATCTATTCAAAGAATGTCCATCGAACTAAGAATTCGTGTATTACATGGGTAACTTGAACCAAAACTGAGGAAGGCAAAGACTACAATCCAATTCTTATAACCCATTGTGGCGAAACCACCCTAATTTCTCCTGGAGTAACCAAGGTACTGGACCTAGTAACACATACGCCCAACCTAGACCGACCCAACCATCTATTTTTACCCAACAAGTTTAGAAACAACCTCAAGTTGAACCATCCAATGGCTTAGAAAACTTGTTGAAGGCATTCGTAGCCAAGAATGATGCCTTAATCCAAGGTCAAGCAGCTACATTGAAAAACCTGGAAAACCAAATGGGCCAGCTTACAACTGAACTAAAAAACCGACCACAACGTGCTTTACCTAGTGATATAGAGAATCCGAGGAATCCTGAGAAAGAGCATTGTAAAGCGTTTACATTGAGGAGTGGAAATAAATTAGAACCCAACACCGTCGAAGTTGAAGAGGAGCCAGCTAATGCTCAAGACTCAGAGGAAGTTCAACCGAGTGTTGGAATTCCAGTTTCACTGGAACCAGAATCTACAAAATCCAATAAGGTAACTTCTGAACCAATCAATTCTGATAAAAGAACAGCTCCATCAGATGCAGAGTTGACATAGAAGATGAATCAACCAGTTCCAGTAAAGAAGCTTTCACCACCCTACCCTCAAAGGCTTCAGAAGCAGAAGTAGAAGCAGGAAGTTTAATTTAAGAAGTTCCTAAACGTATTTAAGCAACTTCATATCAACATCCTGTTCGTTGAAGCACTTGAAAAAATTCCAAACTACGTCAAATTCATGAAGGATATCCTGTCTAAAAAATGAAGACTATGAGAATTTGAGACAGTAGCCCTGACGAAGTAATGCAATGCATATGTTCAAGACAAACTACCCCCGAAGTTATCCTTGATGTTTTACCATACCTTGCAACATTAGAGCAACATATTGTTGCAAAGAACTATGTGATTTGGGTGCGAGTATCAACTTGATGCCCATGTTAATATTTAGGAAGTTGGGGATAGGTGAAGTTAGACCTACTAGGGTTACACTTCAATTAGCATATCGATCATTAGCACATCTAGAAGGAAAAATCAATGACGTATTGGTACGTGTAGACAAATTTATTTTTCCTGTTGACTTTGTTATTCTAGACTTTGAAGCAGACAAAAAAGTGTCAATCATCCTAAGAAGGCCTTTCCTAGACTTGGAAGAACCCTTATTGATGTATAGAAGGGCGAGCTGACTATGCGTGTTCAGGACAATTAGGTAACATTTAATGTTTTTAAGTCTATGCGATTTCTTGAAACAATTGATTATTATTCTGTAGTGTCCGATTTAGAGAAATTAATCATGGAAAGGGAACTTAAATTTGTTGAGGACATGTTAGAGCAAACTTTGACATTAAACCCTCCAAGTGATGAAGAGGAGGATGAATACTTAGCTTTGCTAGAAGCTAATCAAAGGGGATTTAATCTGCAATCCCGCTTTGAATCTTTGGAGTTAGAGAATAGAGATTATGCCCAACCAAAAGTGTCAACCGAGGAGCCACCAAAATTAGAACTAAAGGTACTTCCCTCACATTTAAAATATGTTTATTTAGGTAATGCTTCTACTTTGCCTGTGATTATTTCAGTGGAATTAATCCTAGTATTCAAACAATTGCAAAAGGCTATCACATGGACCATAGTCAATATTCGCGACATTATTCCATCTGTATGCATGCACAAAATCATCCTAGAAGATGGTGAGAAAGGGACGATTGATGGACAACGAAGGTTGAACCCTCTCATGAAGGACGTGGTAAAGAAAGAAATCATCAAGTGGTTAGATGCGGGTATAATTTAGCCCATCTCAGACAGTTCGTGGGTAAGTCCAGTCCAGTACGTGCTAAAGAAAGGAGGTATTATGGTCGTTAAGAATGAGAATAACGAGTTGATACCGACTAGAACGGTTACGGTATGGAGAATTTGCACCGATTACTAGAAGTTGAACAAGACAACTAGGAAAGATCACTTTCTTCTGCCGTTTTTGGACCAGATGCTGGATAGACTCTTAAGGTGAGACTATTGCTATTTTCTCAATGGAAACTCGGGCTATAGTCAGGTTACAGTAGCACCGAAAGATTAACACAAGACAACATTCACCTACCCATATGGTACATTTGCATATAGACGCATGCCATTTGGTGTATGTAACGCACCTGCCACATTTCAAAGATGCGTGATGTCTATTTTTTACTGACATGGTTTAGAAATACTTGAAAGTCTTTATGGATGATTTTTCATTATTCAGAAATACATATGATGATTGCCTAGCCAATCTAGCCAAGGTACTAAGGTGATGCGAAGAAACAAACCTCGTACTAAATTGGGAAAAGTGTCATTTCATGGTACGAGAAGGTATTGTTTTAGGGCATCGGATGATGAGACATGGAATTGAGGTAGATAAAGTAAAGGTAGACGGTATTGAGAAACTCCCACCTCCAACATTCGTAAACAGTGTTAGGAGCTTTTTGGGCCACGCCGGTTTCTATCGAAGATTTATCAAGGATTTCTCCAAAATTGGTAAACCCTTATACAAATCATTGGAGAAAGGCATGACGTTCAAATTTGATGTGGAGTGCTTAAGATCTTTCAAAGATTTGAAGAGTCAGTTAATTTCAACACCCATAATCGTCACACTGGACTAGGATTTGTAATTTGAACTGATGTGTGACACAAGTGATTTCACGATAGGAGCTGTCATAGGCCAGGGAAGGAACAAAATTTTTCATCCCATCTACTACACAAGTCAAACTCTAACAGGATCTCAATTGAATTATACGGTAACAGAGAAAGATTTACTTGCTATTGTGTTTGTTTTTGGCAAGTTTCGATCTTATCTTATAGGTACCAAAGTGACGGTCCATACGGGCTATTAGGCAATTAAGTGTTTACTTGCCAAGAAACACACTAAGCCGAGACTGATCCGATGGGTACTTCTACTTCTAGTGTTCGATCTAGAAATTCAAGATCGAAAGGGAGTAGAAAACGAAGTACCAGACCACTTGTCCAGATTAGAGCCACAATAAGAGAATTCTCCACTTATACCCATTCAGGAGACATTTCCTGATGAACACATACTGAAGGTAAATCATGTCTATAATACCCCTTGGTTTACTGATATTGCTCACTAGTTAGCTTGTGCTTTGATGCTGATTGATAAGACGTATCGTCAAAGGAAACAGTTTTTTCACTATGTGAAGTACTATTTCTGGGAAGAACCATACTTGTTTAAAAATTGTGCAGGTTAAATGATCAGGAGTTGCATGGAAAAAAATGAAGCACATAAGATTCTATATAATTTCCACTCAGCTCAGAGTGGGGGACACTTCAGAGGTACACATACCGTGGCCAAGGTATTGCAAGTTGGATTCTTTTGGCCAACACTATTCAAAGACGTGTATGCTTACATAAAGAGCTGTGATCGATGCCAAAGGGTTGGAAACGTCACCAACAGAAATGAGACGCCTCGAACAAATATCATTGAAGTAGAATTATTCGATGCTTGGGTTATTGACTTTCTCTGTCCTTTCCCTCCATATTTTGGTCACAAGTACGCGTTAGTAGCAGTAGACTACGTGTCTAAATAGGTTGAGGTCGAGGCATATTTGGTGAACAATGCTAAGGTTATGATGAAGTTTTTGCAGAAGCATGTGTTCACAAGGTTGGGAACCCTGAGAGCTATCATCAGTGATGAAGGGTCCAATTTTGTGAACAAATGGTTGAAATGGTTACTCAACAGACATTAACATTGAGTAAAGCACAAGGTTGCCACAACTTACCATCTGCAGATGAATTGGCAAGTTGTACTGGCAAATAAAGAGATTAATGGCATACTCGAGAATATAGTTTGCCCGAACTGATGAGATTGGTCCAAAATATTAGACGATGTTTTTGGGCCTACAGGACAGCATACAAGACACCTTTAGGGATGTCACCGTATAGGTTGGTCTTTGGGAAAGCCTGCCATCTGCATTTCGAGTTAGAGCACAAAGCTTACTGGGCTCTCCAACAACGCAACTCGGATATTAAGCTTGCTAAAGAGAAACAGATGCTTCAACTCAACGAGTTAGAAGAATTTCGAATGTTCTCATACGAGAATGCCAAATTACTTAAGGAAAGACTTAAGAGATGCCATGACAAGCACATTCGAGTTCGAGAATTTGAAGCATTCAACAAGTCTTGTTATTTAATTCCAAATTAAGGTTCTTTCCAGGTAAGTTAAAATCATGTTGGTCTGGTCTATTTACGATTCACCAAGTTTATCCATACGGAGTTGTCAAACTTCAAAGTAAGGGAGGTAATTTTTTAGTCAATGCTCAGCGCTTAAAACATTACTAGGGAGATAAAATTGAACGGGATCAAATCACGTTCATTTTATCAGATATTTCATTTTCTTTCTTTTTAAATAAATGATTTAGGGAATATTTTCGAGATTAGTAAGTTTAAATAAATTCTGTCTAGGAGATCGGAACTTAAGTGGGACCACTTGTTACCTCTCCAATCTTTCTTAAGAATTGATTTTAACATAGTCTTCAGAAATTATTCCTAAATAAATTTTAGTTTTCAAATAAAAGGGTCAATTTTAATCCAAGTTTTAAATTTCAACTCAAATTTAAATTTTCTTTAAGTCTAGGTACTTAATTGAAATATTTTCAAAATTTGGTTGCTCTTTTCTAAATATTAGAAAATTAGATTCTCTTTTTGTAAATATTTTCAAAAGGCATCTAGAATAAATGTTTTAAATTTACTTAAATAAGAAAGATTATAATAACTAATATATAATTATATTTATTATAATATATATTAATTATTATCAACTTTATATAGAATTAGGATTAGTTTAAATTTGATCATATAAGTTTTTATTTTAATAAATTAATAGGAAAAAATAATTTAATATACATTTTATTAATTATTAATTGTTGTTAACTCTGTGTAGAATTAGAACTTAGAATATTTTAATTATTAAAATGTTCTAAGAATTCTAATTAAACTCCTACCTTTTCCCTATAAATTCCACCAACCTTCTCCATCATTCATCACTCATCAAACCAACCTTCTTTCACCCATTCCACCATCAATCCTAATATCCAAAACCACTAGTAATAGCACCGCCCGGCAACCCTATTCGGCCAGAAGCCCACGCACTTGGTGCACCTGGCCAATAGCTCACCCCGCACTTTGCTACTACCGCACACTCCTACCTCCATCGCGCACCACTGCTTCCTTGCACGCCCTACTCCGCATGCATTGTGCCGTCCCCAGCTCCAGCCCATGTGCTCCAGTCTTTCTACCCGCTAGACAGTGCTGCCTGCCTGCTGCCTGTGCATCTGGTCATGCCAAGGCACACTGCTGCCATACCTTCCTTGTGCCGTGAGCACGCTTGCACAACACTTCCACCCCATATTTAGCTAATAACGCTCCAACTGTCCCTAAATCGACCTCTTTTGATTTATATTTATTTTCTTTGAATTCTTCATTTTTATATCAAGGTGGTAAAACAAACTTTTCCCCTAAATTTTAATTTTATTTAATTATACAATTATACAATTTATTGATTTATTAATATTTTATACTAATTAAATTTTTAAGAAAATATTTTTTTTCTATCTTATGATCAGGTTAATCATGCCTCACAAAAGAACTCGTGTCTCTGCCCAAATTGATGAATCACAAAATAAATTCCACTATGAAAAAGCCAAAGCGAGATACGAAAGCATTTTCAAGAATCAACAGACGCACCCTGAAAAAGGCTTTACAGTGAAAGAAAGCAACTATACTGATTTCATGGAGCACATCCGACAAATTGCTGAAGCTCTCATTTGGGAGTTGTTTTGTGAGAAAAGATAGAGTGCAGATGAGGAATTAGTTAGTTAATTTTATGTGGATTTGGCCTCAAATGATTTGACAGAAGTTTCTGCCCAAGGAATCAAGGTACCAATAACCTTAAACGCTATTAATGAATTCTTTGAATTACCTAATTTTGAAGATGATGAATATTCTTCCTTGATGAGAAATATTGAGACTGAAAATCTCCAAGAAATTCTCAAGGAACTAACAATTCCAGGTCCTAAGTGAACTGTGTCAAAGCAAGGAATTCACACTTGTCGTAGAGAATATTTGACACCACTAGCGAAGTTATGGTTCTATTTCATTTGATTCAACCTTAAGCTTATTTCACACGGGTCTACAATTTCAGTAGAGCGAATGGTCTTATTATACTCGATTTTAACTAGAAAGACCATTGATGTGGGAAAAATCATCCTTAGGGAAATACAAAATTGTGTTGCTAGACGTTCTGGGGTAGCTTACTTTCCTTTTAAGATAACAATTTTGTGCTTGAAAGCTAAAATTCTTCCAAACGTATAGAAGACAAGTTATAGCCAAGGCACAATCATAGATTGGGACCTCTATTGAATAGCTGGAGACTTTGTTCTGCAGCAATGAGTTGAAGAAAACCAAGGTCCCGAAGAAGAAGAAGAAGAATATCCCACAGAGATTGAACCGATGCAATTAGCTGAAATCCCTGATATGGTAAAACCAATGGAATGAGTAACAGAACCTAACATCGCAACTTCAATGTTCAAGACTCAATCATCTCACCCAGATCTTCGAGATGAGTTGTCCAAGTTGATGGACATAATGCAACATATGCAGTGGCGACAACAAGCTTACTAGAGATATTCAAAAATACGGGAGGACACAATGAGAAGCGCTCTTACAAAAATATTCAATAACTCGTTTAATTTTGTGTACGAGTTTCCAGATTTTATATTTGAACCATAGAGTCCACTATCGAAGAGGGAGCGAGGTAATTCATGCAAAAACAAAGATGATTGAGCAAAAGATGAGTCAAATTTGGAGGGATCAGTAAATAAATAAAAAAGGGGGATCTTGATTTTATCGTATTTCCGTTCTTAGGTTATTTAATGTTTTAGGATTAGGTTTTATTAGGAATTTTTATTTTCGCATAATAAAACAAGAGGTGGAAATCATAAATAAAATTGAACAAGTTGCAAAGTAAAAAGTGTTGCAATAAATATATACATGTCTAGGATTGGATCTAGAGAGAGAGTGGTGCTTAAGCAGTCAAATTGACTCACCTCCTCTTTTCTAGAATCCTACCTGGTGTATAGTATCTATTCACTTTTAACAATGAGGACATTGTTCATCTTAAGTAGGGGGACCGAAAAATTGAAATTATTTCATTTTCTTTTAATTATGATTAGGATATATTTTGTTCAAAAATTTGAAATTTTGTTAAGTATGCTAAACTTCAGTACAAATAAAGTTCGATTATTTTAAAAATTATTATGTTAGATAAATTATGATATAAATGTATTCTTAATAAAGCAAGCAAATCATACCATAAATTTTTTAGTTCCTTAAGAAAGTTAGGCCTACATGAAAGTTTAAGTCTATAGAATTGACTTAGTAGTTTCTTAAGGCGAAATCCTAGGAAGCATGGAATGTTGAAAATGGTTTAGGCAACTTCTGTTTGGACCGTTTGAGCCTTTCAAGCCAACCATGATGAATTTTATCCATTGAAACCCAACTTTTAGACTATATGGCCTAATTTTATTTGAGCCCTTGCAAAATTTAGTCATCACTTTTCTCTTAATTATCTTTAAATTGTCCCAGACACTAGACTCAGTACTAGTCAGAATGTTCTTTGAAAATAAATTTAGGGAGTTGAAAAGAAGTATCAAATGCTCAAAAAATTGCAGTACATATAGCAAAACGGCTTGTACAAAAAGAAAAAAAAATGAAAGAAAGATAAGAGCATATGTACTTGAAAGAAGTAGATGTACAAAGAAGCATGTGAAAGAAAAGTAAGTTGGTGTATTGAAGGTAATCATTTCGAAGGTCCAATTCAAGCTGAGTCTAGGGTTTTAAGCCTAAACTAATATATCTTTTACCTACCCCTAGCCTAGCCATGTTACAACCTTTTTGAAGACCTATTGATTCAAGTTTTTATGCTACCTACATTAGTGGAGAGAAATTGATATGTTCAACATATGAAGGCATAAGTTAAACTTAATGATTACACTTAATCTTGAATAAGGGAATAAAATCAAATTGGTAGGAATTTAGGATGTCTTTATTGAGAAAGCATTTAGTCTATTTTTGCTATTATAAGAATAATTGAGAGCATTTAGTCTATTTTTGCTATTATAAGAATAATTGAGATTTAATTTGAATAATGTGTATACATAAGTAGCATAAATATCAAATTTCTTGTTCTTGAGAATAAGTAAACTAAAATCATAATTTTGGGAAAAATATTGTTCTGAAGGCATTTTTCAAAGATGTTTTCGAGAAATTCTTTTCAAATTTGTGCATTACTCGGGACGAGCAATGAATTAAGTTTGGGGGTGTGGAAACACAAAAATATACACACTTTTTCATACCCTTTTTAACTCAAATTCATGCAGTTTCTGTATAGTTCTTGTCGAAAAATATATAATTATAATAAAATAATTAAATTTCATTAATTTTAGAATTTTTCCATGAATTTTCCATCTTTTCAATTTAGTCCCTAAATCATAATTTCATCAAAATTAACCCCCGAGGTTATCTAGATTAAGCTAAAACGATTACAAAAACATAAAAATTACTAAAAATAGAACCAAAAATCACTTACATGCACTAACCCAAGCTTTTTCGTGACTTTAGCTTAACAATGGTGTTTTTCTCCTCCTATATTCGATGATGGCATGAAGATGATGATAATTTTTACATTATTTTTATCTTATGAGAACTATTATTATTACTTTACCATTTTACCCTTTTAAATATAACTTAAAACTAATCAAACTTAGTCCATAATTGTTCAGTAACATACTATATGGTTTAATTATCACATAAGTCCACCAAATCACATTTCAATAACCATTTAACACCTTTAACTACTAGAAATAACTTTTTTACTTTTACTATTTAGTCCTATTTACTTAATTAACTATCTAAACATTAAAATTTCCTAACCAAATTTTAATACAATACTAATGGTCTCGTAAATGATAAATAATTAATATTTACGGGCTGACACATCGAAATTGTGGCTCCAAAACCACTATTTCTAACACCACTGGAAAACGGGTTGTTACATAAAATTAATTGTTCAATTCATGATTTGTTGGCATCTAGATACTTGACTAAATATGCAATGATATGTTGTATGTAACCTACATATTTACACAATTAATTTGAGAGTATAATTTTTACTTTTCCATGACTACTTAGATTAATCAAATTCTACATTGTGGTATGTTTTTAGCATTACTCGAGACGAGTAATGATTTAAGTTTGGGAGTGTGTAAACTGTAACACCCCTAAATCGTATCCGTCACTGAAACAAGGTTACGGAGTATTACCAGAGTTTACTGATCATATAACAGACATTTCACATAATTTAGCATTCATATTAGAAACTAGTCAAAATCAATCATATTTTCCATTATGGGAGCCCTCGAGGCCCAAAATACACATTAGAAATAAGTCGAGACTAAACCAAGAACTCAGAAAATTTTTCGAAAAACATTAAAAATTTTCAAAAGTGCACGGGACACGCGCTCGTGTGGCCAGGTCATGTGTCTCACACGGTCAAGAGACACGCCCAAGTGTCACACACGACTAAGGCACACGCCAGTGTCTCTACCTGTGTGGACGAAAATAGATCATTTTTAAGCCACATTTCTCACCCCAATAGAGTACCAACCTAAACATAACAATTTGCACATACCTATAATTTTACCACCATTTAACCTTATCAACACATATCAACCATAACAAAGCCATATATATATGTACATACCATATAATAGCCAAAGAAATTGCTAATCTTAACAAAATATATTTATATGCCAACATTGGCCAGTTTAGCCTATACATGCCATTATAACCAAAATAATTTACTATATATACCAAAATAGGTTGATGGATAGTGTAATGTGGCTCTGACGAGCTTCCAACCTTAACGAGCTTCTGAGTTACAATAAAATAGGGGAAATAAAACAGAGTAAGCATTTAATGCTTAATAAGTTCGTATAACATGAAATTAACTTACGATTTAATAACATTTAAGGTAAGTAACCAAGAAATATCCAATTCACTTAGCCAAAAGCCTAAACACATATCCTCATCATGTGAGCAATGTAAACACATATAATAACCCATAAACATGGTTGGACATAGTCACCAAGCAAGTTCCATACATGTATCATCCATATCATATTTCAACATATCATGTAATATCATTTCCAAGTAATTTCAGGTATATACTAATAACAGATCGTATCAAATTCACATTTTCTTATGAAAAAAATTGCCCGTTGAACCATTTAAAATATCGTTGGATACACGGATTATACACACAAAGTGTACAAATTTAAAATCTGTCAATTCATATACAAGTATGCCCATACGAGCATGTAATCAGGAAGCTCTTCCGAGCCATGTAACGAGAAGCTCATGTGAGTTGTATAATAGGAAGGTCTTGCAAACCAATTATCGGGAAGCTCATGCGAGCCATAAGCGGGAAGCTCAAAAGAGCCAAATATCGGGAAACTCCGAAGAGCCATTAATTGAGAAGTTCATAAGAGCCATAATCGGGAAGCTCATGCGAGCCAATATCAGGAAGCTCGTGAGAGCCATGTAGCGAGATGCTCATAAGAGCTAAATAACGGGACACTCTTGTGAGCTATGGTGTGTCCGCAACACATGCAGGACCACAACCAATCGGGAAACCTTAATGACAATGTCCTTTTTTATCCATCAAATTTCCAAGGTTCAAACAAGATTTGATACTTGTGGGATATCTTTGGATATGTGATCAATATTTGTACATTTCACAAACATAACATTCAATTTAACATATAAACATATAATTTAGTTACACGAACTTACCTTGACAAGTGTTCGTAAACACAAAAGCTATTAATCCGATACTTTCTCTCTTATTCGATCTAACTCCGTATTATGTCTATCCGGATCTATACGGATGAATTTAACTCAATTTAATACAATTCCGTCCAATAGACATCTTTGGAAAAATTACTATTTTGCCCCTATACTTTTAATTATTTACGATTTTATCCCAAGCCTCGGAAAATGAAATTCATACAACTTAATCCTTATTCCAAGCCTGGCCAATTTTCATGTATAACAATAGCAGCCCATGTATTTCATAAAGTTCAAAATTTTTCCATGAATTTTTCATCTTTTCAATTTAGTCATTAAACCATAATTTCATCAAAATTCTCTTTACAAAAGTTGTCTATCTATCAACAACCTTTCATTTTCTATCATAATACTTCATAGTTCAACTATACTCATCCATGATAAAACCCTAACACTTTAATATTTTTGCAAATTAATCCCCGAGATAGCTAGATTAAGCTATTACGATATTGGAAACATAAAAATCATTAAAAACGGAACCAAAATACTTACCTAATTAAGAAAAATAAGCTTGCTTGAACTCAATATCCATAGGTAGGGTTTCAATGTATTTGGTTTTAGGAAAGATGATGAAATGATATTAATTTAATTATTTATTTCTTTTATCATCATTATTTTATCATCTTTCCAAAATTAACCCTTTACTTTCTTAATTTTTCAATGATGACTAATCATCCTTATCTACTAACTCCACTAAATGGTCAATTTGTCATATAAGGAACTCCAATTTTGAATTCCATAGCTATTTGGTACCTTTAGCTACCAGAATTCAACTTTTGCACTTTATGTAATTTGGTCTTTTTCATCAAATTAAACATGTAATCAGTAAAATTTCTAATCGAAATTTTCGTACGAGATTTCTATCATACAGTAGACCATAAAATAATATTAAAATAATTTTTCTTTCAACCTCAGATTTGTGGTCTCAAAACCACTGTTCTAATTTCACTAAAAATGGACTGTTACAACTCTCCCTCTAAAAAAATTTCATCTTCGAAAATCTGACCAATAAAGAGGTTCGGATATTACTTTCTCATTGTTTCCTCAGGTTCCCAGGTAGCTTCTTTTATACCATATTGTTTCCAGATAACTTTTACTAAAGATACATTTTTATTTCTCAGTTCTTTTACTTCACGTGCCTGAATTTTGATCGGTTCCTCACTGTATGCCATGTCAGGCTAAATCTCGATACCATGAAGGAACTGATCGATACCGTCATAACATAGACACATGAAAACATTGTGAATCTTTTCTGATTGTGACGATAAAGCTAATAGGTACGCAATAGGTCTGATTCTCCCAATAGTCTCGTACGACCCGATAAATCGTGGACTCAATTTGCCTTTACAGCCAAACCGAAGAACTTTCTTCCAAGGTGAAACTTTCAAAAATACCTTTCTGAATACTTGAAACTCTATTTCTTTACGTTTAAGATCCGCATAAGATTTCTGACGATCAAAAACTACTTTGAGACTATCTCGGATCAGGTTTACTTTTTCTTCAGTTTCGCAGATCAAATCAATTCAATGTATCTTTTTCTCACCAAGCTCAGTCCAATAGAATGGAGTTCTACATTTATGACCATAAAGAGCTTCATACGGTGCCACCTTTATACTTGATTGATAACTATTATTATATGCAAATTCAACTAACGACAACCATAAAGAATCTGAATCACACGTTTAGATTGACTATCTATCTGAGGATGAAATACGGTACTAAAATGTAATTGCGTACCCAGAGCTTCTTGTAACTTGTTCTAGAATCGGGATGTGAAACACAGATCTCTATCTGCAATAATGGAGATTGGTACTCTATGTAACCTGACAATCTCATAATCATAGAATTCTGCTAATCTGTCATGGGAGAAATCCATACGTACCAGAATGAAATGTGCATACTTCGTCAAACGATCGATGATAACCCAAATGACATCTTTCTTTTTCGGAGATAGGGGTAACCTCGATAGAAAATCCATTGTAACTCTATCCCATTTCCATTTTGGTATCGTCACTGGTTGTAACAATACCAAAGGTACCTAATATTCAGCTTTAACTTGCTAACCTATCAAACATTTAGATATGAATTCAGAACTATCTCGTTTCATTCCCGGCCACCAGTACATCTGTTTCAAATCATTATACATTTTATTACTTCCTGGATGAACAGACATAGTACCATTATGAGCTTCGTGCAAAATTTTTTTGTACAAGCTCTGAATTCTTCAGTACACAAACTCTGCCCCTGAATAATAGACAATCATTGAGTCCCATTTGAAATTCTAAATTAGAAGTCAACTCACACTGTACCCTTTTAGCTTGCAACTCATTATCACTTTTCTTAGCTTCACAGGTCTGCTATAGAAATGTTGGTTTAGCTTTTAACTCGAATAAAATTGAGCCATCATCAGACAATGACAATCGGGTATTCATTGCTCGTAAAGCAAACAAATACTTTTTACTTAGAGTATCAGCAACTACATTTGCCTTTCCTAGATGATAATCAATAACTAAGTCATAATCTTTCAACAATTCAAGCCATCTGCGTTGTCTCAGATTCAAATCTTTCTATGACATCAGATACTTTAAAATTTTATGATCGGTAAATATATGAAATTTTTCATCGAACAAGTAGTGTCGCCAAATTTTTAGCGCAAAGACAGTAGCTGCCAATTCTAGGTCATGTACCAGGTAATTCCTTTCATATGGTTTTAGTTGTCTGAAGCATAGGCTATTACTTTACTTCTTACATTAAAACATAGCCTAATTCGTTCAATGACGCATCACTGAAAATCACAAATTCCTTACCCGATTCAGGCCGAACCAGAACTAGTTCTTTAGTCAACAAGGCTTTCAACTAGTCAAAGCTTTGCTGACAATTATCAGTCCATTTAAATTTTACATCTTTCTATAATAGCCGTGTCATCGGTGTAGCTAATCCCAAAAAACTTCTGATTTCAGATACATTTCTTGGTGGTTTCCACTTAATAATTGTTGAAATTTTATTCGGATCAACTCTGATGCCTTTAGCCGATACCATATGTCCTAGAAAATCAAATTCTTGAAGCCAAAATTCACATTTGCTAAATTTAGCAGACAATTGTTTATCTCGCAATGTTTGTAAAACAATTCTCAAATGCTTAACATGTTCAATCTCATCTTGGGAAATACCAGAATATCATCAATAAATACCACAACAAATCTATCTAAATACGATCTGAAAATTTTTCATCAAGTACGTATGTGCATTAGTTAAGCCGAACGACATTACAAGAAATTCATAATGTCCGTACCTAGTTCTGAATGTTGTTTTTGATACATCTGAGTCTTTCACTCGTAACTGATAATAACTAGAACGAAGATCAATCTTCGAGAACATTGTGACACCTTTCAACTGATCAAATAAGTCATCTATACGGGGTAGTGGATACTTATTCTTGATTATGACTTTGTTGAGTTGTCAGTAATCAATACATAATCTTAAAGATCTATCCTTTTTCTTAACAAATAGAACCGGTGCACCCCAAGGTGAAAAACTAGGTCGAGCAAAACTCCTATTAGTCAGTTCTTGCAACTGTGCTTTCAATTCTTTTAATTCTGCAGGGGACATTCTATATGGTTCTCTCGATATTGGTGTTGTTCTCAGTACAAGATCTATAGCAAATTCAACTTCCCTGACCGACGGTAATCTAGGTAATTCCTAGGGAAACACATCAAGATATTCGCAGACCACTAGCACTGACTTAATCTTCGACTCAGACACTTTAGTATCCAATACATAAGCAAGATAAGCATCATAACCTTTCTTCACATATTTCTATGCTGACATAGCTGATAACACATTGACAACCTGTCCAACTTATATGATTCAATACAGAGCATTTCACCATTCTAACATTTCAATACAATATGCTTTTGTTTACAATTTATCACGGCATCACACAAAATTAGCCAATCCATGCCCAATATCACATCAAAGTCATCAAACAGTAATAGCATCAAATCAGTTGAGAAATAGTAACCCTGTACCATTAACGGACAATTCTTGCAAATTTTATCAACCATCACATACTAGCCTAGGGGATTTGATACTTTAACCACGAATTCAGTCGACTCAATAGGTAAATTTTTATTCGACACTAAATTCTTGCAAATATATGAATGAGTTGAAATGGGATCAATTAAAGCAGTTACATAAATATCAATAAGAGAGAAAGTACCAGTAATAACATCTTGCGTAGAGGCATCTTCATGTGCACGAATAGCATAGGTTCTAATTGGTGCTCATGCATCGGATTTTATAGTGGAGTCTTTTGTCACACCACCACTACCACTCATATTTTTAGGATTACGAGGCGGTCTACCTCTCGCAGCTGTGTTACTCGGCCACGAAGTTTGAATACTATCTTTTTCAACTTTCCCAAGGAAATCTCTAAGATAGTGGTCAAAGAAACCACATCTAAAACAAGCTCCACTTTTCATTCTACACTTACCAAAATGTAGCTTATTACAATGCTTGACCTGGGTTCAGTTTTTCTAACACTACCAGCACTTGCTACAAATGTAGCCTGAGATATTGGACTGGAGTGTCGGGTACCTTTATCTCTACCTGAATATCTCGCAAAGGTAGTAGAATGATCATGATACTTCTTTTATTTCTTCAAGGCTGACTGGTATGAATTTCCTGTCATTCTTTTACTTGGATTTCTGACCTCCATCTCAACTTGTATTTTCTGTTTACTCAGTTTTTTAGCTTTATATGCCCGATCCACAGGTACAACAAATTCTTTAAACTCAAGAACCTCGACCAATAATTTTATGTCTTCATTTAAGCCATATTCGAACCGCTTACACTTTGCGGTCTTAGTCAGAATACATTCTCTAGCATATTTGCTCAATCAAACAGATTTCTGTTCATATTCAAATATTGTCATATAACCCTATTTAAGCTCCAAAAATTCTTTACATTTTTTATCTAGAAACCTTTGACTGGTATATTTCTTTCTGAACTCAGCTTGAAAGAATTCCCAAGTAACCCTTTCTTTCGAAACAACAGAAATTAATGTGTTCCACCACTGGTAAACTGAATCTTTTAACAGAGACACTGCACATTTAAGACATTCAGCCGGTGTACAAGATCGTTCATCAAGAACTCTAATAGTATTTTCTAACCAGAATTTAGCTCTCTCAGGATCATCTTTAGCTGTAGCTCTGAATTCGTCTACCCCATACTTACAAATTTTATCAATAGAAGGCTTACCAGCTCTGATAATTTCTGTACTTTGAGGCATTTTGGGAACCGAATGAGGAAAAGAATAGGGTAGAGGTTGTTGCACAGCTAGATTTGTTCTTACATATTCAATAAACCATTCATTCATCATTACTAGAGTTGTTCTTAGATTTGGAAGAAGGCTTCTTTAGCCTCTCCTCCTCGGCCCTCAGATACGGGCCTTCTATTACTCGTGAATACTCTTTGCACTGAGGCTTAAGCATTACTTTCAGCTTTCTCGGGATCAGCTCAGTTGGATGAAATTGCTATATGTAAAACATGTTTTAAAATGGTCAAGCGATATCACACTATCATAGGTTATATAATAACATGTATAGCTAGACTTGTACATACTATGTTAGTTTGAGAATAAGCTAAATCATAGCTCTGATACCAATAAATGTAATACATCTAACCCATATTCGTCACCAAAATAGGGTTACGGAGCATTACCAAAGTTTATCGATCATATAACAGACATTTCATATCATTTAGCAGACATATCAGAAATAAATCAAAATTAATCATATTATCCCTTATGTGAGCCCTCGAGGCCTAAAATACACATTAGAAACAAGTCGGGACTAAACCAAGTACTCAGAAAATTTTTCAAAAAACATTAAAAATTTTTAAAGGTTCAAGGGACACAAGCCCCTATGGCCAAGCCGTGTGTCTCACACGGTCAAGAGACAAGCCTGTGTCTTAGGCCGTGTGGGCATTCAAAATAGGAATACAGAATCGTGTCTCAGCCCATGTTCAAATTTGCGAGCTCTCTAACTTGGGTCACACGGCCAAGCCACACGCTTGTATGCTAGGCCATGTGAATAATTTGAGCATACTAACTTGGGTTAATAAGGTGCAAGGGTCACACGGTCAAGCCACACGCCCGTGTACTAGGCCATGTGAGCATTTTGTTTTGCACTAATTAAAAGATATAAGGAACACACGTCTGTGTCACCTGACCGTGTGTTACACACACTCGTTTCTCTACCCACGTGGATGAAAATAGGTCATTTTCAAGTCACATTTCTCTCCCCAATTTAGTACCAACCTAAACATAACAATTTGCACATACCTATAATTTTACCATCGTTTAACCTTATCAACACATATCCACCATAACAAGGCCATATAAATATATACATACCATCTAAAAGCCAAAAAAAATGGCTAATCTTAACAAAATATATTTATATGCCAAAATTGGCAATTTTAGCCTATACATGCCATTATAACCAAAATAATATACTATATATACCGAAATGGGCTTATGGATAGAGTGATGTGGTTCCAGCCAACTTCCAACCTTAACGAGCTCCTAAGTTACTATAAAATAGGGGAAATAAAACAGAGTAAACATTTAATGCTTAGTAAGTTCGTATAACATGGAAATTAACTTACCATTTAATAACATTTAAGGTAAGTATACAAGAAATATCCAATTCACTTGGCCAAAAGCCTAAACACATATCCTCATCATGTTAGCCATGTAACTATATATAATAACCCATAAACATGGTTGAACATAGTCACCAAGCAAGTTCCATACATGTATCATCCATCTCATATTTCAACATATCATGTAATATCATTTCCATATAATTTCATGTATATATTGATAACAGTTCGTATCAGATTCACATTTTCTTATAATAGAAAATTGCCCGTTGAACCATTCAAAATATCTTTGGATACACGGGTAGTACACACAAAGTGTAAAAATTTGAAATTCGTCAATTCATATACAAGAAAGCCCATACGAGCATGTAATCGGGAAACTCTTTCGACCCATGTAACGAGAAGCTCATGTGAGTTGTATAACGGAAAGCTCTTGTGAGCCAATTATCGGGAAGCTCAATAGAGCCAAATATCGAAAGCTCTAGAGAGCCTTTAATCGGGAAGCTCATAAGAGCCATAATCGTGAAGCTTCAGAGATCCATTAATCGGAAAGCTCATAAGAGCCGTAATCGGGAAGCTCATGTGAGCCAATATTGGGAAGCTCGTGAGAGCTATGTAACGAGATGCTCATAAGAGCTAAATGATGGGACGCTCTTGTGAGCTGTGGTTTGTCCGCAACACATGCAGGACCACAACCAATCGCGAACTCTTAATGACAATTTCATTTGTATCCATCAAATTTCCAAGGTTCAAATGGGATTTGATACGTGTCGGATATGTAACAGCCCGAATTTAGGGCTAGCCAGAATAGAGGTTTCGGGACCACAAATTTGACAAGAAAAAAATCATTTTTTATTATATTTTTATGGTCTACAATTTCACGAAATGATTTTGTGAAATTTTCTTCAAAAATTTTGACGTTTGGGCACTCAATTTAGCCAAAAGGACTAAATTATAAAAAGTGCAAAAGTTGGGTTCTATATGCTAGAGGTGTCCAATTGTTCTGAAATTTTATATTGGAGGTCTTTATATGGTAATTAGACCATTGGTTAAGTTGGTGGACAAAAATGGACATGGTTAGGCATGTTTTCAAAGTTTTCCATTAAGGGCATTTTGGTCATTCAGTTATTAAAATGAATTAGAAACAAAATTAAAAGCCAATTTTTGTCCTTTTTCTCCAGAAGGTCGAATTTAGAAAGGGGGAAGTTAGGGTTTTTAAGCTTCCAAGTTCAATAGTAAGTCCATCCTTGCCCCGTTTTTAATGATTTTTACGTTTTTGATATTGCCATAATATGATTTACTTATTTCTACCATTTATTTGAGCTAGAGTTGATGTTTAAAAATTTACCCATGGAGAATATGCATGTATTTTGATGTTCTATGGAAGAATATGAATGTTTGGAGTGTGATAAACGATTTGTACTAAGTAATTTTCTATAAAAATGTCTAAAAGTATTAATTTGTAAAAGTTATAAAATGTGTCATAATTGTGTGAATAAGTAAAAATTGTGAATGGAAAATGTCATAAAATGGTTTGGCTAGGCCTAAAATGCAAGGAAATTGAATAAAAATTATTTTACGAGCCTAGGGGCAAAATCATAATTTTGTGAAACTTTAGGGGCAAAATTGTAATTTTTCCAAAATTTGATTTTTTGACTAGATTGAATAATTTGAGTGCTAAATAAGTTAAATTTATTATTATAAGTTGAGAAAGATAAGAATTTGGCCTTGATTAGTGAAAAGAAAAGTGAGAAAAAGTGAGAGTTCCCTGTTGAACCCTCGGAATAAAACAAGTATCTATGATTATAACTGTGGTTACTGTGTGCTGATTCCACCAAATATTCTTGAATGTAAAAGTGGTTGCTAAATGCTGATTCCCCGTATCTTTGATTATAAAAGGGGTTGCTATATGCTGATTCCCCGTATTCTTGATTATCAAAGGGGTTGCTAAGTGTTGATTCCTCGTATTCTGATTATCAAAGGGGTTGCTAAGTGATGATTCCCCTTATCTTTGATTATAAACAAAGGGGTTGCTATGTGTTGACTCCCCGTATCTTTGATTATAAAAGGGGTTGCTATGTGCTGATTCCTCGTATCCTTGAATATAAAGGTGGTTGCTAAGTGCTGATTCCACCGTGTAACTGTTATTATTTTGAGGTGTTCACTGGAGAAATTGGTTAAGTGAAAATACATGTGAATCGAATAAGATTATGTGATGAAAAATGGGCTCAATATTTAATCAACCCTTGAGTAAGATGAAATGAAGTAATGAAATTATGAAAGAGCAAATTTAGCAACAAAATAGTTTTGAACAGCAATAGTTGTGTGACTTTGAAAAATCACAAAAAATGGTGGAAATTAAATTAGAGGTTGAATAAGATATAAAATTAAATCTGAATAAGTCTATTTTCACATGAAAGAAACAGAGCAAGCAAAATAGTTATATATTTTGAGATATTTGAATTTTAGTTAAACAGAGTCGAATGAGTTTGGAATCCCTATTTTGACTTTGGAAAATTGTAAAAATTTTACAAAAATAATTATGGGATAAAGTTTATATTTTAGAATCCTCAGTGAATCTATTTTCAAGAGAAATAAACAGAAACAATATTCAAATTTTTTCCAATAAGATAATTAATTTTTAGTGAAGAGAGGTCAGAACTGTCGAGCAGTGAAATAGGGGAAACTTTAAAGAATAAACTGTACTATTTGGCTAAACCAAAAATTCTAAAAAAATTTATGATGATAAGATATGTGAATCTAGTTTTGGGTAATATTAACTAATCTTACTTTGGATTGCTGTAGCTCTGGGTAAAAATAATTTAGTGACTCTGACTCGAGTAGACAGTTTTGAATATACATGTGAGTAAATAGTAAAATTGTAGTTAATGTTGTTTAAGAGTGTTATACACATTAAGGATGTGGAATGGAGAGGAGGAGGAGGAAAATTGGATGAACATATGAATGACTTGTGTATAATTGGCTATATGCTCAATTATAATCGATAAACGATTGAAAAGAAATGATGTTTATAATTGTGTATTATTAGTTATGGTTAAAGTGCATGTGAGAAAATAAAGTTTCATAGTATGTGTATGTGGTATACTTGGTATATGATTTGGTGTGTAGCAATGTCAGAAATGGTTTATGGATTAACTCATGTTGGTAAGTTTGATACATGAATAAATGTTGCACTTATCCATACTTATAATGCTTATACTATATGTTTATTTGGCTACCATGTTTGGTGAGTATGCTTAGGCTTTGCTAAGTTGTGGCTGGATTACGCCACATTAAAATTATAAAATTATGCATTGAGATGGTAAATTTCTAGTTGGAAATATGCTTGTGATCATAAAAGGGTGGTGAGGTTTAAAGTTTGTAATCTTCATTAAAATGGTTTATCATGTGGTTAGTCTTCAAAAAGACTAGTTTGCGATTATGGTTGAGTGTAATATTTATATCTTGTGTGATATGCATAGGAAACGGGAATGGAAAGGAAATGAAATGCTAAGTTCATGCTTGAAGTGTAAAATGCTACAAAAAGGGGACGTTAATTTAAACGATAAATATGTATTAGTATTGAACTTAATGAAATTGAATTGTACGTGAATTAAATGGAAATTACGAATGATATGATTTGGATTAAATGAATTATTGTGGTATTGAAATGTATATTGGATTGAGAAATTGAATTGAATTGTGAACATGAGAATCGAGAATTAAATGAAATGGAAATGAAGTATTGAATTGCATGAGTATGTATTAGGTCTCAGAAGCCCTATTTGTTACAAAGATAGTATTTTGAATTTATAACATGAAGATTTATAAAAGCATGTTAAAAATTTGAAGAGTTTAAATTTGAATGAAATTTTATAACTCAGTTTAACATGTTTATAAGTGTATGTGTTCTGGTAATGCCTCGTACCCTATTCTGGCGTCGAATACGGGTAAGGGGTGTTACAATGTGACATCGCCAGATTCGGCCATAACGTTTAGACCGGATTTGGGGTGTTACAGGATATCTTTGGATATGTGATCAATATTTATACATTTTACAAACATAACATTCAATTTAACATATAAACATATAATTTAGTTACACGAACTTAATTCGACAAGTGTTCGTAAACACAAAAGCTACTAATTTGATACTTCTCTTTTCCTCGATCTAACTCCATATTGTGTCTATCCGGATCTATACGAATGAATTTAACTCAATTTAATACAATTCATATTCAATTCAGCCCAATACACACATTTGGAAAAATTACTATTTTTCCATTATACTTTTAATTATTTACGATTTTCTCCCTATGCTCGAAAAATGAAATTCATACAATTTAATCCTTATCCCAAGACTAGCCGATTTTCATGTATAACAATAGTAGCCCATGTATTTCATTAAATTTAGAATTTTTCAATGAATTTTCCATCTTTTCAATTTAGTCCCTAAATCATAATTTCATCAAAATTCTCTTTAGAAAAGTTGTTTATCTATCAACATCCTTTCATTTTCTATCATAAAACTTCACAATTCAACTATACTCATCCATGGTAAAACCCTAACATTTTAATAGTTTTGCAAATTAATCCTCGAGATAGATAGATTAAGCTGTTACGATATCGAAAACATAAAAATCATTAAAAACGGAACCAAAATACTTACCTAATTAAGCAAAATAACCTTGCTTGAACTCAATATTCATAGCTAGGGTTTCCATGTATTTGGTTTTAGGAAAGATGATGAAATGATATAAATTTAATTATTTATTTCTTTTATCATCATTATTTTATCATCTTTCCAAATTTAACCCTTTACTTTCTTAAATTTCCAATGATGACTAATCATCCTTATCTACTAACTCCCTAAATGGTCTATTTGTCATATAAGGATATCCAATTTTGAATTCCATAGTTATTTGGTACCTTTAGCTACTAGAATTAAACTTTTACACTTTATGTAATTTGGTCCTTTTCATCAAATTAAACTTGTAATCGGTAAAATTTCTTATCGAAAATTTCATACGATATTTTTATCATACTTAGACCATAAAATAATATTAAAATAAATTTTCTTCTGGCCTCATATTTGTCGTCCCAAAACTATTGTTCTGATTTCACTGAAAACGGGCTATTACATAAACTCCAAAATATATAGATTTTTCAACACTCTTTCATTTATAAATTATGTTAATTCTGAGTAAAAATATAACATTTTCTATAGTTTTATTCTTAATTTTTGATATTTTATTATTTCCATGAGACTGTGTTCAGTTTATGAATTTTATGTTAAATGCATGTTATTTTGTTTTTTTTGAGGATTAATTGGGCTAAGAGAAAGGATGGCAGAATTTTGGTTGTATTTGGGTCTTAGACAGGTATAGGTTGAAAGATTGAAAATACAGTCACGTGGACTTCAATTGATAATAATCTAGAATGAATTCCAAGGAGGCCCATTGTTGCTTAAATTGGAGAACCAAAACCCCTTCCGTTTACCCAATTTTACCATAAAATAAATTGGCACAAGTCACTGTCAAACTTAGGAATCCCTAAACTATACATTCAACTTCCAAATCCACACATTTGACCCAAGATTTGCTAACTAAAAAAATCAACACATTTATCCCTTGATACAAGCCTTAACCACTCACCTTACTGCTAAAAATAGCAGTTGAAAACCACCACCTTTTTACCACCCATTGGCTGGCCACACAATGAGAGAATAAAGCCAACTTCCTTGTTAAAAATCGCAGGGAAGACTCATTCTTCCTCACACCAAGGGACAACAACCACTAGGAGAGGGAATTAAGGTAACTTCCTTGCTAAAATTAGTAAGGAAGACTCACTCTTCCACCATACAAGCGACGGCATGATCAAGGAGATAATGCGGAGATTTTGTTTACTATTTTTGGCATGGGATCATCTACGAAAAAAGGGACCTTCATTCATTCATCAAAACACACAACTTTACACACGATTTCTCACATAAGTTTTCAGAGCAAAACTCCTTTGAGTTTTCTTACCTTCACATTGTAACACCCCTGACCCATCCCCGCTACTGGAATAGGGTCACGAGATATTATGACGATTAACATATTCAATAGTATTTAAACACAATTCATAGATCAATTTAAATATCATAAATCAATGTCCAATCAATAATCATAGCATTCATACAAAAATGGCCTTAAATCGAGCTTATGGGACCTTAGAAATAGTTTGAAAATAAATAAGCACTAATCTGAACAAAATTGAAAAATCTGGAAAAAAATTGAAAATAGGGGTCACACGACTGTGTGACAAAGGCCAGCCCGTGTGGCTACCCCAAACACTCGTGTGGTTATTCCATACACCCGTGTGCCCAAACCGTGTAACTGACTGTGACCATGTGAAAAATCATGCACCTAAAAATAATAAGACATGGCCGTGTGAGGTGGTCGTGTGTATAGTAGCTCGTGTTCCAGGCTGTGTGCACCCAAAATGACCCCTAATGCAAACCAATTCAACATCAAATTCTTGGACACCAAACCAAACCTTTTCCAATCACTTTCACATGGTCAAAAAAAACATCGAAACATACCTAAAACATGTCAAAATCATTTTATCATATGTGCCTAACCAATATGCCATCACTTGGTACCACAATTCAAACATTGAAACATAATCCATTCAAGTGCAACTACCTAGCATTTCATGCTTCTTTAACTATCAAATTTACCTTATTTGTCATTACCAAAATAATCCACCAAGATTTACCAAGTTACCTAAGAATTTGTACAAATTCAATCATTCCATTCACATTCAATCTTACCATATTTCAAACATTTCCAAGAAGCATATACCAAACAACTAAAGACATACATATATGGACATATAAAATATGCTTAAACTAAGTTTAAATAACATCATTGTGGAAAAATAACTTAAATGCTCCTAGAACATGCCACTTATAACCCAAATAAAGAATAATCACATCTTATACCGAATCGTTGAACATATAATGTGATCTCCAAAAGTAATAAAATCTATAGCTCGAATCCAACGATCTACAAAGAAAAAAATCAAAACAAGGTAAGCTTGCATAAAGCTTAGTAAGTTCGTGATAAACTTAAAATTTGACTTACCAAAAAGGATGTAATAAAAAATTTTACAAGATAATTCAATGTCCCGGTCATGAGTTCATTAATTTCCTATACACATCATAAGTCTCACAAGGGTAGTGAGTTCATATATAAAACATGTAACTTTATCATGCCATCAAACATATACCTAAAAAATCATTTTGTCCATAACAAACCATCACATATTCATTTAACATTTAACATCTTTATTCAAGTATATATATTTCAAATGTCCCTTTTTCACATATTTATATTCCTAAAAAATATTTCGTATAAACATTTCATATATTTGTTTCATATATTTAAATTCATATAAACATTTCGTATAACCATTTCATTTATGTAACACCCCAAACCCAACCTAGACGTTATTGCCGAATCTGGTGTGTCACATTAAAGTGTTTTTCAAAAACCATGTTTTCATTGAAAACCCTTCTTGAAATTTCAAACTTCTTGCCATTTAAAACTTGTACAAAACCTCAGTTTGTGTTTGCTTCTTTTCAATTGAGGTTTATTAAAGAAACGTTGTTACCTTCAAAACCTTATTATTGCGGAAGCTTAATTTAAAATAAATGATTTGCGAAAACGTGTTATTTACAAATTGAGTTGCAGAAACGTAGCGTTTGAAAATAGTTATTGTTTTGGATAACCAGGTTCTCCTTCTAGTAGATAAGAATCACAATCAATAAAATCCTGAATTTAAAATCCAAAATTTTTGAGGCCTTATTACAACCCGAATCAAAATCAAAGTGCTTTAGTAAATGAGTAAAACAGAATAAAACTTGTGCAGTTGTGTGGCCCTCTCCGAGTCCCTTGCAACTCCAAACCGTCTAACGCTGAGGATTACCTGAAAAGGTAAAAACAGGGTGAGTTTACAAAAACTCAGTGTGTAATCCCTTATCATTCAGTCAGTAATATAAGCAAAACAGTCTGGGCCTAAGCCCTTTTCAGTAACAGAACAATGTGGCTTTAGCCCAAAACAGTAAAAGTGTAGTGTGGGCCTTAGCCCATTACAGTATCAGAATCAGAAACAGAATATATGTGGGCCTAAGCCTAATACAGTGACAGAATCAGTAATAGAAATGCAACAATGCAATCATGCAAACCATCCTAATCCAGCCAACACACCACCCGTACCAACCAACACACCATGTGGGGATAAAATTGACCCACCCAGCCAACACACCAATATCAGCACCGGTTGCGGCACTAATCAGTATCGCAGCAAAGCTGCTAGTAACCAGAATGGCTAAGAGCCGTAAACAGGATAGCTATAAGCTACAAACAGAATGGCTACAAGCCATCAGTACAGTAATATGATTGGCACAAAGCCATCAAGAGCGATGATATGATCAAAGACACGACCATCAATGCGGTAATATGATCAAGACAAAGCCATCAATAGCGGTAATATGATCGGCACAAAGCCATCAAGAGCATTGCAAAGAAAGTCGCCAAAACAACGAGATCGAATAAAGCTGCCCATAATAGTATATGTGGCTTCACAAAGCTGACCGTAATAGTATATGTGGTGAAGCCACCAGTAACAGTGATTGTGGCAGAGCCACCAGTACAGTACTTCCTCCATAACAGTATCCCAACCCCATGCAGTATGTCGTGTATGCAAAATGCCATGCTCAGAATTAGTCATACAAATCACAAAAAAATTAGTCATACCAATCACAGACAAATTAGTCATTTAAATCACATAGAAATCAGTCATTTACATCACGGACAAATCAATCATTTACACTCGACGGGCAAAATAGTCATTTACCCTCCAAGGGCATTACGGTCATTTTACCTTATAGAGGTATTCGGTCATTTAACCTTATGGGGGTATTATAGTCATTTTACCTTATAGGGACATTACAGTCATTTTACCCTACGGGGGCATTACGGTCATTTTACCCTATGGGGTTTTTTCGATCATTTTACCCTATAGGGGTATTACGGTCATTTTATAGATATTGGGGTCTCGGTACTTATTACGACCTTCTAAAAGGTTTATCATCGCTTCGAGCGACTCAGATAACCTACACGACCAGAACAGTGTATATGGGCCCAAAACCCGCTATTGGGCCCAAGTGGGCCCATACGCTCGTGTCGCCCATTTAGTCTAGATTCACATACGGCATTGCGAGCCTCATAAACTAACCTCTCAATGATCACTTACCGAGGATTTTACCCCTGTGGGCCCACAAGCCCATTGGGCCCAGTGGCCAATTTCGACCCATTGAGGCCCATTGAGGCCTCAGCTATGCAAACGTCACAGTCCAACAACACTTACCACATCACATACATTTTATCCGTGTCGCCCACAAGCCCACTGGGACAACACAGCCCATTTTGGCCCAACGAGGCCCAAAATAGCCCAAGACCATGAGAGCGTTCATGGTGGCCTCTACAGACTAACGCTCATGTTCGTGGGCTCGATTCACCACACACACGATCGAACGCACGTGTGACATCATAGTTATATTTCTAACTTTTCGGCATTTTGCCGATCTACAGTCATAGCAGTGTAATAACACATACTTTCAGCTTTTTAGCTGATCATCGAATACCGCGTACAAATACACACCTGATTGCAACAACGAAGAGTGTGAATAATCTGGAGCACAAAACCTATCACCAACACAACTCAAGATTAACGCATACTCTTAATCCATAAACTTTATTTATTAAACCACAAAACACTCACCTTGCTAGATCTAATAGATATTGGCGCCTCACTGCTGATCAAGGGCGAATCCCCCCTCCTAACATGATTCAGTAGATCAAAAGTTGTTAGAAAACAATCATACATTCGGTCCCAAGAGAAAGAAAAGGGAAAACTGAAGCTGGTTAATAGAGCCAAAAGAAATTTGATTAATAACAAAATAATAAAGTGGTTGTAACACCCCCTTACCAATAAAACAAACGTATTTTGGCAATAGTCAATCAGGAAGATTCGACCCAAAACAAGAAGAACAAAGAGATTTGAAAGGGAGAGAGTATAAGAATTCAGCCTAACAGAGAAAGGAAAAACGGAATTGGAAAAGAAGTAGAGATGAAAGTAAAAGAGAGGGTCGGTTATAGTAGAAAATGATTAAAGAAGAGATGAGTAGGAAGTTTCAAGCAGATTAGAAACAGTATTCGATTTCTTTTAGAGAAAAGAAGCAAAACTATAGCTTAAAAGGAGAACCAAACGGCAATATACAAAACAACCAACCAAGAAAACCACTCCGGCACTTCAGATATACCTAACAAAAGCCCTTAGCTGAATTTCCAAGAGCAAGAAACCTATTTTGGCACAACTTCTCAAGCCTTCAATCTCCTTGAAAATCTCCACCCCCTCTCCTTCATATCCTCCACAACCAACTCATAAGACCAATTCAAACTCTCCAACAATAGAGTTCAAATCCAACACCAACTCTTGCCTCCTCATGAACAAAATATATAATCCCTTTTGCATATAGTAAGACTCGAACTCTAGTCCCCTACCAGAAACAACACGCCACCTTGCCACTAGACCATCCCTTCTCTTTGTGTCATAAAACAACCAAAAATAATTATAAATCCTGTAAGCTAACATCCAAGTTCCCTTAAGAGCCCAAAAATTAAAATTTTGCCAAAGGCCAAACTTGAGCCCAGGCTTCTCAAGCACTCTCAAATACGCTCAAATCACATAGCCACTCAACCAAACTTGCAATTTGTGTTACTCACTTGCACAACAAAAATATCTAAGAGCAGTCTCCTATCCGCTTCCAACCTCAACGTCCAATACTTTTAGGCCCAAAATTAGGGGTGTTACAATTTATGCATTTCTTTTTACCATTTAACACATTCATTCATTAAATATTATACTTACATTTCTTTCTTATACAACACAAGTAGGTATCACAAAGAAACATATAATTCCAACAAATAATGGACCATGTAATAATAACATAACAAGTACATATTACATCCATCATGTGTTCAATAAACATAGCTTCCCATTTCAAGTATTTATATTTACATCTTCCAATTCACATGTCTTGACCATATAACATTTTATATATGTACATATTCGTTTAAACCTTTACCACTTGTTGAACCAAATGATATAGCATCAGACACTAGGGAAATGCTCACACAAGCTGTGACTGTAACATGTAACTGTATATACTCACACAAGCTATGAAATGGGTTTAGTCACACGAGATGTGGGTCGGGATGTTAGGCTACACTGTGCTACTCACACGAGCTGTGGAGAATCCAATACAAATGCAACACCTCAGCCATCAGTAGGACATCTAAGACCAACACCTGAAACTGTAAATAACCCCCTAATGACATGCCATTTATATCCTAAGTATTTACAATATTCAAATGAGACACATTTCATATCTAAATCCCTTAACTTCATTTACATTATACCATTTCAAACTCACATTTGTGTATTTCACATTTTCCAAATATAGTAATCAACTTAAATATCATCACAACTTAGTCCAACTCATCACATACAAATCTTAAGTAGTTAAATTCAATTACAACATAAATAGTTATGTATTAAATCATAAAATAATAAATAATAAATAATTAATTTAATCAATTTACGAACTTACCTAATCAAAACTAGTTACTGAACACAACACCGACGATTTCTCCTCTAACTTTCCTTTCTTGTAATTAATGCCAAGTTGACTCGTTTATTGATATAAATATAATAATTTTACTCAATTAACCAATTCCAATACCATAAAATACTAAAATTCTTATATTTGATCCATAATCGTCATTTTACACTTTTACTCTAAAATTTTACTTTTTATTCAATTTAGCCTCTAAATTCGAAACTTTCAAATTAACCACATTTAATCTCAATTCATGTTAGTCAATTTCCTATAATCCCTATATAGCCTATATTTAAAAATTTTCACAATAATTTCATATAATTTTACTATTTTAACAACTTGGTCATTAAACTTTAAAATTAACTAAAATCACTTTCCAAATAGTCTTATTTAACTATCAAGCTTAATAATCTTGTAACACCCTAAACTCTGCCTAGACGTTATGGCCGAATCTGGCGATGTCACATGATAGTGTGTTTGAAAATCATATCATTGCTAAAACCGTCTTTTGTTTAGAACTAATCATTATCTTTCATAAATTCTCAAATCATGATTCATTTCCAAAATGCTATACTTTGCGGAAGCTTTTAAAATAGTTTGCGTGTGCGTGGTATTTTGATAAAACATTCATCTCTGTTGAAAACCCAAGTTTTACTTACTTCTAGCAGATATAACCAGAAAATAGTTTAAAATCCAAATTTTAGGTAGAGGCCATTATTACAGAAAAATACCCCAAAATAAAACTTCGAAATGAAAATAATTATCAAATAGCACAAAGCAGTCGTGTGGCTGCCGCTGAGTCCTCTGCTGCACCGATCCGCCTATGTCTGAGGATTACCTGTACAGATAAAATAGAAGAGGTGAGTTTACATAAACTGAATGTGTAATCCCCATGCAAACAAATAGAAAATAACAGATAATCTCGGTTTGGGCCTAAACCCTTTTCAATACCAGTATTAGTATCAGTATTAGTTTAGGCTTTAGCCTATTTCAGTAACAGTAAGCATTAGGACCTTAGCCCATCATAGTACAGTAACAGTGATAGTTATACAGTTATAAAATCCTACCCAACCAGCCTCTACACTCCATCTTCGTCCAACCCTACACTCCATATGGGGATATAATCAACTCACCCATCCCTACACTCCAAATAGTACCGAATCTGGCACTAGACAATAGTTGCAGCTGAGCTGCCAGTAAGTTAGGCTTGAAGCCTTTCAGTACATTTCCTCCAATCAATATCAATTCCCACCCCAATACAATGCATCATACAGACATGTCATGGTATCATGTATAATCAGTATAGTGTATATAGCATGCTCAACATACAGACATACATAACTATCTTATATAGGCATATAACAGTCTTTCAATCATTTCAGTCAATTAGGGGTCTAGGTAAACTTACCAACCCTACAGTAGGTTCACAGCTGACTTGGGCGACCCGTGCAACCTTAGCAGTCAAACAGTAAAAATGAGCCCACGGCCCATCCTGCATGCCCATGTGGGCGCACGCACCCCCGTCGCCCACATGGCCCAAAATGGTCTTGGCCTTATGGATATCACGGCCTGGCCTAATATTCCCAAATGCCCGTGTAGTTCATCTGTGTGGGGCCCACACGTTCGTGTGGTTCACTCGTGTTGGGCCCACGCGCCCGTGTGGCCCACACGACCTAATTCAACCCAGCCCATGAATCACACATGACCAGCCTCATCGATCACAAGCTCATGTTCGATCACATGGTTTACCACACGGGTGGTCGCACACCAGTGTGGCGTCGACAATCACATTTTTCAACTTTTCGCCGATTTTTGTTTTTAGAGTTGTGTTTACACACCTGTTACAGGTTCGCAGCAAAAGACTTCTAAGCTTGGTAATACCTAAAAGAAATTGATCTACACACTCCCCATTAATCACCTTAATAGCCAAATTAAACCAAGCCAACCACTTACTTAATTTAAGAGCAATCGGAACTTACCCCTAATGCCTCAACTCGGTTTGCTTACGAAGAAGTACGGGAAGGGTCTCGATCCACACAATTTGCTATAGAAAACAAAGAGTAACCACTAACAGAAACACAAAAAATAAAAAGAAACAGTTTTTCACCAAGCAATGAGTACCCCAGATCATCATGACCTACCCCTTACCTACCAACGTATAACCAGCGGAGGAGGAACACACACCTTGTCTTGAATAGATCGAAAAGGATGCACAAAGATGAGAAAGATTCAAGGGCCAATTCGGCTGCACCAGGGAAAAGGGAGAAAAGAACAGTAGGGATAAAGAAAAGCGTCAGAAAGGGACAGCATAAAGCTAAAATTCAGCTAAGTGAGCAAAGAAGGTGCGTGCGGCAGCAAAAATTGAAAAAGAAACAAAGAAACTATGCCAAAATACCGAATTTAGGAGAGTGAGAGGAGAGGAACGGCAGCACGAGGGGAAAAAATACAGAAATCGACAGAGAAAGACTAAGAGCAGAAAAAAAGAAACTGAGAGAATGAGTTGAGTAGCCGAATTCGCCACCACCTATTTTGGTTACCTTCAAACTCTTCTATCCTTATTTTTCTCCTTAAATCCCTCAATCCACTCCCCAAAACCGTCCACCCCTCCCTTAACCACCAAATTCAAATTCCACTCCAACTCTTCAGTAGTTCGGTTAGACTAAAACACCATCATGACACTAGCAGTAAAATAAAACACTCCCTAGCACACACCAGGACTCGAACTCAAGACTATCAGCATTTTAACACACCACTTAACCACCATATTAGTAGGCCCATTCTAACATATTTTACTAACATTTATTTAAAATCCTACAGACTAGCGATAGGGCTTTGTTCAGAAAATTACAAAATTTTGCCAAGGCAAGGCTTGAACTTAAGACCTCACACACACACCCAGAGCACTTAACCACTGAAGCAAACAAATATTTGTGTCACAAACATACGAAAATAAATACATAAGAGATTTTTAGAAAGTTACAACTCTACCCCCTAAAAGTAAATTTTGACCTCAAAACTTTACCTGATCAGAACAGATGAGGATACTGCTGTTGCATCGCATCCTCAAGCTCCCACGTGGCCTTCTCAGAGCTATGATTACGCCAAAGAACCTTCACTAGCGGGATGGATTTTATTCTTAAAACATTTACATCTCGCTCCAATATTTGAACTAGCTCCTCCTCAATGGTCAGATTTGGCCTAACCTCGATCTTCTTAATAGGAACAATATGCGTGGGATTAGAGCAGTAGCGCCTCAACATTGAGACGTGGAATACATCATGAATCTGATCCAATTTTAGAGGTAACTCCAACTGGTAAGCAACTGGTCCCACTCACTTCAGCACACGCTAAGGTCCAATAAATCTAGGGCTCAACTTGCCCTTGCGACCAAATCTCAGTACCTTCTTTCACGGTGTGACCTTGAGAAAAATGAAGTCCCTCACCGAATACTTAATCTCTCAACGCTTCAGGTCAACGTAGGACTTCTTCCTATCAGATGTCGCTTTCAATTGGTCCCGAATCAGTCTAACTTTATCCTCGGTATCAAAAACTAGCTTAGGGCCCGGAACACACCGCTCGCCCAACTCAGTCTAACATGAAGGTGTGCGCACCTACGACCATATAAAGTCTTGTAAGGTGCAATCTAAATGCTAGACTGATAGCTGTTGTTATAAGCAAACTCTGCTAGCGGCAAGTAATCCTCCCAACTGCCTCAGAAATCAATCACACAACTCCTTAACATGTCCTCCAGTATCTGAATCACCCTCTCTGACTGACCATCCGTCTGAGGATAGAACGCAATACTGAAGTCCAATCTTCTACCCAGACCTTCATGTAGCTTCTTCTAGAATTGAGACGTGAAGCGAGGATCCCTATCTGATATTATTGAAACCGGTACCCCATGCAGTCTCACTATCTCAGACACATACAATTTAGTCAGCTTCTACAGAGAGTAGTCGCTACGAATCGGAATGAAATAGGCGGACTTGGTCAATCTATCCACGATGACCCATACAGAATCTTTCTTAGTGTGTGTTAGAGGCAACCCACTAACGAAGTCCATAGTCACCCACTCTCACTTCCAAAGTGGAATCTTAACTGGCTGCAACAACCCCTAAGGTAACTAATGCTCAACCTTAACTTGCTGGCAAGTCAAACACTTAGCCACAAATTTGGTAACCTCTCGCTTAAGACCTAGCCACCAATATAACACACGAAGGTCACGGTACATCTCATTTCTGCCCGGATGCATAGCATAAGGGCTACTACGTGCCTCTCTCAGAATAGACTGCCTCAATTCAGTATCTTTTGGTACACAAATTCTCCCACGAAAACAGAGTACCTCTTCAATATTAAATCAAAAATTCACAATATTCCCACTCTTAATTTTCCGGAAGCGAAGACCGAAAGACTCGTCCTCCAACTGTTTACCCTTAATCTACTCTATCCACATTAGTTTAACTTGAAGTTTGGCCAACAAACTACCATCATCAAATAAACTGAGGCGAGCAAACCTCTCCCTCAGGTTAGTCATAGTTCTACGGTTCAATGCGTCGGCCACCACATTAGCCTTACCAGGGTGGTATTCAATAGTACAGTCGTAGTCCTTAAGCAGCTCAATCCATTTACGCTGCCTAAGATTCAGCTCCTTCTAAGTGAGGAGGTACTTGAAGGTCTTGTGATCAGTGTCAATGATACATTTCTCACCATACAAGTAATGCCTCCAGATTTTCAGTGCGAACACCATTGCGGCCAACTCCAAGTCATGCGTTGGATATTTCGCCTCATGACACATATGCTACCACTTTACCCTTTTGTATTAGCACATATCCTAAACTGACATATGACGCATTGCTGTACTCAGTAAACTTCTTTCCAAACACTGGCTGTATTAAAATAAGGGCCTCAATCAGTACAGTCTTGAGCTTCTCAAAGCTCTCTTGTTGTGAATCAGTCCAGATAAAACGGTACACCCTTATGTAACAGCTTAGTCAAGAGTGTAGCAATGAGAGAAAACCCCTCCACAAAACGTCGATAATACCTTGCCAATCTCGAAAAACTACAAATTTTAGATACAGTCTTAGGCTGCTTCCAATCCAAGACAGCCTCAATCTTTCAAGGATCGACTCTAATCCCCTCGGCAGAAACCACATGTCCCAGAAACGTTACATCACTTAACCAGAACTCACATTTACTAAACTTGGCGTACAGTTGTTTTTCTCGCAGAATCTGTAAAACCACTCTAAGGTGTTCATCATGCTCAACCTCAGTTCTCGAATACACCAGTATGTCATTAATAAATACCACCACGAACCGATCTAGATAGGGCTGGAACACTCGGTTCATCAGATCCATAAAAGCTGTTGGTGCATTCGTCAGTCGAAATGGCATCACTAGGAACTCGTAGTGACCATAGCAAGTCCTAAATGTCGTCTTATGCACGTCAGCCTCTATAACTCTCAACTGGTGATACCCTGATCGTAAATCAATCTTAGAGAAAATCGAAGCAGCTCAGAAATGATCAAACAGATAGTCCATCCTCAGTAAGGGGTACTTATTCTTTATGGTCAACTTGTTCAATTGTCGGTAATCAATACACATACGCACAGATCCATCCTTCTTTTTCACAAATAGAACTGGTGTTCCCCACGGAGACACACTAGGGCGGATGAACCCACAATCCAGTAACTCTTGAATCTGAGCCTTAAACTCTACAAGCTCCTTCGGTGCCATTCAATAGGGAGCGATGGACACCAGAGCTGTACCAAGAACGAGCTCAATCCCGAACTCTACTTTACAATTTGGAGGTAACCCAAGTAGCTCTTCAGAAAAAACATCCGAAAAGTCTTTAACCATCTTAATATCCTTAATCGAAGAATCCCCAGAATCTGAAACACTGATGTAGGCCAGATACACCTCACATCCCTTACAAACCAACTTTTCTACCCTCAATGCAGAAATCACATTCAATAAGTAGCTCCGACGCTCCCCAATTACGACTACCTCACTGTCTTTCGAAGTTCTCAGTACAACTCTTTTCGTGGCACAATCTAAGCTCACTCGGTGTTTAACCAACTAGTTCATTCCTAGTATCAGATCAAATTCCCCAAAAGGTCGTTCCATCAAATCAACCAAAAAGATAGCTCCTTGAACCTATAGAGGAACATTTCTAAATAGTTTGTTAACCCTTATTGACTGCCCCAACGGACTTAGTACAGTGACCTCACTCGCAGTGCTCTCAACCAGTATACCCAAGTTTTCAGATACGGTACAAGCTAAATAGGAGTGAGTGGATCCTATATCCATTAGTGCATATATGGTACATTATAAATAAAAAACGTACCCGTAATGACGTCCAGAGCATCTCCATCCTCTCGACGATGAGTAGCATAAACTAGAGCCGGTTGACTCACCTCAGTATGTCTAGCAGTTTTGCTCGGTCCTCTCTAGTCATGACCCAAACTAATACCACCTCTAGCCTGACCCCGGCCTCTCGATGGCTGATGAACTACACTTGGTGGTTGTGCAGTATTATCACCTGGAGCTTGCATCTAATTAGACCTCCGCGGACACTCTCTAATACGATACTCTAGAGAACCGCAGCTTAAACATGCCCCCATTCTTTTCCAGCACTCGCCCTGATGGCGCTTACCATAGTCTGTACACATCGGCTATCCAATAGCAGCAAAGGGATCCTGAACTCTGATCGTCCCATCAACTCTGGCCTTTTTTCTTAGGCCTCTAAACGAAACTCGAAAGCTCTGAATCCCTCTTATTCCTACCTCTCTCTCTGTTCTGGAGCTCAGCGCGCTTTACTTCCTCAGAGATCTTCCCCTTATCAACCAATGCAGAAAAGTCTCGCTCCCTCTATAGAGCTATTAGAACCCTCAGATTATCCCTGAGGCCATCCGCAAAGTGAATAAATCGCTCGTACTCAGTCACCACCATACCAAGCGCATAGCGGCTCAATCTCAGAAATTCAACCTCATACTCGGTTACTGATCTGTCCCCCTCAGTTAGATTCAAGAACTCTATCCTACGAGCATCCACATAGTTGGCCCCCACATATTTCCCCTAGAAAGCGGTCTTAAAGAACTCCCAAGTCAGTTAATCGGGCTGAGTGCCCTCCTTAACATTGAGCCACCACTAATACGCCTCATCACGTAGCAACGATATAGCACCCTTTAATTTCTACTCAGAAGTGTAGTCCATATCATCCATAATCCTCTCTGTGGCCTCTATCCAATACTCAGCTACATTAGGGGCAACTCCAGCAATACCTCTAAAAAGCTCTACACCGTTAGACCAGAGTCATTCTCTAACCGACCCGTAGCCTCCAACTCTAGTATTGGGTCCAACGACCCTCTTTGGAATCCTTAACATGGCTTGGGACAGTGTGTCGTCCCCAGCAACACAATCATGAAACCCAGTTTCAATCACAAGTGAAGCCGGTGTCTCACTTGTATCCAAATTAGGGATGTTGCCAGAAAATGAGGACCCAGCTCGAGCACTTCCACAACCTCTACCACGGCCTCTTATACCCCATCCATGAATACCTCTTGTGCTCATTGTCTATTCGTGTTAATCTGTATTAGCAGTTTTATGCATCAGTTTACAATTTCAGTATTTATTAACAGATATCTTATGAGAGGCAGTATCAGAAGTGTAAAGTTTGTTTTCTCCCAACACAGTGTCTATCGGTTTACTACAGTAGCTTGAGTGTTTTCCGTACAATCTACCTACAGTAGTCTCAGTTTGTACTATCTATAGTAGTTTCAGTATCACATTAGTTTCAGTTTAAAACACATAAAGGCTTCAGAGAACTTACAAGATCGACGTCGGAGATTTGATGTACCACACATTCAGTAAAAACATTTCAAACCATTCAAAAATTAGTATCTTAAAAAAACAAGTTTTAAAACCCAAATCCACAGTCGAGTTTTGCAACCTGGCTCTGATACCACTAAATGTAACACCCCAAACCTAGCCTAGACGTTATGGTCGAATCTAGCGATGTCACATGATAGAGCATTTGAAAACCGTATCATTGCAAAAATCACCTTCCGTTTAGAACTAATCATTATCTTTCATAAATTCTCAAAACATTCAAATTTTACCTACTTCTAGCAGATATAACCCGAGTTTTACCTACTTCTAGTGTCACGGACTTAGAGTTTTCCCACGCGATCCGTGCGGCCTTAGGCAGTTTCTTTGCTTAAAAACGCCTAAGTTAGCCTAACTCGCAATGATAAAGGATTCAACAGAAAAAACGCCTAAGTCCGCCTAACTTGCAATGATAAAGGATTCAGCAGAATTCCCTCAAGGCACCCGCGAAGAACAGCAGAAGAACGAAGTAAGAACGAACGTTGAAAGATGAACGAAAGCCACAGAAAAGCAAGAACACTTGAGAGAAAAGTTTGAGTGAATACTCTCAAAATTCTTATTGATAACTTAATGAATTACAATGAGCAAAGAGGTCTCTATTTATAGTTGAGCCTCAAAGTACATCAAAGGCTACAATTAAAAGCTGTATACAATTAGAACTCTAAGACACAATTAGAAGCTGTATACAATTAGAACTCTAAGATTACATAATCATATCTTCTTGGATCACTTCCCATTTTTACCAGGCTCTTGGGATGGGCTTTTAATCTCTCCAAGCAACGGGCCAGTTTGGTTGGGCCAAATGACCTCCTTCACATACAATGGATCGCACAAGTTTGTCATGGTTGCGCGCTCCCATGCGCAACCCATGACATTCCCCCCCACTTGTTCTAGCGACGCCCTCGTCGTATCTTCCTTATGAAACTGGTCAGTCTTCCCTTGGAACTGCCACAATGCCTCGGTAGGTTCCCAACTTGCTTCACTATCAGGAAGTCCCTTCCATCGTACTAAGTACTCATGCCGTGGTTGGTGGTACTTTTGTCTAATTACCCGATCTGCCTCAATGTTTTCGACTTCACGATCGTACGACACCTTTACCCCCATCGGTGCTCGTTCAGACTTGCCTCGATTTGGATCCTCTTGATCCCCATGAAAGGGCTTAAGCATGCTTACATTGAATACTGGGTGGACTTTAAGTTTTGCTGGCAGCTCAAGCTTGTAGACCACCTTGCCTACTCTCTTCACAACTTTGAACGGCCCCTCATACCTTCGCACAAGACCTTTGTGCAAACCAGTAGATCGCAAAATCAAGTGTAGTTTAGCGAGGACTGATTCTCCCACTTGAAATTGCAGATCCCTTCATTTTTTATCAGCCCAGTTCTTGCTATGTTTACTTGCCTTGTGTAAACAAGCTCTAGCTAAGTCATTCTTCTCTTGCCAATCTTTTGCGAATCGATAGGCTACCGGATTTGGTCCTGTATAATGGGTCACAATAGCATTGGGTGTGAGTGGTTGTTGACCCGTTACTATTTCAAATGGACTTTGATTCGTGGCACCACTTCGCTGCAAATTGTATGAGAATTGGGCCATATCCAACAATTTTAGCCAATCCCTTTGTGTGGCACTTACGTAGTGTCAAACATATGTCTCCAACAATACATTCACTCGTTCAGTTTGCCCATCGGTTTGTAGATGCATGCTCGTGGAGAAGTTCAAATCTAAGCCCATTGACTTGAACAACTACATCCAAAACCGGCCCGTAAATCACCCATCTCAATCACTAATAATAGACAGTGGCACTCCCCAATATTTCACCACGTGTCTAAGAAACAACCGAGCTGCCTCCTTAGCAGGGCACTTCTTGGTCGCCGGAATAAATGTCGCATACTTTGAAAACCTATCCACCACAACAAGAATACTCTCAAACCCGTCAGACTTAGGCAAACCTATAATAAAATCAATGGATAAACTCTCCCATGGCCTTTCCGAAACTAGCAAGGGTTGAAGCAAACTAGCTGGAGTTTTTAACTCAACCTTGTCTTGTTGGCATACTAGACAAGTTTTCACATAGGTTTCCACATCAGCACCCATGTTAGGCCAGTAATAACGTTTTTCCAAAAGGGCCAAAGTGCGATGCATCCCTGGGTGGCCTGCCCGTTTCGAGTCATGACACTCCTTCATGACTTCCATACGGAGTTTCCCATAATGGGGCACATAGAGGCGGTGTCTATGAGTGTATAACAGGTCCTCATCAAGCCAAAATCTTCCTGTTTTTCCCTCCTTGGCAAGCTCAATCAAAATTTTGGCCGTCGAATCATGGGACAATCCCTCTCGAATGCGTTCCAACAAAGAGCCATCTGGTTTACTAATTGCTGCGAATTCCATCTTTCGACTGAGTGCATCAGCCACAATGTTGGCACTTCCGGGTTTATATTCCATTGTAAAATCAAACTCTACTACTAAAACTTGCCAACGAGCCTGCTTGGGAGACAACTTTTTCTGGGTTAGAAAGTAACTATTGGCAACATTTTCGGTAAGGACCACGAACCTGGAACCTAATAGATAATGCCTCTATGTGCGCAAGCAGTGTACTACCGCAGTCATCTCTTTCTCTTGGATCATATATCTACACTCCGTCTCATTAAGCTTTCGACTCTCGAAAGCAAGTGGGTGCCCATCTTGCATTAGTACTCCCCCAATAGCATAATCTGGTGCATCCGTGCGTACCTCATAAGGCTTTGCAAAATCCGGCAAGGCAAGTACGGGTTCCCTCGTCATTTCTTGCTTCAATTGATTAAATGCCTTCTCACATTCTGGTTTCCAATCCCATACCTTCCCCTTTTTCAACATGTCCGTCAAAGGAGTGGTAATTCTAAAGTAGTCTTCTACAAAGCGTTGATAGTAATTTGCCAACCCAAGGAAAGATCTCAACTCCGTTACCTTGGTTGGAGGCTCCCACTTTGAAATGGCTCGAACCTTGCTCTTATCCATTCGGATCTTACCACCTCCCACAATGTGGCCTAGGAATGAAACCTCTTGTTGGGAAAATGAGCATTTCTCCTCCTTGATGAATAGCTCATTTTCCCTCAAAGTTTGGAACACCTCCCTCAAGTGTCCCATGTGCTCTTCAAGAGACTTGCTATACACCACAATATCATCAAGGTAAACAACCACGAAACGATCAAGAAATGGTTGAAGTACCTTATTCATTAGGGTGCAGGATGTAGCTGGGGCATTTGTGAGTCTGAAAGGCATCACAAGGAACTCATACGAACCGTACCGTGTCACACAAGCTGTCTTTGGTTCATCTCCCTCGGCTATCCGAACTTGATGATACCCTGATCTTAGATCTAACTTGGTAAACCATCTTGCACTACCAAGCTGATCAAACAAATCTGCAATAAGAGGAATAGGGTACCTATTCTTCACAGTGATCTTGTTTAGAGCTCGATAATCGATGCACAATCTCAAAGACCCACCATGTTTCTTTTGGAACAACACTTGGGCACCGTATGGGGATTTAGATGGTCTAATGAATCCCATATCCAAAAGTTCCTTCAATTGTTTCCGCAACTCTTCTAATTCTGGCGGAGACATACGATAGAGGGCCCTTGCTGGCGGCACCACATTAGACACTAACTCGATTTTGTGGTCCACCTCCCTCTTGGGTGGCCAACTTTTAGGCAACTGAGCAGGCATTACATCTCAGAATGATTGCAACAATTGACCCACTTCTTTCAGGGTCTCACTAACAGACTCAGCGGTCTCTTCGATCTTTAAAGTTGCTAAATATGAGACTTCATTTCTCCGCACACCTTTAGCAAACTGAATTGTTGACAGTATTTTTCCCTCAAAGCTTCTTTTCCTTGTCACTTTCACCATGCATTGATGTTTTGCATCCGAAATCACCATGTAATTGCTCGACGGGGCAATAAGAACATTAACCTAATCTAGGAAGCTTAGTCCAACCACAAAATCATAAACATCAAGTGGTATTACCTTAATGGATACCTTCCCAGACCATTTTCTGAGCTGAAGATCTACTCCTTTTGCAACCCCCTTGATTAGAATGCTTTCTGAGTTCACTGTTTTGATCCGACCCACTTCATTATCTACCTTAAGGCCCATTTTACAAGCAGCCTCCTCGGACATGAACAAATTAGAAGTGCCTGTGTCAACGAGCGCATTCAATTTTCTGTCAGCCACAATGATGTCTACAAACATCAAACCATGGCTCATTCTATCTTCGACACCCCCTAGTATCAAACAAAGATTGTTATCCTCCACATAGGACTCCCTTTTTGCTTCCATAGCCGTGAGAACGGCCTTCTTTGGGCAGTCCTTAATCATATATGGACCATCACAGTGAAAGCAACTTATAGGCCTACTCTTTTTCTTGCCCCAAGGCTTCTTACCATTGCCATTCCTAGTGGGTCTTTCTTTATCTCCCCCACTATTACCCTTTTCATTAAATCTGGGCTTAGAAGAATTGGGATTGTCTTTCTTCCCACCAAATTCAGCAAGCGATTCTGCTACAGACATCGCCTTGGTGAGTTCTTGAACTCCTCGGCGTTGCAACTCTTGCTTCGCCCACGGTTTTAATCCGTCTATAAAAGAAAAGAATGCCTCTTTCTCCCCCATATCTGACATTTGGAGCATAAGTTCGTTAAACTCCTGCACATACTCCCTCACAGTGCCTTGTTGGGCAAGCCAGCGTAACTTTGCCCGAGCTTCATCCTCGGGATACTCTGGGTAAAACTGTGCTTTGAACTCACATCGAAACTCCTCTCATGTTCCGATTTCGGTCCCACCACGTCTCACATCAGTGGACCTACGACGCCACTACAACAAAGCAACATCGGATAAATACATCGCAGCAGTAGTTACCTTAGTGACATCCTCCGTGATGCCTTTGGCACAGAAGTATTGCTCGACTCCCCACAAAAAGTTGTCCACCTCTCTTGCAGACCTTGTTCCCTTGAACTCTTTGGGCTTGGGAACATCAATATTGGGCTTGGGTGCAACGGCAGCTAACCCACCATTGCCCAAAGCAATCTTGTAGATTGTGAGTTCACCCTTGAGCTCCGCAATCTCCCCTTTCAAGGCTGCAACCATAGCCTCAATGGCATCATCTCTACCAGTCAACTGTTCCACATTATCTGTCACATACACTTTGAGCTACTCCTGCATGGACTGCAATCCATCATGGAGCCTATCATCGACATCATCAATCCTCTCCCTCATATCCCTTATGGAATTCTCGAGAGTGATGACACGATCCTCTAAAGCTAACAATATGTCCCTTGAGCGACTAGCTTTCCTAGCCCTCCCACGGGTCTCCATTCCCTCAACATTCCCAGTATCTTCTTTCGACATCTTTCAACGGTGGCTTCGAACCTTAGCTCCGATACCAACTGTCACGAACTTAGAGTTTTCCCACGTGATCCGTGCGGCCTTAGGTAGTTTCTTTGCTTAAAAATGCCTAAGTCAGCCTAACTCGCAATGATAAAGGATTCAACAGCAAAAATACCTAAGTCGGCCTAACTTGCAATGATAAAAGATTCAACAGAATTCCCTCAAGGCACTCGCGAAGAACAACAGAAGAACGAAGTAAGAACGAACGTTGAAAGATGAACGAAAGCCACAGAAATGCAAGAACACTTGAGAGAAAAGTTTGAGTGAATACTCTCAAAATTCTTATTGATAACTTAATGAATTACAATGAGCAAAGAGGTATATATTTATAGTTGAGCCTCAAAGTACATCAAAGGCTACAATTAAAAGATGTATACAATTAGAACTCTAAGACACAATTAGAAGTTGTATACAATTAGAACTCTAAGATTACATAATCATATCTTCTTGGATCACTTCCCATTTTTACCAGGCTCTTGGGATGGGCTTTTAATCTCTCCAAGCAACAGGCCAGTTTGGTTGGGTCAAATGACCTCCTTCACATATGCTGGATCGTAAAAGTTTGTCATGGTTGCGTGCTCCCATGCGCAACCCATGACACTAGCAGATATAACCAGAAAATTGAATAAAATCCAAATTTTATGTAAACATTCATAAAGGCCATTATTATAGAAAAATACCCTAAAATAAAACATAAAATTGTAAATAAGTATCAAATAACACAAAGGAGTCGTGTGGCCACCATTGAGTCCTCTGCGGATTACCTATACAAATTAAACAGAAGGGGTGAGTTTACCTATACAGATTAAACAGATAACCTGAGCACCGATCCACCTATGTCTGAGGATTACCTGTACAGATTAAACAGAAGGAGTGAGTTTACATAAACTCAGTGCGTAATCCCTATGCAAACAAACAGACAATAACAGATAGTCTCGGTTTGGGCCTTAGCCCATCACAGTACAATAACAGTGACAGTTATGCAGTTATAAAATCCTACCCAACCAGCGTCTACACTCCATCTCCGTCCAACCCTACACTCCATGTGGGGATATATTCAACCCACCCATCCCTACACTCCAAATAGTACCGAATCCGGCACTAGACAGTAGTTGCAGCTGAGCTGCCAGTAAGTTAGGCTCGAAGACTTTTAGTACACATCCTCCAATCAATATCAATTCCCACCCCAATACAATACATCATACAGACATGTCATGGTATCATGTATAATCAGTATAGTGTATATAGCATACTCAACATACAAACATACATAACTATCTTATATAGGCATATAACAGTCTTTCCATCATTTCAGTCAATTAGGGGTCTAGGTAAACTTACCAACCCTACAGTAGGCCCACAATCGACTAGGGCGACCCGTGCAACCTTAGCAGTCAAACAGTGAAAGTAGGCCCACAGCCATGTTGCATCCCATGTGGGCCCACACGCCCGTGTGGCCCACAAATCCCAAAATGTTCTTGGTCGTATGAATCTCACGGCCTGGCCTAATATTCTCACAGGCCCGTGTGGGGCCTACGTGCCCGTGTGGCCCACATGGCCCAATTTGGCCCGGCCTATGAATCACACATGGCCAGCCTCATCGATCACACGGCTATGTTCGACCAGACGGCCTACCACATAGGCGACCGTACGCCTGTGTGGTGTCGACAATCACATTTTTTGGCTTTTCGCTGATTTCTTTTTTCAGAGTTTCGTTTACACACCTGTTACGGATTCGCAGCAAAACACTTCCAAGCTTGGTAACACCTAAAAGAAATTGATCAACACACTCCCCATTAATCACCTTAATAGTTGAATTAAACCAACCCAACCACTCACTTAATTTAAGAGCGACCGGAACTTACCCCTAACACCTCAACTCAGTTTGCTTATGAAGAAGTATGGGAAGGGTCTCGATCCACACGATTTGCTGTAGAAAATAAAGTGTAACCACTAACGAAAACACAAGAAATAAAAAGAAACATTTTTTCACCAAGCAATGACTACCCCAAATCATTATAACCTACCCCTTACCTACTGATGTATAACCAGCGAAGGAGGAACGCACAGCTTGTCTTGATCGGTCGAAAAGGATGCACAAAGATGAGAAAGATTCAAAGGCCAATTTGGCTGCACTAAGGAAAAGGGAGAAAAGAACAGTAGAGATCAAGAAAAGAGTTAGAAATGGAGAGTATAAAGCCGAAATTCGGCTAAGTCAGGAAAGAAGGTGCGTGCGGCAGCAAAAATTGGAAAAAAAACAAAGAAACTATGCCAAAATACTGAATTTAGGAGAGTGAGAGGAGAGGAACAGCAGCACGAGGGGAAAAAATTCAAAAATCAGCAGAGAAAGACCAATAGTAAAAAAAAAACTGGGAGAATTGAGTTGAGTAGCCGTATTTGCCACCACCTATTTTGGTTAGCTTCAATCTCTTCTATCCTTATTTTTCTCCCCAAATCCCTCAATCCACTCCCCAAAACCGTCCACCCCTCCCTCAACCACCAAATTCAAATTCCACTCCCACACTTCAGTAGTTCGTTTAGACTAAAACACCCTCACGGCACTAGCAACAAAATAAAACACTCCCTGGCACACACCAGGACTCGAACTCAAGACCACCAGCATTTTAACACACCACTTAACTACTAGACCAGCAGGCCCATTCTGACATATTCTACTAACATTTATTTAAAAGCCTACTGACTAGCGATAGGGCTTTGTTCAGAAAAATACAAAAATTTTCCCAAGATAAGGCTTGAACTTAAGACCTCTCACACACATCCAGAGCACTTAACCACTAAAGCAGAGAGATATTTGTGTCACAAAAATACGAAAAGAAATACATAAGAGATTTTTGGGGCGTTACAAATCTATCATAAAAATTTAAGAACATCACAATTTCATCCACTGTAAAATTCTAAACATTTAACAATTGTACAAATTGATCCATGTGTTAGCTAATTTATGCTACAACAATATCAAAAACATAAAAAAATATTAAAAACGGGTTAAAAATGGACTTACATGCAAAGGATAAAAGTGATCGAACCCTCAAGCTTATAAAAATGGCATTTCAGTGTTGGGAAGATGAAGAAGAAGCCAAAAAATGGCTTTAATGGTTTTCTTTCTTTATTAATATTATTATTCATATTATTTAATTAATATAATTTAACATATAAAATAAATGGAAAACAAGTATTAATCATCCATGAAACTAAAATATGATCTAATTGCAACATTAAACCTCTTCCTTTTACTTTTTAAGCTATTTGGTTAAGAAAATCAATAACGTAAAACTTTTACAGTTTTTACGATTTAGTCATTTTTCTTTAATTAACTATCAAATCATTAAAATTTTCAAATCAAACTTCAATTTACCTTGATACTAGCTTTGTATATATTAATAATAATATTTACGAGCTTAGTTTACGAAAACAAGATATCGATACCTCACTTTCCAAAACCACTTGACTTCAGGGACAACCCACTTGAACTTAACTATTTGTTCACTTACCAAAGACAATCAAATAAAAATTCAATATATTGCTATAATTTACTTGTAACTAATATTATTTAAATACTTACTCATCGGATTTTTGGCCCCAAAACCACCGTTTTCGACACCACTGAAAAATGGGTTGTAACACTCATTGCTTGCTAACACTCGAATTCCACAAAATAAGGCAATCTCTTACCAAAATGAGAACAGCTAGAAGGTTGACTTGAAGATGATTAGGTGATTTTAACTTAAAAATGAGGAGGAAAGCCACCACTGGAAGCCGCAAGGACCAACCGTAAATAGTCCCCAGCATTTAGTTGTTTACTCTTTGCATTGTGAAATGGTCATGAACAGCACCCCTCGACTACTCTTTTTTACCCTTCTCTTTACTGTTAAATATGACATGACTTAATTTTGTTTATTCAAAACAGATATGAATCTTGATTTGAGTTAATTTGTATTTATTTTCTGAATATTCTGTGTAAATGACTATTCAATTCATTTAGGTTTAATTCATGTTTATACTTGTGAATGCATGACAAACATTTGTAGGTAATTGAATTAACTATTTAATTTGGGAAGAGGTAATAGTTAATACACGTAAGACCTAAATGGTGCATAACATGTCGCTTTCAGAAGATAATTGTTGTATGCATAAATTTTGTGAATACCATAGAGGGAGATTTCTATTTTAGTTTTTTGGCATAGGGATGTGCTAGTTAACTTAGGAACAAAATAGGACCTCGAGAGGAGCCTATGCCTTAATTAAATGGGTTTAATGAATTTTCATATTGCCACGAACCATTCCTGATATTCTTCTTCTGACTACTAATGAATTCTCGTTAAAGTGAAATATTTTATTTTAGTTTATTCATGTTATGTTATATTATTCATTGTGTTTATTTCTTGTTGTGATTATTTCTTGCAAGGGATGTTGTTTTATTGTGGGTGCTTGAATTCTAATTACTTTCATAACTTAAAATACAACTTTCATCATTACTATTCTCTATTTATTTTGTTTTAACCAAATTGATTAAAATTAAATTTGCAAATAATTCACTAAATAGTCCCTGTGAAGACGATACTCATTACTCACTACTTATTATTTGTACGACCGTGTACACTTACATGTAATCATACGACAACAAACCCCATTTCGTAAATTGAACCCATATTTTTATTAAATATTTACAGAGTTATATTAGAAGTGGATTGAATTTTAGTCGAGTAATTTAATTGAATTAGTGTTTAAATATGGTACATGGACTAAATCATAAAAGTGTTAAAATTTTAATTGTTAGTCAATTATTAATTAAAACTTGACTAAGGGACTCATGAAGCAATTAGACCAATAAGTTATTGATATTGGATGGTAATGTATGTTATAATTAAAGAAATATAATAAATTATATTAATTAATAATAGAATAAAACATAACAATTATAATAAAAATAAGTTAGTGGAAGAAAACCAAAATCATTCTTCCATATTTCTTCAAAGTAACAGAATAGAAAAAGAAAATTAAAGATACACGGCTAGGGTATTTCAAAATTTCAAGCTTCAATTGATATGCTTAATTTAGTCTTTTCCATGTAATTTTCATGTTTTCAGAATCTCGAGAACTCAAGCTACTGGCCCATGTTGTATTTTTCGCTACTGTTAAAGTTTGTGGATGTTACCATTGTTGAGTAGTTGAAGTTTTAAAGACCAATTTGATAGATTTTAAGTTTAGTATTGAAAAATGACTAAATTTTAAATCCAATTGATGATTTTGTGCAATAGGGATTAAATTACACAAATTTTTAAATTTGTGGTAGAAATGAAAAATAGGAAGTTAAATTAGGCCTAAAGTGAAATCAATATAAAAATTGGAGGCTTAATTTGAAAGTTATGTTAGTCCCAATTTTAGGGATTAAATTAAATAAAATGCAAATGTCACATAAATTAGAAATTTAATGTGAAAATGATTGCGTATTGATGATTTCGTGTATTTATGTTATTCCGTAGCTAACGTCGACAAGAACTCCTCAAAACGGAAAGAAAAAGATAAAGTCATCGACAAGTAGCTTAGAGTTTACAGTTTGTGTTTCAAAAACCCGAACTATTTGTAAATTATTGCATATTGAACTGTTTGTGCAAGGTAAGAACATAAGGTGAGACACTTGATGATTATGAGATATACTAGATTAATGGAATTTATTTATGTTATGTATAAAAAATGGTTTAATGGCATATGTTTGGTTGAACTTGTTAAGGTGCCTTGAAGGCATATTGGTATGGATGAATGTGTTAAATTGGTTGTTTTGAATTGTGAGTTGAGGTGTCAATTGTGGCATACTAGTTAGGCACTTATGATGGTTGTTTTAAATGATGATTTTTGTTTAATTTAGATGCTTTTTAATTGTTTGAATGTGGTTTAAAAGAATTTCTTGATTCCAAAGTGAGCTAAGGTAGAAATTTTGCATTGAAAGATAATTCCAGGTAGACATGGCTTGGCACATGACCATATGCCATAAATGGACTTGTGGCACGGCTGTGTGGCTTTGGCGCCATAAATTTTGCATTGAAATGATTTTGGTGCACATGGCCACAGTCTGTTACATGGCTCAACGACATAGTCGTGTGACACATTTTAGAATATTTGCACTTTTGACCCACTCGGCCTTGGTGAGAGTACACAATTGTTCGCACGATAGTGTGTCCCATCCCATACGACATTAGCATTTCCACATGGCCAGGGGACACGGTCGTGTGACCCCTGTTTATAGTTTTTGTCAACCTTTTGTTTTAGTTTCAAAATGATCTTGTTTGCTACCGGGTTGGTTTTAAGTTTTTGTATGCTCGATATTAACATGAACTTGTTTGAATACCATGTTAACTTGATTATTTATTAATTTTTTAATAATTAATTGAGATTTTAAACTATAGTTTGTATGTAATTTTTTGTGTTTGTTCGTAGCATACTATTACTTGAGTTCGGCGATCAGATCATGTAAAGGGCCTTACATTTATGATCAATGTAGCTCCCCTTTTCACCATACACAAGACAGATCTGAAGAAAATGCATAAGGTAAATTCTCAATAAGAAATCAAATAAAACATGTTCGGTACATAAAAAAATTATCAAAAGAGGGTGCTTAAGCATGAGCAAGATTCATTCAAATTCCCTCCTCACAACAGTAACAAACTTCATAGAAAAGCTACAGCTGAAACACTTTATCTCATATTTTTTTGTCAAAATACCAAAATAATCCCCTTATCAAGGCCTTATCTTCACATATGGTCTTCTTAGAAACATCTCAACAAAGTAAAAAAAATCATCCTAATTTCCAACTAGTAGGAGCAACAACCAACAATCAAATTGGAAGAAACATTTGTTGTCACCATCTTCTCCCCCTATTTTTTTCTATTATGTTATGTTACATTCTATGTTCATATAGGAGTTTGAACATCCATGTTTATTAAAATTTAGCTTCTTCTACCAAAATAGTATTAATGATTTGACCTGACGTCAAATGTAGTAGCAATTTTGGTATATTTCGCATTTAAGAAACTTGTTTTCTAGCACTTTTATCATTAATTATTATATTTTCAGTATTTAGTAGTTAGTATTAAATATTAGTAAAATACGTGTTTTTAACACATTTTTAGTGTTAGTAACCTATTAGTCTAACACGACCCTTAAGTACTTTTAATTTGTGAATTTAAGTGTGGAGGAAGTTCAATTCCAAGCCTAATGGACGTAGGAACTTGGAACAAGTGTGGCACAAGCTTCACGAGCCGCTAAAGCATGATACGAACTCAAGAGCCAATAAAAATCATGTCATATCATGCCATGCAATGTCTATGGCACGACATAAGACCAACGTGGAGCCCAAGCTTTTCAAGGTTATTTTCATCTGCACAATCAAACTTATACAAGGACCTAGGACATGTCGATGACCTAATTAGGGCTTCTCACACTTCTATATATAAGACTATAGGGGTTTGATGTAATTAGGGCTGTCTTGGATGCACCTAAAAACCCCAGTAGTTCAGGATTAGATTTAGTTTAGTTTTCTCTTTGATTTTTTAAACTATTTTATTCTTTTGTCTTGCAATCAATTTTGATCCAAGATCTCTTTTATAATATTAAAGTATTTCAGTTTATTTCTCTTTCCAAGCGACGATTCTTGTTATCCCAATTGATAGATTTACTACTTTGTGCTTCCATCGATATCAAACATGATCATTTCTTTATCTCATTTCTCTTTAGATATAATTGTGTTTATTTACATGTTTATTTCAATTGAGATTGAGATTATGAATATCATGAGTAGCTAATTCCCTTAGGGGAGATTAAATGAGGATTAAGGGTTTTCTATTGAATTAATTGGTATTGTCGAAACCATTTTTATTATTGGAAAAAAACAAAAATTAGTTGTCGATGAAAATTTGGAGTCGCCACCAATCTTTTATTAAGGTGTGATTGGGTCACCTAAAAACAACCTTGGTCTACGAATTTTAGAAAAACGGGTCCGGGAGTCGGTTACGTATGAGGAAGGATTAGCACCCTCATAACGCCCAAAAATTGGTACCTAGTTAATTAATTAATGTCTTAATGTCGAAAATTTGAAAATATATAATCCTTAGCAAAAACTTAAAAACATTACGTATTAAGACCCTTATCATTTCAGAGAAAGAAAATGTCACACCCAATGCGTTAGGGCACGACATTCTAATTTCCTCAAAAATGAATTAGGCCAGAATACTCGTGTAATAAAAAATGTAAAAAAATATCCATTTATTCAAGATTTAAGAAATCGCGGCCCAATATGTTAGGGCACAATTCCTCCAAAATCCCAAACCTGGCATATTTCCTTTATTATTTTTTAGAAAAAATCTTCATTTCGAGAAATCAATGCATCACATCCAATACGTTAGGACACAACGTGTTGAATTCCCAATAATGAGTTCTTATTTTTGATTTAAGAGAAATGCTCGATTGTTAGATTTAACGAAGAAAATCGGAACTCAATACGTTAGGGCTCAATTTCCTTGAAAATCCTAAATACGAGCATTATCTCAATTTTGAAAATTTTCTATTTTTAAATTTGAGTAAAATGATGTAACGTTATATTATACGTACAAATGCTATAATAATAAATACAACAATAATAAATACATCAATGGCATAAAAATAATATAAACAAATAAATAAACGAAATAAAAAACAATAATCCATGACATGCAAAATATTAAATGTAAACACAATTATACAACGAATGAGGAAAGCAAACAAAATAAATAAAGATCGAAGACATATAATATACACATGGAAATTATAAAGATTAAAATATACATATAATTTACAAATAAATTTTTGGGTTATAGAATTTATATATATATATATATACAATACATAATATATTTATAAAAATAAAGAAAAATATATAATTATACGTATATATATAAAAAAGGTGTGTTTAAAAAAATAAGTATTTAATCATAAATATATACATATAAGTATGAAAATATTCATAAAAAATAAATATAGAAAACATTCGTTAAAAATATAAATATACATACATATAGATTTTTTTTGAAAAATAATTACATATATATTAATATATATATATATATAAAGATAATTACATTATTAATTAATTAAAAAATAAAGGAGGAAAAAAATGAAAGGACTAAATTGAACTGTAGGCAAAAATCTGGGGTAAATTCGTAAATAATTGAAGACTAGTGGACCTGATTGAGCGCGCGAATTACATAGAGGGACTGGAAGGGAAATTTTCCCTTCTCCTCTAAAACGGCGTCGTTCAAGTAGGATTAAATTGAAATTTAAGATAAATTAAAAGGCTAATTTAAAAATAAAAAACTAATTGTAACATATTAAAAGGGCGGAGGGGCTAAAAGCGCAAATTTCCCCTCCGCATAAAAACGCGCGGATCCTAAGGTGGATCGGGTCGGATTCGGGTCGGGTACTTAAAACGACGCCGTTTTGGGCGTTTGGGGGCTATCCAAAACGATACCATTTTGGTTCCCTATATAAGCCCCCAATCTTCAAAAAAATCATTTTTCTTTTTTTTTAAATAAAAACCCTAAAAAAGCTCCCAACCTCTCCCCTCTCCTCCGGGCACCAGCCTAAGGCCTGGTCATCGGTCGGTCACCAGCCACCGCGCCGGCCGCCGATCTCGGTCTTAAGACCATGATATCTGAGTGGCCAAAAAAGGGGAAACTCCCTATTCGGCTCTTTCGGCCTCCCTTAACCCGAATCCTGGCTCAAATCCTCCGAAAATTGACGAAAAATACCCCAAAATCCCTCCGAACCTTTCGACTTCTGATTGTCTATCCTTGGAGACGAACATCGGCCGTTCCAACGGTGATTCAGAAGCAAACCAAAGTAAGTTCTTTGCTCTTTGTTTTATTGTATTTTAATAAAGTAAAAATAATAAGAAAAATAAAAGAAAATATAGAATAAAACGATGCTAAAATATCAACCTTTCGATTTTGATTGATCTTTTCTGTTTGGTGCTTTGCTACGAAAATAATAATCTTGTTTTTATTAATTTTTCCCCCTCAATCCGATCCTTATTACAGTGCATTGGTGGCTTTTTTATAGCCAAATGAAACAATTAAAAGAAGAAACAAAATCTGTTTTCTTTTGATTTGATTTGCAAATCTCTGATTTTATTTTCCATATACTGTTTGTTTCCATTTTCGTGCAGGTATGAAGATTCGGCTCTTGGTGATGGTTACGGCGCGAAGATCTGCCCTAGAAACTCTAGGGGTTTCCGAATCTGCTTTGGGCCTCTGTTTGGTTTGGGCCTCAGTTGGATTTGGGCCACATAGGTTTGGGCCACCTCAAGCCCTTTAGATCTGGGCCAAAATAGGGTGTTACAGGTATAAATTACGCGTTCTTAAACCCTAGGCTTGACAACCCTAGGAAGTAATCAAAGGTTAAATGAGATCGAAAGATAAGCTTTCCGAGTAAATAATAATTTATCCTATTTGAGAAAGTGAGGTCGGGAGATAAGTGAGAATCAATCAATTAATTAATCTGTTAGAGGCCAGGATGTAATAATTGGTTAGTTAATAGCTAATTTACCCTGAAACCCGAATCTGAAGTTAATTACCACCACTGAAATGAGTTAATTTTCCTGATTGGTTTAATTGGTTTTGTTGCTTGTTTATTTATTTTACTTATTTAGTTTTTGATATTATCTATTTTATGATTTATCGTTATATAGAATTTAATTATTACTATTTAGACTTATTATTGTAAAGAGATCTTCAATAGATTTAATTCATCCTTCCTTGGGTACGATCCTCGGAATACTTCCCTGTGTTCCATTGAACACAATACTATATTACAATTCGACCTATATACTTGCCAAGACCGCTACTTTATTTAGTATATTTATGGTGTAGTATTTTCCTATCAAACGTTCGCACGTTTGGCAGCGGTCATGAACTTCAAACCAACCATCAAATGAAGATAAATTCGTCTACATATACTTCTAATAAAAAATTTTGAATTCATGCTAAACAAAATCAGACAACAAGTTAGATCATCTCAAATGCATACACCACAATAATAAATCATACCATACTAAAATCGACAAACTTACTTCCTCCCTTACCCTATGCTCCTCTTGTTTGTATGCCTCAAATTTATTCTAGGAGACGAGGTGCTATATCTTTAATAATAGGGGTTGTAGCTCATATAACAAGTATTTTTTCCATGAAATGTAGCATGAGTTGCAATCTCATGCTTCACACGAGCATCAATAACTTGTTGATCTTTATAGCTCAATTGTGGTTGATCTTTTGTCACCTAAATATTCTTTTGTTATGGTTTTCTTATTCTATACATCGTTCAGACAAATTTTGCAACTGATTTGAACTCCTTCCTATCTCGAATCATCTTAAAATAGTGGGGCCTAATATGCCTTTCTTTCCCATAATAAAAGCATATAGGTTTACCTTTCTTCTTGTTACAAACATGTTGTCTAGATGATGCTCTATTCAATACTATAATATTAGATTGAACACTCATTGCATTTCTTTATTTTTGATCATCCATCAACTTGTAACAACGACATCTAACATGTCCAACCTTTCCATAGTGCTAACAAGAATGTTTTTTGTTCTTATTTTTTAGTCCTCTCAAATGAAGAAATAGCAGCCATATCTTTAGATTTAACAAAATTCGTAGGAGATATATGTTTCTTACCAAGTTCATTACGACCAAGTTTGGATCTCCCAATAACTAGGATATCATCACTTTGGCATTCATAATTTTTTGAGAATGGATTTGACATCATTTAACTCTTGCCCATTTTCTTTCAAAGTTGCATCCATTTTAGCAATCATATCATCCTTTTCTTCGATACTTTCAACAAGCATCACATTAGCCTTTTTAAGATTGACGATAAGATCATTTTTTTTCCTTGACTACGATTTCGAGCCATTTTTTTCTCTTTTGAGAATGATAACTTCTTCTCCTCAGGAATTATTCCATTGAAACAGTACTTAGGAATTATTCAATTGAAACAACACTTCCATGTTCTTCAATGTATGAATGAGGGCATCCTCAATATTATTGAAAGGAACTTCACTATTATTTTTTGAATTAGATGCTTTAATCACTGAAGTTGGACGTAGGATAGAACAACCATTCTTCTAGTACTTCATTATTGAAATCCACAGCTTAGGATTCCTATCAAGTATGTCTAAAATTAAGACCTGATTCCAATTGAAAAACCACAATTTGGTTTACTCATTATCTGAAAATAATGTTCCCACTAATGTTTAAATAGAAGTTGGAACCGTCGTAACTCCATGTCTCAACTAATGTTTAAACACAAGTTCAATAGAATTGTGTAACAAAGGCAATAAGAAAATAAAAGAAAGAGAATAGTAGGTTTACAAACTTTGTTGACACATCTCAGAAAAAAATTGTACTCTTCACAGCCTCACTCAGTGAACTCTTTTATTCAATAATCGTTTGGATCACCTATTGGCTTAAGCCCAATTTACCTTTGCACAAGTAGTTGTAGCCCCAACAATGGTCCTAATTATTACAAATCACTCACCCGAAACTTCACTTACAAAAAGGTTTACTCTCCAATAAAATGCCTAAAATAAGAGAAAAAAATATAAAGTAAAAGATACACAAATAACCAACCCAAAGCACTGTCACAAGCACACAAACATGTGTCGCAATGCATCCTATTTATAAGATTCTTCAAGTCATCATCCAGTCAACCTATGGATAAGATTTATCATCAACTCAATACTAATTTTATCTTTCAAAGCATCTTGAATATTTATCTCATAACATCCTTCATATCCAAGTAAAATTGCCAACTTGATCTCCTAGTAAAAATAAGGATAAGGTATGACATGATAAAAATCAATCCTTCCTCCTCTTCCTCTCCCAAACTTGATCAACATTATTAAGAGTAGAATAAAAAATGGCCCGAGGATCAATTTCTGATAGAGTTGCATATTATAAAGATCAAAGTGAAAAATGTCAACTTGATACTCCACTTGAGTTGTCCTGAAGGTGTGTCTAGATTGTGGTCCATGTTGGATCTGGTGCACTAAGTGTAGTATTTTTGTCTATGTACAATTGTATATTTTGAACAAATTTGTTTAATAAAAAAATTCATTAATTATATTATACCCTTTGTATACTTTCCTTGATGTTTTTGCATGTAAAGAAAAATGAAAGAAAATATTGGCTCACTAGTTATCTAATGTTTAACTAATACCAAGCGGTATTACGTGGCTGGATCGTAATACGAAAAGATAGCATGTATTAGTAAATGAACCTAAAATGTCCTTAGTCTAATATAAAATAAGAAAACTTGTAACACCCTAGAATTTGGGGTTAGAAGTTTTGAGGTTTGTAGTTAGGGCCAATGAGTAGGTCAAGCAGTTGAGTTTATTGTCGTGTTTTAGTATCAGAATGAGCCTGCTGGTTTGGTGGTAGTGGGTGTGTTAGTTTACCTTTGGGTCCCAGGTTCGAGTCATGTGTGTTTAGAGGAGTTAATTTTATTCTAGTTTTGTTTTTAAGTTTTAAATATTTATTTATTTTTATTTATTTTGAAATAGGAAGTTATCCCAAAATATTTCTCACATTCTACCTCTCTGAAGGTTGTCTCTTTTCTCTCTTCTCTCATGAAAGTTTCATTTTTCTTTTCTTTGAAATTTCTAAATTTGATATTCTTGTTCCATTGAATTTTCTTTACCAGCACTTTTGGTTTTGTGTCCTTTTGAATTTTTATTTGAGATCATTGTGTTCTAGTTTATTTCATTGATTTGTATGTTTGTAATTCAAAGAGTTGAAGTGGAAGTAGAGTAAGTACTGTTTCTCTTATTTTAGAACAGTTTTGGTTGATTCCTTTGTATTATTCTGGTTTAATAATTATAGATTGGTGTGTATTTGTAAGCGAGTTTTCAGGGGTGGAATTGAGACGTCTCGATCAGTTCTTGGTACTTGAGATTCTGATTCAAGGTGTATTTCTGAAACTGTTGATTTTAGGTTTTGAATTGCTAGCAATATGCATGTTATCTTGCAAATTTTGATATATTTCTGATTTACCAAAGGTTGGGGACCATTTCGATGTCAAAAACGTGATTTCTAGCCTGGTTCGGTGTGGTTTCGTAGCCGCACGGGCGTGTGCCACACACGAGCGGTCCACACGACTGTGTGACATTGGGAAATTAGGGGTAATATGGCTACTGTTTAGGAATTTTATCGATTTTCACACGAGTGTGTGCCTTGGACACACGGTCGTGTTCCTTAGCCACACAGTCATGTAAGTTTTCCACATGGCCATGTCTACTTTGCTACATAATTTCATTTATTTTTTGCTCAATTGCACAGTGAGTTACACGAGCTATTCACATAACCATGTCACTTGGTCACACGAGCGTGTGTCTTTGCCACACAGTCGTGTGCCTCTTTTCACACGGACGTGTACCTTTTTTGCATAAGTGTGTAGACCTTCACACGGCCTAGACCCTCCCACACGGCCGTGCGGTGCTATTTTTATAGTTTTTACTTCTGTTTTGCTAATTGTTTCATTTTAGTCCCTAACTGATTTTGTGCATGTTTAAGCCTTAGTAGAGGTGTTTGGAACACGGAACTTATTTATGATAGGCGTGTTACCATTTGAATAAATTATTTATTGTCATTAATAAGGTTTACTTCTAATAGTTATATAAGTTATGAATACGATTGTGCTATGGAAACTCTGATATATGTGAATCTCAAATTTTGATTCTTCATATTTACATTATTTGCCAATATGTAATTGATTATGGAAATTTAGGATGAGTACGTTCGAATCTGTAATTTTGTGTGTACGATATGGTTTGCATATGCATTTTTGGGGTTTTTGGTTGTGAAGAGAAGGAAGATTGTTCTGGGCAGTTAAACTACATAATTATCTGATAGTTGTATGTCCGTAATATACATATGTCAGCTTAGATGCATAGTTTAATTCGAGTGGCTTAGTTCCACAATTGTTGTGTATAGGGTGGACGGGCCTACTATGGCCCTATGTGGTGTGCAAGGTGGATGAGCTTTCTTTAGTCCAATTGTGGTGTGTAGGGGGGTCGGAGTGGTGTTTGGTTGGTTGGTTGGTTGGGATTCATAATTTGTTGCATACATTTCAGGTTCGGGTGTAATTTTGTCTGTATATTTGATTGGGTTAATTGCGAAATATTTTGAATTGTTTGACGTGATTTAGGTAACAAGTGTGTTGTAAATAATATCATTATGTTATGTCTGATAATGGAAACTACTCGTAAGACTGATTATCGGTGTGAGTTGTTATTACATTGTTTGTATGTGCATGTCTAAAATACTTGTTTCGATACTTGTCGACCGCCTTCTGTTTATTTTTTGATATTTGTTTCAATACTTGTCGAGTAGCTCATCCCCTTATTTTCTTCCTTTTAGGTAATTTCTATATTTTGAAACTGGGCTCAGTAGCCTGAGGTCTCAGATGGATAAATTTTGAATTAATCTAATAAAGTTTTTCTTCAATTATTAAATTATTGAACTGTTTTGGACTGTAAATATCTTTTATGAACTGTGGTATCAATTTAAAATGGACTTGCAAAGTTGATAATTTGATTTGAAGTTTTTATTACAGTTTTCAAAATTGAATTTGGTTTAACTTTAATTCGTTGTGAGTTTTTAACAAACAATACTAGTTTGTGTTTTGCATTCAAAAGGTAAATATTAAGTTTTCCGCTGTAAATATTTTTTCATAATGCCAGTCTTTAAAATTACTAAATCAGATTTGATTACAAATTCAGTATATAATTTGTTAAACGATTTAGCTCGATTTAAGCAAACCGTATTCGGATTAAGTTTTAAACCATTCCTTTGTAAATTGTTTTAGGACCAGTTCGGTGGTTAATGTAACCTTTGAAACTCGGTCTAACTTCTAGGCTGGGTATTGGGGTGTTACAAAACTGATTGAAAGACTAATATGTCATCTATCAATTCCAATTGGGCAAATTCTTTGTCTTGAGTATCGAAGCAGATGACTCCCAAAACATAGATGTGATTGATTAGACTAACAGTACATCAAACAATACCTAATTAGAACAAACCGTAGATCCGTTATAGATTTATTCACTTGTGACATTCATAGTGTGGCATACCTTAATCTTGAGTGGATGATGGACTATGTATGAGTGACTTGTATATTTTGATGTAAGTAAATGCCTGAGTTTGAATAAATAAGAAATCGAAAGTTGGTGCGTTGGGTATACGACTTCTACAGTATGTAGCATCATTCACAATAGTGGAATCCATAACCCAACTAATGGGTAAACGATATCCTCTCATTGGCATTACATGATAGATGAAAAATAAACATGGCCACAAGTTGTTTGTTTTTGTGATAAACGACTTTATTACTATTCGATAGTAATTGACTTTTCATGAAAAAAGATGTAACGGTTACCATAAGACAAAATAGAATCATATTAGAAGAACTCATTTATCCCAAAGTAATTGAGAATATCCTATGAGAGTAACATACTTATGATAAAGTCATTAGACGAGCACCGATTGAGTATATTCCATAATGGTATGTAATTAGGGAAGCTTAATCACGATACTATAGTGGAATGACTTCGTGACTAAACAAGTTTATAATTAATAGGCGAAAAGTTAGAACTTAATTATAAATCATTTGAGCCCTTATTATATATGTCCAATTGGTCCCTCCACTACCTTGTTGAAACCAGAAATGAATTGCATAAAAAAATCAAATGAACAGAATTGGATGAAAATGATAAAGTTAGAGAAAGGGGTCACATTCGGAAATGAATGTGCTTTTTCTCACTAAGTATAGAAATGAATTGAGAATTAATTTAAGTTTTCTGAATTATTATTGAATTAAATAATTGAAGGTCAAAATTAGAATTAAATTAATTAGTCATTGTGAATCCATTGAATATGGAAATTAAATATATTTTCTCATAAATTCTTTTATGGTAAAGTTGTCATGACTTTAACATTATTAGAATTAAGTTAAGAAAATTATTTAATTAGAAATTTAATTTATCTGATTAAATAAATTTATAACAAATACTTATTTTGAGAAATAGAAAAACATCTATTTGACAAAATTAAATTACAAAGTGTTGGGTTAAAAGCCCAAAAAGCACATATAATTGGACCAAATACATGAGAGACCCAAACTATTCTCATATGGAATATGAGGGGCAGCACCCTTAGTGTATTTAACTAAGGAGTGTCACCCACCTCTTGTAGTTAAACTAGAAGACTAGTTTTTTTTAATTAAATAAGTATTATTTATGTTCTACTAATTTAAAAAGATTTCTCCTATATCTCTCTATAAATAGATTATACTGGTGAAACTATTTACACAATAGATCATATGAGTTTTCAATATTGTTATTCTACCACAAAAAAAAATGAGAATTTATTTTCTAAGTATAAATTTTATTTTCTAAGAATAATAATTTTTTTGGTTTCTATTGAGAGAGAATTACTTTCCGTAATAAATTGTTTCTAGTTCTGTGCTTAGTTCGTAATTGTTCGAACCCACACTCGAAAACCACACTCGAAGCAATTCTTGATAAGAGAATAGCGAAGAAACTCGTTCGGTTAAAAGTCTGGAACGTCTAGGATTCGTCTTGCTCGAAGTATAAGTACTTTTTAAGAAAAGTTTATTGCAATAAATATCACATATCAACTCGATTTTTAAAATTTTAATTTTTCGCTGTGACTAAAAATCATTTTTTAAATCAAAATTTTTCCAACAATCCAAAAATTGTCGAAACAATTGTTGAAACAAAGGATAATACATAACATGCAATTCAAAAAATTGTTCAAACATGAGAAGAAATAACTAAGGGCCCAACATTCTCTAAATGATAAGAAGAAAATCATTTTTTGGGCAATATACTAATATCATTAAAAATAAAGCGGTAGAAACACTACCATATTAATTACAACCTCAAAATATACGCCATACCTTACATACAATAAAGTGATAAACAAACAAACACCTATAATTTTCTTTTCTCAACACAAAAGGATACCATATCTTAACAAGGAACATTGGCATTAACAAATACCTAATTTGCAGTCATTGGCTTTCATCGATTTTCAAGATACTGAGTTCTTAGAACATAACAACTATATCACAGATAAATTAAAGCCCATTTCAGCATATCTGCCTATAGCATTTAAATTTCCACAATAAGACTACTAAAATCGTGTAGCGATTTCCATTTGTGCAACATCACGAAACATTCTCTTAAAAAGCAAAAAATCAAATCTCATTAACTACAAGTTATAGAATCTCATCCATTATCTTAATTTGATGTAATTAATTTTTTAATGATTATTGATAACCTTTTACATTATTTAAAAGTAAATAATAATAGTAGAGTAAAAAATGAGGAGCAAAATTTGAAGTCACAACAAAAGCCGAAGAAAGGGATAGGTGATATATAGACACAAATGTAGATAAAGATAATGGTGAGGTCCATTTTATCAAAAAGAACCATTCAGTTAGAAATTTTGGCTCTTTTGAACCTCATCAATTGTTCGGTGTGGCTCCTATTTAATATGCTTCAACTACCTTTCTTTCTTTAGCTTTTTCCCTCTCCCATTTTCGTTCTCCCCAATGACTCCATTCATCCAAAAATATCAATGTAATGTGGACCAGAAAGAGACATTCAAATTAATCCCAAAATTTGGGATATATATTAAATTTATATATAAATTTTAGTCCAATGTGTGATTTAATACATAAATTTTAATTTGGTGCAATTAAGCACATGAAATTTTAATTATGATTCATATGTATATATGAAACTTTGATTTTGATTCAATTGTATACATCTAAAGAAATGAATATATATATATATATTCATATTGGATTAATATAATTGTATGTAGATGCAATATATCAATGTGAAATGGTTATAATTTGATAATGTTGTTAGTGATTTTTGAAAATGAATAAAACAAATTTTCATGTATAAAAATCACACAAAATCAAAGTTTACATATGACACTGTATATTTGATCAAAGTTCATATATAATTTTGATATTTATCTCTTTACTTTTTTAATGTAAAAGATATTACAAACTTTAGATGAATAAAAAATTTTAAAAATTCAAATTCAAATTTTAAAAATAATAATATAAATCAAATGAATTAAGTTTCAAATTTTTATCCGGGTGCTAAGATTTACTTTAAAGAAATACTCTCAAACAGCCCAACCTGCATAACATAGTTCTTTAGTAACCAAATGAAAATACCAATTTAACCAAACAGGAAAGGTAACTATTAAACTTTAAATGTTTGTACCTTGTGTAATAATATCTTGATAGGTCATTTCAGCAGTATTGTCTCAATTCTGAATATCTTTAATATAGAGGCACATGGCCATCTAATAGAAGTATTGTGATTCCTGAATTGAGCTGATGGCTGTGGGTATTTGAATTCAATTTGAAATTTTGATTTCAAATCCAAATATGTTTATTATTTAAATTAAAATTCAAGCATCTTCTTAATCCAAATTCGAGTTAAAAGTTACCCATTAAATATCTCAAAGTCAAAATTTTGAAAGTAAATTAAATTATGGATTAGAATATCCAAATTTAAGTTTATTATATGTAAAAAAATAGATTCAGATAATAAATATTCAAAATTAATATTTGTATTCATTTTAAATTAATTGAACAGAATAATTCAAATATTTAAATTTAAATATTTTCTGAATCTTCAACCAACATATCAAATATCTACTAATTTGTACTATTTATTACTATCCTTATTACCTATCAGCTTCAGTCGGTATGAAAGAAAAAAAAAATTACAAAGGCAGCTGAGCAAAAATTCGATGAAGAAACAAAGTAAATCAAGAGGCATGTGAATTTTGTAACCAATACCACATTTAACGCATGTTAGAGTACAGAGTCTTGTTTTGAATGCAAATAGATGTTATCAAATACAAAGACTATTCAAGTCGACTGAGTTTATTCGAGTTACTATTGATATTGTTCTTAATCGAAAAAGACATAGATTAAGTGTACTGAAACACATTTATCTTTTATTTAAAGTTAGGAAAAATTAGAAGTAATTTTAAACATTACATAAAAAATTAGAAAAGGGTTTGTTTTATTTTTTTTTAAACCAAAGCAAAAATATGCTAAAAGAGGACATTTTAATTATTAAAAGAAGCTTCAAAGCTTCTTGTTGTAAAGCTTGAAACAGCTAAATTACATTACACCATATGTAATGTAGTGCAAATAGCTAATAAGTAACAAGGCCCTTGGAATTGATGGGAAAGTGCCTAAATTTTGGTGTGTGCGTATATAATTATCTCCCTTTGGTATTCAAATGGGAAAAAAGAAAAGGAAAAGCTTTGAAAAGGAATGGACAAATGATTAAAACGAATACTAACAAAGAAAGATCCAAGCTTATCTCCTGGTGAGAAAAGAAAAAGTCTTTAAAAATTAAATTTGGAAAACCCATAAACAAAAGCAAAGATCTTTTCCCATTTAATCAAATTGCTTGAATTCATGTGAGACTGGTTTTCAAAGAGCGGGGCCTCCCTTTGTCTCCATGATGGGAAGCACATGTGACAAGCCATGCAATCACCAACGTACACCTACCAACTCCAACCATAATTATCATCACAACACAAAGAATTGGTCTTCTCCACATCAAAGCAAAGGCTCTATGTAAGTTTTTATAAAGGGAAAGCAGTTGAAAAAGGAATAAATAAATTAATAAAGATATATATATATATATGTTCTCATTACTTCAATGATTCATGCCAAACCCATCCTAAAGTTGCTTAATAATCAAGTTTGCATGAATGATTAAAGAAAAAAAAAAGGAGAAAAGTAAAGGATATATATGTCTGTGTGTATGGATATCCCCACTATGGTGACCAAGTATTGCATGGATATTGTTCGTCCAATGAAAAGTCAAAGAGTATAGTGTACTTTTAATTAATGACCATTTCCCAAGTTTTTAATTTCCCATATAAATTGTATGTCATTATCATGGAGTGATTTAAGATAAAAAAAAATACAAGTTAATCTCCATCATCAGCTATTGTTGTTGATTTTCAATAGTAAAATCGTCTCAATAATCGTGCCAACCTGCCAACTTTTGAATTTCTTAAGTGACAATTCTGTTGGCACTACCGCAAATCTCTTTAATTTAATTTAATCTTTTTAAAGATAAAAGTTTAAGATTTATATTAAGAGTTTTGAGTATCACAATTTTATAAAAAAGATTAATTATTTTTAAAATTATATTAATAATAAATATACAAATTATAAGTGAAAAAATTACTAAGGGTAAATCTTAAAAAAAAATGAATGGCTGGGATTTAACCATAAGTGTCAAAGTACTTGATAGACCAACCCTTAAGAAATATATGTATATATTCAGTTCATTCATATACATATATAGGGATTCATGAAATGGAAATTTTATGCATTGAGCTCATCGTCCACATAATGAATCTATTTTGGTCGATAAGAAACAAAAGTGGTTCGATTTTGTTGAACAAAAAAAGAAATGTAATTTTTAGATTTGAATAATGATAACTGCATGATTTGAATAAACTTGTGAAATACATACTGGAAAAAGAAGGGAAAAAAGAAAGCTGAAGAGATGTAATTTTTGAGCAAGTAGTGCACCAAACTGACAAGAAGCATGAAAGACAAGCAATCCCACAGCAAACTGAATTAAATTAAATAAAAAATTGTTTTTTAATTTTGGAATTAATTTAATGTAATTAAAAATATCTTTAGGCAATTCTACTCCAATAGCTTTTACCATTACACCAAACTGATATATAACTAGTTGAAAATTCTACTCCATATTTGATATTCATTGTTACAAGGTTTTTCTTTTATGGGATAACGAGTGAGGTAAGGATAATTTAAGGATTTAAAGATTATTTTTATCATTTTACTTGAGATTCATTACAACTATCAATATTTTAATAATATGAATAACTCTACAGCGGAATTTTTAAATTTTATATGTAGGATTAAGGAGTTGATAAATGTTTCATAGAGTTATAATAAAATATTAAAAATAAATATTTAAAAAATATACGTGATATTTTTTAAGATTGTTTATAGAATTACATAGGATTCGGCCTTATCTTGTTTGTGTTTGTGTTGGTAAATTCTAGGCAAATGAGAAATTTGGGTGGCCAAACGTTTATGGATTCATCCCTTGGTCCCAATGGAAAACAGTGAATTTTTTTCTTCAAATCAAACTCATATAAACATCAGCAATTATTATTTGTAATAAATAAAATAATAAATTGACAATTAGATAGAAGAAATCTCGAATCTATTTCCTAAGTGTTAAGGGATTGTAGAATGTTAAGTCTTGTTTAGGGAAAATTATTGGGACATCTTTGTCATTGGAGAAAATTTTCAAGGGAGTCCCTGTCTTTTTCTCAAGCTGTCATTGGAATGGCATCCACTCAATCTAAAGGATTTAATTACTTTGAGACAATCTTATCTTCTTCTTTTCTTGTTTTCTTTTTAAACTATCAGGCCCTTAGCATAAACATAGAATGCAACTACCCATGAAATATTTTTCAAACAAATTCTCTTTAATTTTCTCAATCACAAAGCTAAGAATAATATATTCTACAGGTGATAGATTCGTAGATTTCTTTCGATGGAGTTAGAGGCTATATTAGAAATATTTTTAGGGGAATCAAATTAAAAATAAAATTTTTTAGAGATCAAAATGTATTTTTATCATATATTAATTTATAATTTCATCAGTTTTTGAGAGACTAAACATAAATTTTTTTATTTTGAAAGTCAAATTACAATTTTACTATAGATTAATTTATAATATTATTATTTTTAAGGGGTTGAATTAAAAGTTTTAATTTCTAGTGGGACTCCCCATCACTCCTGGACGGAGTCAGTAGTAGAGGTGCTCATGGGCTGGGTGGCCCGGCCAAGCCCGACGGCCTGCCCGAAATATGGGAGGGTTGGGGTAAAAATATAGGCCCAAAATATGGGTTTGGGCAAAAAAAGAGGCCCGTTTAGAAAACGGCCGGGCCTCGGGCACCACTTTTTTGGCCCGGCCCGAATATAATAAATACCTATTATTGTTATTTCTTAAATTTTAAAATATTTTTACAATATTTTTTTATTTTTTTAAAATAAATTTTTGGTGTTTTTTAAAAAAAGGGCCAGGTCGGGCCGGGCTCGGGCTTAGGAATTTTTTCCTGGCCGGGCCTGGACAAAATTTCAGGCCCATATTTCGTCCCGGGCGTAGGACGCTGGCCAAAATTTTTTCTCGGCCCGGCCCGACCCTTAAACACCTCTAGTCGGTAGTTATTGATGTTACTTAAGATTTTCCACTAATATTTTAATAAGGATTTGTTTGGAATATGTCTCATAAGTTGATTGCATTTGTTAATATAAATAAATCTTAATACATAATAATTTTATTACAATATCATTTCAAAAAATGGCATTCATAATTTTAATAATATAGTTTTATTTAAAAATATTAAAAATTAAATTTAATAACTAAAAATAAATATTTCATAAACAAAACTAATTATTTTAACTTTATAAAGTATAGAATCCAAAAATTTTAGAGAAATTTTGAACTAAAAAACAACAATCTCCTAACATTGCATTAGCCAATCCAATGGATCAAGCGGTAGTTTTCCTTGCTTCCATATTGACCATAAACCTTGACAAATTTTTTTTAACTAAAGTGATTTTTTTTCCATATCATTAAACCAAAAAATTCCTATGATGCCTCTTTGGATCACTAAGAGCAATCTTGTAAAATAGTGTATTTGTAGCTTTATTCTTCAACTTATAAGCAATCCATCCATATTAATTCCTAAATTCTTTTTATTAAAACAGTTTTGTGTTTTATAATGTTACCACTGCTTGGATCCATTGGATAATTTAGTAATTCTCTCATAAAAAATTAACTTGAAGTAATTTATTTCAATTTCTAATTCACTTAAAGTCTTGTATATTTGTTGATTGTGTATTAATTTGATTGTCATGGGCATTATTGTTAATACAGGAGGACGTGGGTTCGAGTGCGCTGAAACATATTATCCTCCAATTTATGAATTGGGAAGAGACTATGGGTAGATCTAGATATTGTATCAAAAAGAACAGATATGATCAAAACCTATAATGAAATTATTCAAAAAAAAAACTCGTCTACATTTTAGACCTTTTGCTTTGTAACAATATTTTCAAATAATGATAAAATATTATTAACAAAATTTAAAAATTGAAACTATAATTAAATAGAGAAACTTTGTTTTTGTTTTGTTTTTTTTGTTTTTTTTTGAGAGGGATAGAAACTGTGATTTCAAATTTTAAAATAATAATCATTTTCTAATTTTATATAATTAACATTATAATTTTTATAATAAATATTTATTATTCAAATAGTTATTATTTTAATTCTTATTTTGATTTTCATCTTTAACATTTAAAAGAAATTCAATTCACCAATTGAGTCTTAGCTCGGCTAATATCAACATTGTTATCAAAGTAAGAACGTGGATTTGAGTACTCTAGAACACATTTATCCTCTTATTTTAAGATTGAGAAGAAATTATGAATAGTTCGAGACATTATATAAAAAACATTTTAACTCTTATAGTTTAAATCTAATCGAATATACTTTAACCATTTACAACATTATTATAAAAATTAATTAACTTTAATTTTTCAAAAAAAAAAGACCTTTAACAATATATAAACAACATTACAATTGTTTAATTTTACAATCGGTAATAAGTTTTATTTTTAGTACATTATTTTGTTTATTCTAACAGATCATATTTAAGTTAAATTTGAACATAATCTAGTTTTATTTTATTATTAAGTATTTCACAACAATTATTTAAAAATTAATAAACATATTATAAATTTTAAAAATTATTATTAAAATAATTATAACCCATAATTATGAAATGTATTTAAAATAAGAATTTTTTAAAATATAAATTGATAATAATAATTTTAAATTTAAAATTTTTAATATTTTATCTAAACATTTATTTAAGTAAACAATTCTTTCAATCATGAATTAAGCATTATTTTATTTTATTTTACTTTTACAAAGTTTTAATAATTAAATTTTTTATGAAAGTGAAATTTTCATCTTAAAGGTTATTCCATTATATAGTATGTAGAATATTTAATTTTAAACATGCATAAAAATATTTTTAATTATATAAACAGAATTTTTGAAATTTAGAAAGGGTAAACTACGTATTTAGTCATTCGAGTTTACCAGTTTTCCTATTCTGGTCACCCATTTAAAAATTTGTTATTTTAGCCACTCATGTTAGATAAGTTTTAATTTTGGTCACTCTCTGTTAAACTATCACCAAATAGACTGCTTACCCATTTTATTAATTTAACCCTAATTTTGAAAAAAACAAATTTAACTCTTAATATTTACTTATTAGATCGATTTGATCACTATTCTAAAATTTAAGAAAATATAAATTAAAATTCAAAAATAGATAAAAGTTTAAAAATATTAAAATTCATAAAAATATAGAAAATACTCAAAAAATTAAAAAAAAAATTGACCTCAACCCCTATGCAACGCGGTGAAAGGCTCCTTCTTTACTCTTTCTTGTTTTTTTTTTCCTTCTAATTTTTTTTTATTGTGTGGATTTTGAATCTTTGCTTCTTTTTTTTTTACTTTTGATTTTGCAAATTGTGTTTGAAGAGCATAGATACGAAGGTATTGCAAGAGAAGTTGGCGAAAAAGGTGGCACATGCGTCGACTGGAGGAAACCATCAGAACAAAAAGATGGGAAGTAAAAACAGAAAAACATAATAGTGGAAAGACGGTGGGGATGAGATGGTTTTCAATTGCAAGGTAAAAAAGATAGTGTTGTTTTTATTATATTATTTGGATCGGGAAAATCGAATCTTTGTTTGTCATTTTAACAAACACTTGGTGTGCAAACGTAATATGATTTCCTCTTTAGCATCATTATCTAATTAATTGGAATTCAAATTCTAAAATTCAGAAATCCTCCTTTTTTACTATTTTGATTCGAATAAATAATCTAAATTGACAATGAAAACTTAAATGAAATATTAATCCATTTTACAATGAAAAATTAAAATAAACTTTATGTAAGCTCAAAATGATAAGCACTAACTATTTGAGAGAATGAGGAAGAAAAATTAGTGTTGATTGAGAAAGATGAGAAGGAAAAGTGTGGACTTTGGGGAATGAAGGTGTGAAAATATATTAAATTTTAATAAATTTTAAATATATATTTATAATTTTTTAGTATTTTATATATATTTTAATTTTTAAAATTTTTAAAATTTTTAAAATTTTTATGTATTTTTTGAATTTATATTTATATTTTTTTGTAACAGTCCGCCTGACATAAACCGTATTGATATATCGTTTAGTGTATACTCGATTAAGCTAAGGGTAGAAAAAGGGATTGTAACACTCCGCCCAACGTAATCCTAATTGTTGGCTTATGTGGATAGTAGGCTAATTTGTGTCCTATCCACCAATGTCGTTTTTGTATTGATTGTCACGCCATGATTGGCGAGCTGTTTGGTTAATAAGGTAAGTCTATGATGCTTTAGGTTGAAGGGTTCACCTTTTGGTGAAGTTTAAGTTTCTTGTAACACCCCAAACCCGTCTTCGTCGCCAAATTAAGGTTACAGAGCATTACCATACAATCGGAAAACATTTAACCTTAATACATCTCAATATAATAATTAATTATTACTTAAGTAAATCACATTAAATACAATAAAATATATGCATTTGGTCCCTAAATCTAGTCTTTGAGGCCCTAAAAATAGCTTAGAAGCGATTCGAGACTAATTTGAAACAAAACAAAAGATTTAAAAAAAAAGTTGCAAAAATTAAAAAACAGGGGTCACACAGCCGTGTGGCCAGGCTGTGTGACATAGCCCAGGCCTTGTAACAATCGAACAAGGGACACACAGTCATGTCCTAGCTCGTGTCCTCACCCATGTAGCTCACTGAGTAGGGTCACATGGTCGTGTAAGCTATGTAACTCTCTGAGTTGCCACACAAGGCCGTGTGACAGGCCGTGTAACTCACTGACTTAAAATACTAAAAAATTTCAAATAACACACGGTTGTGTCACTAGACTGTGTGATAGCCCGTGTGATAAAAAAATTTACCTAAAATTCAAGCCATTTCAAGGGCAAATCATATCTAACCAACTATTCAAGTTGGGCACACATTCAAGGGATTTAAACAATATTCAAACACAACTAAACATACCATTTCAAACATCCTAATTCATCTAACCAATATGCCATTCAAAAGCACCACAATTGTACCAAAACATCCTTAACCTAAACATGCCAATATTGCCATATTCTAAGCATAAAAACCCAGTTCAATTACCTACCAAAGGATATTACATATGACCAATTACAGGCCATTTCAAACATACCAAAAAGGACCTTATATACAAACACTTAAAAGTGACCAAATGACATAATTTGGTAAAGTATTAAGGTTCATCAAACCGAACATAAACTTCAAAGCATGTGCATACCAAAATATCCATTACACATCCATGAACTACCATTACAAAAGGCCTATACATGCTATCATTAACCTTGGCCAAAATACTCAAAAATTATCGAAAAGGTTGTTGGATAGAGTGACAATTCTTCGACAAGCTTCCAAACGATTGAGCTCTCGATTATCTAAAAAACAAAGGAAAGTAACTACATAAGCAACGAGTGCTTAGTAAGCTCGTAAAAATTTAAACATAACTTACAATTTCATTTGCACAATTTATAGCATAAGCATAAATTTAACAAAAACCATAAGCTTAGTTTAAGCCTATACAAGCATCATCAACTCACAGGTTAGTATACATGTTCATGATACAAATGAATTCAAACATAAGATAAGTAGATTTCCATATATATATACATCATTTAACTCATCAACCTTTTCATACACATACAATTTTATTTCCTTTTCTTACCCGTTGAACCATCTAGAATTACATTGGATAATCGGGAATGCTCACACATAGTGTGCCTTTCCATATAACCGTAACATTTCCTTTACATCAATGCTCACGCGAGCTAAGAAATGGACCTGTTCACACGAGCTGTGGGTCAGAATGTAAGCTACACGATGCTGCTCAGAAGAGCTATGGAGAATCTGCAACAAATGCAGTATATTAGCCATCGGTAGGACATTCAAGACCAACATCCGAAACATGAAATCCCTAATGACATGTCATTTGTATCCTAAGAATTCTTAAAGCTCAAACGAAATTCGTTATTCGTTAATTATTCATAACATTGATACATTTATATTCAAATTCATTTATATTAAAAGAACATAGCAATTAGTCAATTTAATTAACGTTAATATGATCATAGTTGATATAAACTTACCTCAATAACTAAGGTCGTAGAGGTAGAAACCAAACTAATCCTAAACTTTAGCTTTTTTCGATTTAAATCCAGGTTGTTGTTTATCTTGATCTAAATAGATAATTTCATTCAATTAAGTACTTCTAGTATTCAATTTAATCGATAAATCATATTTAAGTAAAATTATGAAATTACCCCGACATTTTAACTTTTCATAATTTAATCCTTAAGCTCATAACTTGAATATAACTCATTTTAACAAAATCCAACTTAACCAATGTTACAAGGGACCTTGAAACAACCCATTATTACCAACAATTCACAAAAAACCCCATAGATTTACACTTTAAATAATTTAATCCCTATTTCAAAATTTATCAAAATCACTTAATAAAACATGTTTATTTAGCAACCAATATTAATAATCTATCAAATAACTTCAAAACACATCCAAAAACATCCATGGTAAGTCTCTCAACCTTTAACAATTTTTCAAATTAACTCCCGGGCTAGCTAGATTAAATTAAAATGAACTCAAAAATATAAAAATCATTAAAAACAGGGCTTGAATTCACTTACATGCAAGATGGGATCTTGGTCGAATGCTCTAACCCTATTTTGATGGTGTTTTTCAATGGAAGATGTCAAATGGGGAAGATGATGATCATATTTTCTTTAGTTTATTTTCCATTCTTTTGCTAATTACTTAATTACCCTTATTTTATAACTTAAAACTAACATAATCATGTCCAAATTTGTCCACTAACATTAAGGATGGTATAATTACTATATTAATCCATTATTTTAACATTTCATAGCCATTTAGCCCTTTTAACTAATAGAATTCAACTTTTAAACCTTTTACAATTAATTCCTTTTCACTTAATTAACTAATTAAACTTCAAAATTTCTTAGAAAAACTTTAATAAACCTTAATATAATCATGTAGATATTAAATAAATTATAAAATAATAACTCACTTATCAAAATTGTGGTCCTAAGACCACTGTTTCTGACACCACTAAAAACGGGCTGTTACATTTCTGGTCTTTATGTCTTGGCATGGTCGTTGGGAGGAACCCGACAATCAATGTTTTCTCTTAGTAAGTTTTGTGTGAGTCAAATCCTTCTATTTGTATTCGGTAGTAGTGGATTGCAGGATTACGAACCCGATAGTTTCTGTTTGGGCACGTGTGATTACTGTTTGATTTTAGTTGAATTCTTGTTAAGATCTAGTTAGGATGGAACTAAAGTCCAATGATTATTTTAATATAAGATTTACCTAGAGTGATTATGTTGGCTACATTAACATGGTGAGTTAGCTTTGCATGTTAGCCATGTGGTAGTGTCTGTAAGAGTTGTGTGAGCTATAAATATTAGTAAGCCTAATGTAGTCGAGGTTCTTATTCCCTTTTTCTTGCTTTGTTTTATTTTGGTAACCTGCTTGAGGAAAATTTCTTCGTTGGAGAGGGACCACCGAGCATTCGAATATTAAAAAGGGTTGAATGTGTAACAATAAAGATAGAGTAATCAATCTCGTTGAGATCATTTGTTTGTATCCAAATATGATGGTCCACCGGTAGGGCATGATAGTTGCTAACCATGTTGGTGGGCCACTAATAGGGCATGGTAGTTGATAACCAGATTGGCGTGTATGATGGGCCACTGGTAGGGTTGGTTAGTTACTAATCAACCTAGCGAAAAGAGTGTTGCCATTGGTAGGACATGTTATTTGTTAACCATGGAAAACAGCCCTGAACTCATGGGAAAATGCATGTATTCGAAATGATAAGTGTAACACCTCACACTCGGCCTAGACGTTATGGCTGAATCTTGAGGTATTAATAAATCTCATTTTAAAACTACAGAAATTTAACTAGAAAACCATGAGTTTCGACAATATTAATTTCACAAATCTCTTACAAGTTTTTTAGAAAAATTCTTATTGAATTATTTATTTTCAGAAAACACTTAAGTGGTTACTTTATTTTGCAGCGAAAATTTCTAAGTTGTTAATTTTGAAAATCATGGTTCTAGTTTGTGAAAACGCGTAATTTTACAGTTTAATGATAATAATTACATAAAAAAAATCTAACGAAATAAACCAAAAACTAAAAAACAAGTCCAAAAGTACCAAAGGTACAAAAAGTCCATATTAAACAATAAGTTTCTTAAAATTCGTTTTGTTATTGAGAATCCAACCCGAGCTCCTGCATGTCGTCCGATCTTAAGTTTGTTGATTACATAAGAAGATTAAAAACATAGGGTTAGCTAACAAAGCTCAGTGTGCAACTCAACCATCATGCATATAACAATATCAGATAATCACGCAAATTCGATAACTAAACAAACACAACTAGCATGACAATTTTATGCATTGTAACATATTAAGCAAATCAGATACCAATGTCATGGCATAACATCCAATTAGGGCAATAAATACCCATCCAACCCCACACACCAAATAAGTGAACATACGCCAATGCACAAAAATATGCAGTTGAGGCTGTCATAAATAATGTAATAATCCACTAGAATTAGATAAATGTGGTCAAGCCACCAGAATTGCAGTCAAGCTGCTAGAATAGATCTGTAGTTAAACCATCAGATAAGGCAGCTCATTAAACTGCCAACACTTCTTCCATTACATAAATATCCCACCCCGATGCACGTGCCAAACAAAATACATACTCAGATGAATCATGCTTTAACAGATTGGATGCATAATTTATACTATAGACAAGCTTTCAGATGTTACACATACGATATCAGTACCACATGTTTCATACATTAAAGTCATACATATCATATAATAGACCCTACAAAGTAGCTAACCTCAAAACACACTTTAAACACGATCCGAACTAAATTTTATAGAAAATTAGCCTACACGTCCATGTGGCCCACACGGCCTACCTGGCCTAGCCCGTGCAGCCCACACAGCCTAACACGGCTGTGTGGCTTCGATAGTGTGCTTTTTAGCTTTGTGTCGTTCGCTTATTTTTCAAGATTGATGTTACACACATTACTATTTTTTGAATTATTGTCAGAACAATAGCACCAAAGTCTGTAGACAACAATCATCACACAGACGATTAATCAATTTGCACAATAACCAAATCAAAATCTTCGGTCCAAACTAAATCAGAGCATTCGATTGGATGATTGACTCTAACAAAACAACCCCTAAAGTAAGGTATTCAGACACTTATACAATCCTAAGTTAGTTCCTAAAACACTTCAAATTGTCGGAGGATTATTTGTCGCACAATTTTCACCTAAATAGATTTGAAACAATTAAATCGAAATTTCACAGCAACCTATATACTTCGCATAATAACACTTAAAGAATATGAACAGGTAATACTTACTAACCAAATGTCGTACTAAACCAAAAGACCTTAATCACGCACAACCTACACGTAGGGAAATAGAATAGAACGACGACAACTACTCAGCAAGGGTGATAATCAGAATTAAGTGAAGGAACATAGAATTGTAGAAGTAGAACTACAGGAAGGACTTTGTGTCAACAGAATGAAAGAAATCAAAAAACCAAAAAAGAAAAGAAAATGAGGAAGAAAAAAGAATACCAGAGAAATTTTGACAGAAAAAAGGAAGTAACGTGAAATCACAAAATAGGGAAACAGGGGAAGTGGGAGAGATGGACGAAAATTAGTGGGGAGATTTTGGGGAGAGATTTTATCAATAATATTAAAAAATTAAAATCAAGTAAATCCCAAAAAAATAGGTTAGTCCCTATCCTAATAGGTTGACCAAAATTTGGATTTTACCCGACTACATTTACATGGGCAACAGTAAGAGGGAATAAAAATATTTTCACTTTGCTTACACATAGGATTCAAACACCGGACCTCTGGGTAAGATGAAACCCTACCACTGAACCAATAGGCTCATTCTTGTCAATAGATGAGAAAAAATAATAGATAAACTAAAAACTATTATGCATGATTTAAGTAAAAGCCAAGAGGGAGAGAGAGGTGATCATGAGAATGTTGAACCGTTCCCTAATACCGATTTTGAAAAGCCTAAAAATGTTAGAAACTTCTCTTATGAGTCAATAAAATAATCTCAAGTTATGAAAAGTCATGGTAATAGTGATTAAAATCGAACTACATCTAAGATGAGTTTTGTTGGGTCAAAAAAGATGAAGACTTCTATATGTAGAAGGAACTATGTAGGAATTTGTTGGAATGCAAGGAAAGTCTGTTATGAATAAGGGTCACCTATCATTTGGTTCGATATTGTCCATTAAGAATTGGAGGCCAACATGAACGATCTACTCAAGCATTTAGTATGAATCAACGGGGTTTGAGGACTAGGGCTGTTGGAAGATCAAATTTTTCCATGGGAACTCCAAGTAGAAATTATGTCAAGGCTCGCTTGAATGTATCAGCCAATGCTTGTAATTAAAGAACTCAAGATGATGTTGTGCCTGATGATAAGAATTTTGTGGGTAAAATCCCTTTTAGGGTTAGAGAGTTGTAACACTCCGCCCGACGTAGTCTTAATTGTTGGCTTGTGTGGGCAGATAGTTGGCTAAGTTTAATCCAAGGTTAGGCTGATTTGTGTTCTATTCTCTTGTGTTGTTTTTCTATTGATTTTCATGCAATGATTGGTGAGTTTTTTGGTTAATTAGGTATGCCTGTGATGATTTTGGTTAAAGGGTTTGCCTTTTGGCAAAGTTTAAATTTTTAGTCTCTATACTTTGGCATTGTCGTTGGGAGGAACTCGTCAATTAGTGTTTTCTTTTAGTAAGTTTTGTGTGAGCCAAATCCTTCTGTTTGTATTTGCCAGTAGTGGATTGTAGGATTATGAACCCAATAGTTTTTGTTTGCTCATGTATGATTACTGTTTGGTTTTAGTTAGATTCTTGTTAAGATCCAATTAGGATGTAACTAAATTCCAATGATTATTTTAATGTAAGATTTACCTAGAATGATTATGTTGGACACATTAAGGTGGTGAGTTAGATTTGCATGTTAGCCAAGTGGTAGTTTTTATAAGAGTTGTGAGAGCTATAAATATTAGTAAGAGTAGTGTAGTGGGGGTTTTTCTTCCCTTTTTCTTGCTTTGTTTTATTTTGGTAACTTGCTTAAGGAAGAGTTCTTCGTTGGAGAGGGACCAACAAGCCTTCGAATATTAAGAAGGGTTGAACGTGTAACAATAGAGATAGAGTAATGAATCTTGTTGAGATCATCTATTAGTATCCAGTTTGTGCTGATCTTTTCTGAGTTTCCTTCTAGTTTGGGTATATTTCTAAATTCTAGTTTAGACTTCAGGTGAGATCTCTTTATGGAATATGGTAAGCTTCTTCATGTAATCATCTACATGTGCTTGTTTGTAACATGAAATTGATACAACTTCCTTGGGGTGTAAGCTCGATATCCAAATATGAAGGGCCACTGGTAGGGCATAATAGTTGATAACCAGATTGGCGTGTATGATGGGTCATTGGTAGGGTATGTTAGTTACTAACCAGTTGGCTTAAGTGTTGGGTTTCTGGTAGGGCATGTTAGTTGCTAACCAACCTAGTGATATGGGTGCTACCATTAGTAATAGATGTTAGTTGTTAACCATGACAAAGAACTTTAAACTCATAAGAACACGCATGTGTTCAAAATGATAAGAATTTTTATATATGTTTCAATGTGTGAGTATGGGATCCAAGGTTTAACCCAAGGAAGGATGATAAATGAGTAAGAAATATGATTATGGATGTGTTGCATGATACGTATATTTTGTTGATATGAACTTCTGATAAGAATGTATGTCAAATGGTAAATCATGTTTGTATCTCTTTTTGATGTGTTGAGTCGTAGCATATTGTATCCACCCTAGTGAAAGTGAGTTTTAGAAGCAGGTAAGAATCAATTTCTTGGTACGTTTGTGATGAAAAAGGGTAGTGTAAATAGAGTTTGTGTTCCGTAGGAGAAGAGTCAGTTCTATTAAGGTAAAAGTTCTCTATGAATGTAAGGAAGAAAGTATACGCCCGATGTTTAGAATCTGCTTGGGAATGATATCCGCCATGGTTAAGTTTTCTCTAATAGTATGAGGGTATGCACCCAAATGTCTATGCGTGTAGGATATTAATTTCTTAGTTTAAGTGTGTATATAGAGTTGTCGTATTATTCTTACCTTTGTAATTTGTCTGTTAAGGGTCGAATAATATCTTTTCTCGAGCTCACTAAGTTCTTTTGAACTTACTCCTCCTTTTATCTTTTCCCTCTTTCCAAGTGGTATTCTGTCGTAGGCTAATTGAAGGGACTTAACCAGAAAGAGTGGCCTCTACAGTTAGGTTCGCCTATGGTTTTTTGTAACATGCATATGTTATTTTGGGGGTGACATGTAATTTTGTTTTGAATCTAAATTTGCAATATAGTACCTTTTTATTTAATTACAGTTTTAAAAGAATGTTACCCCTTGAGGGATTAGTTAAAGTTTTTATGAATTATAATTTCTGAAGTGATTTCTACTTATATACGCCAAATTATTTTATATAGTATGATCATAGCTAGTACCGTATCTATAGAGGAAAGATTTCAACCGATAATTTTACATTAAATTACATTTATAGGATGGTGAATAACAGTTTGATTACTCGTGTTTAAAAAAAACTTTCGTGAGATAATGCCCCAATTCATTTGTTGTACATTGAAATTATGTATAAGTCTATTTTCTATATAATGCCTCAATCGACCATTGGAGATTGGGGTGTTACAAAGATATATTGTTGATTTGTTCGTGAAATGCTTGGGTGGCATATTGCATAGATTCGTCAGTACACCCAAATCAGGAATGCCTCGCTGGAATTCGCCATTTGGTAGACTATTTTGTGAGGCAATCCTCCAACCCCAAATACTTTTGGTGATCTTGTTTGTTCACATATCGATAGACTTTTTTTTACGTGTTTTAGCCTGAAGATGGCTCAGTGAGTATTGTCAGAATTTGGTTGAGACCTAGTTGGAATTGAACTAGAGTACTGTAGATGACAACTTGATGTTTTTAAGTAGTTGAATGACTTGTTTAGTTGACTTATTTTAGTGTACAAGCAATGTTTCACAACTTACTAAGCTGATTAGTGGTAGTAGTTGTGTTTCGTAGAAAAGATTGTCTATAAAAACCATGATAATAGGTAGGAAATCAGTTTTCTTCCTCATTCCTTGCTAGTACATTGTGAGTAAGCTCTTAAGTTCTATATTATTTGTTAAAAAAAAACGAGGAAGATTTGTAGTAGCTAGTCAAGACTCCATTGTGAAGTACCATCTTATTGGTAATTTCTAGAAAACCCTTAGGCTGATATCGAGGGGGATTTACATTTGTTCATGTATGGATTTTTATAACTGGTTCAAAAAGAACTTCCTGATTATGGGTTGTATGCAATTGATGCATGCATGCATGTTAAATTTAAGTATATAAATGATTTGATGGTTATAATTGATTCTTATTTAGCTCAATAAGCTAGTGAAGGTGCGAGTAATCAAGGCAAAGGACCAGAAGACTAGATTATGTTCTGGAGTTTGTTGGAGAGTTCCTTCTTACTTCCTTTAATTTATGAAACTTTTATGACATGTGGGGTTGAGTATAGTAAGTTGTCTCTACTGTAAGTGGGTCGATGTGTTGTGTCTGGACGTGTGTGTGATAAACTAGTCTTGTATAAATGATTATAGCCATTGTTAATGTAAAAACAACCTCCTTGTTGCACGAGCCCAGTACTAGATAACTTGTGATATGTGAACATGTGGAAAGGAGATTTGTTTGTGATGTCTCCGGTAGGGCAGTTATATTGCAAATTGGACTGGGAGATCACGAGAACACGTGTTTAAGTAATAAGGGGAATGCGAGGATTTATGAAAGGTATATGAATTGGCTGATATGATTCTGATTTCTGAAATATGGGTTTGAGGCTGGCACACGGAGGGGTTATTTGTAATCATGCATGATTCTGGGGGGTATGTTTAAGTTAGCAGATAGTGATTGCCCAAGTACTGTATGAGTTATGTTTAGATTGGCGTATCGTACGTGTATGACTGAGTCTCATGAAAATGTCTATTTTTCTCTCTTGGGGGTATTGAGGCTTTTTGATTATCGACATTCTTATAAATTATTTGTGTTTATTTTGGAACTCACTAAGTTCAAACAAACTTACTCCATTGCTTTTCCTTTTTACGTGTTTTGATAGTAGAAAAAGAATCATTTGAAGGGGACTACACTAGAGTTTCACTTACGAGTGAGGATTATGTTCTTAGTACAAATCAAGCTTCTTCTAAACTCTATTGTTGAATTGTTATTCATGTTCATTCTTTCATTCAAGTTTATATTGTTTAGTAGACCAATGAGGAACTAATCCTCCTGTGGGGGATTAGAGAGTGGAGGCATGTATAATTAACTATTTTGCAGAGATTTCTTAATGGATCAGCTATTTAGGAAAAGAAGAATATAAACCCTAGGCCTGACAACCCTACGAAGTCATCAAGGTGAGAATTAACCCAAATTTGGTATTGTCTATCTGTAAACACCTTAACCCTGAACCACTCTAGATTGTGAGGTTGGAAGATAAGTAGTTCTTTTCAACTCAATATTTCAGTTGATGTATCGGATGATCATGTTGAGTTATTGACTATTGATTGAAAAAGAAAGCCAGAGATTACAGTTGATTATGCTTATCCAAGCAAGCTAATCACCCATGCCCAAATTTGATATACATTTGATTATTTGATTCCTTACTTTTTATGTATTCACTTTTCTTTTCTTTTATTTACTTTATTATTATATTTAGTATAGTTCATCAAAACATTCCTTTTAATTCTTCGTAAGATAATTTGATAAGATTATTAATTAGATATATTTATGCTTAGATTAGAATTCATTTAGTGCTTGCCTCCCTTGGGTACGATACTTAGAGTACTTGCCTATTTCCTTGTAACTATATTACAACCTGACCCGTATAATTGCAGATTACTGCTTTTTCACATCTTTTGTGTAGGATTTCTACTCTGGACGTTGGTACATACGGAGCCAGTTAGCCAACTATATCAGGTTTTAATCTTTGTTTAGATGACTGTCTTAAGATAGCGGAAGAAAGAGAGCATATGAGTAAGGTTCTTTTCCTTCGACAGTTGAAAGCCTTAGGTATGTGATGCTTTCCACATGTCCAGATATCTGTTTCGTAATAAGATTGGTTAGTCAATATCAAGCGAATCCTTTTCTCAGGCATTGATAAGTTGAAAAGCATATATTAAGGTATTTTAAAAGAACCATAAATTATATGCTTCTGTATTCTGGGAAGAACCTTACTCTTATTGGATATACAGACTCAGACTTCCAAACCTAAAAAGATTCGAGCAAATGGACATCGAGAAATGTATTCGTTCTAGGCCGTGGAGCCATAGTATGGAGAAGTGTAAAACAAACTTGCATTGTTGAATCTACTTTGGAAGCCGAGTATGTGGCTGCTTCTGAGGCAACAAAAGATGAAATATGGCTTTGAAAGTTTTTAACCGATCTTGAAGTCATTCCTGGTATAGAAAAAGCTATAACACAGTATTGCGATAAAATTCTATAATAGCTAATATCAAGGAAATGAGAAGCCACAAGAGAATGAACACATGGATCGAAAGTATCACTTGATACGACAGGCAGTAGTCGAAGAAATTATAATATGGTGAAAGTTGCTTCTAAAGATAACCTTGTAGATCTGTTTAGTAAGACTCTTGTAGCTAGGAGTTTGAACAAACACGTCGAGTATATGTGAATGCGAAACATAAAACATGTACTTCACTAGGGAAAGTAGGAGATTGTTGGGAAATGTGTCAATATTGTAGTAAACATGTAATTGTTTTCTATGTATTTGAATGATGAATAAATAAATTTCACATTTCACTATTATATCTTTTGTATTTCTATCATTCATATTTTGCACGCATAGCGAAATTATGTCAAGCAAATATTAGCTAATTGATTGTCTAAGTTCAAACTGATGATAAGTGGCATTGTAAGAATTTTTACATTACGAGAAAGACAGCTTACTTTAGTAATAATCTAAACCAGTCTATAATTCAGTAAGAGAATCAAAGTAAGCATTTGATTCAAATATTGAGAAGGATTATTATGTTGTCTACAATTCCAATTGAGGAGGTAGGTAGCCTTGGGTATCAGAGCAGTTGACTCCACGAGTAGAGACATAGATGTATTCATTGGAAGAATAATACATTGGATTGGACCTAAGATGAATTAATTCTGAACCCATTTGTGAATTAATTCACTTGTGACATTCATGGTTTGATTTACCTAAATCCTGAGTTAGTCACTGACCGTACGTATGTAACTCATGTGCTTTAATATAAGTTGAGGCTTCTGCTCTAATGATATCCTCTCATTGGCATTGTGTGGATTGATATATTGGAACGTAGCCACGGGTTGCTTGTTCCCGAATGAGCAATTTATCACAGTCATTTGTTGACAATGATCATATTAATCATTGAGAAGACACAATGATGACAATGAGATAAAATATGATTGTAATGAGTGAACGGATTTAACTCAAAGGAATCAATGGTACTATATGAGGGCAATACAAATATAGTGAGGTCATTGGATAAAGCAGTTAGATCAATTGCTCTCATAAAGAGTATATGATATGGAGTTCTCAATCATGATACTTCTTATGGACTAACTCCTTGATTAAGTAATTGCGAATTATCGGAACGATACTTCTCGACATAATTGTAATTGCTAGAGCCTAATTGTATATGTCTGATTGATCCTTCCACTAGCTCAACAAAAGCTTGATCGGACTACATTTGAATCAGAATAAAATTCTACGATTTTGGAAATAATTTAATTGAGTCAATTTGTTCGATGTGGAATTAAATTTGACGGTTGTAAACATTGTTCAACTAAATAATTTGAGTAAAGAATTTTCTTGAAAAAATAGTTTGAAAAATCTAAGTGATTTTTGGAAAAATTAATTTTGATCAAGTAAAATTAAATTAATCAAATTAACTAAAATCAATATGATATTTTTGTAAATTAATTTTCAAGTCAGATAATTGGTCCAATAGGTAATTGAACTTTCAAATTGGACTTGAGATCATAAATTGGGCCCTAGAGCCCAAAACCAAGACATGACCAAAAAACTAGTCCAACCGGGACTAGTATGTAAAACCAGCCTGACAGTCCAACCAATGGCTGGACTAGACTGGTAAGGCCGTCACTGGCTCAGACCGAATCAGCAAATATCGAACCAACTCGGGGTGTCGACGACTGTAACGACGACATTCCGGTGGCCGAAAAATGGTCGACAGCGGTGATTTTTCGATGGTTGAGCAGTGGAAGAATTAAACTGCGGTGATTCTTTTATTGGGACTCTACTAGAGAATTTGGTTCTAGATTAACTATTCCAAAAATAATATTATTTTAATAAATTTAATATAATATTAAATTTAATAGTATTTTATTAATTTAATATTAAAGTGATTATCTTAATATTAAATTAAATTTAATGTTTATCTTGTAAATAAATATTCTATTAATTTAATATGATTTAATATTAAATTTAAATATATTATTTATCTTGATAAGTGTTACATTAATTTAATATTAAAGTGATTAAATTTAATTCATAATTGAACTCTCTAAACTCTCCCTATATGAAGAGTCTTAGGTCATTATTTCACACACTAGAATTCAAGAGAAAGTTGTAGATAGAAAATTCTGTGAAAAGATTATTTCAGAAAGTTTCTAAAGATATTTTTCTTATTTATAACTTGGTTTAAAAGTTTAGAGCAATTTCAAAAATACTCCACTGGTAATTCGTGTGAAAAATTTTCTGATTCGAAGCAAGCCCACACTCAACGACGTTAGCTTGAAGATAGCGAAGAAGACTAGACAAATCGAAAAGGTAAAATATTGATTAAGTGTTTATTACTTTATATATCACAACCAAGTTCTTATTGTGATTTTTTTTTAAATTTTGGTTTTTCCCTAAATTTATTTTCTGTTACATTTTTCTAACCTGATTTTTTAACACATTATGAGTCCTTAGTGATGTCATTTGGATTAACGAATGCACCAACAATATTCATGGATCTGATGAATAGAGTCTTCGAGCCTTGGACCGTTTTGTAGTCGTCTTTATTGATGATATTTTAATCTACTCTAAAAGTGTGGCAAATTATGAAGAACACCTGGAGATTGTGCTAAGAACTCTGTGAGAGAATAAGTTGTAAGCCAAATTCAGTAAGTATGAATTGAGGTATGTAGTTTCCTGGGTTTGGCGGGTTACTACAAGTGATTGGTAAAAGGGTTCGCCATGTTGTCGACACCTATCACACAATTGTTAAGAAAGAAAGAAAAATTAGAGTTAACAGAGGTGTGCCAGAGGAGCTTTGACAAGCTAAAAGTAGTTCTAATAGAAGCCCCACTTTTAGCCAGACGAAGTCTGGCATGGAGTACACTGTGTTTACTGACGCATCCCTAAATGTGCTTGGATGTGTGTTCATGCAAAGAGGGAAGGTTGTGGCATATGCATCTCAAGTCGCATAAGAAGAACTATCCAACACATGACTTGGAATTAAAAGTTGTGGTACTAATATTAAAAATCTGGATACAGTATCTTTGTGTGGAGAAGTGACGCATGTTCTCAGACCATAAGAGCTTAAAGTACTTGATGACGCAAAATGATTTGATTCTTCGCCAACATCGATGGATGGAACTACTAAAAGACTATGACTTGGGTATTCAGTACCATCCTGGAAAAGCCAACGTAGTGGATGCTTTAACCAGGAAAACTGTGGTAGCTTTCCCATCTCTTTGAGCGAATGTTTGACTAAAAGATAATGGATTACTTCTTGCAAAATTGACTGTTTGACCTATCTTTCTTTATCAGATTTTGGAAGAAAAGTTAAAGGATGCCAAGTGTGATGAGTAGAAAAGGCGGATAGCGTGTAACGAAGCAACGAGTTTTAGTCTGGGAAAGAATGCGAACTTCGATTTATGGGAAGAATGTATGTGGCAACAAAAAATTATTTAAGGAAAAAATTGTTAAAGGAATCTCACCAAGGGCCCTTCTCGCTTCATTTAGGAAACATTAAGATGTATTGTAATTTAAGAAGTTTATATTGGTGGCTTGGAATGAATAAGTAGATATTAAAGTATGTCTCAAGTTTTCTAACATGCCGACAAGTAAAAGCAGAACATCAAGTCCCCTCTAGGGAGCTGTACCCTCTAGAAATTCCTTAGTGGAAGTGGGATAAGATCACCATGGATTTCATTTCGAGTTTTCCTCATAGTCCCACTAAAAAGATAGCATTTTGGGTGATTGTAGATTGACTTACTAAGTTAGCCCATTTCATGAAAGTACCCACAAACTATTCGTTAGAAAAATCGGTAGAACTCTACATATATAAAATAATACGCCTCCACAGTATACCAACATCTATAATGTCAAATCGAGATCCAAGATTCACATCGAGGTTTTGGAAACAACTGTAAGAATCCTTAGGAACCAAGTTACGGTTCAGTATTGCCTTCCATCCTCAGATGGATAAGCAATCAGAAAGAGTAATTCAAGTTCTTGAAGACTTGTTCAGAAGTTGTGTAATAGATTTTGGATTAAACTTGGAAAAATAACTTCCGTTGGAAAATTTTGTGTACAACAACAGTCATCATGTCAACCTGAGAATGTCACCTTTTGAAGCATTATATGGAAAAAGGTGCAGACCACCCACCTATTGGTTGAAACTCAGTGAGAGAAAGATAATTGGTCCTGACATGGTACTGAAAATGGGAAAGAAAGTTTCAATAATTCAAACCCATTTAAAGGCCACTCAAGATTGATAGAACCGATAAGAAAAGGAAAGATATTTATTTGAAGTAGGAGACAAGGTATTTCTGAAAATTTCTCCTTGGAAAAAATTTATAAGGTTTGGACTAAAGGCGAAGTTGAACTCATGTTTCATAGGACCGTACAAAGTTCTGGAGTGAGTTGGTCTTGTCATGTATAGCTTGACACTACCTCCGGAACTATCAAAGATTCATAATGTGTTTCACGTATCCATGATGAGGAGATATCAATCAAATTCAGACCATGTGGTGTAAGTAGAAGCACTGAAGGTGGAACACAACTTATATTATGAAGAAGAGTTTGTATATATTTTAACAAGAGAAGTGAAAAATTGAGAAATAAAAGAATTCCATTGATAAAAGTATTGTGGAAGAACCATAATATGGAGGAAGCCACTTGGGAGAGAGAGATTTTTATGAAAAAGCAATATTCTTAACTATTCGCATATAAAAATTTCAAGGATGAAATTTTTTAAGTGGGGGATATTTGTAACAGCCTGCCCAACGTAGACCGTATTGATATACCGTTTGTCGTATAGTCAATTAAGCCAAAGGTTTAAAAAAAAGGGATAGACTGGTGATTTGTCCGTAAAATCCCTTTTTAATAAAAACGAATTAACTCAAAAATGATCTAAAACTTATTTTTTTAACAAAATAATTAATACAATGATCTTTTCATCTTTTACTATTTCTATATGTATTTTTGAATAAAACAATAAAAAATAAAATTTATGAGCCTAAATATAATTTATTGATAAGTATATTATTACATGACTCAATCATTAAATAATTTTTTTGTAAATTTATTGTTAATATTAATTTTTGTGAGTGTGAGAAAATCTAATAATATTTAAAATGGTTAATTTTTTGGTACTTAAAACGGTTTAAATTTGTTATTACTTTGGTTATATATAAAAAGTAATATTGTTTTTAAACAGTTAACTTTTTTTCGTACACTAGCACAAGCAAGCAAAGCGACTCTAAAGAGTAGATTAAGGAAACAATTTGGACCGAAGCTAAGTACCCTAAAGACTTAAGTAGAAGAGCTAAATGATGTGGAGCACATTCTCACAACAAAAGACGACAGTGCAAAGTCGGAAGCGGATGTCAAGACTAGAGGTGATCATGGGCCGGGTCGGGCACAGATAAAATTTTAAGCCCGTTTTCAAGACCCGGGTCTAGTCCGGCCCGGCCCGGCCCGAAATATGGGCCTAAAAATTTATCCAAACCCAACCTAAAAAAATTGCTAAGCCCGAGCCCGGCCCAGTCTATATTAAATTTTACAACACCAAAATAGTATATTTTAAAAAGAAAATAGCATATTAAATTTTAAAAAGTATATTTGATTAAAAATAAAAAAATATATATTTAATACATAATTCGGGCTAGGCCGGGCCGGGATCGAGCCAAAAAGTTTTACTCGAGGCTCGGCCCGATTTTCTAAACAAGCCTTATTTTTTGCCCAAACTCATATTTCAGGCCTATATTTTTACCCGAATCCTCCTATTTTTCGGGCGGACCGTCGGGCCGGACCGGATAGCCCAACCCATGATCACCTCTAGCCAAGATCGCCGCAGCATATGTGTGTTTAAAATGGTAATAATATATACATTTTAAATGGTATATATATATATATATATATATATATGCTTAAAATGGTAGGAGTATGATTCTTTTAATTTTTTAATAGTACGGTTTTTTTGTCAAATTGTAACAATTATACTTTTAAGTTTAGAAAATTACTTAAGAAATTCATATGGAATAAATAATTTTCATTTCCTAAATATTTGTTTCCTTTAAATGCTAAGGAAAATAATTATTCATTATGAACGTGCTTTAAACGTTAGAGATTCATGCATTAGAAATTATTCAACCTTTTCAAATATAATAAAAACATATTTATGAGTATAAAAGTTATCAAAATTATTTTTTTACGTAAATCAAGAATTGATTAACGTTAATAACTTTATGTACATAGTTTCAAAATTACTTTCCTTATGAATATATCAATACTCAATTAGAGTAAATCAAGAACTGATTGAGAACATAATTTTAATGATACAGATTAGTCAAGAATAATTATTGACGTTAATAACTTCATATATATATATATATATATTTTCAAATTTGACATAATAACATCAAGAATTAATTAATGTTCGAACCGATTAGTCGAGAAGTACCATGTTTCCATTTAATTTAGAGTGGACACGTGTCAACGAATGAGAACTGCCACCTGTCGAAAGTGTAGAGTGCCACTTTGAATTCTTTCTGCTTTAATCTCTTATTCTAGTGTGTATGTGTTCCTAAGGAAAAGACTCTCCAATCTTTCACTTTAAAGGATAGGAAAGGCAACGAAGTGGTGTTTCACTTCCCTTGATTTTAATTCAACTCTTAGTTTTAACCTGTTTAGAACTCAATTTTATTTAAAATTTTAAAATTTTAATGCTTAGTTTAGGAATGCATTTCAAAAGTGTTTTTGAAAAAAAAAAATTGGAGAGACATTAAAATTTTTAGATTTTATTGGCTTGTGCGAAACACTTTTTCTCTCAAAAAGCTGTTTATTTAGAAATGATTTTGTTCCCAAAGTGCTTTTGGAATTTGAAAGCCTAAATTTGATTTGTTTTAAATTTAAATTTTTGAAAAATAAAAAATAGTTTGAAAACTTAAATTGTGAAAGCTAGAAAAATTAAGAGAAGCAAATTTTTGATCACTGTTCATGCCAAAGTAAAATTTATTATTCATGCCAGAGAATTTTACTATTCATCACAGAGAACCTTCACTGTTCATTCGTCTTTTTCTTGCAGGGAATCTCCCTAGTTAATTTTTGTCTTTGTTAAAAAATTATCATCATTTTTTTTTATTTTTCCTAGTTCTGGTGATAGTTACTAAAGTTGTATCGTCTACAAGATCCACTGTTTTGATTGAAGATATTAAGGATTTCTCATCTTCTGATCCACAGTCCATTGAGCTGAGCATTTTAGCCATGAGTTTTTTTGTATTCCTTCTTGGTTTTGGCTTGAGCCAACATTGCACTAGTAGTCGATTTTGCTTGAAGGAATTTTGTTGTAGTTTGATCATTAAATTTTGGAGTCATATATTTCATCATTGCTTGAGCTAACATAATCTTGGATTTTTGTTGAAAAAATTATCCAAATACTTAGAGTCATATTTTTCATCATTAAATTTGTCCCACCATTTCGTTCTGAAATTTTAAACTAACACTGGAATCCCAACACGTGGATCCTATTCATAAGAGTAATTCTAGGAAACAATCCAAGAAATGCACAATTTTGAGAAAAAAATGGATGGTTCTGTAGGTGTGTCTTTGGTTCGATTCAGGCTAGAATTTGTTTAAAAACTTGGGCCATAAATTTTGAATTTGTTCTGATAGGATATCGAAAGATGATGGTCTATACCAGTTCCACCATTCTTGAAACCAATTTGGGAATTTGAATTGGGTACCTTGTTTAAAATATATGAGCCAGGAATGCCTCATATGTTGATTGTTAATTACAAATGCATTGTACCAGGCCATTTGGTAATCCCCATATGTGAAGTATGAGTGGTGGTTTATTTTGGTGGTAAATTTGGTTGGAAATTTCTTTGGAGAATTAGAGTTTTCACCCCAATCTCTTAGTCAAAGAATTTTAACTATTTGAGTTGTTGAATGGGTGAAAAAATTTGGATCTTTTGGGTCTATATAGTGTTTGAACAATACTAATCCAGTTTGAACATATATGTTTTCATAATACTACTGAGGTTTTTGAGAATCTAATGGCTTAAAAAGCCATCCATTGAAAATTTCTTTTACAAGAATATGTGGAGGTTTTTCTGAAAATTCTTCTTCAATAAAATTTCTCAAAACACTTATTTGGAAAATATTGTGAGGATTTTTGGGTAGCAGTCTATGAAGACACTACTTCTTTTGGGAAAACATCCTGGAGACATGTTTCTTTTCAAATATTTTTGAGAGATTTTTGTTTGTGTAAAACGATGTCTTTATTTTTTGAAATCTTTGTTGTTTCAACAACAATTTGTTTAAGAGGAATTTCCTGTTTTAATTGAGGAAAGGATAATGACACATCTGGGGATTGCAAAAACAGTTCTGTCCATTTTTTGATTTGTGAACTAATTTCATTTGGATCCTATGCATCTTGGAGTGATGAATTTTTGGAGGATTTTGATGAGGATGACGATCTATCATTTTTTACTTCAAGGCAAATTTCATACCATGACTTAATTGGTTAGGAATGAAAAAATGGAGGAATGGGTGGAGGAATAGGGGAATGGAATTCTATTAAGATACGTTATACAAGGTTGTTGAGTGCAAACAGTGATGTTCGAAGCTCCATGCCTTGTGGAGGGGACACTTCGGTGTTCTAGCATCAAAGTTAAGGAATGATGTCAACTAGATCGATAGAGTGACACCGTGACCACAGTTATCAGGTTCCATAGAGAAACACCGCGATAGCGGTCAGTAAAATCTATTGGGTGACACTACGACGACGGTAAGGTCCTACTGGGCGACACATTCAAAGAAGTCAAATGTGTAAAACCATAGCTCAACTATGGCAACCAATAGAGTATGCTGGGAGAGGAAACACGGGGTAGTCTGCCAATATGTTAAACATGGGGATATATTTTGTAAGACCATAGCTTGACTATGGTAGCATATGAAGTCCGCTGGGACACTAAACATGGGATAGTCCGCCGGGACAATAAACACAGGAAAGTTTGTCAAGATGTAAAACACGATGATCACAATTGGGAAGTCCGTAGTTTAATATACTAGAAGGGATGGCAAGGGTTAAAGTAGAGTTCACGATGTGAGTGGTGTGATAAGTCACAAAAATGAATGAGCTTGGTGAGTCTGAGGAACACTGACCACCGAGATAATGAGAGAATTTACAAAAGACAATAATGAGTGAGACCAAGGATACGTCTGAATCCAGTTAGGGTGAAAAGAGGAAGAGACTCCTTAGATAAGGAGGTATGCATAATGTAAGTCAAACGAGTCTGCTAGGGAAGCTGTGAATCTCAAATGATTTAAGTAGACACGGAATAGGATATAATAGGATGCAGTCATAATTTGTAAGATGAAAAAAAAGTCAATCGAAAGTTTGATTTCGTCAATAAAAGTCATTTGTGGGTGGAAATGTTTGCTCAAGGCTGAATGGCCAGTAAGAGAATAGTGGGAAGCGACGGTCTGTCAAGACATGAAGAATTGTAATGGTCTTGTTGATCTACCAAAGTTAGGAACTACATGTCTAATGAAGCCTCTTTAAGGAATTGACTGAGAAAACGAGTGATATGGTACTCTGTTGTGGGCACTAGTGCTTCAAGGTAGTGAGGATTTGATATTCTGGTAAAGACCGTAGTTATGACAATTACTTTGGTAGTCGCCAAGTGTTGCTAGCCAAAAGTAATGAATGCTAGTATTAGGGATACAAAATAATGAGACAAGGTTAGGGGATGAAACCCAAGAGTGGACATGGTCAGGACCAAACTAGGGTTTAAGGCCTCCAATAAATGGCTTAGAGTGCCTAAGGTAGTGGCCTTGTCACTATGATCGTAAATTCTTCTATGAAATTCAAAGAGTTTAATTCTGAGCCAGAAATATCAATTACTTAAGGTTTATGCAATCTTACATGGATTTAATGTATAGATTCTCACTAAGTTCTCCCGAACTTATAAAATTTGTAGCTTGAATATAGGTTAGATAAATACTTGGAAAAATCAAGAGGGACCAAGCTAGACTTCGCCAAAGTTCAGTGGTGCACAATAGTTATTCTTGTGAATAGAGGGGCACCTGTAGAGGCCTCGCCTTAGGGCTTAATTTGATTATATCCGTTTTCAAGTGTTAATCTACAGATTGTAAATAGATGTTGGTATCAAAGTTGTAAGAATTATTAACCAGTTTCGTACAAGTTTTAATAGTACTTAGATTTTCAAAATTTTAAGTTGGTAAAGCTTGTAAATAAATCAGAAACAAAAGTATCACCTTAAATCATTTGGATTAGTGTAGCATCTGATACTCGAACCTGGCGATCAAGTTGAGTATAGGGTGTTACCCTCCTCACCACTTAATAAGGGAACTCATCAAAATCTTCCCCTTCCTTTAGTCACTCAACCACTTCTTCCTCATAGATCTCATAAATCTAATGTCAAATTTAGTAGTCATTTTGGAATATTTTCGCACTTAATGAGTTTGTTTCTTGGCATTTTATAATTAATTATTGCATTTTTAGTATTAATAGGTTAGGAATGAAATATTCATAAAATAAACATTTTTATACATTTTCTGTCCTTTCGATGACTGATAAGGCTGACTCGAGCCTCGTGAGTGACTAATGGGCTATTTAAGTGTGTAGGATACCAATCCAGGTCCAAGAATACAAGCGATGATGATTAGGCTGCAAGACAAGGGAGCCCAATAGAACAACGAAGTTGCCAAGTTCGAGAAAATACTTGTTGTCGTGACGAGGAGTTTCCTCTCGTCATGATGATGTGATGAAGATAGGAAGGATTTAACGGTGATGAATTTGTGACGAGGAGTCCTCCCATGTCATGACGACCATAGCATTTATCAGAATATTGTATTAATTAGTATCTAAGTGTATCTATGTTTGAGTTGCCACTAAGTAGTCCGTTGCCTATATATGCAACCTTAGGTTCACCGGAATTGGTGTGTACTTTTAGACAGACAATTTTTCTTATTCAGTTTTCTTTGTATTTCTTTTTATTTTCATTTAGTCGAAACTTTTCTATTTCGATGTGAAGACAATTAGAAGCAGATATGGCTCTGAATTCGTGCTTCAATATATTTACTCATAAGAATTCTCTTATATCTTCTCTTCTATTTGTTTATTTATATTTTGTCGATATGGCTAATTAATCATTGTATAAATATCCGAATAGATTATTGTGCTTTACTTATATCTTGCATGATTCTATTATTAAACTAATTTATTGGTTAAGTAATTATTTATCTGAAATTGGTTGTTTATTCAAAAGTACTTAGTATATTAGGGAATGATGCCCCTAATAGAATATCGAGACAGGTCAGACCGGTAGAGTTTCTTGTTGTGTATACCTTGTGCCAAGCGATGAGATAGGAAAGGTATGTGTATGCCTAGGAAGGGACCGGAAAGGTGACTTAGACGGTAATCCTTAGTGAAGATGAGGCTGGGAGGGTATTATTAGCTAAGGGTTATAAATAACTCAATCGAGGATACTTAATTATTGAATTATATAATTAGGGATTTAACCAGTCATAAGCTGGAGGCTCGCATTGTCAACACTAGGAATAGAAAATTCACTTAGGTTAATAAATTTAATTAGTTTAATTAAGATTTTAATTTGGATTAACACTACAAATTCATGACTCAGCTAGATTAGTACTTATTTTCTATAATTAATTTAATAATAATTTCTCCAATCTGCAATCCATTGGGTACAATCTTTGGAATACTTACCGGTGTTTCGTTGTAACACCTATATTACAATTTGACTCTTACGCTTGCAGATAATGCCGAATTAATTATATATATTTGGTGTGATATTTATATTATAAACGATAACATGTTTATAGGCAATCAAGTTGTTGGTGTCGTTGCCGGGGATGGCGACGGTGAAATTTTTATTAGATTGATTACTGTAAAATAATATTAATCAAAAGACGAATGAGATATATAGTGTTTTAATTTTTTGTAAATAATTAAATATTTTTAATTTTAATTTTTGTAGTTAACTAATTTTTTTTAATATTTTTATTTACCTTTTCGATTATAAGATTTAATCATGAATATTGATTTTTATAGGTCAGTTTATGAACTATCCAAATCGAGTTGGTTGTACAGAAATTCGACAAACTCATGGTCCTGATTACAAAAATGAGCAGTCTAAGTGTTCGAACAAACTCCCACCTAAGTCGAGAAAGTATACATTCGAGAGGGATGGAAATTCAACGAACCCATGGATTGAAGACGAAGTATACGAGGAGAGAGTATATGATCAATAGGAGATTGTGGAGAACCAAAGATCGCTTAAGATAGAACTACTTCAATGAAGAAACGAAACAATAGAAGAGATACATGAGTGGCCTTTAGGGACATCAGAATATCTAATCAATACTCTTTTTTATTTGTATGACTATATGTAACACCCATACCCCGGTCTGGTCGTCTGACCCGAGTTACGGAGTGCTACAATCATAACCGAAATACAACACATTCAATTCACATTGATGATCTCTATTAAACATAGAACACTTCTTAAATGCTTAATTAAAACTCAAATTTAATAAAATTTATCCAAACATAGTCAATTCAATTTATGATTAACGAAACGTAATTTCCTATAATATATATGAGCTTATGTAAGCTCAAATACCATCTAGAATTTAACTAGGACTAATTTGCAGCATTCTAAAAATTTTAGTTCAATTATAAATCAAGACAATTTAAAGCTCAATTTAATCATCATAAATCAATATTCAATCATTATTCATAGCATATATGTGAAAACATAACTTAAATCTGGTCAACGAGACCTTAAAAATAGTTTAGAAACAAACAAGGAGTAATCTGAAATAAAACTAAAAAACGTGAAAATTTTTGAAAACAAGGGTCACACGGCTGTGTGACCAAGCCGTATGGCTTAAGAACATGGTCGTGTGGCCCAATAGTGTACCATTCAAAGTTAGGGGCACTCGGCTGTGTCTCCAGGCCGTGTAATAGCTTGATACCTATGGAAAAACCTGCACTTAAAATCAATAACACACGGCCATGTGAGGAGGCTGTATGTGGCACACGACCGTGTGGCAAACTCAGTCCCTGGCCATGTACACCAAAAATGGCTTCAAAAAAATTTATTTTCTAACACCATTTCTTAGGTATCAACCCACCATTTCTAACCATTTTCACATATTCAAAACAAATTCGGACATGTCAAAAACATACCAAAAACATTCAACCTAAGTGTCTAACCAATGTACCCTAATTGGTACCACAATTTAAACATTTAGAATCCAAATCACATACATCATTTCCCAAATCGCAAAAGAAGTATCTATCAAGCGTTTCATAACCTTAAGCAACAATCAAAACCAAACTTACAAAGGCATGAATCTTACCACTTATATACATGTGGTCAAAACATACCGAAAGAGCCAAATAACATAACCACAACATCACATAACGAAACATGAAATAACATGTCTAATAACAAATGAATTTAATCTTCTAGTACATGCCACTTACAACCTCAATCAAAATAATTACAAATTATACCAAGTCAATAAACGGATAGTGTGAGCTCCGGCTTGAGCTTCCAACCGACATAAACTTCTGACAATCTACAAGAAAACAAAGACAACGGATGTAAACAAATCTTTGCTTAGTAAGTTCGTATTTAACTTAAACTGTAACTTACTATAGAGGTTGTAATTTAAACATTTGCAATTAAAATTCTTAAACAAGATCATGAGTTCATTATTAAGGTATACATATCATGAGTCTCACAAGGTTAGTGAGTTCACATATACTGAATCTTATAACTTTATCATGTCATAAAACATATATAGGTAAACACATATGATATACCATTCATTCAACATTTATTCATTTAGCAACTCACGTTTCCAATTTAAGTGTTCTTTTCAAATGTCCCTATTTTACATATCTATCTATATAATCATTTCATATAACACTTCATATAATTATTTCCATATAACCAATTTATATAATTATTTCGTTTATCTATTTTTGTATAACTGATTCATATAACTATTCTGTATATCTATTTCTATATAACCAATTCTTACAACCATTTCACATAACCATCTCGTATAACCAATTCATATAACCATCCGTCATCTGATACATATTACCTAAATAACAATTGTTCAAAGGATGCCAGAGCGTCTTTCAGCCATGGTCTTATTTATTTCTAACATAATGCCATAGTGTTTTTCAACTATGGTCTTATTCATTTCTAGTCATGTTGTCATAATGTCTTTCAACTATGGTCTTATTTATTTCCCGTCATATTGCCATAGTGTCTTTCAAATATGGCCTTATTCATTTCCGATCTATTGCCATAGTTTCTTTCAAATACGATCTTGTTTATTTCCAATCTTTTGCCATATTGTCTTTTAACTATGGTCATATTTATTTCCGATCTATTACCATAGTGTCTTTCAACTATGGTTTTATTTGTCTGAATCGTGATGCCATAGCGTATTTCAGCTATAGCCATACTCTTTTTTTTTTCAATCCAATGAACTCATTCACCACTTTTATAGATAGGTATTAAATCACAAACAACAACTATTTAATTTAACCAAATTATGAACTTACCTAGACAAAAACAATTCCGAAAACAAGGTCGACAACTAATCCGTTAATTTAGTTGTTTTCATGATTCGAGTCCGATTGTATCATTTTCTTGATCTAAATAAATTTTTCATTCAATTAATCCATTTAAAACAATTTAAACCATTCAAATTATGCATATAAGCCCTTTTATTATGATCTTATACTTTTATCCTAAACTTTTACCTTTTATTCAATTTAGTACCTAAACTCGAAACTTTAAAATTTATCACAATTTCACAAATGTTCATGATAGCGAATTTCCTCTTATACTAATACAACCCATAATTATTCAAAATTCTCAATAATTTCATTTCAAATTTAATATTTTATCAATTTAATCCTTTAACTAAAAACTAACTAACATTACTTTACAAAATAGTCCTAATCAACCATCAATGATAAGTTTCAAAATCTTTAATAGTTTTATGAAATGGTTCCTGGATTAGTTAGATTAAACTACAACGATCTCAAAAGCATAAAAATTATGAAAAACAGGTTAAAAAAATAATTACATGCACCCAATTAAAGCTTGGCCGAAGCTTTTGTTTATTTGGCTATGGTGTTTCGGTACAAACATAAAGAAAAGGAGGAAAATGATGCTTATGTTTCTTTATTTTGTTTTTATCTTTCAATATTATTATATCATATATTTAATTTTAAAATAAAACATTTTAATCATATAATTACATATCTTTCCATCCACTAACCGACCATTATAGTAATTATGGTAGAATTGCATTTAAAACCTTCATTTTATACTTTTATAACCATTTAATACAAATAAACCTATAGTGATCAATTTTGCAATTTTACAATTCAGTCCTTTTTACTTAATTAACCTATCAAATCACCGAAATTTTTGGGCCAAATTTCAATACACCTATATAATCACTCCGTAAATATTTAATAAAAATATTTAATAGTAATAGATTTTTACGATAAAGTTGTCATGACTTCACGAAATTAGAATTGGGTTGAGAAAATTATTTAATTAGAAAATTAATTAATTTCATTAAATTTATTTAATAAATAATATTTCGTTTGGGAAATAGAAAGAAATGTATTAAGTCGGATTAAATTATAAATTGCTGGGTTAAAAGCCCAAAAAGCACATATAATTGAACCCAACACATGAGAGATCCAAATTTCCTCATAATATATGAGGGGCGGGAACCTTAGTATATGTAACTAGGGTGTGCCGCCCCCTCTTCTAGTTAAGCTAGGAGACTAGTTTTTCTATCAAATAAATATTATTTGTATTCTATTAATTCAACTAGGATTCTTCTACCTCTCCCCATAAATAGATGACACTGGTAGAGCTAAAAACAAAAAAAAATTAAGATATTGTTATTCTTCCTAGAAATAGTGAAAATTTATTTTCTAAATATAAATTCTATTTTTTGGGAATAACAATTCTACCGATTTATAATGAGACAAAATTACTTTCCTACTAAAAGAAAGAAATTATTTTCGGTTCTGTGTTTGATTCGTGATTTTTTGAGCCCACACTCGAAGTGATTCATGGTACGAGAATAGTGGAGAACATCTAGGATATGTCTCGCACAAAGCACAGGTACTTTTCGAGAAAAATTTATTACTATAAATATTGCAAACCTGCTTAGTTTTCAAAATTTTAATTTTCTGCAATGACAAAAAATCGTTTTTAAATCCGGATTTTTCCAACACAAGGAACATAGTATGGCAATTTATAGAAAAGATGGATTTAAACCGAATTATAACCTACATGGCTAAAATGAAATAACACTAAATTCACAAATCCAATAATCAAGAAAAGCACAGCATTTCATTAACATCCATGTCAACTGATTAATTCTTGAATTAAGGATCTAAACTGTCTAAAATTCTATTTGGTGCAATTTTATCTCTCAATCACCATTTTACCCAATTAAGAGATTTAGTCCAATTTACCTTTCAACGTTACTAAACTAATTCGAGATAAACAAATTTATACTCGATAAGGTCTCCTCTCGGTCTCACTTATCGAATTATTCCCATGGATTCGTAAATTCTAGGTTTGTATGTCCACTCGATTTAATCTAATTTTTATGATCTAGTCCTTAAACCCAAAATTAATCAATCGACACTTCAATTAATAACCACAATAAAATTTATTTTATATCCATCACCAATTTATAGGACCTAATCAATATCATGCTAAATTGAACAATCAAATAATACAAAAGAGATAAGAGTCGAAAAATGCTTAGTAATTTTAGAGAAATCCTTGAATTGATTGATGAGAAGTATGATGAATCTTGGGGTTCTTCAGCCCAATTACCATATTGCAAATTTGAATAACAAAAGTTTTTAAGGTTTATTAAATTTCTAATGCAAATCCCAAAAGGTGAAAAAAGATCCCTGTAATTTTTGGGCTAAAAAGAGTAAAGTGTAGAAAAATATAAAAGAGAATTTTAAACCTAAGCGTATAAGAGAAATCCCTAAGAAACCTAAATGATTGAATGATGTCCTTTTTTTGTGATAAAGTTACTTAAATAGCCTAACACAAATTCACCTAAAAATGACAAAATTGCCCATTAATGTTCAATGGCTTAAGCTTGGTTAAACATCAATTTGGCCCTGCTGAATTTCACTCGCCTAACCTTGATGTCGCGACACCCAACCTTTGGTGTCATGACATCCTCGATAGTTAGCTTCAGAGGTTGTTGGGGAGCTTCATTGTTATGGCTATGAGCTTTTAGTGTCGGGACTTCATACACAAGTGACCTAGCTTCCTCAATTTGATGTTTGGGCTTAGGGTTGTGACCTTGGTGGCTTGGAGTTACGACCATAGAGGTCGGTGTTGTAACATGTCACACACCAAATTTTTAGATGTTTTAAGGAGCAAATGAACCTATCTATTCAGTTTGAACCAATATATATAATAAAATTTTGTTCAACTCATTTCCTCAATGAGAAACTGAGTCGGGTTTAAGTCTCGATTTAACTCTCTAGTTATCTACCAGTTTTTGATTGGAGCTAAATAGTTAAGTTCAAAGAAGGAAGTGGGGACATGGATCCTATGAGGACTTGAGGAGGCCGACCAACAATTGGGACAATTAGTTGTTCGCTAAACTAAAGGTAGTAACTAGATGATTGATTTTTATATTGGGGTAGCTAAGGGTTATTATGATTAATAATGGCTTAAGCAGGGTTAGTGGGCTGCATGAAAAGTGATAAGGTGGTTGGTTCGCTTAGGTGGAAAATATAAAAATATTAAAAAAAAGGACGAAGAGGTGACCGAGGGTAAGAACTTGGTTTTATTATTTCCTTCTTGGTTCTGCTAGAAAATAGTTGATTGGAAGCGGACTTGGTGTCAAATGCATAGAGGGAAAAACCATGGTTTTATCTATTCAGGAAGCTAAAATTTTCAAGTAACTTGCTAAAGAAGAAGTAGAGGGCTGCAACAAAAAGAAAGGGACCAATTGAAGCTAGGAGTAGTTGGAAAATTTTGGTGAGTTTGTTGATCTTTAAATTTTCTTTACATTTATAAATGTAAAATTTTACAGGTTTGATTTGTATGGAAAAATTTTGAGTTGAATTGTTAGTTCAATTGGTTGTTTCCTTTATGTGCGACTACTGTCCAAATTAAGGAAAGTTACTATGGTGCAAATCGATGAGGTTAATGGCAACTGTCTTAATGTTTGTAAATGTTGTTTTAATTTCTGTAAATGTTTATTTTTAAGTTGTTCGAATATGGAGAATGGCTGTTGTCTTAATGTCTTTAAATGTGTATTTTTATGTTGTCTGAATGTGGAGAATAGCTGCAATCTTAATGTTTTTAAATGTGTATTTTTATATTGTCTTAATGTTGAATAATGGATGTTGTCTTAATGGCTTCAAATGTTCATTTTTGTGCTGCAAATGCTGAATAATTGATGATGTTCAAATGAATTTTAATGCCTTACTAGGCTGTATTGTGGTGAATTCTAATGTTGTCCAAATCAATTCCTAATTCATTATGAGCTTTGATGTTTAAACTAAGTGTTACAAATCTTATTATTCTTGATTGTGTGAAATCAAATGGTTTTGAGGAGGTACAGTTGGCTATCAAAGGGAGTCCTTCAAATTTTCGATTATAATAAAGAAAATGGCTTTGTGAAGGTTCCGTTGCCTAACGAAAAGAGCTTACGGGCCTGTGATTATTTAATAATATGGCTTTGTAGAGGTTCAATTGGATGATAAAATGGCTTCATTGAATCTCGATTGTTTAATTGATGGTAGGTTGATTATTTAGAAGGCCTTACGGGGGATCTTTTAAAAGAATATTTTTACCTTCCAATTTGTTGAAAAAGAAATTATTGGTGTTAGATATCGAATGGGGATAACATTGTCTTGACTGATTAAAAATTTTGTTCTGTATAAGAGAATGTTTCTTTATATTTTATTAAGATGGTCAAACTTACCTCATTGAGATTATGCATTGACTACCATAAAAAATAAGTATCTATTGCCTCGTATTGATGACTTGTTTGATCAGTTGAAAGGTGTCACCGTGTTTTCAATGATTGATCTTCGTTCTGGTTATTATCAATTACGAGTGAAAGACTCGGATGTGCCGAAAATAGCATTCAGAACCAGGTAAAAACATTATGAATTTCTTGTGATGTTGTTTGGTTTAACAAATGCACTTGCTGTATTTATGGATCTAATGAACAAAATTTTTAGACCGTATTTAGACAGATTTGTGGTGGTGTTTATTAATGATATTTTGATATATTCCCGAGATGAGACTAAACATGATGAGCATTTGAGAATTTTTTTGCAAACTTTGCGTGAAAAAAATTGTATGCTAAATTTAGCAAATGTGAATCTTGGCTTCAAGAAGTTGGTTTTCTTGGACATATAGTATCTGCTGAAGGCATTAGAGTTGACCCGAATAAAATTTCAGCTATTGTTAACTAGAAACTATCGAAAAATGTATCTGAAGTCAGAAGTTTTCTATTATTAGCTAGTTATTACCGGAGATTTGTAAAAGGATTTTCGATGATAGTTACACCAATGACTCGGCTATTATAGAAAGATGTGAAATTCTAATGGTCTAATAAGTGTCAGCAAAGTTTTCATCGGTTGAAAGCTTTGTTAACTAAAGCACCAGTTCTAGTTCAGCTTGAATTGGGTAAGGAATTTGTGATTTACAGTGATGCATCATTAAACGGATTAGGTTGTGTTTTGATGCAAGAAGGTAAAGTAATAGCCTATGCTTCTAGACAGTTTAAACCACATGAAAGGAATTACCCGATACATGATTTAGAATTGGCAGCTATTGTATTTGCGCTAAAAATTTGGCGACATTATTTATTCGATGAAAAGTGTTATATATTTATCGATCATAAAAGCTTAAAGTATCTAATGTCGCAAAAATATTTGAATCTGAGATAGCGTAGGTGGCTTGAATTGTTGAAAGACTGTGACATGGTTTTCGATTATCATCCGGGAAAACCAAATGTGGTTGCAAATGCTCTGATTAGAAAGTCTCTGTTGGCTTTGCGAGCAATGAATACCCGATTGTCATTGTCTGATGATGGTTCAATCTTAGTTGAACTAAAAGCTACACTGATGTTTCTACAACAGATCTGCAGAGCTTAGAAAAGTGATAATGATTTGCAAGCTAAACGGGTACAGTGTAAATCGACTTTTGATTCAGAATTTCAAATAGGACCCGATGACTATCTGTTATTCAGAGGCAAAGTTTGTATTCCGAAGAATTCAGGGCTTGTACAAAAGATTTTATATGAAGCTCACAATGGTACTATGTCTATTCACCTGGAGAGTAAAAAAATGTACAATGATCTGAAACATATGTACTAGTGGCCGAGAATGAAACATTATATTCCTAAATTTGTATTTAGATATTTGATATGTCAGCAAGTTAAAGCTTAACATCAGGTACCTTCAAGATTATTACAACCAATGATGATACCTAAATGGAAATGGGAAAGAGTTACTATAGATTTTGAACCGGGGTTACCCCGATCTCCGAAAAGAAAAGATGTCATTTGGGTTATCGTCGATCGTTTGACAAAGTCTGCACATTTCATTGTGATACATATGGATTTCTTTCTGGACAGATTGACTGCGTTAGATGTTTCTGAGATTCTCAGATTGCTTGGAGTCCCAATCTCCATTATTTTAGATAGAGATCTGCGTTTCACATCCCAATTTTGGAACAAGTTACCAAGAGCTTTGGGTACGCAGTTACATTTTAGTACCGCGTTTCATCCTTAGATTGATGGTCAATCTGAACGGGTGATTCAGATTCTTGAAGATATGCTTCGGTCTGTGTATTAGAATTCGAAGGCAATTAGGAAAAATATCTACCATTAGTTGAATTCGCATATAATAATAGTCCTCAGTCAAGAATAAAGATGGAACCGTACGAGACTCTATATGGTCGTAGATGTAGAACTTTGTTGTATTGGACTGAGCTCAGTGAGAAAAAGATATACAGAGTTGATTTGATTCGCGAGACTAAAAAAGGGTGAAAATGATCCAAGATAGCTTTAAAGGAGCTTCTGATCTTCAGAAATTTATGCGTATCTTAAACGTAAAGAGATAGCATTTCAAGTTGGCGAAAAAGTATTTCTGAAAGTTTCACCTTGGAAGAAAGCTCATCGGTTTGGTCGTAAAGGAAAATTGAGTCTACAATTTATCTGACCGTATGAAATTGTTGAAAGAATCGAACCTGTTGTGTACCGATTAACTCTCCCTCTAGAACTTGACAGAATTCACTATGTTTTTCATGTGTCTATGTTATGATGGTATCAGTCAGACCCTTCACATGTTATATCTCTGACTGATATTGAGATTCAACTTGACAAGACTTACAGTGAAGAAACGATCAAAATCCTAGCATATGAGGTGAAAGAATTAAGAAATAAAAAGGTAGCTTTGGTAAAAGTCCTCTGGCAATGACACTAAATAGAAGAAGCTACATGGGGATCGGAGCAAACTATGAGAAAGCAATACCTGATCCTTTTTACTGGTAAGATTTTTGAGGACGAAAAATCTTTTAGGGGGAGAGTTGTAACAACCTGTTTTCAGTTAAATCAGAACAATGGTTTTGGAACCACAAATCTGAATCCAGAAGAAAAAAATTATTTTAATATTATTTCATGGTCTGCATTAAGATTTAAATATCGTATGAAAATTTCGTTTGGGAATTTTTACCAATTACATGTTTAATTTGATGAAAATGACCAAATTGCATAGAATGCAAAAGTTGAATTCTACTAGATAAAGGGATCAAATAGCTATGGAATTCAAAATTTGAGGTCCTTTTATGGCAAATTTACCAATTAGTGGAGCTAGTAGATAAGTATGGTGATTTATCATTGGAAAATTCAATAAAGAAAATGATGAAATTGGAAAGTAAAAGATAAAAAGATGATAAATACTAAAATAAAACAAAATATCATCATTTTATCATCTTTCCTAACACAAAAATATGGAAACCCTAGCCATGGAAACCTAAGTCCAAGTAAGCTTATTTTGCTTAATTGGGTAAGTATTCTTGTAAAATTTTTAATAATTTTTATGTTTTCGAGATCGTAATAGCTTAATCTAGCTATCTCGGGGATTAATTTGCAAAATTATCAAAGTAATAGGGTTTTTCCATGGATGAGTATGCATGAAATATGAAGTTTTATGGTAGAAAATGAAATGTTGTTGATAGATAAATAACTTTTGTAAAGAGATTTTGATGAAATTATGATTTAGGGACTAAATTGAAAAGATGTAAAATTCATGGAAAAATTCCAAATTTTGTGACATACATAGGCTGCTATTGTTACATATAAAAATTGGCTAGGCTTGGACCAAGGATTAAATTGCATGAATTTCATTTTCCAAGCCTAGGGATGAAATTGTAATTAATCAAAAGTATAGGAGGAAAATAGTAATTTTGCCAAAAATGTGTATTGGATTGAATTGAATTTGAATTGTATTAAATTGAGTTAAATTTGTTCATATAGATCCAGATAGACCAAATACGCTGTTAGATCGTAAAAAAAAGAAAGTAACGAATTAGTAGCTTTTGTGTACACGAACATTGTCATGGTAAGTTTGTGTAAATAAATTGAATATTTATATGTTTGAATTGAATATTATGTATGTGAAATGCATAAAATTTTCATGTATTAGAATGGATCACATATCCGATAATGGCTGAACAAATGAAATTCGATGGATACAGGGTTCTCAAATTGGTTGTGGTCCTACATATGTTGCGGACACACCACAGCTTGCAAGTGTGTCCCGATAATAGCTCTCATGAGCATCCTGATATTGGCTCTTTTGAGCATCCTAATATATGACTCTCACGAGCTTCTCGCTAATAGCTCTTTGGTGCATCCCGATTGGTTGTGATCTTGCATGTGTTGCGGACACACCGCAGCTCTTATAAGCGTCCGAATATATGGCTTTACAGAGCTTCCCGATTAATGGCTCTTTCATAAGCTTCTCGACTAATGGCTCTCCGGAGCTTCTTGATATTGGCTCGCATGAGCTTCCCGAATATGGCTTTTATAAGCTTCCCGTTACATGGCTCACATGAGCTCTTATGAGCATTCCTGAATCTGAATTAACAAATAATACATGAATTAACGGATTATAGTTTCGTACACTTCGTGTGTACTACCCTTGTATCCATCGATATTTTAAAAGAATTCAACGGCCAAAGTTCTAGTATGAGATAACATGGATTCGAAATGAAGCATTACCCGAATATGTCTGAAATACATGGAAATGATTTGAACATGTTACATGGACACATGATGTGGAAAATTTATGTATATGGCAATTTGATTATTATTGAGCTCATATATGTTTCTTGATATTTCTATGAAATACATGACTAACATGGTTGATGAGGATATGTGTTAGGCAATTGGTCAAATTGGTTTGAGTGTATTTAGTTTGTTTACTTTAAATGATAAATGGTAAGTTAAATTTCATGTTATACGGACTTACTAAGCTTAAAAGCTTACTCTGTATTATTTTTTTGTTTTATAGTAATTTGGAAGCTCATAGGGTTGCAAGCTTGGAGAAGATATCTCACACTATCCTTCAGCTCATTTCGGTATATATAGTAAACTAACTTTGGTTATAATGGCATGTATAGGTAATTTGGTCATTGATGGCATGTAGATATTTTGGTTGTAACTAGCCATTGGAATGGCTTGTGGCAAACATGTTTTGTTGTGTATATAAAAGGCTATATCATGTTTGATGTGAGTGTTCGGTATTGGTTTGTGAATGTGTTAAAGTGTTAATGTAGGTGGAAGGCAAGTTTGGGTGAGAAATGTAGCTTGGAAATGGCCTATTTTCGCCCACACGGGTAGAGATACGAGCGTGTGTCTCAACCGTGTGTGACACACGGCCTAGCACATGAGCGTGTATGTTGGCCGTGTGTCCCCAGCATCTTTAAAATTTCAAAACAGAATGCTTAAAATTTCTCACACGGCCTAACACACGGGCGTGTAGCTTGGCCGTGTGACTCCTGCTTCTTTTTATATGCAAGTTTTTATGTTCACACGGCCTAGCACACGGGCGTGTGGCTTGGCTGTGTGACCCAAGTCAGTGAGCTCCTAAGTTTGGACACGGGCTGGGACACGGCCATGTGCCCTTATTTCAAATTCCCACACGGCCTGGCCACACGGGCGTGTGTCCCCTACACCTAGGCAAAAATTTGATATTTTTCTAAAAATATTTCTAAGTACTCGGTTTAGTCCCAACTTGCTTCTAATGTATGTTTTGGGCCTCGAGAGCTTATATAAGGGACATAATGGTTGATTTCTGATATGAATGCTAAATAATATGGAATGTCTGTTATATGTTTTGTACATTTCGGTAATTCTCCGTAACCCTATTTCGATGACAAATATGGGTTAGGGGTGTTACACTGTGACATTCTTGTGAGCCTTGTTCTTTTGCATTTTGTAATATGTACTCTTCGAGGCAAAGATGAAAGCTTGACCAACTTTTGATTCTTATACAAATATTTGTAATCAAACATTATGCATATATGATTTTGGTAAATATCATGGATTGAGTGAATGATATATAAAATGTTTAGGCATGAATTAAGTGTTTTGATAATTGTTTTCTTGATGGATAGATGTATGTTTGGTGACTTGAATATTTACTTTGACTTCAGCTATAAAAGTAATATTTGAGTTGCTGTTATGTATCCGTAACAGTTCCATTTTGTATTGTAGAATTGCTTAGCTTAGTTCTGGTGATCCGAATAGGTTAAGGGTGTCACACGACTTCCATAACTTGGTGTCAAGACCTCGAAGACAACCCACTTAGATTGTGATTTGTTGAAGTCCAACTCCTTGAGTGATGATGGAGGCATTGGTGTCGCGACACTAAGTCAGTAGTGTCACAACCTTGGCAACAATGGAAGCCCTTCTTCAAATTTTTGCCTCAACCACATTCCTGCACAAGCTAAATTCAACCATTAAACACCCACTGGCATAACTTTGCCACTTTGATACTAACTAGCAAGAAAATGCAATAAAAACTAGCATCTAACATAAAATCTAATAATTAACAAAAGGACTAAAAAATTCATAAAACACTTGAGAACAAGGTAAGTGTCTAAATAGCTTAATTTGACATATCAAATTATGGTAGATTAACACTACACTTTGATATTTTGGCCCAGGAAACTTGGCCCTGTATTTGACCATGTTTGGTCTCAAATCAGCCTATGTGAAGATGCTTAAGTTCATTTTTAGACCATGATGATTTGAAAAATTTTGGTTATTGTGCTTCATATATTTTGAACTCAAAATTGATTGTTTAAGATTGATATGTTTTCATTTTTAGTCACTCCGATGAAAGATGTGACACTCTATATCTGATCATCTTTCAGGTTGAGTGTAGGATGATACAAAAGTCCTCGACCTAACAAGGAATTTTAGCACGAATAGGCTAGAGAAAATTAATATGAAAAACATTTATCAAATGTTTAAATTTAGTGTTGAGAGCTTGAGGAAATCGGTCATGATTTAAGGTTAGTGGATTAGGTAAACGGTTAAGTTGGGTTGGGTTTTGAGTGTATTTATAAGGAAATTAAAGCTAGACCTAGATATAAATGTCAAGGTCATGTTTAATTTGTACGAGAATCTATCAAAATCAATGATAAAGAAGTTTAATTTTGACACTTATAAGTGTTGAGGTGATGATAATGTGATTACATATTTTCAAAATCCCATTAAAACCTCTACCAAATCAGCTTGATCTCAACAAATAAAGATTTTGAGGTCTGAGCTAATACATCCACGAAACCTCGATAACTTTTTAATATTAAGATAATTTAATATTAAAAAAGACATATTTTGAGAAATAATCTTCAAACATTAGTATTTTGGAAAATAGTAAAAAACAACAATATTTATAAACTAGTTTTCTTACTCATGTTATGAATAGACTTTTTAGTGTATAAATAAGTTATAATCCAAAGAGCTATGAAAATCTGTCAAAATTTAAATATAATTATAATTTAGCACCCTACACCCGACCCAATCACCAAGTCCGGGTATTGGATGATACAAAGACCCGAATAAATTTTGGATTCAAATCTTGATACATTCTTAAATGTTAAAATTACACATTAAACTATTTTAAGAAACATATCTTCTAAAAGTAATTGCATTACATTCTTTGCAGTATTTACAATTCTAAATTTACAATTTAATTTTTTTCTTCGACTTAATCTCCGAGGCGTGGCCTCAAAGGGAGCCCCTTTATACACATAAACGACATTCACCCCCATCCCACAAACTAGTAGTGTCTGGCTTGGTTCCTGTAACAACCTATACCTAGTCTTATTGCCAGATTCAAGCTATAAGAGATTACAACTATTAAACATTAACATCATTCACAATTTTAATAAAAAATAACTAAATAATTCATTTATAATCATTTCCATACTATTGAATCAAAACAAGATCTAATTTGAGCTTACGAAACATTTAAAACAAACCGAGAACAGTTCTAGATTAAAATGAAGATTTTAGAAAATTTTGAGCAAAAAGTGAAAATAGGGGTCAGATGGGCTAGGATTTGTCACATAGGCATCTGACCTTTGTTTTTACTTTTTACTCAAAATTTTCTAAAAGTTTCGTTTCAACCCAGAATTGTTCCCAGTTTGTTTTAAATGTTTCGTAAGCTCGAATTAGGTCTCGTTTTGATTGAATAGCATAGAAATGAATATGAATGAATTATTTAGTTATTTTTTATTAAAATTTTAAATGATGTTAAAGTCTTATATCCTATAGCTCAGACTTGGTATAGGGTGTTACATTTAGTGGTATCATAGCTACAGTTTAGTCGATTCTAGGACTAACGTAGTGTGTATGAAGTCTATAATATACATGCCATATATACTTGTGATAGTGTGATGTTTTTCATCTAATCTAACTTTTTATTTGTAGATACAAAATGTCGGTCGAATCAAATAATGCCACTGTAAACGAAGCTGGAAGTAATGTACAGGATTCCAATCAAGAGGCGAGTCAAAGTATGACATTTCCAAAATCTTTCGCTAGTGAAATGAAAAATGTTTTTTCACGGTATGATGAATCAATGGTTTAGTGATTTTATGAGAGCCAATCCTATGGTTCCGCAACCTCCACCCCCAACTGTGCCTCCTCCGACACCCACATGTCTTCAACACACTACACCTACAATGGTTCATCAAACCCTATTGATAAAATCCATAAGTGTAGACCTGAAGAATTTAGAGGTAAAGTTGATGATGATTCTGCCAGATCTGAATATTAGCTTGAGATTACATATAGAGCCTTTGCATATTTAATGTTCACCCAAAGATAGTTTCAAATGTGCAATTTCATTATTGAATGATGAAGCTTACTCGCGGTGGTGTATGTTGATAGTTATGGTTTCAAATGATCGGTTTACTTAGGATTTCTTTCAGACGAAATTGAGGAAGAAGTATGTTAGTCGTTTATATTTAGAGAAGAAAAAGAAAGAGTCTCTTGAGTTGAAACAAGAACACCAGTCTGTAGCAGAGTACGAACGGGAATTTGTTAGCTTAAGTAAATATGCTCAAAATATTGTCGCGGCTAAAGAGTAAATGTGTACTCGACTTGAAGATGGGTTGAATGATGAAATCCAAATGTTGTTCGGAGCTTTGAAATTGCGGGAATTTGTGGAACTATCAGATTGTACATAGAAAATGGAAGAGATTTGTAAAGATAAAAGGCAGTTAGATATGAGATCTCGATATTTCAGTAAAATTAGGTCAGCTAAATTGATTCAGATTTCACTAGTAAAGATAGACCAAGACCGAGCAATTTGATATTTAGAAATTGATTGGTTACTAGTTTGAGCATTGTTAGAAATGTGGAGAAACTCTTTTGTGAGCATTATGGTAAAAACCATTTTGGTGAATGTCGATTCAAAATGGGAACTTGTTTCAACTGTGGTTCCACGGATCATCTCCTCAGAAATTGTCCGAAGCGATATAACGACTCTGGGAATCAAACAGTTAAACCTAAGACTACTTCACATAGAGGTAGTAAGCTGGAAAATAGTAGAGGTGTTACAACTGGTTGAGGAAAAGTTGTTGATACAATTGAACAATTAGAGCCAAGAGCACCTACTAGGACCAATTCTATTAGAGCCCGTGAGGAAGCTTCTGCTCCATATGTTATTAATGGTACATTCTCCCTTTCTTATCTTAATGCATATATATTGATTGACCCTGGGTCAACACATTTCTATATATGCACAACAATAGTAAACAAAAAGAATATACCTTTCGAGTCAACTGATTACACTGTCAGAGTCACAAATCTGCTGGGTCAATGTGTTTTAATTAATCAAGTTTGTAGAATGTGTCCACTGAAAGGTTATTACTTTCTTGTTGATTTGATGTTATTACCATTTGATGATTTTGATCTCATTTTGGGTATGGATTGTTTGATTAAACATGATGCTATAGTGAACTGTTGAGAGAAACAAATCACTTTGAAATGTCAGAATGGTAAACTTACATGTGTTAAGGCTCATGGAATAGATTATGCGACGAATAAAATTTTAGCATTGTTAGCTCAAAATTTTATCAGTAAAAGTTATGAAGCGTGTCTCCTATACATTATTTATTCTTAGGTTTCTGAATAAAAAAATCGATCAGGTATCAATAGTTAAAGAATTTACTAATGTGTTTTCCAAAGAATTACAAAGGTTACCGCCAATCCCAGAAGTTGAATTTGTTATAGAACTTATACCTGGGACAACTCTGATTTTGATAGCTTAGTAAAGAATGGCTCCTATTGAGTTAAAAAGGTTGAAGGCACAATTACAAGAATTGCTTGATCACGGTTTCATTCGACCGAGTGTGTCGCCTTAAGGTGCACCGGTGTTATTCGTGAAAAAGAAAGACGGATCGATGAAATTATGCATAGACTACCGACAATTGAACTAAGTTATGAAAAAATATATATTCATTACCCAGAATCGATCACTTATTTGACCAACTAAAATTAGGTACCGTGTTTTCAAACATAGATCTACCATTTGATTATTACTAGTTGCGAGTTAAAGAGCTAGACGTACCAAAAACTACATTCAGAACTCGTTACGGCCATTATGAGTTCTAAGTAATGCCATTTGATTTCACTAATGTCCTACTGCATTCTTGGATTTAATGAATTGGTTATTCCAACAAAATTTGGATCGTTTTTTTGTGGTATTTTTAGATGCTATTTTCATTTACTTGTTGAATGAGTTAGATCATGCCAAGCATTTGAGAGTTGTATTGCAGACTTTGCGCGAAAAACAACTATATGCAAAATTTAGTAAATGTGAATTCTGGCTTTGAGAAGTACGATTCATGGGTCATGTAATCACTGATGATAGCATCCGATTAGACTCGAATAGCATATCAACAATTGTTGATTGGAAAGTTTTAAAGTGTGTTTCTTAGGTACGTAGCTTTCTAGGCTTAGACAGGTATTTTCGGCGATTTGTTAAAAACTTTTTGGTCATAGCATCTTCGACGACAAAGTTGTTGCATAAAGATGTTAGTTTTATTTGTTCTGATAAATTTTAGAAAATCTTTGATCAATTGAAGAATATGTTAACTAAAGCTCCAATTCTAACTCAACCTGAGACTGGGAAAAATTTTACCGTTTATAGTTATTTGTCCCTCTGCGGGTAGGGTTGTTGACCACCTCCGAACGTACTAACGTCCAGAGTGTGAATACTACAATAAAATATAGAATTACAAGGTGGTATTTGTAAGTATACGGGTCTAGTAATATAGTTTTACAACGGAGTGGTTGAGTACCTCGAGGATTGTACCTAATGGAGGCGAGTGAGCTAGATCAATTCTAAACAAATCATTAAAAGATCTAATTAATACTTTCAATTCAATTATAGTATGAAGAATATGAAATAAAAGTGTTTTTGGTTTTTTATAATAATAAAAATAAAACAACATAAAAAGAAAATATCCAAGAGATTAAAAAGGAAGAATAAATCAAATATGGTTATGGGTGATTAGCTAGCTTCAGTAATCTCCATCAACTATCGTCTCGGGTTCCATGTCAATCAACTAGTTGCTACCGTAGTAGGATCTTCCGATCTTCCAATAACATAACGAGTCAGTAAGAACTACTTACCTTCTGACCTCACAGTTCAAGCTAGTTTGGGGTTAAGGTGTTAACGGATGGGCAATACCAATTTTGGGTTACTTCCTACCTTAATAACTTCCTGGGGTTGTTAGGCTTAGGGTTTCTTTCACATTCTCGCTTTCCCAAATAGTTGGTCCATTGACTAACCTTACAAAACAATTAACAGATCATACCTCCACTCACTAATCCCCCATAGAAGGATTAGTTCCTCATGGTGTTCATAAACAATATATAATCGATGTAAAGAGAAAGCATGTTAATTAAACCGACAAGATAGAGTAAATGAAAGAGCTTGATTGTATTGATATTAAGCATAAATCCACAGAGTTGAATGATTCTACAATCCCGATATCTTGAAAGAAAACAACGAACAAATAAACTAAACTCTAGAAACCTAGAAAACAAAATGAAATCTAAAGAAAGAAACTAGGTTAATGAAAAGGTGTCTTTAACATGTGCCAAAGGAGCATATTTATAGCCTTCAAGTGGTCGTCATCCTTAACCCTAGGTCATCTGAGGTTCCTGAGTTTTAAGTTTGATTATGCAGACCAAAACACCCCTGTTTCATGTTTAATTTCTATCCCAGAGTCGATGTCACGACATAGCAACCAGTATACTCCTCTATAGCCATCTTCAGGGGTATGTCACAACACCTTTAGTCTGTGTCGCGACATCGAAGGCAAACTTGACTTTTCTTCATTTTGTTCCCTATATTGCAACATCAGGCCTCTCATGTTGTGACATAGCATCCAGTAACGACCTAAAATTCCTTCTAACGGTCTCCTGCACACTTAGAAAGTACATTAGCTCTACCTTAGGCCTCATTCGACCTCTAAGGTCAATAAAAAACTCAATTTGTACATTTTATTTAACGTAATTAAAAATAAAGAAACTTAACTAAAATGTAATAAAAATGCTTGTATTCAGGCTCATTAAGTGTGAAAACTAGTTTAATCTACTACACTGAATTACGGCAGATTAGTTGCATTTTGATACAAAATAGGAAAATAATTACTTATGCCGAACGAAAGCTGAAGCCTCACGAGATAAGCTACCTGATGCATGATGTAGAGTTGGTAGCGGCTGTTTTTGCTTTAAATATCTGGCGACATTATTTATATGGTGAAAAATGTCATGTTTTCACTAATCATAAAAGTCTAAAATAGTTTATGACTAAAAAATATTTGAACTTGCGACAGTATAGATGGCTTGAATTACTAAAAATATTATGCTTTAGTGATTGGTTACCATCCAGGAAAAGCTAATATTGTAACTGGTGCTTTGAGTCATAAATCTCTATTTGCTTTGAAGGATATGAATGCAAGTTTGATGTTGTCACATGATGCTTCTATTTTGGTTGAATTAAAAGTGAAACCCATATCCTTATTGTAAATTCAAGAACTTCAGAAAAATGATACGAAATTGCTAGTGAAGCAGGATCTAGTGAAAAATGGCCAAACGACTAATTTATGTATCGAAATCAATGATTGCCTAAACGTTTTTAATCGATTATGCATACCGAATGATTCAGGGTTGAAACGAGAATTGTTAAACAAAGCTTAAAGTAGTGTTTATTCTATTCATCCTAAAAGCAATAAAATGTATAACGATCCGAAACAACATTACTGGTGGTCGAGATTGAAACATGCAATATCAAAATTCATATTTAGGTGCTTGATATGCCAGCTGGTGAAAGTCAAACATCATGTTCCATCGAGTTTGTTACAACCTGTGATGATTCCTAAGTGGAAATAGAAGCATGTCACTATGGATTTTGTTTCAAGGTTGCCATTGACTTTGAAAAAAAAAATCGTTTTGGGTTATTGTAGATAGATTGACAAAATCAACACATTTTAAACCTATTCAAATTGATTACTAACATGAGAAATTAGCTAAATTATATGTTTTAGAAATTGTGAGATTACACTGGAACATCTCGTTTTCAGTGAAATCAGAGTAGTGGTTTCGATACCATAAATTTGAGGTTAAAAATTTGTTTTATTATTATTTTATTTCCTACAAGATGAGAGTAATATCGTCTAAAATTTTTGTTAAGAAATTTTACTGCTTACATGCTTAATTTGATAAAAAAGACTAAATCATGTAAAGTGTAAAAGTGGATTTCTATAGGCTAAAGGTATTAAATAGCTATAGAACTTTAAAGTGGAAGTCCTTATATGGTAATTAGACCATAAATGTGTTAGTGGAATATGATGGCTTGGCATATTATGTAATTATTAATGATTTTAAAGGTTATAATTGTAAATAGGTAATTAATGATAAAAAAACAAATGAAATAAATTAATCATCATCTTCCATTATCTTTGTTCAACCGAAATTAGAAGAAGAAGAAGAAGAAGAAGAAGAAGAAGAAGAAGAAGAAGAAGAAGCCATTTTTAAGCTTAACATTCCGCCATTCATATTCCTTTGATTAGGTATGTATTTTTAATTTATTTTTAATTATTTTTATATTTTCAGGATCGTTGTAGCTTAATCTAGCTAGCCCGGGACTAATTTGTGAAATTGTTAAACTATTAGGGTTTTACCATTGATGCATGTTTATGAGTTTTGAAGTTAGATGTTAGAAAATGAATGGCTGTTGTTAAAGAGATTTTTTATGAAATTGTCAAATAGGGATTAAATTGAAAAATAAAAATTATGCATGGTAAATTTGAGAAATAAATGAAATATAGGGTTTGCTAAGGACCTATATGAAATTCGGATATAGTGGGTTAAGCATGAATTGCATGAATTTTCATTTTATGAGCTAGAGACTAAATTGCAAATAATTTAAAAGTACACAAACAAAATGATAATTTTACAAAAAATATGTTTTGGATTAAATTGAACGAATTATATGTTGAATTGAGTTAAAATTTATCTGTATAGATCCAGTTAGACCTCGTACGGAGTTAGATTGGGGCAAAGAGAAAGTCTCAAATTAATCACCTCTGTATCTACGAATACTCGTCGAGGTAAGTTCGTGTAATTAAATTGTGTTTATATGTTTTTAATTGAATTATATAAATGTTATGATTTTTCATATATAATTACCGAGTGCATATTCAATGATGTACGATGATTACTGAACCCCATTTGAACCTTAGGAAATCGTAGGATACAAATGACATGTCATTAGGGTTACCAATTCATAGCTTGTGAAAGCATACCGATCTTCAGCTCAAATGAGCATACCGATTCACAGCTCGTATGAGCATACATGTACATGAATTGAAAAATTACAGTTATATGAGCTAGCATATTATGTGTGAGCTATCCCAGGTATCCAACGGTATTCTAAACGGTTTAACAGGCTATGTTCTGTTACGAAATTATATGAGTTTGATACAAACTATTACAGGTATATACGTGAAATATATGGAAATGATGTTACATGAGATATAGACATATGAAATGGATTATACTTGTTTATGGAACTTGATTAATTATTGAGCTCATCCATGAGTATTGGTTCGTATATGTATTTACATGACTAATATTGATTGGTGTATATGTGCTTAGGCATTTGGTCAAAATATGTTGGGATATGCTTTGTTACTTACCTATTGCTTGATTAAATGGTAAATTAAATTCTAAGTTATATGAACTTACTAAGCTGAAATGCTTACTTTGTGTTGTTTATCGTGTTTTATAGTGAGTCGAAAACTCATTCAGGTTGGAAGCTTGTCGGAGCTATATCATAATATCCATCAGCTCTTTTGGTAATTTCGGATGTTTAATTTTGGTTATAATGGCATGTATAGATTATTTTGGCTAATGTTAGCCTATATGTTTTTTTAGGATTATGACCATTTGTTTGGCTTAATTTTTGGTGTTTTGGTGATGGTATGAGTTTGGTTTTGGCATGTAAATATTAGAGTTAATATGGTTGATGGTGTGGTTAATGTGCTTGAATGATGGAAGATGAAATGATAGATGAATATGCATAATTTATATGGCTTGTGACTTATTGAGAATTGGTACTTCGTTTGAGTAGTTTAAATGACTATTGATGCTAATTATTAAATGGCATTTTGGTACCAAATGGTTGTGTTTTGGTAAGAAAATTATTTGGCATGTATTGGTGCAAATATGCATGTAAGTTAATTGATTTTTTGGTCAAAGTGAATACAAAGTTAGGCATGTTTATATATTTTCATTTGAGGTGCTTAAGGGCATATTCGTTGTATGATATTATACCATATGTATAATGGTTCATACTTCTTGTGTGCCTGTTGGATATTATATACAATTATAATAACAAGTAAAAAACAATTGAAATATACTTAACATATATATAAATATATTACCATCACTACTGCATCATATGTCGCTCTATCACATGTGATCATTTTCATGTTATCATCCCATCCAAAACCACTTTCACCTCGAATTTTGCATATAATCTGCCACTGGTTTTTTACAGTCCTCAAATGATTTTCCACATGCTTCGCATCGCATTGGACTTGGAATCTTTTAGAAATAGCGTCAACAACTCGATTAATAGAAACTGCTTTGAAAGTATTAGAATGCTTATTTTCTTTCCGGGCCTCCTTTGCTAGAATTTCAAGGAAAACATGTTTCATCGGTTTTGTCCACCTGAATTGCTTGGAGGTCTCTTCTTTGTTGCCCTTACCCATTCTACATTAAATAATTGACATTGTCAATCATTTCAATATCCAACAAGCTTAAAACATAATAATAAATTCATTATCCAACAAGCTTAAAACATAATCAATATCTAACAAATTTAAGACATAATATCAAAATCCAACAAACTAAAATTTCAATATCATTATCAAACCAACATTACCAAAAAAAAGATTTTAATACTAAAACATACATAACATAGAAATAATAACCCTAAGCCCTAAACCTACCTAATATTTCTAGCCATATAATTAGTCCTTTGTGCAATTTCATCTCTCTTAGCAGACCATTCTCTTGCTTCTTCTCTTTCTTCTCGTTCCGTGAGAGTTGGTATTATCAAATCAGACTCAGACGCCTCGTATAATCCTTGATTAAGTAAATCACTAGGATCAACTCCCATTATATGATTATGAAAGATACAACAAGCCAAAACTATATCTACTTGAGTTTGAAAATTCCAAAATGGTTCAGCATCTAATACACGAAACTGTTTCTTCAAAATCCCAAAAACACGTTCAACAGTGATTCGTAATGATGAAAGGCGAAGATTAAAGAGTTCCTTTGCATTTTCAGGCCCTTAGCACTAAACTCTTTTAAATGATATCGGACACCACAATATGAGGTAATATATCCATTTCGGATGCCATATCCAACATCAGCAAGATAATATTTACCTACAATTTTACAATACATAATTAATACTAATAAATTGTGAGCTTACTAGAACTATTTGCTATTTAATAATAAATATTACCTTCCGAAATTCTTAATCCTCCTGGGCGTGAAAGTGCATCACTTAAAATACGAGAATCATGTGCACTACCTTCCCAACCAGCTAGAACATAAGAAAATTTCAAATCAAACGTAATGGCAGCCAATACATTTTGTGTTGTCCCCCCTTTATGGCTACGAAATCTTCCTTGAATGCTAAGTGGAACGGATGCACGAATATGAGTTCCATCTAATGCTCCAATACAATCTTTAAAATAAGGATAAAACCTTGGATTGTTTCTAATTTCACTAGGAGTTGACTCATCAAGTAATCTAATAACTAGTCTATACAATTTCAAAATTACTCTCAATACAACCCTAAAGTAACGGTGAACTGTCTCAGTTGATCTATAATATCTAGATCCAATCACTCGAAACCTTACATTATGACCAATTATATGTAAAAATATAACTACTTGCTCCTTAATATTGACAGATTTAGATGATTGTAACAAATTGTTCCTACTAAGAATATCACATAAATTAAAAAAGGCGATCGGTCTCATCCTTATCACATCAATACAATGCTGATCACCACTATATAAAATACTATTAATATAATTTTCTCTTTCATAATCTCGATTCACACGAGGGCGAGAAGTAATTTCCTTCCTAGTTTCTAATTTTTTAATCCAAAGAGCCCCAAAAGCTAAAATTGAAGCCACGACCCCGACAATTGTATTTTGATGTTGATTACGATCCATCTACACAAAATAATGCTACACAAATATATGATCACTACAAAAAGATGCAAGATTTTCATAAGATCACATAAAGTTACCATGACTAAAAGTGCATACATACATATCAAGCTAATATTAATTGCATAATAATTTTTTGAGAAATTAAAGCTGCTTTGAAAGTACCACTTAAAATATATTGATCATAGTTAATACAATACTTCAATAAATGATTTGGTTAATACAATAATTAATAAGCATATGAAAATGAAAGCATGACAAATGAGTTTTCTTGTAGGAAATTGTGAAAGAATTGTAACTAATGTGTTGAATCATGATAGGTTTAGGGCTTATAAATAAATTTGGGAAATTTGGAATGGAATTCATTTAATCATGAGTTTGATTGGTACAAGATTTTGTTATATATTATTAGGTTATCTTTCATGTATAATTAATTAATTAATCCTCATTATATATTTTATCAAGAATTTGAATGGGAAATTTGAATGGAATTCATTTAAAATCAATATATTATTAGGTGCAATACTTTAATATTTAACATATTATTTATAAAAAATATACATTAACAAAAATTTGATTATTTATAAAAAAATATACATTAATGTAAATTTGATTATATATATGAGTTAGTATTTGGTACATTGGAAAAGTATTTGATTATTTAAGTATTATTTTTATTGCAAAACATTATTAAAATGGTGATGCCTCTTTTTAAAATATAAAAAATTAAATTATAAATTGCTATCAAGTGTGTTTTCTTTTTTATTTGAAATTTAACAAAAAATTTGACAATTTTATAAATTTTATTTATTTCTATTTTTATAATTTTTAAATTATAAATTGATTAATTTTATAAAAATAAATAATGTTTAAGTGCACTCCTAATTGCTATAATATCAAATGTCCATCATGATTTTGTTTGCTTCATTTTCTCGCATGAAAGAAGCAAATGCCTCCACTTACTCAAACTAACCTTTTGGTTTTCTATGAAAAGTGTTATTTAACTGTTTATAAAATATCAACGAAAAGAACAATCCAAGACCTTTTTAATGTGCGTAAAACATCTAATTAACAATAATATTAAACCTTAATTAATTAATTAATACATGTCATATGATATCTAAACAATAAACAAGTGTTCTATTCATGCATCAACATGGCATTCAACAATTAAATAATTAATTAGCTTAAACCAAACTTTAGCATTCAAATGTTCAATGATAATCCTTCTCAAAAAACTGAAATAGATTGAACAAAGGAAGTTTGGCAAAAGCCATGTGAGGATGGCAAACTCAAATTCCAGATCTATTATAAAATCATAAATGTCAGTTTCACCCTTCAAACACAAGCCAAAGAGCTCATTCTGATGAAACAAAGGCATCGATGCTACTTAAGGACCTTCCTTTGTAGTCAAACATGCTAGATATCAAATGAACATTCATCACCCCTTTTCTCTAGCATCAAATACTAACAGATCATTAAGTGCTAACAAATACTAACAGATCAGCCAGTGCAAACCAGAGAAATATACATATGCCAATTCATACATTAATCATACATTGCTCACTTGACTAACATTAATCATTTTTTTCATGTAATTTAGCCAATCAGTCTACATGCCAATTCCATATGCTATAAATCATGCCAAAATTACCAAAATTCATGACATAGGCACATATGTATTTACCTACCATCAACCAAATATAACAGCTCATCACTGCCATTTCCCAAATAATACGTAAACAAATTACAGTAAAAATGTAAATCAATAATAAACCATACCCAAACACATCCAACAACCATGCTTAATTCACTTGAACCGAATTATAACAACCACAAATTCATATTATACCAAATCATATATCAAGCACACCACAAACATATAACAACCACAAATGCCATGCCATTGGCAGACCAAAATCAAGAGAGAAGACATTCCAAAGACGCTCAACACCAACCTCTTATGAAAATATCAACCAAGGCCACTAACAGGAGTAAGAATGCTGAGGTAGAGGCTAGGACAACAAGAATTGTATAGCTAGAGGTCAAGCATAGAAAGAAATTCAAACCGTTAGGAGCAATAAAAAACAAACACAAATCATTAATGGATTGATTTTTATTTTTGAAATTACAATATATCAATACTTAACTAAATAATTACCTCAACTCTAATTTTTCATTGGAAAAATACTCTAACTCAAACAAACAAATTTACTTAGAATTCTCAATACTTGTATATCAAAGGTGAAGGTGAACATGGCTACTACAAAGGCACACATACCTTCACTGACCTTAGCCCATAATTTACTTACACTCACTAGCTAACTTATTACCCTAAATTTGAAGTCAGGCCCCTTTATTTCCTGCTTGCCAACCAGTTGCTATCAAACAAGGCAATTTGTGTTTTTGACTTAAAATACTCGACATGGATCTAAGCTACTAATCTCTATTGTATGACAGGGGAAGCTATATATTGGGAAGTAATAATATTGCAGACCCTACAAATTAGAACAAAATCTTGTGAGACTTATTACTCTGTTTAGGATGAATTCAAGGCATCATCTAGAGACCTGTTTTGCCATACAACAATGCAAATCAATATACAGTTTGCAGGTAGGTACAACAAGCTTGAGAATAGCAAGATATGAAATGAACACCTTGCATTACCCAATTTTCGTGCATAAAATCCTAAAACCCTTTTACAAACTAATCAGTGTCAACAATGTAACTTATTACTGAACAATGCACTAACATTTTCTTATGAAATGAAACCAGACACAAGTTCGCATTTTACAGGTTGAAATTTCCCAGAAATAAAAATTGAAAATAAAACCATGAAAAATGAAATAATGTAAGGTATAAGGTTACCTGAAATTTCCCAGAGATTCGACGGAAATTGGAGTGGAGATAGCAAAAAAAATGGTAGTTGGAAACTGAGAACATTTGGATCGGCAATTTGGATGGATACGAAGATAAGGGAACCGAGGAAATGAAAAACCACAGCGATAATCAATAGAGAGGAATGAAGGAATGAATGAGGAGAGTGGGGGATTACTAGAAAATCGATAATCTTAGGAAAGTTTTCTAACGAAAATGAAGGAATGAGGGATGAGGCTTACTGGAAAATTGATAGAGAGGAGAGCTTTGAAAATGTCTTACGGAAATTGAAAGGGTAAGACATTTTCCCTAAAAATGTAAGGCATTTTCCCGTATTTTGAAGTTCATTTTCCAAAGAAAACAATTTCCGGAAAATCAATTCCCACAATCAAACATACCCTTAAACTCTAAAATTTTAATTAAAAACTCATCTCGCTCCAAATAAAATTCTTCTGCTTGCATCCTTCCAATAATTTGTTGCCACGTGGGTTAGTAAATTGTGGGCTGAAATCGGTGTGAATTTTATGTCTTGTATTTCCCGTTACCGTTACTTCTCCTGCCCTTCACCGTCTACTTCTCCTTCATAAAACCCATGAATGCTGCTTTGTAGTTTTTGTCTTTCAAAACGTGAAATCTGATTTGGAGAGTTGCCGATGAGAACACCTCTTCGTAATCTTCCTTCATCCTCGTTGGAACTTTTCACCCAATTGTCTTTAGAGCTTTTGCTTTTCTTTCCATTACACTGCTTTAGACCTATTCAAACATTAACAAATTCATCAAGTAATTGTTGTGCTGCCTTGAGATATTTGGAATTAGGAATGGGTTTTGAAAAATATTCCATGTTTCTTGATTTTTCATCTCTAAAAGAGTTGTTATGCTGCAACCCTCTCCAATAAGTGATGAATTTTATTCTTTGGTTACATTTTTAGTTCTTCTCTACTACCCCTTGATTTCGAAGAAACAATCCTCTACATGTTTACACAGTCAAAAACAGTTCTATATTACAGCAGTCCAAGAAATTGACTTTTGCTTAATAAGGAATCCATTTCACAACTTGAAAAGTTGATTTAACAATTATAACGAGTTGTGATTTCTCTTCACTTCAAATTTTCGTTCCAGGTTCGGTCTATATTTTTATATTTTCAAATTATTCAAGATTCAATTGTTAACTTTAATGGGTTTTGTGAAAGAGAAATGACGAGGATGATGGAAGGTCAAGAAGAGGTCAGCAAGAACCTCTAGTAACTCTCCAAATCAGATTTCACATTTTAAAGTCAATAACTACAAAGCCACCTCTATGGGTGTTGTGAAGGAGAAGTAACGGTAACGGGAAATACAATGCATAAAAAAGGTTAATGCGAGTCTCAACCCACAATTTACTAATCCACGTGGTGATAAATTGTTGGAGGGGCACAGAAGAATTTTGTTCCCTCGCTCCATCTCAAATTTGATTTTTATAACAGAAATCCGCCCGAACAAAATCAGATGGGTTAAAACTTGAAACCTATAAAATTAGGGTTACGTCGTCCCATGATTAAGTTTCTCTATAAAACTTTTTATGACACATATCAGAAAGATTGGCCTAGAGTGGGTTAGAAGCAAGCAACCGATACAAACCAAGTTGCCAGTTGTAAAAAGGTGATTGATCTACCTGGACAATTGAGTCCTAATGCGGTCGTCGAAAGCACTAAAAATATCATATCCTTAATAAATAATGAAAAATAATAGTAAAAGGGAAGTAGGGTCAAATTCTCAGGGACTGGATTTGCACAATATCTTGTTCTGTGAAATCCCAGACAGAATCTTGCCCAAGAAAACCTGCGTTTCTGAAAAAAATAAAAAAAATAGAAGAATTAAATGTTTGGATTTGGAAACGAAAAATAAAATAAAAAACAGAATTAAGAATATTGAATCAAAAATTTGAGAAATTAAAAATAAAGTTGAGAGAAAGAAAATTCTTATGGGAGATTCCAGCCTCCAGTTGTCTCATTCCGCATTGGGTTCAATCCTCGGCTTTTAGATGATCCTTCTCAAACCAAATAAGCCAGTTATAGTGGAAGAGGATGCCTCGACCACCAGCTCCAAGGATTTAGACTTACGATTTGGTGGAATCTGACTCTAGCCAACAATCGCTTCTGTGGGATCATCTTATGCTAGATCAACGCTTCTCAATGGCAAATCTCACGCCATTTTTTCTCTTGGGCTCGCCAACCTCCGACGCAGTAAGCTAACGAACCGACTGTGCAACCTTCCCAAAACATACCAAGCGGCCGCCTTTGCATACGTTGAAAAGCTTACTTCTTAAGGGACATGGACGGAAGCATCAGCCCCATAGTGCGGAGAAACGATGAATACTCGTTGAGAAGGCCAAGTACGGATTCTAAGCCTCATGAACCCTTTTGGGGATTTTCGACAACCTTTGGCTAAATGGGTTTAGTGGCTCATGGTTGTGGTAGAAAAGACAATAAATAAAATAAAAATGGAGATTTTATTGAAAGAAAATATGAGAAGAACAAAAGCCTAGACTTTTGGGGAGAGAATGTTTACAGAAAATGATCCCCCTCCTTTGAGTTACTTCACCCCATATTTATAGTGCTAGGGGAGATAGTCTAATCCTACTTAAATTCCTAAAAGATAAATATATTTAATTGAAGATAAATAAATATAAATAAAATAAAATTCTAAAAATAATCCTTAATAATTATCTCAATATTAATTATCCTAATATAATTAAAATAGACTTTAATAGAATAAAATCTCTTCTTTTTGCATTTCAACCCTTGTGTCCTCCATGCTTGCACTTTTGGCACCAACTTTTCCTTGTATCGCACATTGGCCCAGTTTATCTCTAAATTTAGGCTTTTGGCCCTTAATTTTACTTTTTCCTCAAATTTAGTCCCTATGAGATAAAAGATCATAAATAGCTCAAATTAGCAGGATCATACTCAGAATAAATACATAATTAATACATAAAAATATGTTATTCTAAACTGTTATCAAATTCCCCCTACTTAGCCCATGCTTGCCCTCAAGTATGGTTCCTATCTACTGTGAAAGTTAGATTTGGCCATAAAAGAAATACCACTCTAAAGTTTTATAAAAATCAGTCAAAAATGCATATGAAAAATAAAGAAAACCCTAAGCTTGCTTTAAGTAAAACAGAAAAAGTTTTTCAATTAATACACACAAAAATTAGAATCGACTTGAATTATTTAATGAAAATTAGGTAAATTACCTAACCTACCAAGACACCCTATTTGTTTCTTCCTTTAGTCCCTAAATTATATTTTTTTTCTTTTTTATTATTATTATGCTTTAGGAATATACTGAACCTTTTGACGCGAAGAGAGATGACAGCCAAGCACCCCACCGGTTACATTTCACCAAAGAGACTCTAACTTATTACAATTTTTTCTTAAGAACACATCAAACCTTTTGACGCGAAGAGAGATGACAGCCAAGCACCCCACCCCGGCTACTCAGCCCAACATGTTCTTAAAAATTAATTCTGGCTAGCGAAGTTTTACCTAACACGCCACACAACCTTTTGATGCGAAATAAGATGACAACCCAAGCACCCTACCCTGGTTACTTAGTCAGTCACGTTTTTAAGCTGCACTCATAACCACGGAAACATTAAACGACATTTTAATAATAACTTTTTTTTATGAGGACTTTAGAGAAAAAAAATAATTAAGTGTCAAAAATAAGTTTCAGTAATTACCTTAATAGTCATCAACATATTTTAGCATGCAAACATATTAAGTGTCTGCTTTGTATTAAACTTGATCAATTTTACGAAAAGCAAGATGAAGTTAACTCTATGAATCACAATTATTTTTAGCCTAATAAGAATAAAACACTGGAGATGACATCAATTATGAAAATTCGTAATTTTCTCAGAAAACAAGAATCATGCTTGTAGGTCAAACAGTAGGCAATTTTTGGTAAAAATTTTGGGCATGAAAAGAGGCAGAAGGTTCTAAAAAAAACAAATATGGACAAAATGGAGCCTCAAGCAGCAACACCAGCCAAAAATAATCACAGCAACAACCAAAATCACAGCAGAAAATGATAGTAATAACGAAGAGTACCTCCCCCCTACTTAAAGTACATTGTCCTCAATGTGGACGAAAAGAAACAAATAGGTAGAAAAGTTTAGAAAGACTCCCCGTGTTGTTACTGTCGATCGCATATGATGGCAATGAGCTCGGTCAGTTGCTGGCCAAAGGTTTCAAATTGGGCCTCAATGCGCTCTAAGCGTTGCTCAACGGTTTTCTTCATATTTTCGCTCTGTTTTATCTAAGCAAAAGAAGAGAAATTTATTAATATCCAAATAAGTAATAAATAATAAAATAAAATAAAGTAAAGAAAGAAAAAAATAAAAAATTGGGTTGCCTCCCAACAAGCGCTTGTTTAACGTCGTTAGCTCGACGCCGTTATTGGTTCTATGGTGGTTCCAAATAGATTTTCTCAACCGTGTGGGCTTGAAAATTCTCATAAAACGGCTTCAACCTTTGGCCATTAACTACGAACCGCTTTCCAGATTCTTCACTCTCTATTTCAATCGCTCCATGTGTGAACACTTCAGTAACAATAAAAGGTCCTTGCCATTGTGATCGAAGCTTACCTAGGAATAAATTTAACACGAAGTTATAAAGTAAAACCTTTTGCCCTACCGAAAAATGTGAGCATTCTCGTAGGCATCATTGCGAATTTCTTCTAACTCTTGAATGTCTAATTTTCTTGCCTTTCTTACGGGTTCTAACTCTATGTTACATTGTCGAACGGCCCAATAGGCTTTATGCTCCAATTCGACTGGAAGGTGGCAAGCTTTGCCAAAAACAAGTCGATACGGAGTCATACCAATCGGTCTCTTATACGCAGTCCGATAGGCCCAAAGTGCGTCATTTAGCCGAAGGCTCCAATCCTTTCGGTTAGGATGAACTGTTTTCTCCAAAATAGTCTTGATTTCCCTGTTCGAAACCTCAACTTGATCGTTCGTTTGGGGATGGTAAGCCGTAGCTATACGATGGTGGACTCCGTATTTTGCCAACAGTGCCTCCATGACCTTATTGCAAAAATGGGTGCCACGATCACTGATTAGGGCTCGAGGTGTGCCAAACCTGGAAAAAATAGTTTATTTTAAAAACTCCATAGCAGTTTTGGCATTATCATTGTGGCTTTGCTTCTATCCACTTAGAAACATAGTCTACTGCAAGAATTATATATACAGTGCCAAATGAAGAAATAAATGGGCCCATGAAATCGATGCCCTATACATCAAAGATTTCACATAATCGAGGAAAGGGCCATTTGATTTCGTTTAGTGATGTTACCTGTATGTTGACACCTATCGCAAGACTTACAGAAGTTATATGCGTCTCAAAAAATTATGGGCCAATATAGCCCACATTCTAACACCTTATGAGCAGTCCGCTTAGGGCCAAAGTGACCTCAGCAAGCTTCAGCATGACAAAAATTAAGGATAGAAGTTACCTCGGTTTCTGGAACACATTTTCGTATTATCTGGTCCGAACAGTGTTTCCACAAGTATGGGTCATCCCAAATGTAATATCAAGCGTCGCGTCTAAGCTTGTCCCTCACGGAACGTGCTAACTCAGTGGGTAACGATCTTGTGGCTAGAAAGTTTACTATATTTGCATACCATGGGAGACGTGCCTTGATCGAGAATAGGCTCTCATCAGGGAATTCTTCCTTAATAGGGATGTCGTTAAAAGGTACTTTCATTCTGCTTAAGTGGTCAACCACTAAATTCTCGCATCCTCTTTTGTCTCGAATCTCGATGTCAAATTCTTGGAGCAGCAAAATCCACCTAATGAGCCTCGGTTTTGCTTCCTTCTTCGCGATCAAGTACATGAGGGCTGCATGATCAGAAAAAATAATTACTTTAGATCCCAATAAATAAGGTCAAAATTTATCTAAAGCAAATACAACTGCTAAGAGTTCTTTTTCCGTAGTGGTGTAGTTGCTCTGCACAGTATCTAGGGTTTTCGAGGCATAACATATGACATGTGGTTCTTTGTCTATCTTTTGCCCCAACACGGCTCCTACACTGCGCTCGCTAGCATCGCACATGATTTCAAATGGGTATTTCCAATCTGGCGGTTGCACTATAGGAACGGAGACTAATTTTTGCTTGAGTGTATCAAATGCCTCCTTACATTTTGGGCCAAACTCAAATTTCTTATCCTTCTGCAACAACTCACACAGTGGTTCAGATACCTTTGAGAAGTTCTTTATGAAGCGCCTGTAGAACCCTGCATGGTCAAGGAAAGAACGAATTTCCCTCATAGTGGAGGGATAAGACAAATAATTTATAATATCATTTTGGCCTTATCGACCTCAATTCCTTTAGATGAAACAACATGACCCAGAATTAAACCATTGTCTACCATAAAATGACACTTTTCATAATTCAAGACAAGATTAAATTCTATGCACCTCCTTAAAATTATCGTTAAGTTTTTAAGGCATTCATCAAAACAATTCACATATATAGTAAAATCATCCATGAAAATTTCGATAATTTTTTCCACATATTCAGAAAATATACACATCATGCATCTCTAGAAGGTGTCCGGGTCATTACAAAGACCGAATGACATCCTTCTGTACGCAAATGTAACGAATGTGCATGTAAAAGTGGTCTTTTCCTGGTCCTCCAGTGCGACTGGAATTTGAAAGAAACCTGAGTATCCATCAAGACAACAAAAGTGAGTTTTTCTGGCTAATCTTTCAAGCATTTGATCTATAAAAGGAAGAGGGAAATGATCTTTTCTAGTGTATGAATTCAACTTCTTGTAATCAATACAGACGCGCCACCTATTTTGTACTCGGGTAGGTACCAAGTCACCTTCAGCATTTTTCTTTACTGTCACGCCCGTTTTCTTAGGCACAACTTGAACCGGACTTACCCACTTACTATCAGAAATATGGTAAATTACACCAGCATCCAGAAGCTTGATTATTTCCTTTTTTACTACCTCCATCATATTTAGATTTAGCCGCCTTTGCACCTCTCACCTCGGTTTCGTATCTTCCTCCAAGTAGATCCTGTGTGTGCACGTCAAAAGGCTTATCCCTTTTAAGTCTACAATGGTCCAGCCAATCGCCTCCTTATGACTTTTTAGTATATGAACCAAACTTTTTTTTTGGAGAGTTTATTGGAGATTATGACTGGTAAGGTATTACTCTGCCCCAAAAATGCATATTTCAGATGCCCAGGAAGCAGTTTCAACTCCAACTCTGGTGCTTGCATAACAGAAGGTAACAGTTTAATATTTGGAGATAATAACTCATTAACAAATTCAAATTCATCAAGTTCAGAATTATCTCCATAAATTGACTCAAAATTCTCTTCCACCAAAGAGTCAATTATGTCGATACGATTTACGCTCAATATTTCTCTTGGATGGCTAATGGCGTCGTAGACATTAAACTTTACGATCTCCCCATCAAAATCCATCGTGAGAGTTCCACTTCAAACGTCGATTTTAGCACTAGCTGTACTAAGGAACGGTCGACCCAGTAGGAGATCTGAAGATCTAGGAGTGCTATTCTCCTCCATTCTGATCACATAAAAATCTACAGGAAAAATAAGCTCGTTAAATTTTACTAAAACATCCTCAAGGACTCCTTCTAGATGCACAACAGACCTGTCCGCCAATTGAATGATGACACATGTTTTTGTCAAAAAACCCGCGTTAAGTGATTCATAAATAGAATACGGCATTACATTTATAGAAGCCCCTAGATCACACATAGCCTTCTTAATTCCCAGATGACTTATTTTGCATTGTATTGCAAACATGCCCCTATCCTTGCATTTTGCCGGTATTTTCCGCTGTAACACTGCAGATACATTCTCACCAACTTTCACCTTTTCATTACTTGTTAATTTTCGCTTGTTGGTGCAAAGCTCTTTAAGAAATTTAACATACCGCGGTATTTGCTTGATGGCGTCCAACAGCGGAATGTTGATCTTGACATTCGTAAATGTTTCAAAGATTTCCTTGTCCTCTTTACCTCTTCGATACTGGTTAAATCGTTCTGGAAATAGAGGTTGAATTTTAGGCAATAGAGGCTTTGGTCAGACCTGTTCATCTTTCTCAATTTTTTCCTGGGTGATTTCTTTGCCAAGACTCCTATCAGGAATTGGTTCCAGCACCTTTCTGCTTCGCAACGTCACTACATTCGTATTTTGTCTAGGGTTTGGTTCTGTTTGTGACGGCAGCTTCCCTTGAGAGGTTAATTTCTTGATCGATGTGGTTAACTCTCTAATGGACGCCTCGATTTTTTGTTGAAAATCCTTCGTCTCTTTTTAGAAATTAAGAGTTTGTTGTTCGATTTGCTATTGAAAATCAAGAACATTAGCTGCTAACTTATTGACCATGGTTTCTAAAAAATTACTTGAACCTTGCGGCTGTTGTGGAAACTGATTTTGGTATGGCTGGTTATTTCGTGAATTGGCCCCATAACTTAAGTTAGGATGGTCCTTCCACTTTGGGTTGTAGGTATTAGCGTAGGGGTCATATCACCTTTGTGGCGGCCCAGGAAAACTTCCTATAGTATCCAGATGGGCCATTGTATCATCATACAAACTGGGACATGCGTCAGTTGCATGATCAGGTGTAGCACATATTTCGCATAACTAGGCTGTCTTCGCTTTTTCTACAATAAAAGAGTTCATCATATTAGTAAGTTTATCAACTTTATCCTCTAAGGTTGAATTACTTAGTTGGTGAGCCCTTCTAGGGGGTTCAGTATTGGCTCAGAACTGCTGAGAATTTGCAGCCATCGTGGAGATCAAGTCTCTCGCTTGTTGGGGAGTCATGTTGACTCCTCCACTAGCAGTGTCTACCATATTCATCTCTATGGGCTTCAAACCTTCGTAAAAATATTGGAGGAATGATTGCTCTGTTATATCATATTGTAGGTAGCTTGCACATAACTTCTTAAACCGCTTCCAATAATTGTAAAGGGACTCAGCTTCTTTTTTCCTTATTCCAACGATCACTCTTCTTAGCTCAGCTGCTCGAGACGCTAAAAAAAAACCTGTCCAGAAACAAACGAGATAGATCAGCCCAAGTTGTAATAGATCAGAGGGTAAATTAAATAACCATTCCTTAGCGAAATTTGCTAGGGAGAAAGGGAAAGCACACAATTTAATCTGATCTTCAGTTACCCATTGAGGTTTCATGCTAGGACAAACCATATGAAACTCTTTCAGATGATTGTAGGGATTTTCATTTTGCAACCCACAAAAAGTTGGCAGTAAATGGATTAAACCTGACTTCAACTCAAAATTAGTATCCACAGTAGGATACGCGATGCATAATGGCGGTTGTTCTGTTGGAGCTTCGGCCAGTTGCCGAATCATTTGAGCCATTGGTTGGTGTGCTAGATTTGGGTTTTCGTTAACCCTAGCGTTAAGCACTTCTTCTGGTGAGTCGACTTCTACTTTTTCGCTTTCAAGTGTTCGAGTAAGGTTTTCATTAACCCTAGACTCAGCTTCGTCGTCGACTTCAATTTCTGGCGGTGGGTTACTTTGAGTTCCAACCATTGCTGACTGCTTTTTCTGTAACTTTGTCTCCTTGCGATTGGCTCTAGCAGTCTTCTCAATTTCTGAATCGAACGAAAGAGTACCCGGAGCAGATCTGGTCATAAGAAACAAAAAAATAAGATTAGTATATTACCAATCCCCGGCAACGGTGCCAAAATTTAATGCGGTCATTGAAAGCACAAAAAATATCCTATTCGTAATAAATAATGAAAAATAATAATAAAAGGGAAGTAGGGTTAAATCCTCAAGGACTAGATTTGCACAATATCTTGTTCTGTGAAATCCTAGGCAGAATCTTGCCTAAGAAAACTTGCGTTCCTGAAAAAAATAAAAAAATAGAAGAATTAAAGGTTTGGATCTGGAAACGAAAAATAAAATAAAAACAGAATTAAGAATATTGAATCAAAAATTCGAGAAAAATAGAGTTGATAGAAAGAAAATTCTTATGGGAGATTCCAGCCTCTAGTTGTCTCATTTCGCCTTGGGTTCAATCCTCGACTTTTAGATGATCCTTCACAAACCAAATAAGCCAGTTATAGTGGAAGAGGATGCCTCAACCACCAGCTCCAAGGATTTAGACTTACGATTTGGTGGAACCTGACTCTAGCCAACAATAGCTTCTATGGGATCATCTTATGCTAGATCAACGCTTCTCAATGGCGAATCCCACGCTATTTTGTCTCTTGGGCTCGCCAACCTCTGACGCAGTAAGCTAACGAACCGACTGTGCAAACTTCCCAAAACATACCAAGCGGCCACCTTTGCATACGTTGAAAAGCTTACTTCTTAAGGGACATGGACGAAAGCGTCAACCCCGTAGTGCGGAGAAACGATGAATACTCGTTGAGAAGTCTAAGTACAGATTCTAAGCCTCATGAACCCTTTTGGAGATTTTCGACAACCTTTGGCTAGATGGGTTTAGTGGCTCATGGTTGTGGTAGAAAAGAAAATAAATAAAATAAAAATAGAGATTTTATTGAAAGGAAATATGAGAAGAACAAAAGCTTAGACTTTTGGGGAGAGAGTGTTTACAGAAAAGGATCCCCCTCTTTTGAGTTACTTCATCCCCTATTTATAGTGCTAGGGGAGATATTCTAATCCTATTTAAATTCCTAAAAGATAAATACATTTAATTGAAGATAAATAAAGATAAATAAAATAAAATCTTAAAAATAATTCTTAATAATTATCTTAATATTAATTATCCTAATATAATTAAAATAGAGTTTAATAGAATAAAATATCTTCTTTTTGCATTTCAACCCTTGTGTCCTCCATACTTGCACTTTTGGCACCAACTTTTTCTTGTGTCGCACATTGGCCCATTTTATTTCTAAATTCAGGCTTTTGGCCATTAATTTTGCTTTTGCCTCAAATTTAGTCCCTATGAGATAAAAGATCATAAATAGTTTAAATTAACTGGATCATACTCAAAATAAATACATGATTAAGACATAAAAATACATTATTCTAGAGTGTTATCAAATCCCTTACAAGAGATGGAACCATTAGTATGATGCCTGCCGAAATAATATTGTAGCATGTAAAAGGTAATGGCGAAGTGAAGAGAACGCTAAGAGAATCAGCCATCAATCTATGGAAATGGGAAGTTAAAGTTACTATCGTATGAGAAGTATTAGTCAAAACCCGTTCACTACTGTAAGAAAAAGAGTAACAAAGGACAGTGAGAGAAAGTAGAAAGACATGTTGTAAAACCAAGATAAAATTTTTGACATTTTGGGGGTGTGCTTTGGGATTTCAATATTATATTACTAGTTTGTCTTTCACATTCCTTGCCAAAAACAGTGAAAAACTCATGAAAGTGTAGGACTTTTCAGGTCACCTTCTTCAATCTAAGAAACTTTGTTTTTTGGCTTTAATTTGCTTTGCCCCCCACCTTACCACCCCTTTACCTGTTCATGGATCCCAAAGGCTCCAAGCAGCCACCAGCTGAAGTATCCAACTTCTTGAGCTTGCCACCACAACCCCAACAACAGCCTCATCAAAGCATGGGAGAGAACAAAGCAGGTGAAAGCAAGGGTTTCCGGATTGTTGCAAGTAAAGAAGAAGGGAAGAAACAACAGTTGGCTCCAAAGAGAAGTTCTAACAAAGACAGGCACACTAAAGTTGAAGGGAGAGGTAGAAGAATAAGGATGCCTGCTTTATGTGCAGCTAGAATCTTTCAGTTGACCAGAGAATTGGGACACAAATCTGATGGGGAAACCATACAGTGGCTGTTACAACAAGCTGAACCATCAATAATAGCCGCCACGGGGAGCGGAACCATACCAGCTTCAGCTTTGGCAGCAGCTGGAGGCTCAGTTTCTCATCAGGGGGCCTCTCTGTCAGCTGGATTGCACCAAAAGATGGAAGATTTAGAGGGGTCCAGTATAGGGTCTGGAAGCAGTAGGACCAGTTGGGCAACGGTTGGTGCCAACAATTTGGGGAGACCCCATCATGTAGCAACAGGGTTATGGCCCTCAGTCAGTGGTTATGGGTTTCAGACATCATCTGGTCCATCTACAACCAATTTAGGCACTGAAAGTTCTATTTATCTGCAAAAAATCGGGATTCCTGGTTTTGATTTGCCAGCTACTAATATTGGTCAGATGAGCTTCACCTCAATCTTAGGTGCGGCTAACCAGCAACTCCCTGGTTTGGAACTTGGGTTGTCTCAAGATGGTCATATTGGGGTTCTAAATCATCAAGCCTTAAGCCAAATTTATCAACAAATGGGGCAGGCTAGGGTGCTCCAGCAACAGCAGAATCAGCAAAATCCCCCTGCTAAGGATGATTCCCAAGGATCAGGCCACTAAAGTTATAAACTTTGGGTACATACTAGCATTCCTAAGAGAGGATGACTTTCTTTCTTGTAATGGTTTCAGTATTGTATAATTGAAAAAAAAGAAAAAGAAAAAGAAGAAAAAAAGAGTGAGAAAAATGTATACTTAGCCTCTCAGAATTCTACAGGGACAGAATGGACTTTAGTTTTGCCCCCTTCTCTCTGCACTGCATCACCCAAGTTTCCATTACACAGGTGCTTTTCTTGTTTCTTGCATCTATTGAGCTTGCATCCTCAAACCTCTTCAGAGAATTATTAATCTTCTCTTTCTTTTTTTCTTTTCTGGTGTGGAATGTGCAGGTGGAGCTTTGCACAGCCTAGTAGCTTGGTTTTGGGCTTAACTTGTTTCTTGATTCAAAGGTTTGTTGATTGTGTTGTAAGGAAGATTTAATTACTTCTTCTTCTTCTTCTTCTTCTCTAGGTCTGGACGGAGTGGCAATGGATTTGTTTGTGAAAAATTAAACATAGAAATTTACAGTCATACATGTCCATTTCATCTTGGATCAACTAAGAATTACTCCAAAAGAATATATTGTTTGCACACAAATGGCCAATTGTTGAATACCTCTGCCTAACACTCATAGTTTCTCCTTTCCTTTTCCCTCATCTTATCTTGTTTGGAAAACTCTGATATAAAAACCCTATATATTTTCTCACTTTATTATTCCTAAATTTTCATCACTAGGATTAATTTTCTTTTTATGGAATTTGTATCCACCGCTGCATGAATATAAGGCTACTTTAGCTAGTTCATTAACTGCTTATCCTTTTTCTCTGTTTGATCTTGAGCAAGGCCATTAGCAGTTTTAGAATTTTGTTTTAAAATCTTGTTATTTCATCACAATCAAGTGTTCGATTAGTAGCAAAGTTCCAATTAGGTTTGTGTTCACTGCTATGGTGGTTTTAATATTCTTCCCATTACCATTTTCCTAGCAATGAAGATTTATTATGAATATTCTAATACTATAACAATTATTTATGCTTCATTGTGAAATTAATGGACTCAAGCACAAAAGTTATGTTGACAAATCTGATATATGTATATATATTTTCCATAAAATACTTTCTGAAAGTTTTATGGAACAAATATCCACTAAAATAGTGCTAAGAAATCAATATCTATGAGATAAAATCAATGTGGTCCTTGCAGTTTTGGACTTGGGGTGTTGAAATCGACAGTTCAGGTTGACTTTGTCATCCACCATTTCTGTATTTGGCACTGAAGTTTTTAACCTCATATTCTGTTTTTTAGTACAGTATCTGCCTGTTGTTTTTGCTGTACTGCATTCATTGTTGCTGTTACTCCTAGTAGCAGCCTTTCAAGTTGACTATTTAGTTGCAAGTATTATTTTGCTCACCCTCCTTGTTTTAGACTACAAGGATCCAAAAGGCCCTTTTATTCATACAGCATCTCATCCTCTTTTAATTGTTTCACTTAATGTTTCTTTAAGGTGTCAGATTCAGTTAACAAAAAACAGGATGTGTTGGTGGGGATGCTAATTTGAGTAGAACTGTGTTCCAAATGACTGGAAATGGATTATTTGCTTATACTCAAAACAACACTTAAATTCGGGTTGGTGTTAATTCACCATTTACACATCTGTTTCAGCATGTTCAGGCTTAGATTTCGTTGTTCCACAGCATAAAGCATGGTTTTCAGTCCTTGTAAGTTTCATTGTAGCCATCACTGTCAATCAGTTGTGTAAATCCTCAGTGACATTAGTTAAATCTTTGCAAAATCCATGTTTATGTTAGTCCTAACATGGTAAGTACTTGTTAGAGAAACTTATAAGCTCAGCTCTTACATTTTAATATTCTCTGATGTTTTAGAGTCTTAAAAATATACTCACAAGTTAAATTTACAATTGATACAATACAAACAATTACAATTAAATCAAACATTACAAAATACTATCCAAACTAATACACTCTAATGTTCTAATTTTCTCTTGGATCAGCTTTTATATTAACCAATTTGGATTCTACCATGTTATGATTTTTATTATTATTAGTGTAATATAAGAAAAAAACTTATTTAATACATGTGTTAAAATAGTTAGACACAAATTTAAATTTAAAATTTAAAATTAATAAAAGTTCGTGACATTTTCAAAATAAGTAAAAAGTTATTTTCTCTTAACCAAAAATAAACTGTTATGTGACTACCTTAAAATTATCAATTATAATTAGTTTATAACTTATTTTGGACTAAAACATATAAAAATAATAATAATCTTACAAGAATATTGTTAATTTCTTACGAGAAGACTTCTCGTTGACTTGATTCACTCAAAGAAAATATGGGCATTAAATAAAATAAACACAAGGTGAAAGATGAATGAATATTAAGAACATAAAAGGGAAGGTTGCATACCTCGTTTCTGGAAGCATCAAAAGAAAGAAAGTGCAGTGAATAGTGTCACGGGTGTTGGGTATCAATCAAGATTACTTATTATGGACATACCATGCACCATTCCATCCATAAAACCCATCACAACAATAACAACGTGAACTCAAAATAAATGCATGCTCTCTTCTCATTCCCAATGGCTATGCATGTATTTACTGTCAAAATTCCAACATGCTTCGCCATAAAGCTTCCTTTTTTTTTACCAGAGTTAAGTTGGAGAATGATTGGGTCTAGCTATGCTTCTCAATGAAGTTTTGCCTTTCTCATTTCTTATCTCTCCAGTTTTTGGTTTCTTTAATAATTGCAATCAATTACTTTTGTTAAGTGCTGGTTTTGTTTTTTGTTTATAGGTAACTTTGGTTGAAGTTATAGAAATGTCTGTTTGTTCAAGTGACAATAATTTTGATGTTAAGGTTTGGTTTGATTCTTGTAGATAGAGAAGATAATGCTATGAGAATTTTACTTTTTTGTTTAACTAGAGTTTTATTTGGCTTGATTTTAATTTTAATTGGGTCTAATATGACGATGAGATAGCAGTGAGCGTTTGGTCGAATCGAGTGAAAAAACTTTCGAGTTGATGAGTTCTATTTTATCATCTGAACTTGATTTTAAATTTTTTCGAATCGAGTCAAGTGAAATGAAATTCAAGTCAAATCAAATTGAGTGAAATTGTTCAACTTAAATTAAAAATTAAATATTTCAAATTAAATTCTTATACAGTATAACTAATTTAATGTTAGAGCATATAAATTTGAAACCATATATATTTTTAAAAAAATTCAAACAAAAAAAAAGATACTTTAGTACGATAAACTTGAATCATTAATTAACTTATTTAGGTCTAAAATTATTATTCTAGAAAATTTTAATTTTTAACATTCTTTATATATTTTTAGAATTATTTTAAAAATTTTATAATTTTTTAAAATATAAATTTTGAAATTTTTATAAATATTTTGAATTTTAAAATTAATTTTAATTTTGAAAATTATTTTACATTTTTATTGAGGAGAGACCAATTTGCTTATTTTCAAACTTGACAAGGACCAAAAGGGTATTTACACAAATTTGTTATTCGAATTATTCGAATTATTAGAATTGTAAAATTCAACTTAATTTGAACATGAAACTTAAATTACTTATTTGAGTTGACTTGAATAATTTGAATAATTCGATTCAGTTAACTCGAAATTCAAATTTTCTTTTCGATTTTTTCGAATCAACTCGAATTTTGCTCACCTCTACGATGAAATATTGAAATTTTATAATAAAATATTTCATTTCTTAAATATTAACATTAATCGAAATTATAATTATATATCTCTAGGTAGTTCTAATGTTTCGAAAGCTTGTCCAGGTTTAACATATAGGATTTAAAGTCTGAGATTAGAGTCTAAGAGATAACCAAAGCTAAAACGAAAGTGAGTAAGAAATCGGTATGGTAGGGGCTAAAAAGAAATGAAATCTTCGAGTTGAAAAACCATTGATGCCTGCCTGTAGAAGTGTCCATGGCTGGTTCAGGTTGAGTATAGGTTGGGTCCAATCAAAATTTAAGGCTTGTTTGTTAAGTCTGTGTCTAAAAAATAAGCTTAAGTTTTTGTCTAATCCTGACCCAAATAAAAATGCTAAAATTTGGGCCTGGTTCAGCCCATACTAATATTTTATATTATTTATTATATAATTTTTTAAAAATATATTATACATAAAAAATACTAAAAACATTAAAATAAATGCTTCCAAACAAATTGAAAATAAATATATACGTATACTTAAATAACACTAAGATAGGTGCAATTTAACAAGCAAATGTTTCTAAAATAGTAACAAAATTAATAATAAAACAAGAGTTATACAATATTCAAATAATAATAATAAAATAGTACTAACATAATAGTGAAATGGTAACAAAATAGTGAAAAAAATAACAAGAAAATAACAAAAAAAAGGTAAAAATAACAAGGAAAAGCAACAAATTTTTTATTTTGCATATTCGGGTTGGGCCTGAGCCAAAAAAACTTACCCAAGGCCCGTTCTTTTGCCCAAGCCCATTTTTTTGGTCTATATTTTTATCCAAACCTTTTCACTTTTCGGGCGAGCCTTCGAGCTCTACCTACTTGTCTATCATTTAATATTGCTTAGTTTTTGGTCCCTTTCATTTCTAAAAATACTTTTATTTTTTAATTTTATTTTTTGAGAATTAAAAAATATGTTAAATAAATAAAATTTTGTTTTCAATAATGAAACTTATTTTTCTATAATAAAATATTAGAAATAAAGTAAAATAATTTTTACATCTATATGATAGGCATAAATGGTCAAAATGTAATTTTAGTAAAAATAAATTAATCCTCTTGAAAAAATGTAATCAATTAAATCCTCCAACTTTCAAATTGCATCAACTAAACTCTTTGACCAAAGTTTTCCATATTTTACTATTATTTTCTTGACGTGGCTATAAATAGTACTAACATGGCGGTTCAATAGTTGTTCAGTTCATTTCGGACTAAAAATAAAAAATATATTTAAAATTTTATGTCTAAAATAAACCTAGATAAGTTGTTGTCTGGTTCGTTCCAAACTTAAATTTTTTAAATTGTAAAAGATTTACTAAAATATTATAAATTTGTAAAACATTATTAAAATTAGAAAAATATTAAATAAGATTATTAATTTCAAAAAATAAAAAATATTAAAAATCATTTAAAAGTTGAAGTCCATAATGAATCTAAACATACGGTTTTTCATATTCATTTAGTATCTGGACAACCATATGTCTAAATTTTTTCGGATGATATTTCTAAATTATATAAAGTTTTAAAAATATTTAAAATTATTTTTAGCTAATAACTTTTAAATTATTCATTAATTAGGTTATTTGATTAGTTTTTATATTTAAGACTTTTTAATTTAATAATATTAGAATTCTTCCAAATTGTTTTTCTATAAGGGAAAAACCTATGAATATAGTCAATTGAAAAGTTCATATAACTAGTTTATTTATTTTAATAAATTATGATAACTATTAATTATGGTTAGTTCCACCTAGTTTCATGGGTCGCGGATCAAAACCCGTGTCGTGATGATTGTACATGGAATGTTTCATGGAGGTCTATTGATTAAATGAGCTCATTTGAATTGACTCGATTCATGAAACATATGGAGAAACTCATCTATTTGAAGCCTTGGTGGCCAAGTGAAACGCTCTAGTAAAACTAGAGCTACCATGGTTAATGTAAATTCTAAGGGATAAGATTGTATAGAGTTTAAATCTCTTAGGACTCTATAACATTCGCGTTATGCCTCGGAGTTGTGTATAGTGTCATGTCGGGTTAGGTAATATAGAAAGTTGCTAGAGCCGATAAGAAATTAGAAAATGCTTTTTAGATGAGGAAAATAAATTTGAGATATTGACTAAATTGTAGAATAGTAGAAAATATTGTGCTAAAAGTAGAAAATTAAATGTTAGAAAAAAATACATCAAATTTGGAGAAATGAGAAGTGACTAGAAGTTAAATTTGACCAAAATAAAGCATGAATCATGTAATGCATTGTAGACAAAGTTGAAGGGTTAAATAGTAATTACTTAAATTAGAAAATTATTGAAAAACTTAATGATTAAGGGTGAAAGTGTGTTGAAATAGAATTGGTAGACCAATTAGCAAAATAATTATTTTATTAATTAAATTAATAGATATTTTGGTAGAAATGTGTAGAGAATTGAAGAAAAAGATGAAAAGCATTCATCTCCATCAAAGAAGCAAAACTGTCACTCCTAAAACCTATCCATCCAACTTTTGCTTTTATTACATTTAGGTCATTCCACCATTTCTAAGCCCTTCCAAGGTCAATTCCTTAAATTTCTTTTATGCTTCCTTAGTAAATTCAATAGAGAAGACTAGTAGTTACCTTAGATTCATAAGAAGAAGCATCAATAGTGATCTTAGAAGAGGGAGAAAATAAGAATAGAAATTTATTTCTTACGAACAAGGTAAGGATGATGAAATATTTATGAAATCCATGTTAATTTCATTAAAATAGCATAGGAATGTTATTTGATTTTAGTTTTGACATGTAAATGTTATATGTTTTGATATGGAAATGAAGAAAAAATAAGAAAGGAAAGGATCCAATTGAAGACAAAGGAAAAGATGTGGTCAAGGAGCAAGAAGAATGAAAACATATCATCCAAGCTTGGTTGTAAGTAATTCAAGAATTTTACCTTGTTTAATTTAAATTCAATTATAAATTATGTTAACTAGATGGTTTAATTATTAATATATTATGTTAGATTTAGAGATGATTAATGAAATTTTAAGATAATGATTTAAATTTTATTTATGTTGTGAAATTGAAGTAATTTATAGTGAAATTAGAAAAATGACTAAATTTTAAAGTAGATAAATTATGTCATGAGATTTTGTGATGTTGAAAAGAGGGCTTAAATGAAGAGTATTGAAGTTTTGATGTTTGGAATATTGAATTGATAGTAAAATTACAAGTAAAATTGGATTTCTAATCATAAGGATTAAATCTTAAAAACTGGAAAGGTGTATTGTATCTTGTGACAGAATCAAGGGAGTCGAAAATTGCGTTTCTGGAACTCCGTTCCCGTAAATCGGACTCGTAAACATTTTTAATAAATATTTATGAAGTTAGTTGTGTAGATAATTAGACTTCGATTAATTGAATTTGCATGAATTAAGAATTATTATAGTATAAAGACTAAATCGCGTATAGAGTAAAAGTTGAATTATAAGATTAAAAATAATTAAAGGGACTAAGAAACAATTTTACCTTTGTTTCTTTAAGTGGACGATAAATGGGTTAAAACAATTAATGATATGATATATATATTATAATAGTTTAATATATATAAGTTATATTATAATTAATAAACTAAAAGTTAAAAGTATGTATATGTATATGTATATGTATTATATAATTATAATAAAATAAATGAAATTATAATAGTTAGTAAGTGGAAAAAGGAAGAGAAAGACATGCAAAATAAAAGAAAGAAGAAGAAAGAAGGAAGGATGCACGACATCTAAGCGTTTTTAAGGTTCAAATTCAAATTGGTTAGTCAATTTAGTCCCTTTTCTTGTAATTTTTATATTTTTAGAATCTTGATGTTTAGTACTACCCACCCATGTTGAAATTTTAGCAATTATTAAGATTTTAAATGTTTTTATGTTGAATAGTTTTAGTATTAGGGATTAAATTGATAGATTTTATGCTAGAAATGGAAAAAGAATTAAAGCGTAGAACAAATTGTAAATTTTGAGTAATAGGGACTAAAATGTGAAAATTTTGAAATTTAGGGTTTAATTGAAAATAAGGAGCTAAATTTAACTTAAAGTGAAATTAGTATAAAAATATAAGATTAAATGTGAATAACAAAAATTAGTCTCAGTTTAGGGACTAAATTGGAATTTAAGTAAATATTGAGTAAAAAAATTTGAAATAGTCAATGTGAAATTAAATTGTGTTGCATTAATGTATTTTAATTGTTTTAATTCCATAGCTAACGTCGTACCAGAATCCTCGACTAAAAAGGGAAGGATAAAATCGATGTAGAATAGCTCGGAATCTACGGTTTATATTTCTATAAATTTGAACCTAGTTGTTAATTATTGTAATTCGATTTAATGCATATGATAAGTGATTGAGGTGAGTATTTGGCATTTTGATAGTTGATTGAAATGGACTGAATTGGTATATACGTTATGAATGCATTGATTAATTGAATTGAAATGAATATATGTGCAAATATGAGAATTGGATATTGGTTGTATTTGAAATGTGAAATTGAACCCTATTAACTGTACCGGGCTGAGTCAGGTATAGATGGCATGCCATAGGATAGGAAGAGTTCAGTGATTTCTTCTACTTTGAGTCGTTGAGGCATTGGGTGCCAATTTACTTCGGTTTAACTAATGAGACACTTGGGTGTCAATTTATATAGCGCTGGGCATAGTTATTACTTCGAATTTATCCGATAAGGTACTAGGTGCCAAACTGGTGTGTTTGTTGGATCCATGTATCTTTCCGAGTCCGAGTCGTGTTAATAGGGGTAAATAAATAATGAAATTCTATAATTGATATTGAAATGACATGGCATGTGAAATGGAAATGAGATAGTAGATTGAAAATGAAATGTGAAATATGTTGTGAACAAATAGAATATATGAGTTATGTACTTATGAATTGAATATGGAATGAATAATGCCATTGATTAAATGAAATGTGGATTGATATGTGAAAAGCTATTTATATAGCAAGTGATGTGAATTGAGATATTTGTTTAACAAATCAAATATGATAGTATGTGAAAATTGAGTATAGCATGAAATAATATGGTCATATGCATGAACTTGAAATAATGGTATATGGTAACGGTAAGCTTAGACAATAATATGTTTGTATATTTCAAATTATGCATTCTTGCATCCTTATGTCTTTAATTGTTCAGATTATAGAAATATCACTGAGTTTTACTCAGTGTACGATTTTGTTTTTCCTATGCGCAGGTTAGGTACTCCTCTTTTCAATCGTCGATTCAACATCCAGCAACGATCCCGATCTCAAATGTGGTGATGTTTATCTTTTGTAATGGCATGTACCTAGGATGTGCTTGGGTTTTTAATGAATTTGGTATATGTTATGTAGTTGAGTTTGAGTATAATGTTGTTTGATATGTATATAAACACATGTTGTGTTTGAAGCCATAATTTAGGCATGTTGATTTGAACCTAAGACTTTTAGGTGTATATGAATTTACTAATGATGTTTAAGTGGTTATGAACTAGGTTAAATGGAGTGGCTTTGGTATGTTTGGAACTTTGAATTGAATGATGTATTGATGATATTTTTTGATGATATAAATGTGGTACCAATGAGGGTATATTGGTTAGGCACCTAGGATGATTGTTTTGGCATGTTTTGAGTCTGTTTGATCGTGTTTTGAATAGGTTAAATGAATGGTTTTAGAGTTGCTTAATGCCTAAGCAAGTAGGAAATGGTAAAATTGTGGTCTAAGGCACATTTTAGGTCCACACGGCCAGACACATGGGCGTGTGACTTGGCTATGTGAAACACACGACTAGCACATGGGCGTGTAAGGCCATTTTGATGGTTACATAGCCTGGCATACGATCGTGTGGCTTGGCTGTGTGACCCAAGCCAGTGAGTTACATGGCCACAGACACAAGCTGGGACACGGACGTGTCCCCCTACTTCGAATGCCCACACGGCCAGACACACGGGCATGTGACTTGGTCGTGTAAGTCACACAACCATGTGACCCCTGCAGTTAAAATTTTTGTAATTATTTCTTAAACTTCTAGAATTGTTTCAAATTAGTTCCTGCCTATTTTTAAACTACTTTTAGGGTCCCGTAGACTCGTAATAAGGATTGTAAGAGTAACTTTTACTCTGAATTGGAATGGATTACCAAACCTATATTAGGTACATTCTACTAACATTATCGAAGATAAATTAGTTGTTTTATTACTACTTCATTTTGAGTTTCTTCTGCTGTATTTTAGTGCCTTAGATAAATTCCATAAGAATTCTCATCTTGCGAGAGGAAGGTTGACTTAGGAGGATTTGAAACAAAGAAATGGCCTAAGGTCACGCGGTTTTCTAAACTTAAGTTCTAGCCCCATGATAGTTGGTATCATAACCAGTGCTCGAAGGTGCTGATTAAGATGTTGAAAGGAGTAGATGAGCAGGTTAAGCCTATGAAGACCCATGAGAGGGGCAAGAAAGCTAGCAACTTGAGGGATATGTTGTCAGTTTTGGAAAGAAGGGTTGCCAAACTTAAGGGTTCCATAGTTGATACGAGAGAGAACTTTGAGAAAGTTGATGGGTGCACTATAGAGCTGGAATCGAGGTAAGATTAGCTTAAGGAAAAAGTGGAAAAGGCCTTCAGCACTAATGTGGATTTAATGCAAGGGGTCCTCAATACCATTGTGGATGAGCTGACTGAGAAGAATGATGCTCTTAGGGCCATGGTGTCTACCTTGAAGGAACAAATTGAGGAGCTCAAAGGGCAACTCAATATCTACAAAGTTGCTTTGGGTATTGGGGTGTTGGTTCTGACACCCAAGCCTGAGGTGTATGTCCCAAAGTCAAAAGAGTTTAATGGGACAAGACCCGCAAAAGATGTGGACAACTTCTTGTGGAGAATGGAGCAATACTTCCATGCCAAAGGCATAATGGATGATGCTACTAAGGTAAATATTGTTGCTATGTATTTCACCGATGTCACTTTGTTATGGTTGTGTTGTAGGTCCACAGATAAGAAATGGGGTAGAGCTACCATTGGGGTTGAGAGGAGTTCTAAAGTGAATTTAAAAGGCATTTTTACCTAGAGTATGCTGAGGATGAGACTCAAGCTAAATTGCACCAACTTACGCAACAACGCACGGTTAGAGAGTATATGAACGAGTTTAGTGAGCTGATGATCCAAATTTCTGGTTTGGGTGATAAGGAGACACTTTTCTTTTTTATGGATGGGATAAAGCCTTGGTTAAAGCAAGATTTACAACACTGATGGATCAAAGAACTTACCAAATCCATGACTGTAGCGGAGTCCTTAATTGAGCTTGTTTCGAGGAAAGATAAGTTCGAGTCTTCCAAGCCCAAGGAAAATGAAAATAGTTGGAAAGATGAAGAATGATAGGTTAAAAATGATAATGGTGGCAATGGTGGTAATGGGAAACCATATAATAGGAAGTGGAAACCCAACAAGAAACCAAAAGGACTAGTGAGATGTTTCCTTTACGAAAGTTCACATATTGTGCAGGACTATCCAAAATGATCCATTTTTTTATTGAAGGGAATGATAAGCCAAATAAAGCATTGATGAAGCTTGGTTCGATCTTGAGTTTTTTCAAAGCCAAGAGGGTCAGAGAGAATGATAAGAAGCCAGTGAAGCTCTTCTTATGTTGGGGTCCGCATAGGATGTCAGACTGTCTAGAACAATCTAAGTTGTCCGTAGTTACTAAATAAGATGAAGTGGAGCCAAAGAGTAAGGCTTTAAAGCTTCGGTCAATGATAGTCAATTTTGTGAAAGAGAAGAGGGATCACAAGTAGAAAGGGTTGATATTTATGGAAATCAACATCGCAGGCTAAAGGAAAAGCGTTATTATTGATACAGGGGCATCAGACTTGTTCATATTGGAGAAACTCATGGGTAAGCTTGGTCTCTCAGTTATTAAATCAACTAAGAAGAACAAGACGATAAATTCCAATGAGGCCCCAACTGTGGGAGTCGCACAAAGAGTAGAGCTACAGATCGATCAATGGAAATGCAAGGAAGACTTCGAGGTAATTCACTTAGATTATTACAACTTTATTCTTGGCTTGAATTTCCTTGATAAGATTAATGCTTTGTTGGTTCCTTTTTTCGATTGTATATGTATCTTGGATACTCAACAACAATAATGTGTAATGCCCGTGAGTCGAGACATAAAGGGTGGAACTAAGGTATTGTTGATAATCTAGCTAATCGAGGATATTCATTATGGTAAGAACATTGTCTTGGTATATCAGAGTGCTAAGGAGACCTTTTTAGAAATGCTAGTGTAACACCCCTAACCCATATCCGTCGCCGAATTAGAGTTACAAGGCATTACCGTATAAGACACAATTCAACACAATCATTTATCACCTTTCATGCATCAAAGAATAACAATACATTTGTAACATTACTAAACTCAAATGTCTACGAATCATTTATACTAGATTCGAATATATGAACCATAAAGCCAATCCACATCAAAAGTTTAATCAAACTAACATACAAAAACCAAATTTTATCGAATTTGGCCCTAAACTCTTCGGCACAATATTTTCAAATTTTATCGACCGGAGGCTTATTCAACAAAATCGAATTCATAACTGGAGGCACAACAGAAATTTGAGGGGGATTAGGCAGGGGTGGAGGTTGTTGAGTAGCCAGATTCGTTCGTACGAACTCCGTGAACCACTTGTTCATCATTTGGAAGAAGGCTTGTTTAGCCTCTCCCTCATGGCTACTCAAAATAGGTCTAGAATCAAATTGCATTGCCCTTCAATGAGAGCGGGTGCATTACTTTCCACATCATCTGCTACGGCTCGATCGGGATCCATTTACTATATGAAAACATATTTTAATTGTCAGGAATTATCACATTATCGCAGTATAATAATATGACGTGTATAGCTAGACTCACATGCGCTACATTAGTCCTAGAATCGACTAAATCGTAGCTCTGATACCAATCAAATGTAACACCTTTAACCCGTATCCGTCGCCGAATTAGGGTTACGAGGAATTACCGTGTAAGACACAATTTAACACAATCATTTATCACCTTTCATGCACCAAAGAATAACAATACATTTGTAACATTACTAAACTCGAATGTTTGCGAATCATTTATACTAAATTCGAATATATGAATCATAAAGCCAATCCACATGAAAATTTTAATCAAACTAAATGGAAACCAAATTCAAACCATACGTAAAAAATTTATAGTATTCATACATGTGTACCATTTAACCAACTAACTAAACATATTTTACTATTATAAAACATCATATTGTAATACATATACATTATAATTCCATTAGCTAAATTTTGTGTCTATATAGTAAGGCATTTGAGCACCTAAATAAACATCAATCATATGTCACTTTCATATACTCAACTTACAACAATACATCCATTAAAAAAAACTTACCCACTTGCACATATTTAAACCACAACTAACCATATCAATTCATAACATTAACTAATATCAATATAAATTATTTATGAGTTTTGTACATGTACATATTAACTTAAGTTGAACTATACCACACGCAAAATGGGCAAAATTATACAAGTACATACAAGCATTTCAAAATGATCGAATTTCAATTGTAAAACTAACCAATTCATACACTGCCCACTTGACTATCCTTAACCATTTTTTAAGTTCAATTATCAAATTTAAACATGAAAAAACTTCATATACACAACCAAACCCATTAATCCAATATTCGGTCATCAAATTTAGCCTAAAAAAATTCATGCCATTTCCATCTTGAACCTTACCTAAAAGAAAACTCACTCATCCAAGCATATAATATGTGCATGCTTAACCATTACAAACCAATTTAAATAACCTTTACACAATCAAACATAAATTCATCAATTCACCTCATCATTGAGCCGAATCACAAGACCAACCACAAATGCACATCAAATCATGTATCAAGCTTACTAAATGAGCTATTATTAAGTTATTCATATCATTAATCAACCAAGACATATAACCAAAACACCATTCATACATGTCATGGAACATACTTACCAAAATATGCGTATACCATGACCAAAATTACACAACCATTAACTAACTCATTAATCAAACCAAACCATATAACCAAATACCACAGATATATACACCATGAAATATACTTCCATAATAAGCTATTGCCATGACCGAAAACACATAAGCATTAATATCAAGATTAAGCCATTTTCGCATGGCTAAATATATATATACATTTCAAAACCCAACATATCAAGCTAGACTAACATGCCATATATCTTAAACACAAGTTTTCATTCAAGATACCAAAATGGATATTGATAGTGTGAAGACATTCCTCGACGATCCTAAACTCGAGCTAGCTTTAAATATCTAAAAAAAACAGAGAAAGAATACACAAAGTAAGCTTTGAAAGCTTAGTAAGGCATAAGCAAATAAATCATCTCAAGTTTATTAGTAATTCAATTCAACTAGGTCGAAATTTAACCAATCTAAACCACATAAACACTCATCACATTTGGAAATTCATAAAATCACATTAAGTACCTTGCCTACCTTTACTTATCATAAACATATAAATTTCATACATACCTGATTCATTTAGCTTAATTTCACAATCGTTCTCAACTTGTCATTTCCCGTTGAACTGATCAGAATCAAATAGGATACTTGAATAGCTCGAAAAGCTCGTACAATGCCAATGTCCCAGACGTGGTGTTACATGTAATCAAATATCGATGCCACTATCCCAGACAAGGTCTTACACGAAATCATATACGATGTCGATGTCCCAGACATGGTCTTACTCGTAAATCTCAAATCAATGCCAACATCCCAAACGTGGTATTACACAAAAACACATCTCGAAATCCTATGTCATGACATATGTATCCCAACTATTCCTATGATTCATACGGGACTTTCGGACGTCGTAATTCAATCAATTTGAGCTTAATACTAGTCACACTATGCTTATATTAGTTTGGCAATATGTCAAATATATACATACCAATTCGGCAACATTTAAAACATATACATTTGAATTTAACAACATTTATTTACTTATGAACTTACCTTGTACGGAGACGAACAGACTGAAACGGCTATTCGACTACTTTTGATTTCCCCCGCTCCAAATCTGATTTCTTTCTCTCTTGATCTAAATGAATTCAAATTTGATTTGCTTAGTAACATATTCACTCAAATTCATCCAAAAATACATAATTCGGGCAATTTGCAATTTAGCCCCTAGCATTTCACATTTTTACAATTTAGTCCTTATTTTAAAACAACACAAAATACTCAAAATTTCACTAAACCCATGTTGGGCCGAATTCTCCTTAGGTCCGTAGCATCCCATTTATTTCATTTATTTCACATTTTGACCCCTAAGTTCAAAAATTTCACAATTTAATCCTTAATACACATTTTTATAAAAAATTACTTAATTAAACATAATAATCTAACAACTTATTTTTATTTTCCATCATCAAACAACAAAAACAACAATTTCTCATCAATGGCAAGTCAAAAAATACACAACAAATTCAAAAATTCAAGCATGGGCTAGCTAGTATTCAAAGCAACGATATCAAAAACGTAAAAATTATCAAAAACTAAACAAAATCCATACCTTAATTTAATCTCCAATGTGCCGAACCCTTAAACAAAGAAAATGGATTCTTTTCTCTCTTACATTTGGCCTTAAGGATGAAGACTCCACTATCTTTTTGATTTGTTTTATTTATTTACTTATTAATATACCATTTACAAAATTAACCTTTGTAATATAATTAGAAAACCATATAACTAATGTCTGCTACCGTCCATACTTTTGTTCAATGATGGAATTCCATTTTAAGGACTTTAAAATTAAGAAACCATAGCAAATAAGTGCTTTAACAAATAGAAAGTCATTTTTGCATTTTACGCGATTAAGTCCTTTACTCAAATTAAACAATCAATCGGTAAAATTAATTCATGAAGTTTTCACACGTATAAGTTAATACGCTATAAACACCAAAAATAATATTAAAATATTTTTCTAACTCAAATTTGTGGTCCCTAAACTACTATCCGACTAGGGTCTAAACCAGGCTATTACAGCTAGAGAGGCAGCAAATAATGTGAAGCTTGTTGAGTTATCAGTGGGGTTACCACCTATGAGAGATTTGGGTTGTGCACTAGACTTTGGAGGAAAACTAGTAATGCAAACTGGGCAATGTCGGAAAATCAGGTTTGGAAAACGCAATGAAAAATAAGTTTAAAGGAAAAACTAGAGTTGTAAACTTTTTTCCAGAACAAGAACTTGATTGTGATATCTAAAGTAATAAACACTTAATCAAAATTGTACCTTTTTGATGCGTCTGGGTTGAATGCTTTGACCAAGTAGTCTTCTTTGCTATTCTAGAACTCATGTCTGTTGAGTGTAGGCTCGCTTCGAATTAGAAAATTTTCCACAAAAGTACCAGTGAGGTAATTTTGCAATTTCTCTAAACTTCTAAGTCTAGTTATAAATAAGAAAAATATCTCTAGAAATCTTCTAAAATAATTTCTTTAGAGAATTTTCTCTCTACAACTTTCTCTTGAATTCAAGTGTATTAAAAATAAAGACTCAATGCTCTTTTTATATAGGGAGAGTTTAGAGAGTTCAACTATGATTAAACTTAATCACTTTAATGTTAAATTAATATAAATTTATCAAGATAAATATTAGATTAAATTTAATATTAAATCTAATTAAATTAAAAAATATTTATGTATAAGATAAATATTTAATTTAATTTAATATTAAGACAATCACTTTAAAATTAAATTAATAAAATACTATTATCATAAGTATTAAATTAAATTAAATATTACAACTATTAAAATAGTATTATTTTTGAAATAGTTAGTTTGAAATCAAATTATTTGGTAAAGTCCCGGTAGAAGTGTGATTTCTCCACTACTCAACCGCCAAAGGACCACCCTTCAACCACCAAAATGTTGTCGTTGTAGCCGCTGGCAACGCCTTGTCCAATGGTGCCATTGTAGGTTCGACACCCACACAGCACCCTGAGTCGGTTTGACTGTTGATGGCTTGATCTGAGCCAGTGACGGCTCGACTGGTCCAGTTCAGGCATCGGTTGGACTATCGGCCTAATTTCATATACTATGCCTGGTTCGATCAGTTTATGTGTCTTGATCTCGAATTTGGGTTCTCAGGCCCAATTTTTTTTTATCTCAGGTCCAATTTTCAAGTTCAATTACCCATTGGGTCGAATGTCTGACTTGAAAATTTATTTCCAAAAATATCATATTAATTTTAATTAATTTGATTAATTTAAATTTACTTGATCAAAATTAATTTTCTAAAAAATCACTTAGATTTTCCAAATTAATTTTTCATGAAAATTCTTTAATCAAATTTTCTTATTGAATAATTCTTACGACCACCTAATTTAATTCCACATCGAATAAATCAACTCAATTAAATTATTTCCAAAGTCATAGAATTTTCTTCTGATTCAAATGTAGTCCGACCGAGCTTTTGTTGAGCTAGCGGAGGGACCAATCGGACATATACAATTAGGCTAGAGTAATTGCAATTATGTCTAGCAGTATCATTCCGATAATTTGCAATTTACTTAATCATGGAGTTAGTCCATAAGAAGTACCATGATTGAAAACTCCTTATTATATACTCCTTACGAAAATAAGTCATCCAACTATTTTGTCTAATGACCTTGTCATGCGTGTCTTACCCTTATATGATATCCTTGATTTCTTTGAGTTAAATCTGTTCACTCAATACAGTCCTATTTTATCTCATTGTCACAATTGTGTCTTCTTAATGATTAATATGACCACTGTCAACAAATAACTGTGATAAATTACTTGTTCGAGAACAAGCAACTCGTGGCCACGTTCTATATTTATCTTTCCACACAATTTCAATAAGAGGATATCATTATCTCTTTGATCGAGCTATGAATTCCATTGTTTCTAATAAAGTCATACCATACACAAATTATGTACCCAACATACCAGCTATGGGCTCGATCATCTTTAGAGCAAAAGCCTCCACTTATATCAAAGCACATGAGTTACATACGCATGATTAGTGACTAACTCAGGATTTAGGTAAATCACATCATGATCGTTACAAGTGAATTAATTCACAAACAGATTCAGAATTAATTCATTTTGGGTCCGGTCTAATATATCATTCTTCCAATAAGTACATCTATGTCTCTACCTGTGGAGTCAACTGCTCCAATAATCAAGACTAGCCATTTGCTCATTTGGAATTGTAGACAACATAATAATCCTTCCTAGTATTTGAATCAAATGCTCACTTTGATTCTTTTACGAGATCACAGACTCGTTTAGATTATCTACTGAAGTAAGTTGTCTTTCTCGCAATGTAAATGTTCTTACAGTGCCACTTATCATCAATTTGAGCTTAGACAATCAATGAGCTAATATTTTCTTGTCACAATTTCGTTATGCATGCAAAACATGAAAGCCATAAACACAAAATACATAATAGTGAAATGTGAAATTAGCTTCATTTATTTATTCATCGTTCAAATATATAGAAACAGTTATATGTTTACTACAATATGAGCACATTTCCCAAATTCCAGTTGGACAGAGTAAATACTAGGAGCGAGGTAAATCTCAAACACTTATCTAATATTTTATGTTATGACTTACCGTTGGCTTGGCACGGTTTGTCAAACTTAAGTTCTAGCCTCGTGAAACTTGTGCTACAGATGTAAGAAAATAATTTGGATATATTCACACTTTTTTTAGAATTAATAAAATTAAAAATATATATTTTATAAATTATTTTTTATTTTTATATAGCCTAAAAGGTATCTGGATATTTAAAAAATTAATACACATCTCAAATTTTAAAGGAAATTTTTAGAACTTTATATAATTAAAAAAAACATCCTAGATTCATTCTAGACTTGAACTTTTAAAGGTACTTGGATATTTGGTTGTCGAGATTCGTTCTAGACTTAAATTTGTAAATGATCTTTTTATAAATTTAATTTTAATTTTAATTTTGAAGTTTTTAAATATTTTCATAAATTTTAATATTGTTTTACAAATTCATAATTTTTAAATTTTTTAATAATTTAAATAATTTAAAGTTCTAAATGAAAAGTCCGTCCAACTTCATTCGGAACACAAAATATTTAAATGCTTTTTTTAAAAAAATAATATGATTTTTTAAATCTATAAAATTTTGACTTAGCATTGCCACTTCATCGGATGATATTGACACGGATCACCACATCAACACCGTTAATGGCCATGTCAGTGACATAATGGTCAAAGACGGGAAATGTTGGTCAAATGGCTTAATTTATGCAATTTAGGAGTTTAAGGACTTACTTAATTACATTTTTTGCAAAAAGGTTCAATTGTTTTTTTTTTTTTTGCTTAAGTTTGGGGTCTTTTACCCTTAAGCATATATCATATGAGCTAGAGTAAGAGATTTTATATTTAAAATTATTGAAAACATGCATATTTTGTATTTATATAATTTTAATTCGTGATCAATTCTTTTAAAGTTCAAAATAACTTTTCGAACTTTTTTAGTTGTACAAAACATTTTTAATGTGTTACTGCTAATTTCACCATCATGTGCAACTCATTTTGCAATTAGACAATTCTACAATCTTGTGTTATATGTTGCCATGTTTTGAATCAAATCTTATAATTAATTTTCTTACATCTTTACGAGGGTTTAAGCAATAATTAACTAGATTGGTTATGAAGAATATCAAGCAAGCAAGGATATTATTCTAAGAATTCTAGTATGATCTACTTACCATGTCTGAAGAGAACTTGTTTTTTCATAAAAGTTGAAATGGTGAAAATTAATACTTATTTTATGCTTTATCAAATATCAATTTGAAAGCACCTTTAGTGGCATCTTTTATTTACACTAACAGAAAAGAGTACAAGTTTACACAAACTTATATATTGAAGACTTAATTATTTGTTTATGCACTAATTTGAGAGAGCACTTATTTATACATTATTGGAACTTATATTAGCTACAATTTGATTGTAAAAAATGTTTTCATATTTAGTTTATAGCTAAGCTGCAACTTAATGAGTGATTTGAATTTAAATAATGATTTGTATTGTTGATTCATAGTGAATTATTCTTCGTGTAAAGTCCCGCAAACACATAAATTTGTTTTGAACTACATAACCAACTCTTGTATGCATATGTATTATTTTTCTTCTTTTAATTATTTCTTTAGTTACAATGATGAATGTCAAAACCACCAAATAAAAATTCCTATGACAAAATAATACGAAATAACAGTATAGAGCAGTAGGGTCGAATCCACAGGGATTGGATATCCAATTTCGCCTTGTGAGCAAAATTATTGTCGCGGTAATAGTCATGCTCATGACTCATGATGAACTTGCTGAAAAAAATAAATAAATAAGGGGATATGAAAAGGTTTAGAAAGTAAATAAAGTGAAATAGTAGCAACAAACAATTATATTAATCGAAAATAAAATAAGAAAATGAAATTGAATTTATTAAGCAGTAATAGAAAGTCTTAGCCTTAGACACAGTGAATTCCAGTATTGAATCGATCCTTGAAAATGGGGTTTTTCTTCCAAATGATAATCTAGTTATAGCGACCAAGAACGTCTCAACTGCTAATTCTTCCTTTCGTAGTTGATTCAAGTACGACCTATAAACCAACCCTTATCGATTATCTAACTGCGATAACGCGTTCGCAATTCAAGACCCTTGCAGGCTTGCGTTCTAAAGAACCCAACTTGGATCAATGACCTCAACCACGTGGGTCGTTTAACTCCAATCACTATCTCTTTTGACGAAAATCCCACTAGTATGGCCTCGCCAAGATACGCCAATTTGTTCGCGAAAATGTGAATACAGCACGACCGACTCGAATTCCCAACTGTATGCCAAAATGACTCAACCTAACGTGCACTTTTTGTTGAAATTGAATTAACTTTAAAGGATGAATTTGTACTATCTCATATCTCAGAGAGATGGTGAATACCGTTATGAAAGATTTTTAGTGCGGACTCATTTTCTCACGATTCTTGACCGGAAAGAATACCGGCCTTAAGCTAAGTAGAAGTTTAGTGAAGCATGAAATTAATCATGCTTTGTTGGTGTATGTAAATGGATTTAATGGAAATGGTAGAAGGTGAAAAGGGAACGGGCTTAGGAAGCAATTGAACAAATTTTTATAGAAACAAGGAAATGGAAATAAATTGGTAGAATGCTACCGACGCTTGGAATAGAAAGAAAAAATATATTTTTATTCTATTTCCAGAGTATTCAAGTGTGTTTCTCAAAAGCCACAACACACCCTATTTATATATATCAGGGCAAATAACCAATAAAAGCCCATTTATTTTTAAAATTACCGAAATGGGCCAGGTTCTGAATTAATTACCGAAATGGACTATTTCCCCCAAAAACGCGTCCACGTCAGCGCGTTGTCAGGGGATAAAGCAGGAAAACGCTTCCTTGAGGGAGCGCTTTGCGTCCACATGGACAAAGTACTTCCTTAAGGATGCACTTTTCCCGTTTTTTAAGATTTAGGGTTTTTTGCAATTAGAGTTAAGATTTTAGGGTTTTTGAGTTTTTAAATTTTGGGGTTTAAGGTTTAAGGTTTAAGGTTTAGGGTCTCTTAATTAAATTAATTATAAATTTTAAAAAATTAGAAATTAATTAAAAATATTTATTAAGTCTAACTTTTTAAATATAGTTAAATATTAATTACAATTATTATATTTTTCTCGAATTTTGAATTTAAACTTCTACAGTTTAAAATATATATTAAATATTAAAATATTAAAATTTATGTTAAATTCCATTAAATAAAGTTATTAATACTTATTTATAAATCATTCACTAACAATCAATAAAATATTTTCCCATTATCTTAAGACCTTAATTAAGGAATTATTATCCCTAAAATATTCTATTATTAATATGATTGTATTATATTAAATTTCATGTATTTTTTGCATATTATATTATATTAATATTTTTAATTTATTATAAATTTAAAATTACAACAAAAGATAAATTTAATATATATATATATATATATATATATATAAACTTTTAACTCTTTTTTGTTTGTCATAAAAACTCTTTTTCTATTTTAAAATTTGAAAATACAAAAATTCATTATATATTTTATTTTTAATTTATTATTAAAATTCTTTTAATAAATTTAATTTTTATTAAAAATATTTAATTTTATTAGTTTATTTTTAGAAGAGTTTAAAATATATAACTAATAACAACTAGTTTTATTTGATTTTTCCTTAAAACCCTAAATACTAAACCCCAATCTAATTTTTAAAAAATTATAATTAATTTACTCAAGTAATTCTAAACCCTAATTTATTTCATTTTTTCCTTAAAACCTTAAACACTAAACCCTAATCTATTTTAAAAAAATTATAATTAGTTTACTCAAGTAACTCTAAACCCTAATTTATTTAATTTTTCCTTAAAACCATAAACACTAAACCCTAATCTAATTTTTAAACATTTATAATTAATTTAATTAAGAAACCCTAAAACCTTATTTATTTAATTTTTTCCTTAAAACCCTAAAATCTAAAATCTAAAAACTCAAAAACCCTAAAACCCTAACTCTAATTGCAAAAAACCCTAAATCCTAAAAAACGAGGAATTATTTAGTTTTCTATCCACGTGGATAAAGCGCTTCCTTGAGGAAGCGTTTTTTGTCCACGTGGACAAAGTGCTTCCTTAAGGAAGCTTTTTCCTGCTTTATGCCCTGACAACGCGCTGACGTGGACACGTTTTTGGGGGAAATGGTCCATTTCGGTAATTAATTTAGAACCTGGCCCATTTCGATAATTTTAAAAATAAAGGGGCTTTTATTGGTTATTTGCCCTATATATCATATACTAAAATTAGCCTAACTCACCTAACAACCAACTACATGAAATCAAATTCATATTAGATTTTTTCCCCTAAATATCGCTTTTACAAAGTCAAAAATCTGATCAGCCCTTAAATATCTCAAAATTTTTGATCCGACCCCTCTTTTATTGCTTGTGCTCCAGTTTAGTCCTTTTATGGTTGTTTTTTATTTAAAACATTCGAATTGCGTTCCTGATAGAATTTAAACATAAAATCACAAATTTAGCAAGAATTAATTGATTTGAACACATAAAATATACAAAATTAACATGCTATCAATTCCCCCTACTTAGCCTATGCTTGTCCTTAAGCATATCATATGTTACTACACTAGAAACTATCCAATAATTTATAAGAAAATCAAGCCTCTCATCCGCAACTATGATCAATGCAAACAATTTAGACAAAAAATGAAGAAGTGTTCAAATACTCAGTTTAATCAACAAGTGTTCGTAAAATTCAAACATGTAAATTCAATCATTTCACTAAATTGAAAATGAATCAAAATTTGCAGTGTATTTATTCTCAATTAATTATAAAATAAATTTGGGACATAGTCAAACCTTTTTACTCGAAGTGAGATGACAACCCAAACATCTTACCACGATTACTTAATTTGACATGTCTCTAAATGGACTATTTTTCCCTACTCATGGTAGCTCGGTTAGCGGAGTGTTTGCAAGTTTCTGGTTCGTCACCCGAACCTTTTTATACGAAATGAGATGACAACCGAAACACCTCATCCCGATTACTAAATTCACTCACATTTCCAAAATCTTCACTCATAACTTAAGCCATCAGTGGAGTAGATTTTTATTTTATTTTTATTTTTATATATATTATTTTTATTAGAAAATAAATTTAAATTAAACAATAAGAATGATATACTTACCGAGAAAATTTATAAACAATTGATTTTCATGAAACAATCTAATTAGAATATTTCAACTTTATAACACATATGTCAATTAAACTAGATAGTGAACACTTTAATATAGGAACCACCTACTATCTAAATTGACTAAGCATTGGAATTATAGGCTCAATGTCAAACAAATTAACGAATAATCTCAGCATAGGAATTAACACATGTGAAAGAGAAACAATCATGCAACTAAAGAGAATCAACCATGCATACTTACTAATCCAACATCCCCTCTACTTAAATTATGCTTGTCCTCAAGCATATTGTATAAGAATTAAAGGAAGTGGAGAGAAAGGTCAAGTATAATCCCTGTGTAAATCTAACGTGGTTGTTAGCGTTGGGAGTGACTACTTTGCAAGATGGCGAGAATCCTGAAGATTTGAGTTTCCATTGTTTCAAGGTGAGCTTTGATGCGGCTTAAACGTTCCTCTACAGATGAAGGAGGCTACTCCTCTGGCTCTCTAACAGTGAAATTGTAACATTGGTGAAAGACCCTATTACTGCGAGTAGTTCGTATACCTGGAGGAAAAAAATAATATGCAGTAGGGGTGTCGGTAAGCAAACCCATAGTGTAACAGCCTGGTTTTGACCTTAGATAGAACAATGGTTTCAGGACAACAAATCCAAGTCAAAAAATATTTTAATATTATTTTTGGTGTCTACAGCATGTTAATTTATATGTGTGAAAATTTCGTGTGAAAATTTTACCGTTTAAATGCTTAATTTTGATAAAAGGACTAAATCGCGTAAAGCGATAAAGTTGAGTTCTATTAGTTAAAGGTGTTAAATAGCTATAGAACTTAAAAGGGAAGGTCTTTATGTGGCAAATAGCCCATTTATGAGTTATTGGATGATATTAGAGTGACATTTGGTGTATTTATTAATATTATTAAAGGTTAAATAAGTAAAAAGGCAATTATATGTTAAATTAAATAAAACAAAATGCATTGTCATCTTCCACTATTCATCTTCAATGAAAATTCAAGGAGAAACAAGCCATTGTTGGCTTTAACATTCGGCCAAGCTCTCATTTCCCAAATAGGTTCGGTTTTAGCTTCGTTTCTAATGATTTTTACGTTTTTGAGATCGTTGCAGCTTAATCTAGCTAGACCATATCTCCGATTTCAAAACTGTTAAAGTATTTGAATGTTGCCATTGTTGAATGCACAAGTATTTTGATAGTTAATGATGGAAAATAAATCATTGTTGTTAGATATGTAAGTTTTGTTAATGAATTTTTGATAAAAATGTCAATTTTGGACTAAATTTAAAATATTGAAATTATGTGACTAAAATGTGAAATAAACGATAGAATTGGGCTGCTATGGACCTAAGGTAAATTTGGCCCAACTAGAGTATGTTGAAATTTTGAATATTTTGAGTTGTTTTGAAATAGTGACTAAATCGAGAAAATGTGAAATGTTAGGGGCTAAAATGCAATTTGCCCATTTATGTGTTTTTGAATAAATATATGATTAAGCAAGTCAAATTTGTATCAAAATATATCAAGAAAAGAAGAAATCAGATTTGGACAAGGAAAAATCGAAAATTTTCAAATAGCCATTTGGTTCATTCTTGTCCATACAAGGTAAGTTCATAAGTAAATAAATGTTGTTAAATTCGAAAGTATGTGTGTTATTTGTGCTGAATTGAATTATAATAAGTATATGTGTATATGCTGAAATGAATTAAGCATTGGAGAACTAGTTACGAGCTTGAATCGATCGAATTATGACGTCCGAAAGCCCTGTACGAACCATAGGAATAGTATAGGATACATATGTCATGATATAGGATTTCGATATGAGTTATCGTATAAGATCACGTTTGGGACATTTGCATCGATTTAAGATTTACGTGTAAGACCATGTTTGGGATATCGACATCGTATATAATTTTGTGTAAGACCCTGTCTGGGATAGTGGCATCGATATTTAATTACATGTAAGACAACATCTGGGGCGTTGGCATTGTAAGAGCTTCTGAGCTATCCGAGTATCCTTATTGATTCCGAACGGTTCAACAGTAATATTGAGAAATGAATGACTATGTGAAAGCATATTCGATTCAGCTACGTACGAAGTGTATATGATATGCAAGAATGAAAGGAGAGTATGTTTCAAATGACGATATGTGAAATACATGAAAATGAATGAAATGACTATATATAAATGAACGCTGTGATACATATGCTCGCTATATGAATTTGTAATGAAATAAGCTTAATTATATTCAAGATTTCGAATACCATGAAATTGTGGTCCTATGTTTCGAACATGGGATTTATGAAACATGAATTGTAATAAGTGATTGTTTTGATCTTCATTTATGTTCAGTAATGCCTCGTGACCCTAATCCAATGACGGATACAGGTTTGGGTTGTTACATTTGGTTGGTATCAGAGTTATGGTTTAGTCGTTCTAGGACTAACATAGCTAATATGAGTCTAGCTATACATGCCACATGAAACCTATGATAGTGTGATATCTCCCGATTCTAACGAAAATTATTTTGATGAGACAAATATGTTTTCCAACCGAGTTAATTCTTACAGTATAGAAGTAAATACTTAAATGTTTGAGTGAAAATGTGTTGATTATGGGTTTAAACTCATAAAGGTATGGATAAAAGAGTATGACATTTTGTTATTGATAAATGTTATAATTATATGGGCACATGAGTTATGATATTTGGATTATGATGCTATATGGAAATTTTGATTGTGAATTAGTGATTTGAGTTGGCATATGAATTATGTGTTAAGAACAAAAGTGATTAAAAGCAAATGTTTATTAAATGATTTGAGAATGTGAAATTAGTAATGAACTGGCTATTTGAGATAGTGTGTGTTATGTGCATTTATGTGTAAGTTAAATTTGAGGCTTTACTACCCTCACCCCCCATATAAGTAAAATGTTATAATGAAATCTGTAAGATTTGGGTTGAATAAGCTCTTGAGTGTAGTTTACAGAAGTTTGTGTACGGAAGATTAATAATGTGGTTAGAAAAGTAAATGAATTAGCAAAATGAAGATAGTATTAAAAGAGATATTGGATAGTTCTGAAAACTACTCAGATTATGCAAAGTTACTATTACAGAAGAAGTTGAATTCGATTAAATGATCTATTCAGGTATGTTATCTAAAGAAAGTATTAACTGGAAGCTTTTCTAAATTGATTTCTGTTAGTGAAGAGATAATGTGAAAATTTCTGATGACAGAATTAGACAGTTGAATAATGTTTGTATTGTATTGATGGTTGAGTGCAGTGGCTATAGTCAAGCAGTTACTATGATTCCTTCTGGACATTCTATGTGTACAATTATCCTCAGAAGTATATGTGACTTTTTAGTTTCAGAAAGAATTCTTATCGTTTGAGAACATTAGCTAAACATATTAATAGATGAAAGTATTGTTGGTCTGTTTGGGTCATGTTTGACATTGCCATGTCTTTTTCTGGTATTTATTCCCTTGAGTGAATATGAAAATCGATGGAAAAGTCTGTATGATACTAATATTTTGTTTCTACTGGCTATTGTTCTGTTGAATATACGTGAAGATTATATTGCTTCTGTTACTTTGGATTCCAGTATTTATGAGTGTCATTGATCTTTCTAGACATTTTCTGGGATATCATCGAAATTGATATCATTCTATATGGGTTGTAATTTTCTGATATTTTGTTTAGCTTCAGATGTTGAAATATCGCTATCCTGGTTTTCTAATGATTTTATGTGATTATCTGTAAGAGATATCTATTTGACAGAAATGGCTATATCTATTATAATTATAATTTCTGTTCTGAAATTTGGGAGTACTACAGTACCGTTATCAGAGTTATAAAAGTTGTGCTTCTACATTGGTTGTTGTTCAAATCATATTTGATTTTCTCCGTGTTCAAATGCTTTATTAATAGCCGGGATACTATCTATCGTTTCGGTTAAGACGCCAATCTTATTATGACAATATGATTTCTATATGATGGTTATGGCTTCTGTATAATGATATGTCTAGGTTATTCTTTTAACGAGAAGAGAAGAATTATTCGAAAAGACCGATTCGATGGTTTAATTTGATTTGAATTATTTGATTGAAAAGTTAATTGGGTTATATGAGTTTGAATCTGTCTACCGGATTGGAAATAAACTTTGAATGTACATATATGAATTGAGGTTTAGTCTGGAAGAAGAATTTGTATTCTTGAATACTTGATACAAAATTATATTTATCGGAACGATTCTAATTGAGAAATGTTGCGGTAAATTAAAGTTAATTCGGTTGTTGAAGCTTTCTTTTGCATGAAGATATTGTCAACCGAAACATCAGTTATGGCTTAGCTTAAGTTAAATAAAGAGTTTATGATTTTCAGCCATACGTTAATGAACAATTTAAGTGTGTTCTAATGAAAGAGTGTATAGAGATATCTTGTGATTCCATATAGTTAAAGCTGCATGAAAAGAGTTACGTGACATATTTGATGACTATAAGAGTTTAAAATGTTTAATGTCAGTGAAAAACCTAAAATTTGAGGACAGTAAGGATGGCCTGAACGTGGCACAGCAAAGATAGCTTGAATCGTCGAAAACTTTTGAGTTTGTAAGTGATTATTATCTAAGGGAAGTGATCATAGTTTTGGATGATCTGAATAAAAAACTTTTGTGTGTTTTATGAGCGATGAATACGTGATTGATCTTATCAGATGATGGATATATGTTAGCTGGATTAGAAGTTAAATTGATACTTACTAAGTGAATTCGCTGAATTTAGAAATGTGTTAACAAATTATAAGTCAAAAAGGGGTCCAACATAAATTGATTTCTGATTCAGAACTTCAGATATGGAATCGGTGATTGTTTTTTGCTTCGAGATAGAGTATCAATACCGAAAAGCTCTGATATTGTATAACCATTCTTACAAGGGGCTCACAGTGTCAGTTAGTATGTTAATACAAGAGTAACAAGATACATGATAGTCTGAGAAAATGGTATTGATGAATGAGTATAAAACATGATATTTCTAACTTTACATTCAAATGCCTGAGTTATCAAAAGGTTAAAGTTAATTATTAAGTTTCTTCGGGACTGTTTCAGCATGAGTTGATATCTGAGTAGTAATGAAATAGAATTTTGATGAACTTTGTACTGGGGTTATCCTTTCATTGAAAAAGATAGAGTTATCTGAAATATTATTAACTGCCTAAAGAAATCTCTCTGTATGTGTGGATTTTCTCTTTTGATAAAATAGCTGAGTTATTCGTTTCTGAGACGGTAAGTCTGCCTATGGTGCCAATCATCATTGTTTTGGATTGAGATCTAAAACTCATATTGTAATTCTGAGAGCAATTACAGTAAGTTTTAAGTACTAGGTTGTATTGAAATCAAAGAACGCAATTCAAATTCTTGAAATATTTATTTGTCACTGTGTTTTAGAGTTTGAAAGCAATTAAGAAAGATTATTGCTGTTTGATAAGCTATCATGTGAATATAAAGAAAATAACACTGTATGAGGTATCGTATGATTCAGTTACCGAACTCCGTAGTTTAAGGACCGAGCTTTGTAAGAAAAAGCATTCACGGGATTGAATTCATTAGAGAAGTTGAGCAGAAAATGAAAGTGATTCAATACAGTTATAAACAGTTTCAGTTTGATATGATGTATAGCGAAACACATATCAGAATCTTAGTTGTGAGATTAAAGAGATGAAATTCCAAAGTCATGAGTGAATTTGAAATTTATTATATGGAAGCAAATAATTAATCTACTTTCTGATAAGATTTTCGGGGACAAAAATCGCTAAGGAGGGGATAGTTGTAATAGTCCGGTTTAGACCCTAGACGGAACAGTGGTTTTGGGACAGCAAATCCGAGTCAGAAAAATATTTTAATATTATTTTTGGTGTCTACAGCATGTTAATTTATATGTATGAAAATTTCGTGTGAAAATTTTACCGTTTAAATGCTTACACCATGTTTGGTTGGGTGTAATGGATTAGCCATTACACCCCTATTCCGTGGCCCCACTCAATACGCTGTTTGGTTCGCTGTATTGCCCTAATACAGGCCTATTACGTTGTGGACGGATTCGACATTTTCTCTGCTTCAGTGCCGATTTCTAATCCCTTCCAAAAGCAAAGATTAGCTATTATGTCTCTGTTCTGATTATCTTTTTCAATTTTTGCCCTCGGCTTCATCTTCTACTTCTGTAACTTTCTTTCCAACCATCTCTACATTTCCCTTTTTTTCCATTGGTTGCAGAGGAGACCTAGATATTTAGGGTAATTTTTATTTTTTCCTCCTTCTCCTTCTTCCGTTCTTCATCTTCTTCTCCTTCTTCATCCAGGTAACTTTCCTCCTTCTACTTCTTCCGTTCTTCATCTTTTATTTCCAATTTTCCTTAGCTTTTTCCGTCGCATATCTTCTCTTCTCAGGGCTGCTCTTTTGTTTTGCTCAAATCTATGGCTGCTTTCACCTCTTTCTCTCTTTTTCGGTACTCTTTTATCTGTTTATATTTTGTTAATGTTAAGGACAGAGTGATAAAGTATTGATTCTGGGTATTTGATTTGGACAGTAATTATGCAACGACTGGAAGGATTGTTGCAATTGTGAGAGCCTCACCACGACTCTCTTCTTCTCTCACCTCCATCAATTTTCTAACACCAAATCACTCACGCAAGTATTTTTCTTTTCTTTTTATTTGGTTGGGAAGTTCTCTTATTTCGGCATTCAATTGATGAATCTTCTTTTTCCTTTTTCATGTCGGTTTCCTTTGTTGATAGATAGTTCGAAACCATTTGTTAATGCTAATTATGGTGTTGTTATCCAGAATTTATTAGAGGAATAAGAAAATTTAAGTGAAAGAAAAATTAAACATGGGTGGTCAGTAATATTCCTTGTGTTTCGATATGTAAATAAGTTGAATCAAATTATTATGGCTTGATCACCAAGTTTGTAAATAAGCATGCAGGGATGGAAATGGCTCAACTCATATGTGGAGGTTGTCGAACATTGCTAATGTATACACGTGGAGCAGCAAGTATAAGATGCTCTTGCTGTCACACCATTAATGTTGCACCAGGTACAATTTAATGATTCTGTGCATGTGATATAAATTGGTGGTTGTAATGTTTGGAATTGCAGAAATGATTCTATTAAAGAAGAATGGAAAATTATTTTTGTGCTTTTAAGAAAATATAATGCTTGTGGGTTGAAGATCTGTTTCTTCAATTTGTTTCTACACTGTAAACGAGTTTAAGGAATCTTGTTCATTTTTCTTTTCTAAAAAAAGGGGAATGCGATTCCATTTCCCGATCAGTGCTTCTTTGTGCTATATTTGGTTTTCCAGCATTACAATGTGTCGAGCATGGATGTCTTTTATTACCTTTATATTCTTTGTTTCTATTATCATTGTCATCTTCGTTTGGTAGTCTTCTGAGCTACTTTAGTTCAAGATATCACTGGTGGATAATGGCTATTCTAATCAAATTTGAGAGTGAGTACAAACCATACAGTATTTTCTGTTTTGTTTCTTCATTCATCTCATACCATTTGTTTTCCAGGTTGCCTTGCAATACGATTAATAGGTTACCTTATGTTTTGTCAGTTTTTTCTCTCTTTTTTCACCTTTTGCTCTGGGGACATACCTCTCAAATTTGGTCTTACTAGCCATTCACTTATCAAATATTCAAATTTTATGCACCTTTCATCTTTGGGGTATAGATTTTCTTACATTGCAATATATTAGACATCAATGGTTTAATGGTATCGATTGCCCTTGGTCAAATAAATATTAGTCAAAAGGCTTTTTCTTTGCTAAGTTTTCTAAATTTAATCGGAAGGATTAGAGCTTATTATCAGCTTTTGCCCATCCAATAAATATTTTTTTGAGAACCTTTGTGAGATACTGTATATGCATGAGTATGTTTATAGGGAAAAGTTAGAACTGTCATTGGCATAATTTATGTTCTTAATGGTAGTGTATGTGATGCGGAATTTTGCAATTAGTTTTGAATTTGCTCAACTGTTTAGTTTTTATGTTTGAGCTGCTTCTTACTTCAGCTTTGTTAGCGGTGTTTCTTCTTTGCAATTTATAAGTTCAGGACAAGCTGAAAAATCAACGAGCTTCAGCTCTTCCATGATGAGAATTTTTCAGCGTGGTCTTTTGCGTCAGAGGTGCTATATCATAGATATTGAGGGTTCTATATCTCACGATTGGTGTCATGATGTATTTATGTCTATTTCTACAGAGATAAAGAGGCTCCAAGCTTAACTGCGAGTGGTTTCCAATTCTTGGTGTGCATCACGAAACTCATGGCCCTTTTGCCTCTTTTCTGGTTGTCGTCACCTAAATTACTTCTCATCTGTGTAATTTACAGTTGATGGATACAAATGCTCAGCTTTGGTATATTATCAGAGAGTATATCTCCAATTCGAGGTATATTTGATGAGATAATTATTGTGTTCGCTTGGAACTTGTTTGTTAGAGCTATTGTGTTTTACCGTTGTTAAGTTCTTGAAGGGAAATTGGCATGAATTTATTGTAAATTTTATTTGTTATTGGTTTATTAGTATATATTATCCTCTTAAATGTGAATGTACCCAAGGGGTGTGATCATGCATGCACTAAAGTAATAGCTTGTGTATTCTTGTGTGCTTAAGCATTAGCAGTTACTTTTAGTTCAAGGAAAAATGTGCCATTTCCTATATGGGGCTTTTGGTTGTATAAGTGTTTGTGGATTGATGGATCCATATACTGATAAGCTTAATGAAGGAAAAATAGAAATTGGCTCCTTGTCTTGGCCTTATACTGATAAGCTTGTACTTTATATAATTGCTTTTTGAGTTGTTGTCTTGCATGAAGTGATCTACTACACCTTCAATGGAGAGAATATTTGCTTAAAAGTATAGGACACAAATGATTAAGTTGTAAAGTTTGGATATTGACTAATTTTAATTTACCAAATTATATCATAACTCGCTTTCCTTTTTGTTCTAAAAGAAGCATAGTTTACTAAGTTGAACTTATGGAATTTAATAAAATAAGTTTATTTTATTTTATTATTAAAAATGTTATTTTTATAAGATTTAAGCTTAAATTTAATCAAAATCATATAGAAGAATGGTATAAGATTGATATAAAATTAATATTCCAAAAGAATATAGGAGATAAAATGTTAAGTTAGTTGAAATATAAAATTAAAATAACTTTACTCGGATGTAAATGAAAACTCTCATTACATAAATATATATATTGATGTATTTTATGGCTAAACAAAATCAGTCCCTTGATTAGTCAAACAATTAACTCGCTTTAGTATCCTGTATCTTCAAATAAAGTGGCGGAATTATATATTTTAATAAATTATATTTAATAATTATTAATTTAAATTATATTTTATAGTATTATATATTATGATTTAAATAAATTCATATAAGAATATTTAATATTAAGAATTTTATTAAATTATATATTTTAATAAATTATATTTAATAATAATTATTTTAAATTATATTTTATAGTATTATATATTATGATTTTAGTAAATTCATATAAGAATATTTAATATTAATAATTTTATTAAATTATATATTTTGATTAAAATATATTTAATAATAATTATGTTAAAATATGATTAAATTATTTATTATTGATATTAATAATCTTATTAAAATTTAATAACAATAACAATAATCATTTACCTAAACAAATTTCTGATAAGAGTATTCTAGTCATTTTAGTTTTTTCCCTTATGCTATTACACCTCCATTCCATTCAACCAAACACAAGAATACTATTACGCCTCTATTCCATTACACCTCTATTCCATTACGCCTCTATTCTAATACAACGAACCAAACGTGACCTTAATTTTGATAAAAAGACTAAATCGCATAAAGCGTAAAAGTTGAATTCTATTAGTTAAAGGTGTTAAATAGCTATAGAACTTAAAAGTGAAGGTCCATATGTGGCAAATATCCCTTTTATGAGTTAGTGGATGATAGTGGAGTGGCATTTGGTGTATATTAATGTTATTAAAGGTTAAATAAGTAAAAAGGCAATTAAATAAAACAAAATGCATTGTTATCTTCCACTATTCATATACACCAAAAATTCAAGGAGAAGAAAGCCATTGTTGGCTTTAACATTCGGCCAAGCTCTCATTGCCCAAATAGGTACGGTTTTAGCTTCGTTTTTAAAGATTTCTACGTTTTTGAGATCGTTGCAGCTTAATCTAGCTAGCCCATATCTCCGATTTCAAAACTATTAAAGTATTTGAATGTTGCCATTGTTGAATGCACCAGTATTTTGATAGTTAATGATGGAAAATAAATCATTGTTGTTAGATATGTAAGTTTTGTTAATGAATTTTTGATAAAAATGTTAATTTTGGATTAAATTGTGAAATATTGAAATTATGTGACTAAAATGTGAAATAAACGATAGAATTGGGATAATATGGACCTAAGGTGAATTCGGCCCAACTAGATTTTGTTGAAATTTTTAATATTTTGAGTTGTTTTGAGATAGGGACTAAATCGAGAAAATATGAAATGTTAGGGGCTAAAATGTAATTTACCCATTTATGTGTTTCTGAAAAAATTTTAATAAATATATCATTAAGCAAGTCAAATTTGTATTGAAATAGATCAAGAAAAGAAAAAATTAGATTTGGATCGTGGAAAAATCAAAAGCTTTCGAATAGCCGTCCAGTTCGTTCGTGTCCGTACGAGGTAAGTTCATAAGTAAATAAATGTTGTTAAATTCAAAATTATGTTTGTTATATGTACTAAATTGAATTATAATAAGTATATGTGTATATGCCGAAATGGATTAAGCATTGGAGAATTAGGTACGAGCTTGAATCGATCGAATTATGACGTCCGAAAGCCCTGTACGAACCATAGGATTAGTATAGGATACATATGTCATGAAATAGGATTCTGATATGAGTTATCGTGTAAAACCACATCTGGAACGTTGGCGTCGATTTGAGATTTACGTGTAAGATCATGTCTGGGACATCGACATCGTATACGATTTCGTGTAAGACCCTGTCTGGGACAGTGACATCGATATTTGATTACATGTAAGACCATGTCTGGGACGTTGGCATTGTGAGAGCTTCCGAGCTATCCGATTATCCTTATTAATTCTGAATAGTTCAATGGGCAATATTGAGAAATGAATGACTATGTGAAAGTATAACCGATTCAGGTACGTACGAAGTGTATATGATATGCAAGGATGAAAGGAGAGTATGTTTCAAATGACGATATGTGAAATACATGACAATGAATGAAATGGATGTATATAAATGAACATTGTGATACATATGCTCGTTATATGAAATTGTAATGAAATAAGCTTAATTATATTCAAGAGTTTGAATACCATGAAATTGTGGTCCTATGCTTCGAACATGGGATCTACGAAACATGAATTGTAATAAGTGATTGTTCTGATCTGTACTTATGTTCAATAATGCCTTGTGACTGTAATCCGACGATGGATATGGATTTGGTGTGTTACACATAGAATACAAACAACAGTCATCTAGATGATCCATAGTATATGCACATGTAAAGGAGGAAAAATCGAACTCAGAGGGAAAAAGTTGTGAGATTAAATTTGTACTATATATCGTACAAGTATGAGTGGTCGATTAGAGTGTAAAACAACATGAAAATTTCGTGCAAACTAATCTCCTAAATTAAACTTATATCTAGAATGCATATACTATAGGAAAAATAATAATGTCTTGGTTAAAATAGATGATGAATCATTTCAGCCTGAAGAGTTAAAAGCTAAAAATCGATGAATATATCTTAAAGCTGGTTCAGGCACTAACAAGTCCTTAGAGGTCTTAAGATTATAAAGATGATTCCTAAATTAAGTTAAAGTAGAATAAGAAAAATTAGCATCAAAATTACTTGGTATATCCAATAAAGTAGTATGGTATAAATTAGTTTAAACATCGTCAGTGTCAGCGAAACCCATGGTGATGTTAAAATCTGAAATTGGCATCCTAAAATCCTTACCAAGTAGTCGAAAACAGACAACATCTGAGTTTCAAAAGTTTGCAACGAATTAATATTGAAGCTAAATGATGCATAGAACTCATAAACTAGTTCAAAATATGCAACACATGAAATATTTGCAAACAAATTCCAACCAATAGCACCGAAATAGTTCAATATTGCATCAAGTATATTAAGCATATCAAGAGTGTAAAGAGAAATTTTCTTACAAATTGGGAGTGGCTGTTGTCAAATGTCATCGTATCTTACGTGATGCTCTAAGGTTGAAAAGTTCAGGGACCCTCGAAGTCATACTTCTGTCAGTATAGTGTAGGTATCACCTCGCCTATTACATTGACCATCTCTAGGTGGTCGAAAATTTTCTTCTGGTGAGCCAGGTGGTAGGCTTGAATTTTTAGCAACTTTAGTAATGCTATGTGGAGATGTTACTAATTTATCAAGTGATGGTCTATTTGTTCGAGTGGTGGACGACCGTGTTTGATGCTTATGAACATGCTTGTTTCTATTCGAAGGACATTCGCCATGCTCGTTTGATGCTTAGGAACATGCTCGTTTCTATTCGAATGTACATAGTACGCTAGTAAAAGTAAAATAGGTTGTAAGTTTGGAATCGACCTTTCGGAAGTAGCTGGACTGCTATGAGAGTGTTCTCTATAAATCGAAGTTGGGCTTCATCAGTGACGATTCCTAATAGGCGCGACAGCGACAGTTTGCCTTGTAGGGGGAAGAGATGGTTTTGAGTCTTCATTGTTAAACTGACTACTAGAGGTCCCGAAAAATGATTTCAATTGTGATTAAGAGAAATCGAGAATCCATCGGACTCTTGGTTCCTAGTGCGAACCATGGTTGATATTTGGTTTGGAGGAAAGAATGGCAGCGTCCTTACAGTTTGCTCACAGCAGCGGGTGGCAACGATCAATGATGGCGATGACTTAGGGCGTTTGGGTAGTGGCAATGTGGGGTGTCAGTGTTAGAAAGGTTGTAGTGGGGGTTTTAAAGGTGGTGTTGTTTATGAAAGAAAGGGTGGGGGTTTGGTGTTTCAGAGGTACAGTGGTTATGGTGGCGTAAAAAAAAAGATAGGAGAGGTGAACGATGGCATTAGGGCAAGGAAAAGGGAGCCGATTGGTAAGGAGGGAAACGGGAAGACCGTTACGGCTCTGTGGGGTTCAAGATCCACGGTGGCGAGGGAGAAAGGAAACGAGTGACAGTACTTATGAATCAGTGTCACTTGGTGTTGGCTTGGCGTAGTGGTGCGAAGAAAAAGAAATGAATCGGTGACTGATCGGTGCTACGGTGGTGTTCAGCGATGGTAGTAGTTGTGTGATGGCGTTAATGGAGTTAGGGTTTTTGTTGAGAATAGAAGAAGAAGAAAGAAGGGTGAAAAAGGAGGTGTTACGGGTTTGGGGTTTGTTTTCTTTTCCTTTTTGAGTTTGGGTTTTCCTTTTCTTTCTTCTTTTTTCCTTTCTTAGTCCACATTTGGCTGTTTGGCCCTGTCTCTTTTTTTTTTCTTTTGAGTTTAGGGAGTTAGTTTGGTTTTGGGTTTTTATTTTTTGCTGTTTGGGCTCATTTTAGCTTCTTCTTTTTTCCTCTTGGGCTAGTTTCAATTTTTGGCGAGCCTACGATACGATCGGTGTCCGATCTTCAAAAAATTGACAGCTTCCACCAACGTTCCTGGAAAATAACATGAAATAGATTAAATAATAATTATTTTTTATTTTATTTTCAACCTAAATTAAACTGAAATTCAAAGTTAAATAAATTGAACTAAATAAATATGATTGCCTCCCAAAAAGTTCTTTTTTTTTAATGTCATTAGCTCGATGACTTGAAAGTTTATTTAATTAACTCTTCAAGTATTAACTCCTCGACCATGTGCACTTGAAAATTTTCATAGAAAGGCTTCAAACGCTATCCATTGACTTTGAAGAGTTTCTCGGATTCTTCACTTTTGATTTCAACTGCACCATGTAGAAATATGTGAGTAATAACAAAAGGTCCTAACCATTTGGTTCGAAGTTTATCTGCAAAATTTTTTAGTGTAAAGTTATAAAGTAGTACTTTCTACCCAATCAAAAATTGTTTACGAGTTATATTTTGATCATTAAATGCCTTGATTTTGTCTTTATAAATTTGGGCATTTTCATATGCTTCTTGTCGAATTTCCTCAAGCTCCTAAATATGTAATTTTTGAAACTTGCCTACAATGTCTAGCTCCATGTTGCATTGCCTAAAAGCCCAAAACTCCTTGTGTTCTAATTCTACAGGAAGATGACATGGTTTACCAAATATAAGTTGGTAAGGAGACATATCTATGGGTCCCTTATAAGCTATGTTGTACGCCTATAGTGCATCATTTAGTTGCAAACTCCAATCTTTCCTGTCTAGCCTAATGGTCTTTTCCAAAATAAATTTGATTTCTCGATTTGACACGTCTGCTTGACCATTTGATTGAGGGTGATAAGCCGTAGCAATTCATTGTACTACCCCATATTTTTTCAAAAGTGTGTCAATTACCTTACTGTAGAAATGTGTTCCCCAATCGCTGATCAACGCTTTTGGTGTACCAAATCTGGAAAAAATGGAATTTTTTAGAAATCCTGCTACATTTTTGGCATCATCATGATAGGTGGCTCTAACTTCCACCCATTTAGACACATAGTCAACAACAAGCAAAATATAAATGTTACCAAATGATGAGACAAAAGGCCCCATAAAATTGATGCCCCATACATCAAAAATTTCACATACATGTATAGGTGTTAGATATATTTCATTCTTTTGGCTCAAATTTCCTACCTTTTGACATCTTTCGCAAGTTTTACAAAATAGATATGCATCACGAAAAATATGTTGCCAAAACAATCCACATTGAAGTATCTTATGTGCAGTTTATTTAGGGCCAAAATGTGCACCGCATGCGTAAGAATGACAAGAAGCTAAAATTGGTTTTACCTCAGCTTCTGCAATGCATCGTCCAATTACCTGATCTGAACAATATTTCTAAAGGGAGGGGTCATCCCAAATATAATATTGCAATTCTCGTTTAATCTTATCCTTTTCAGGTTGTGATAAATTAGATGAAATGATACCTGTAGCAATGTAGTTTACCATGTCTGCATACCAAGGAAAAATTGTTTGTGCAGAAAATAGACTTTCATCTGGGAAATTTTCTTTAAAAAGAGTGACGTCTTTTTATAGGGGTATTCACTAGGGGTGTGCAAATTTCAGGTAAGACCGAATTTTTTCGGTTAACCAACCAAGTTACCGAATTCGGTTGGTTAACCAAGAAATTCAATCGAGGGTCGGTTAACAATTTTTTGAAAGTTCGGTTAATGGTTAATTCGGTTAGAAAATCGCTTGATTAACCGAACTTAATAAATAATATTATCATATATAAATATTAGCCCACTACTCATCCAGACCTAGGCCCTAACAGCCACCGACCCACCCCAATATAAACCTAATGAATCCAATATACATATAAACTCAACCCAACCCAACCCAATCCTAAAAGCTACAAATAATATAAGAAATTAAGAAATAAAAATAAAAATTCTAAAACTAAAAGTAAAAGTAAAGAGTAAAATTCACGATTCAGAATTCATCTTATTCAAAATCCTTAATACCCTAACCCTTTCAAAATCCCGAATTTGAAAGCTCGCAAAATATTCAGTGCCAATCACCTCTGTGTTCGTGAACCATCTGGTGTCTACTAGTCACACCATCTGACATCCACCAGGTCACCTTCATCATTCCAATTCCTACTCTTAACACTCTCTTATGTAACTTGTAAAGCTCCAAATATTTTTTAGAGTTTACTCCTTTTTCACGTTATTCTTCAATATACCCTAATTGGAATCCTCAAAGCAAGGCCATCAAACGACACCCCTAAAAGTAAGGCCATCAAACGACACCATTTCACAAGGATTACTAGATCAAAGATTTCAAAAGTAATCCTAATCCCAGCATTCTCATTGCTTGTGTGCTTTCCAAATCAACATTTTTTTGTTTAATAAGAGAAAAGGAAATATTATAATGTGGTAGACTATATATGCTATCCTGTTTGCTTAAAGGATTTCTATATTTTAGAGATTTTGGTTTCATTATCTCTTTAGCGACTTCAAGATACATATTTAGGCTCTCTTTAGAGTAAAAAGACAAAACCTTTAAAGTGTCAATTCTTCAATGGTATCTAAAAGATAATACCTATGAATTATTAACATTAATTACTATATTTAAAATACTGATCTTGAAATCTTATTATTGTGGAAGTGTTAATATGATTCATTTGGGATTTTAGGGTTTAAGGTTTAGCATTTTATAGAATAGATGAATTAGCCATATTCTATTTGTTACGTGAATTTTGGTTCATGGCTTTATCTTACAAGAATCCTTGTATTAACCTATTCATCCAACAATATTTTCTTATTCTATTGGATTCAACCAACTTTTTAGGATTTATGTTTTGTAATATGACGGAATTTATAATTTACTATTTAAGCATATTATCGTCTTTTGTCAGGAAATAACCTCTAATATCAGCTTTGGAATTTTATAGATGAGTTTTGTAAGTGATTCAGTTGACATATTTGATTTTTTTTTAAAAAAGTTTGAATTCTATTATGTAATTCTTGCAGAATGTCCATCGAACCAACATCTATTGAGGGTAGTGTTACACCTTCTACTTCGGTAGGTGAAGCTCTAAGCCAAACGAAGGGGACTACTAGGAAAAGAAAAACCACTCCTCAAAGGTCAGAAGTTTGGTCTCACTTTACTAAGATTATTAATAGTGAGGGTACAAGTAAGGCTAAATGTAATTATTGTGAAAATAAAGTTTGTTGTGATATGAAAAAAATGGTACGGGGTCATTAAATATCATATCGGTTCATGTAAGAAAAATTCTAGTAATGTTGTTGACACTAGCCAAGGACAACTAGTTTTACCTAGAAAAGGAGTTAAAGGGGGGGAATGACATCTTTCAACTTGGATATTTGATCAAGAAGCATGTAGGAAAGGATTAGCACAAATGATTGTGATTGATGACTTACCTTTCAAGTTTGTTGAAAGTGAAGGTTTTAGGAAATTTGTGTTTGTGGCATGTCCTAGGTTTCATATTCCTTCACGAACTACTATGACTATGGATGTTTATCAATTGTATTTAGATGAAAGGGTCAAGATAAAACAACTTTTAAAAAGTTCTTATTTTAAAGTTTGCTTAACTACTGTCAAATGGGCTTCTTTGCAAAGAGTTAGCTCACTTTATTGATAACGATTGAAAATTGAATAAAAAGATTTTAAACTTTTGTCCAATTTCTAGTCATAAAGGTGAGTCCATTGGGATGGTGATTGAGAAATGCTTGTTGAATAGGGGGATTGATAAGTTGTTTACTGTTATTGTTGATAATGTAAGTTCAAATGATGTTGCTATTGGTTATTTGAGAAAAAAATTTAACCCTCGAGGGGATTTAGCTCAAAATGGTAAATATCTTCATATGAGATGCATGACACACATTGTGAATTTGATTTTTCTTGAAGGCTTAAAGGAAATTAATAAATATATTAAACGTGTTATAGGGGCTGTTAGATATGTGAGACAAACTCTAGCTAGATTACTGAATTTTAAGGAGTGTGTTGTGGTGGAAAAGATAGAGTGCAAGAAGATGTTGTGTCTTGATGTTTGTACAAGGTGGAACTCGACCTACTTAATGTTAGACACTGCTCAGAACTTTGAAAGAGCTTTTGAGAGATTTGAGGAGCACAATACAAACTTTAAGGTTGAACTTGAAAGGGAAGAGGGTTGGCCTAGTATGGATGATCGGGCTAGTGTTAGAAACTTGAGGGATTTCTTGGAACACTTTTATGAAGTCACTTTGCGTATATCTGGCACTTCATATGTTATGTCCAAGAAGTTTTTCAACGAGATTTCTGAAATTGATATTCTTTTACGAGATACTCAGTCAATATTAATGTTGATTTCTGTGTTATGGCCATCAAAATGAAAGACAACTATGAAAAGTATTAGGGTGATATTAATAAGAAGAATTTGCTTATGTTTGTTGCTTGTTTTAGATCCTAGACAAAAATTAAAGTATCTTGCATTTGCACATAGTGAAAAGTCTAATTTTGAAAAAGCTCGTGAAATGATGCAAAAATTGAAGGAAGATTTGTATGAATTGTTTGATGAGTATAAGCCTTCACTTCATAGTACTTGTAGACAATCGAGTGTGTCAGCTCATGTTTCTCTAGGTGAACTACAACAGAAAATGAAAAGGCGTATGCAAGCTTGGTATAAAAAGCGTGAGTTGGAAAATGGTGGTGAGGATAAAACATCTGGATTGGATAAATATCTAGATGAGGCTAATGAGGATTTTGTTGAAGATTTTGATATTTTATTATGGTGGAAAGTAAATAGCCTTAGATTTCCCAGTCTTTTAAAGATGGCCGGAGATGTGTTAGCTATACCAGTATCTACAGTTGCTTCAGAGTCTGCATTTAGCACCGGGGGGTGTGTGCTTGATCAATATAGGAGTTCTTTAACTCCTAAAATTGTACAAGCTCTTGTGTGTACTCAAGATTGGATTAAAAAATCTTTATTACAAGAAAACATCAAAAATATTGAAGAACAAATCCAAGAGCTTGACAAGATTGAAAATGGTATATTTTTTATTTTATTTTAATAGTTTCAATTTTTTTATCATATCACTCCTACATTAACTTATTCAATCTATTCAATGTTTAGACTTGTGTTGGAATGCATCAAAACCTACCCTAAATTTATGAGCTTTCATGAGTTGAAGGGTATGCTTACTAACTTATTCTTGTTAAGTTACAATCTATTCATTTGTTTATATTATTTGATTTTTCTAAATGCATATATTTCTATTAAATGCTCAATTTTTGCAGATATTTTTGTAGGTATAATGCAAATAGAGATATTTTGGAGACAAGAAATGGATACATTAAAGTCTTACATTTTAATTATTTGTTTTCTCAAGACTTATGTATTGTTTTTAATTATGTAGTGATTCAATACTTTAATTCAGTTAATACTATAATTTGGGTAATTCGAGTAATCCGGTTAATTCTGTAATTCGGTTAATTCAATTAATTTTTTATATGTTTTATACTTGTTTAAAAAAAACATTATATAAATGTCAGTTACTTTTTTTTTACAAAAAATCAGTTCGTTTAACGATTAAGGATTTAAAAAGGGTCAGTTAATTCAGTTAATGGTAATTCAAGTCGGTTAACCGAATGAACACCCCTAGTATTCGGCTCAAATGGTTAGCTACCAAATTCTCGCGTCCTTTCTTATCCTTAATCTCGAGATCAAATTCTTACAAAAGTAAAATCCATCTAATAAGTCTTGGCTTCACTTTTTTTTTCTTGATCAAATATTTAAGAGCTGTGTGGTTAGAGAAAACAACAATTTTAGTTTTTAATAAATATTACCGAAACTTTTGCAACGCAAAAACTATAGCTAAAAATTCTTTTTCAATGGTCGAATAGTTGTTTTAGGCGGCATCCAAGGTTTTAGATGCATAAGAGATAACATGCGATTCCTTCTTAATTCATCGCCCAAGCACCGCTCCTACACTGTGGTCACTTACATCACACGTGATCTTGAAAGGATAGTTCCAATTGGGTGGTTGTACTATGGGTGCCGAAATAAGTTTGTGTTTGAGTGTGTCAAATGCATACTTACATGATTGATCAAACTCAAATTCTTTGTCTTTCTGTAAGAGGTTACAAACCAGTTGTGCAATCTTTGTAAAATCTTTAATGAACGGATCTCCCTTCCCTCCTGAAAAGATTTGGACACGAATCTGTCGAATGCTCAGGCATGGCACAAATTTCGCATAACTGAGCTGGGTTCTTTTTTTCGGCAATCAAATTTGTAACTGCATTAGTGAGCTGATCAATTTTACCTACTAAGGATGCAGTACTTAGCTCATGAACCCTTCTCGTGGGTTCTATAGTTGGTCGAATATTGTTAAGAATTTGCTGCCATCATCGAGATTAGTTCCCTTGCACTTTGGGGAGTCATGTTAATAAGTGCCCTTCCACTAGAAGCATCAATCATCTTCATTTCCATAGGGAGTAACCCATCATAGAAATATTGAAGAAGGGATTGTTTAGGTAGGTCATGTTGTCAGAAACTTGCACACAACTTCTTGTATCGCTCCCAGTAGTTATAGAGCGATTCAGTCTCCTTTTGTACACTTCTGACAATAGCCCTCCTTAATTAGGCTGCCTGAGCTGCTAGAAAGAACTTGTCAAGAAATAAACGAGACACGTCAAACCATGTATTAATAGATCCTTGAGGTAAATAAAATCTAGCAGAGTCGATTAATGAGAAAGGAAAAGCATAAAGTTTAATTTGATCTTCGGTCACTCCTTGAGGTTTTGCTCTTGTGCAGACCATGTGAAATTCTTTAAGATGGGTATGCGGATTTTCATTTTGCAATCTGCGAAAGGTAGGCAATAGATTAATTAAGCTCAATTTTAAGTTGAACAGTGTTCCTCCTGCAAGATAAGTTATGCATAGTGTTTGTTGTCCATCTGCTGCTGCTACGAGTTGACATATAGTTTGATCTGCCATTCCGTCTGGTTAGTTGATTGAGAAAATATCTTCGATATAAAATTCTATTTCAAACTTGGATTGTGTTCGTTTACCACACTGAATAGCTTCTCTTCGCAGTGTTCGAGTTAACTTCTCTATTTCCAGTTGCAATTCTAGAATCCCTGGTTCTGACCTGGTCATAAAGAAAACAAATGAAAATTAGAATAATTTCCAATCCCCGGTAACGGTGCCAAAATTTGATAGAATTCGAAATCACCAAATAAAAATTCCTACGACAAAACAATACGAAATAGCAGTATAGAGCAGTAGGGTAGAATCCACAAGGAATGGTTATCCAATTTCGCCTTTTCTTGTGACCAGAATGATTGTCGTGGTAATAGTTGTGCCCATGACTCGTGACAAACTTGCTGAAAAAATAAATAAATAAAGGGAGAAGACAATGTTTAGATAGTAAATAAAGTGAAATAACAATAATAAATAATTATATTAATCGAAAATAAAATAAGATAATGGATCTAATTTAGTAAGCAGTAATATAAAGTCTTAGTCTTAGACTAGTTGAATTCCAATACTGAATCGATCCTCGAAAATGGGTTTTTTCTTCCAAACCATAAGCTTGTTATAGCGACCAAGAACATCCTAACTCCAAATTTTTCCTTTTGTAGTTGATTAAGATATGACCTGTAAACCAACCCTTACCGATTGTCTAACCGTGATACATGCGTTCGCAATTTAAGACCTCGACAGCCTTGCGTTTTGAAGAACCTAACTTGGATCAGTGACCTCAATCGCGTGGGTCGTTTAAATCTGATCACTATCTCCCTTAAGGAAAATCCCACTAGTATGACCCCGCCAGGATATGCCAATTTGTTCGTAAAATTCTGAATACAACACGACCGACTCAACTTTCCAATTGTAAGCTAAAACGACTCCAACCCAATGTGCACTTTCTGTTGAAATTAAATTAACTTTAAGGGATCAATTTGTAGTATCCCATATTCCGGAGAGATGGTGTATACCGTTATGAAAGATTTTTAATGCGGATTCAGTTTCTCACGATTCTTGATCAGAAAGATTACCGACCTAAAGCTAAGTAGAAGTTTAGTGAAACATGAAATTAATCATGCTTTGTTGGTATATGTAAATGGACTTAATGGAAATGGTAGAAGGTGAAATGGGAAGAGGCTTAGGAAGCAATTGAACAAATTTGTAAAGAAACAAGGAAAAGGAAATAAATTGGCAGAATGCTACTGATGCATGAATAGAAAGGAAAAAAATAATTTCATTCCATTTCCAGTGTATTCAATTGTGTTTCTCAAAGGCCACCACACACTCTATTTATATACGAATCATATACTAAAATTAGCCTAACTCACCTAACAACAATTTATATACGTATCGTATACTAAAATTAGCCTAACTCACCTAACAACAAATTATATGAAATCAAATTCATATTAGATTTCTTTTCTAAATATGACTTTTACAAAGTCAAAAATCTGATCAGCCCTTAAATGTCTCAAAGTATCCGATCTGGCCCCTCTTTTATTGCTTGTGCTCCAATTTAATCTTTTTCTACTTGCTCTTTTATTTTAAGCATCTGAATTGTGTTTCTGACAGAATTTAAACATAAAATCACCAATTTAGCAAAAATTAATTAAAAAATTATTTGATTTGAACACATAAAATATACAAAATTAACATTCTATCATACAACTTATAATTAACTGACAAGTAATTTTACACTTGCATAATGAAAACATCGAAAATAACTTTTTAAAGTGATCCGTCTGAAATCCAAATTCAAACTTTAGAGTTAGAATAATGAATTTCAGAGTAGTTTCCAATAAAACTTTGGTTGAATTTAGACTCAAATACTTGAAAATTGTGTTCGAAGCAAGTGAGAGCTTCGTCAAAAGAAAAGATGCGACGACACAAAATGAACAATGCCATTCATGGTGGTCATTTTTTTATTCCTTGTTATTATTGGTTATGGCTGAGAGAGAAAGAGAAGACTCAACAATTTTGAATAATAGAAACAAAGAAAAATTAATTAAAAGTAAAAAAAAACTTTAAAAACTGGTGTTAAAGTTTGTATGACTCAAATCCTGTCATTTGTTAAAAAAATAAATATAGTGGCAAAATAAAGGGATTTGTGGGGACGAGAGGCTGAGGGCCGTAGAATTCATATAGAACTACATTTCTCCTATTTGACATTGATTAGAATATGATTTTTCAATATTTAAATAGATGTAGTCAAAATTTCTATTATATTACTCGTTTTTCAACATAAGTGAATTTTTTCTACTCTCTACCCGTGATTTTTTCTCGAAAGAGTTTCCACATAAAATCTACATATTATTATTTTTCTTATTTTGCGATCATTTCTTCTATTTGACATTGATTAGAATATGATTTTTCAACATTTAAATAGATGTAGTCAAAATTTCTCTTGTATTATTCGTTTTTCAACATAAGTAAATTTCTTCTCCTCTGCCCATGATTTTTCTCGAAAGAGTTTCTATATAAAATCTATATATTATTATTTTTCTTATTTTACGATCATTCTATTACCATTATCAACGTCTATTATAACAACCGGAAAATACAAATTTATATGATGCATGTATATACTGACGTATGTGTATGAAATGGAATATTATAAAAATATTTAAAAAGGTAAAAAGTTATAGCACATTTTTCAAGATTTTGTAGCACATTTTCTAAGATTTTACATGGCATGATCTAATAGCAATATTCTTGCTTTTTTTTTTGCATTTAATTTCAGCCTTAAATGATTTGAATTCTAGGAATCAATATTATAATAGCCCATTTTTGCTCGGGCCCAAAATAGAACAGTCCAGATTACAAAATAACAAGCTCAAAAAATACAATGGCCCAAAAGGCCTACATGAAAACCCTAAGCCCACAACCTAAAGTTTTCAGAAAAGAAAACCTAAACCCTAATGCCCCTTTTGCGCCGCTGCCTCATGTGCGGTGTCAGCACGCCCACTGCCCGAGGTTTGACGCGGTTTTGTCGCTGATCACCTGCAAAAGAGTAAGCAACAACAGAGCAAAAAATAGCAATACAAACAGTAATATAGCAGCAATCAACAATAGCATCATTTATCATTAGTTTCGGCTATAAAAGCCATATGAAATAAATGTAAAAGGGGGGAATCGGTTTTAAAAAGACCGATCTTTACATCTGTAAAAGCGGGGGGATTCTGAAAATAAAAAAAAAAAGGAGAGAAAGAAATTTCTTGAAAGGTGTTCTATTTTCTACATTTTCTTCATTCTATTTATTTTTTATTGATTATTTACATATATTTTTTAACAAAAATATAAAAATCACGAAGAGGGGAGGTTACCTATTTTGGTGGCGGTGAAGAGAAAGAACCCAAAGGTTTTTCTCACTTTCGGCCCGATTTGCCGAGATCTCAACATTTCTAGCCCCAAAACGGTACTCCTCGTGAAAAGGCACTTAAAAAAGCACTTTTTGGTTTCGCCGACTGTCAGATACAACAAGATTGCAGATCGAACGACCATGACCGGTATGGCGGACGATGGCCGGAGCTAGGGCGTGCTTCAGAGAAAAAAAAAGAGAGGGGAAGAGTTTTTTTTTCCTTGAATGAAGCAGAAAATGAAGTTTTAAAAAAATTTGATTTATAAAGGCATATAAAACGCGCCGTTTTGGGCCATAGCTCCAGGCGCCAAAACAATGCCGTTTAGGAGGCTGACCCAAGATCCGACCCAGATGCCCTCAGATCCGCGTGTTTTTCTGCGGAAGGACTAATTGCACTTTTAGCCCTTCCTCTTTTTAGTGATTTTTCAATTAAGCGTTTTTGTTGTTTTCAATTTCACCCCGTAATTTGTTGCATTTTCATTTTGGTCCTTGATGGAACTGTGCGTTTTGGGGAATAGGGAATATTGCTTGTCTGATCCCTCCCAGTTATTTGCGCATCCAATTAGGTCCTATTTTTTAAGTTATTTCAAATTTGATCCCAAATTTTGTTTTTAAAATACAATTTGATCATTTTTCGTTATTTTGGTTCTTTTATTAATAAATTTATTATTATTATTATCATTATTATTATTATTATTATTACTATTATTATTATTTGCTCATTTATACATTTTAAATTTTAGATTTAATTATATATATATATATGCATATCTTTGATTTATACACACATACTCTTATACTTTTTACATTTTATAATACATCATACATGCCTTTTATAACATATATATATATACAACAATACGTACATATTTGTATAACTTATTTATATACATGCATATATTTTATAATATACATATTTTTTTATAATTTATATAGACACATACTTATATATATTTTCATATATCCGTACATATTTTATATTCATAAATATATATATATATATATATACATAGACATGTACAAATTTTTATAACTTATTTATATATATGTGTGCATATGCACGCTTATATTTTTGTATATTTTATAATTTATACATGTATCTGTATGTCTACATACATATGTTACTTTCAAAATATATATATCTATATATATTCTTTATATCGTAAAATGTATCCTTCTTTACATATATAGTTTTTTATATTTTATAATATGTATATGCATACATATTTTTCAGTATATTCCACAATTCACGTATAATTATATATATTTTATATTTCACAATTTTAATATACATGTATATACATACTTTATATTTTGTTCATCTCGTTTATTTACTAATTTATTCATGTTTTTATTATTACTTTAAAAGAATATTTTATTTACTTGTTATTTTGCATATTATCATTTGCCCTTTTTATTCATTCTTATTATTGTTGCTTGTATTATTTTTATGCTATCGCATTCAATACCGCTTTGTACGCATATTAACCTCGTGTTTCATTTCTACTATTTCAAATTAGATTAATTTATTTCGACGCATAAGTTTCGACTTTCAAATAAGCTAAATTTCGTATTTAGATTTGAGAGGATTGAGACCTAACGTATTGGGTTCCAATTTTCTTCGTTGAATCTAAATAATCGAGAATGCTCTTTAATAAAAAAACATAAAAGCTCATTTTCAAAAATTCAATACGTTGTGTCCTAATGCATTGGATATGACACGTTATTTTCTCGAGATGAGGATTTTTTCTACAAAATAATAAAGGCAATATTTTGCATTTGAAAATTCGAGAAAGTGTGCCCTAATGTGCTGGGTTTCGATTTCTCGTTTAGCCAAATAGCCAAATACCCTCTTAAAGTTTCAAAGTATGGGTTTTGGAAACCATAAGCTGATCTTGGTTTCGAGAGTTTAAAGTATCGCATCCTAATGTGATGGATGGGATTTTTTTTTTGGAACAAGAGAATCCTAAATTCCAACCCATATTGTTCGAAAATTTTTAGGATCGTATTTTTTTAAAAACTCATCAAAGTTTTCAATCTTTGACACTAAGACACTAATTAATCAACAAGGTACCAATTTTTGGGCGTATCGAGGGTGCTAACCCTTCCTCCTGCGAAACCGACTCCCGAACTTGCTTCTCTGAATTTAACAGACCAAAAGCATTATTTTGATAAATCTAAACCATTTATTAAAAACAACCGTTTTTTCAAGGTGACCCGATCACACCTCATCAAAAAATATTGGTGGCGACTCCCATGTTCGTTTTCATTTTCAAAATCCAAGTCGGCACCATTTTTAAAAAAAAATGGTGTCAACAGCTTGGCGACTCTACTGGGGACAAACACGAGAGTCAAGCCATGAGTTGATTACTTTTTGTCTTTTTGTCAAAAATCGAAAACTTGGTTTAAATATACGATCTTTTCATTGCATTTTCATTCGTCTTTATTACGATTTTCGTCACTGTGATTTATAATCGCTGTGTTAGTTGAAGTTTGGATATATTTCTGCGCATTGCATTGCATGACCACTCGGTCATACCCTTCTAGGTGGGAGTGAGAAACTACGCCTTCGTGAGGTTTTCACCTCCGCATGGGATAGTGAATCGCTTTCGAGATACATTCGTACCTGTGTCTTCGTGAGATTTTCATCTCCGCATGACCATAGGGAAATGTATTCCCCTGAACTGAACTCAGTCCATATGAGCCTATAATGGGTGAGGATCGAGGAATCTACTGGTTCAGGTACCCTTACTTTAGAACCGAACCGCATATAATGAGCCTTAGGAGCCTACCCTAGGTAGAACTACACCAAATACCTAGAGGTCACCTGAAAACTTGGTTTAAATTTACGACCATTTTGTTGTATTTCACCCGTTTTGGTACGATTATTACTTCAGTTTGTAATTACTCTATTGGTTTGAATGGTTTTGATATGTTTCTGCATATTGCATTACATAACTGCTTAATTATTTCCTTTTTAGTGGGAGTGAGAAGCTATTTCCTTCGTGAGGTCTTCACCTCCGTGCACGATAGCGGATCGCTTTCGAGATACATCCGTACCTATGTCTTCGTGAGATTTTCATCTCTGTACAGCCATAGGGAAATGTATTCCCCTAAACTGAACTTGGTCCGTATGAGCCTATAATGGGTGAGGATCGAGGAATCTGCCGGTTCGGGTACCCTTACTTTAGAGCCAAACTACATATAGTGAACCCTAATTGCCTACCTTAGGAATAATTACACCAAACTCTAGTGATCTCCCGAGTAGGTGCTCAATTTGTTTCTTTCTTGCTTGCTTTTGTACTAACCTGTTTCGTTTTGTTTTGGTTATGATTGCATTGCATTTTCATCATAGAAAAGAGGTGTTGATTCAAATTTGATTGCTAAATAGAAAAGCTTGTCATGGAAAATGAATTCCTTGATAAAGTGGAATATAATACGACTGCCCGAATATGGATTGATTAAACACAATGAGAGAAGGTTGAAAGCTCGTGCAGGAATATACGACTATGCTTCGTTGCGTGAGGATTCAAACCGACAAAGATTATTCGAGAGCTGTCACGAAACTAAAAAGCATCGCGGGGGAGCAATGGGTCGTGGCTCGGATCAAACAAAAAGGAGATAGTAGAGATAGATTTTGGGAAATTCGCAAGATTTGATCCTAACATCTGGATATGAAGAAAAGATCGATGTCTTCACCTAGAATATGAGGGCAAAGCCGCATAGGTAATTCATTTATGTAAAGAAATTTATTCTCTCGAAAAGTTGTTCTAATGGAATTGAATTCAGAATCAATGTCTCTATTTCTTTTTGCATTCATTTCATACATTTGCATTACATTACATTATGAGCATTAAAGTCCACTAAAGAGCCTAATTGATTAAAATTATTTTAGTTAATATGGAAAACCAACACCCTTGCGGTACCCGAATAGAAACTAAAGGAATGGACCAAAGGTTGGAGGGATTAGAGCAGATGCAAATACAGATGCTAGAGCAATTGATCAAATTTCAACAAGATATGAAGGATCAGATGCTAGAAGTCCAAAGAAATCTGATGAGTCAGTTAACCCAGTTATTGGATAGAGGGTTAAAAAAAGGAAAAAGCCCAGCGGTTCACTTTGGAGATGATAATGAAGACCCTGCTCATTTTTCAGGCTTTACACCAACAAAGATCCAAGCACAACCGAATACATATCCATAAAGGGTAACTGTTAACATCCGACCATAATAGCAGACTAATACCTCGAGACCGGTGAATTTTGATATAGGCTCAGGTTCTAACCTTAGGGGAAATCTAACTAATCCCGTTGTCCTTGATGATCTAGCGGGAACAAAACAGGCGAGAGTGGAGTTCTTAAAACAATTTGGAGATTGTTACAAACTGATAGGGCAAGAGTGGAGCCCCCAAATCAATACTTCAAAGGCCTTGAGGAAGAAGAAAAATGATGTGAATGATGCGAGTAGGTATAACGAGGGTTATTCAAAGCAGGTTACCGCAAGCCAGCCAATGACGGTTACTTCTAGCCACCAGATCCCCTAGAAACAAGAATCCGACACAAAGCAAAACATTGAGAAGTCCCAATTTGCACCAATTCCAATGTCATACCAGGAGCTGTATCAGAGTTTATTTGACGCACATGTTGTTTCCCCTTTATACTTGAAGCCTTTACAACCTCCGTACCCCAAATGGTACGAGACAAATGTGCAATGTGACTATCATGCGGGAATTACGGAACATTCTATAGAAAATTGCACTACCTTTAAAAGGGAAGTTAAAAGGCTAATCAGTATGGGCATTGTCAAGTTCGATACAGAAAATCTGCTGCCCAATTACATTGATAATCGGGGTGAATGCGATGAATAAAGAAATGTTGAGAAACGTTCACATCAACACTGTATACGAAGAAACAAATGAAGAAGGAACCTTGCTAGATATCCACCCTTATAAACTTGGGAGTGTTCTAAATAAATCGGACTGTAGATGAAATCTCTGTAGCATTTAAAGCTTATTTAGAGTAATGTTCAAAACACTTTTGTTGCTTTTGGCCTAGAGGCAGTAAGAATGTCTATGTGAAATAGACTCATGTCTGAACATTATCATTTTAATGAAACATATTATTATGATCATTTTGAGCTAGTATTATTTCATTCTTTACAAATAATTACGTTTGATTCTTTCATTCTTTTGGATTTTCTTCCACATCATTCTTTCATTCATAATTATATTGTACAAATAATTATTCATACATTCATACATTCTTTGTATATTCTTTTGTACCTACAATGGGTCCCTAGATATCAATGACATGAGTGACGCTGCTACAGACTCAAAATTTCCTTTTGAGCGAGACATGTGTTTAAAGGGATCTCATTACTTTGAAGATGACATAGATTGTAGCCTATCTCCGGACTTGTTGAGGATGGTAGAACAAGATGAAAAAATAGATCCTACCTTACAAAAGTCAGTGGACGGTGAGCTTAGGAGAAGAGAAAGAGGTAAAGATCAGAGCCTGTATCACCGCAGAGATAAAGCGAGACGTCATTGAGTTACTCTAAGAATTCAAAGATGATTTCGCATGATCAAGATATGCCTAAGCTACTTAGAAGTGTGAACGCTGTTGAAGCTAAGAAAATACATGCTAATGGTTTTGCAATGGCCAAGCAAATCATAAGATTCAGGTACTGCTGGTCCACCATGGAAGAGGATTGCATTAGTTATACCAAGTATCATTTATGGAGTCAAGATTTATGTGCTTCCTTCATCTCTTCATGTTATGACTTTTCCATAGACTTTTTCTATGTGGGGCATAGAGGTGATAGGGGCAATCTCGTCAAAAGCTTTTAGCCAATATCGATTCATCTTTGTGGTCTGCGATTACTTCACTAAGAGGGTGGAAATTGCTTCATAAACCAATGTTACAAAGTCGAAGTCATTAAATTCCAATTACAAAAAAAAAAAGAGATCAGGCGCCGATAAAAAATGCCAAAAAGGGACAATGTCAAAAGTTTGTAGTCTGTTCAAAGATCAGACGCCATAGATAGCCAAAAAAAGAAAAATAAAATAAGGATCGTGGGAAAGATGACCGAGACCGGTAAAGATTGGTATAAAGAAGTTATTATTTACTCTCTATGCTCATCAAACGTCGGCCAAAACCTTTACCGGGACAACACCTGGCCCATTGGTTTATGAAATGTTAAGAGCTATCTGTCATAGTCAAATGATGTGAGCTTACGACAAAGAAGTTCATCCTAGAGAATTTTATGAGGGGGACCTGATGTTGAAAAAGATCTTTCTTATACAAAAGGATTTTAAAGAAAAATGAATGCCAAATTAGGAAGAACCTTGTGTTGTAAAGAAGGCCTTCTCTGGAGGAGCTTTAATTTTGAGCGAGATGGATGGTAAAAACCTACCAAATCCTGTAAACTCAGACTCAGTCAAGAAACACTTCACTTGAAGAAAGAGAAAGGTACCAAAGTGAAAACCCGCAAAATAGTATTTTGAGTTATAAAAAAAAGACTAAGGTGAAAACCCGCAACGGACGCCTTAGGTTCTAAAAAAAAACAAAAAAAGAAACCAATGTGAAAAGCCACAAAGGGCGCTTTAAGTCAAAAAAATAAAATATGAAGAAATGAAAAGTAAAATGGAGAGACACAGGTGAAAACCCGTAAAGCGCGCCTTGAGACCAAAGGGGATTTGAGTTGAAAACCCGAAAAGGGCGACTCAAATTTTGACCAGAATGGGATATAAGGTGATCAGAACAACTCAAATATTGATCAGATTGGGGCATGTGGTGATCTTGTTATACCTGAATCAATAGGAAAGGGTATGCGACATCTTGGGGCATCGGTAGAAGATTGTAGATCTCCTAAACACATGTCATACTCAGAAAGGTCTTCAGAAAGTTTGTACAGAGAAGTTCAAGCTGCGATATCTAGGGCACTAATCTTCATACTATTGAATTTGTTGTTCTTGGAATACTTCTTTCTTTTTCAATATACGTGTTCCCAATCAATTCCTCTTTATTCTTATTATCCTTGATAATTTATTCATTTCGAGCTATGCTCTCAAATCAATTCTATGTTATCCATCGTTTTGTTCTTTTCGCAAGCGTGTTGCATTAGAGTAATGATTAATGGGCTAATAAAACTTTCACAAGGAAAGTTTTGCATATTACTCTAGAAGTTTCTAAATAATACAGGAACTTGAAACAGGACTTTTGTTTAGAACATACAAAGTTTAAAGGTTGAAATGTCTAAGAAGGAAAAGTCTAAATTAAGACTATCCTTTCAGATTTTGTTGTCCAAACATTGATTGAACAAAATGAAAAGATGTCGTGTTGGTGACAAAGCTTCAATAAACAAACAAGCAATGATCACCGAAGTGATAAGAAGAGGTTTTCTAGGAGAAGAAAATTTTACAATTGTGCATAAACATTTGGTACGACACCTCGAGAATGGTGCAAGGCCAAAGAGATTCAGATCCTGTATCCCTGAATTGTAGTGGGAGAGGGTTGAGAAAGAGCCAGATCTTATACTCAGTGGGAGGAAGATGGTTCGAATTTTATGTCCCAAAGGTACAATGGATTGAACATTGAAGATTACAGTGGAATGAATCTTGAAGATTACAGTAGGGGCAATCCGGTTAAGTAATATGTGAGCATTACCAGCCGAACAAGATAACATTCTGACATATAGGTAATGAGGCCTTAATGAACAACGAGCAATAACAACTCAAACATTAAGTTATCATTTTCATGACATTTTGCATTCATGCATACATACCTGGTTAGGAAATTTTGATTCATTCCGATCATAATATTTTAATCACTAGGCATAAATAGGTCCATGAAATGGATTCTACAGGTCATGTTCCCCAGATAATAGATCAATGAAGTTACCCATACCCCTAAAGTTGAAGTGGGATGGATTAAAGTCATCATATCCAGCCTCGCCTCCCTGAGTTTGCAGCGGAGCAGACTGAAGATAGCAGATCTTGTCTTCCTGTATTGGCAGCGAAGCAGATCGAAGACACCAGTCTCATCTCCCTGAGTTTGTAACAGAGCAGACTGAAGATAGCAGATCATGTCTTCCTGTATTGGCAGCAAAGCAGATTGAAGACACTAGCCTCGCCTCCCTGAGTTTGCAGCGGAGCAGACTGAAGATAGCAGATCATGTCTTCCTATATTGGCAGCGAAACAGATTTAAGCCACCAGTCCTATCTTCCTGAGCAGCAGTGGAGTAGGTTGAAGATTGTAGATCTTATCTCCCTAAGCAGTAGTGGAGCAGATCGAAGACGGCAAATCTTATCTTCCCGAGATAGTAGGAAGCAGGTTTAAGCCACCAGTCCTATCTCCCTAAGCAGTAGTGGAGTAGGTTGAAGATTGTAGATCTTATCTCCCTAAGCAGTAGTGGAGCAGATCGAAACCATGAATCTCGTCCCCCTGAAGTTACAACAGAGTGGATTGAAGCTACAAGTCAGAACTCTTTGAAGTGTAGTGGAGTGGATCGAAGCAACAAGACGCAGTCGACTGGAATGAGGCCACCTAAAGAAAAACAACGCCAAAACAAGTCAAGATTTGGCGAGACCGGGCAAAATTGGTCCTTTTTAAAGTCTTTACCCTATTCTCGTTACACGACAACGAGCAAAGAGGGGTAGCTGTAATAACTCATTTTTGCCCGGGCCCAAAATAGAACAGTCCAGATTACAAAATAACAAGCTCAAAAAATACAATGGCCCAAAAAGCCCACATGAAAACCTTAAGCCTACAACCTAAAGTTTTCAGAAAAGAAAACCTAAACCCTAATGCCCCCTTTGCGCCGCTGCCCCATGTGCGGTGTCAGCACGACCACTGCCCGAGGTTTGACGCGGTTTTGTCGCCGATCACCTACAAAAGAGGAAGCAATAGCAGAGCAAAAAATAGCAATACAAACAGTAATATAGCAGCAATCAACAGTAACATCTTTTATTATTATTTTCGGCTATAAAAGCCATATGAAACAAATGCAAAAGGGGGGAATCGGTTTTAAAAAGACCGATCTTTACATCTGTAAAAGCGCGGGGATTCCGAAAATAAAAAAAAAGGAGAGAAAGAAATTTCTTGAAAGGTGTTCTATTTGTTACATTTTCTTCGTTCTATTTATTTATTGATTGATTTTTTACATATATTTTTTAACAAAAATAAAAAAAAAACACGATGAGGGGAGGTTACCTATTTTGGTGGCGGTGAAGAGAAAGAACCTAAAGGTTTTTCTCACTTTCGGTCTGATTTGCCGAGATCTCAACATTTCTAGCCCTAAAACGGAACTCTTGTGAAAAGGCGCTTAAAAAAGCACTTTTTGGTTTCGCCGACCACCCCGCCGACGACCGGTGGCCTGTATGGCGAACGATGGCCGGAGCTAGGGCGTGCTTCAGAGAAAAAAAGAGAGGGGAAGAGTTTTTTTTTTCCTTGAATGAAGCAGAAAATGAAGTTTTTTTAAAAAAATTGATTTATAAAGGCATATAAAACGGCGCCGTTTTGGGCCATAGCTCCAGGCGCCAAAACGATGCCGTGTAGGAGGCCGGCCCAAGATCCGACCCAGATGCCCTCAGATCCGCGTGTTTTTCTGCGGAAGGACTAATTGCACTTTTAGCCCTTCCTCTTTTTAGTGATTTTTCAATTAAGCGTTTTTGTTTTTTTCAATTGCACCCTGTAATTTGTTGCGTTTTCATTTTGGTCCTTGATGGAACTGTGCGTTTTGGGGAACAGGAAATATTGCTTGTTTGATCCCTCCTAGTTATTTGCGCATCCAATTAGGTCCTAATTTTTAATTTATTTCAAATTTGATCCCAAATTTTGTTTTAAAAATACAATTTGATCCTTTTTCGTTATTTTGGTTCTTTTATTAATAAATTTATTATTATCATCATCATTATCATCATCATCATCATCATCATCATCATCATCATCATCATCATTATTATTATTATTATTATTATTATTATTATTATTATTATCGTCATCGTCATCATCATTATTATTACTATTATTATTATTTGCTCATTTATACATTTTTAAATTTTAGATTTAATTATATATATATATATGCATATCTTTGATTTATACACACATACTCTTATATTTCTTTACATTTTATAATACATCATACATGCCTTTTATAACATATATATATACACCTATAAGTGCATATTTGTATAACTTATTTATATACATGCATATATTTTATAATATACATATTTTTTATAATTTATATAGACACATACTTATATATATTTTCATATATCCGTACATATTTTATTTTCATAAATATATATATATACACATAGACATGTACAAATTTTATAACTTATTTATATATGTGTGGATATGCACGCTTATATTTTGTATATTTTATAATTTATACATGTATCTATATATCTACATACATATGTTACTTTCATAAATATATATATATAATATCTATATATATTCTTTATATTGTAAAATGTATCCTTCTTTACTTTCATAAATATATATATCTATATATATTCTTTATATCGTAAAATGTATCCTTCTTTACATATATAGTTTTTATATTTTATAATATGTATATGCATACATATTTTCGTATATTCCACAGTTCACGTATAATTATATATATTTCATATTTCACAATTTTAATATACATATATATACATACTTTATATTTTGTTCATCTCGTTTATTTATTTATTTATTCGTGTTTTTATTATTACTTTAAAAGAATATCTTATTTGCTTATATTTGTTATTTTGCATATTATCATTTGCCCTTTTTATTCATTCTTATTATTGTTGCTTGTATTATTTTTATGCTATCGCATTCAATATTGCTTTGTCCGCATATTAACCTCGTGTTTCATTTATACTATTTCAAATTAGATTAATTTATCTCGACGCATAAGTTTCGACTTTCAAATAAGCTAAATTTCATATTTAGATTCGAGAGGATTGAGCCCTAACGTATTGAGTTCCAATTTTCTTCGTTGAATCTAAATAATCGAGAATGCTCTTTAATAAAAAAAAACATAAAAGTTCATTATCGAAAATTCAATACGTTGTGTCCTAATGCATTGGATATGACACGTTGTTTTCTCGAGATGAGAATTTTTTCTACAAAATAATAAAGGCAATATTTTGCATTTGGAAATTCGAGAAAGCGTGCCCTAATGTGCTGGGTTTCGATTTCTCGTTTAGCCAAATAGCCAAATACCCTCTTAAAGTTTCAAAGTATGGGTTTTGGAAACCATAAGGTGATCTTGGTTTCGAGAGTTTAAAGTGTCGTATCCTAATGTACTGGATGAATTTTCTTTTTTTTTGGAACAAGAGAATCCTAAATTCCAACCCATATTGTTCGAAAATTTTTAGGATCGTATTTTTTTAAAAACTCTTAAAAGTTTACAATCTTCGACACTAAGACACTAATTAATCAACAAGGTACCAATTTTTGGGCGTATCGAGGGTGCTAACCCTTCCTCGTGCGTAACCGACTCCCGAACTTGTTTCTCTGAATTTCGCAGACCAAAAGCATTGTTTTAATAAATCTAAACCGTTGATTAAAAACAACCATTTTTCAAGGTGACCCGATCACACCTCATCAAAAAAGATTGGTGACGACTCCTATGTTCGTTTTCATTTTCAAAATCCAAGTCGGCCCCGTTTTTACAAAAAAATGATGTCAACAAATATTTTAACCTTCATAATTGGTAATTTGTATTTAATTAATATATAAATTTTATTTTGGTCTAATTGTAACATGTACTGCACGATAACAAGTTGATATCTTTTTTGGTGCTTGCTTGACAAAATTAAATTTTGGTACTAACAGATAATAAAGTAATGACATGGACAAATGAATGTCCAACATTAAATGAATCTCGATGTCAATATATCTCATTTCGCTTTAGATGTATATCTTTTGTGATGCTATATCTTTTGTAATTTCAAAAGGAATATATAAAAGTTGACCTTTAAAAATAATTTAGATATTTTTAAAATTTTAAATAAAACTTTTATTATTTTTATTTTTAAACATTTTCTTGAATTTTAATATTATTATATAATTTTAATTACTTTAAATATATAAAAGTTGCTTCTTCTTTTTATTACTTTAAAAGCGTTGCACAATCCCCGTCTTTCCTATTTTTCTGGTAAATTAACTCATAAGCTTGTCATTTTATTTTATGGTGCTTTTGAATATGAATTTCACCGTTCCAATTTAACATGACATGCATAGAAAAAAGTATATTGAAATGCCATGCAATATAAGATAATAACACAATTTGAATAAATAAATAAATTAAAATTTACATATTGTTAATGAATTAGAATTTTAATAAGTAAAAATAAATTTTAATTATTATATAAAAATAACATGAATAATAAAAGAGCTTATTCAAACATTTTATGAGGCGAGTGGGAAGAAAGAAAGGATCAAAATTATTGTTTCCAAAATTTACTCTTTAAGTTTAAGTTTGTGTTTCAAAATTTAGATTATAAAAAGTTTAAATTTGTTTTTAACTCTTTTAAAATTTAAAATTTAGTCTTTATATTTTACTTTTGAGGTATTGAGTTCGTGTATAGTTTTTTTTTAATTTAGTTCCTCCATTCAATTTTGCCATTAAAATTATTCATATGGGAAATTATAAAATTGATAAAGTAAATTTTAATCTTTAACGTTTACATTTTTTTAATTTAGTCCTTACTTTTAAATGCACATAAAAATGATAAAATTTAGAAGTTTTATTGATTTTCAATGCAAAATTTTGAAAATTATATTTTTTATAAAAGAGAAAATTATAAAAAAACCTCTAAAATATAAATCTAAAAAAATCTCAAATGTCCTTTGTTTGCTTTGAAAGAAAAACAACAAATTTTCAAAAGTAAATCTAAACTATATATTTTATAATCCCAAACATAAATTTACATTCGTAATTCAATTTGAGATTATGCTTAGAAAAATACAAATTTTTATAATTATTAAATTCTTTTGTAAATGTTGTGATTTTGATTGATTTATTAACCATCTTTCTCTCCCAAATGTCATCTTTTTCTTTATTTTACTACTGAACCAATTTTCTCTTCTTCTTCTTGATTTTTCATATAATCTCCAAATTCTAGCAGGAAAAAATAAATCAAAACTTTCATTAAAATGTTACCATTCAACACCTATAAGAAAAATATCCTCCAACAATGTAAATCTAAAAATACAAAAGAAAATTTTGAGAATTATTTTGTGGGAGAGTCGAAGATTCAAGTGGATAAAACTTGAATCAGTGAAACTTTGGATTTTCTTTTTTAGATCTTTCACTTTGAATTTGTTCATCTCTTTCAAACTGTTTGTTGTTCTTGGTCAATAAAATCACAAATTATTTGCAAACTTATAAAAAAAATTTTATTAAGTTTTAACTTTAAATTTTTTATTTTTAAATATATTGTTATGTACTTTTAAAGAGTAAAGGTCAAATTAAAAAAATGCAACCATTGAGGGTAAAAAGTTATTTTGCATTTTTATAATGACCACATAAACCACTCTAACAGAAAAATTGGATAGGACCAAGAATTTTAGATTAGAAAAAGTACATGAATTCAATGTGTCAAAATTAAAGCATAAGGACTGAATTTTAAATTTTGAAAGAATATAGAGACTTCTAACATATTTAAACCATTAAAAATGTGAAAATTTGTTAACTTTTTACGTATATAAGTCCAAATATAGGTAAGTTACAATTGAACTAAGCGATTATTTACGAAAATGGTTTAAATTAATTACAATCACTTTTACACATCAATAGCCACATATAAAAGTTTCCAATTATCTCTATAATGATTGAAATCTCTTCAATACTAAACACCCATCGTGATTCAATCTTCTAAACAATAAAACTTAAATTACATTAATATACTTCCAATTCTTGCTTTATTTGATTTCAGCATGTCTTAGCTTCATAATTTGGTCCATAATTAATCGCTGAGGACCGTAAAACAGAAGTCCATAATAAACAATACAACAACTTAAATAAGGCAAGTTCTATCTAACTAATCTAACTTTTAGTTATATCTCAAGTTGCAACTAGCGTAATAGTTAGATGATAAAATTGACACTAATAAAATTATATAATTTTTTATGTTTATATAAGATATTTTATTGAATTTAGTGTCACGAGTTAATCAATTTAAAAAAAAACTTAAAAACTTTTTAAAAATAAATTTATTATAAAAATTATAAAACATTAGAAAATAATAATAAAGTATAAAAGTTCAAGAAAAATTATAAAAACTTAACAAAAACAAAAAAACTGAAAACTTATAAAAATTTCTAAAAATACTTGGATTTAAAAAAATTAAGTTTTATATCATTATTTTTAAAATTAAAAATATAAAATTACTAAAATGCATATTTTAATGAATTTGAACAAATAAATGTCTAGTCCTCCTTAAACTGAGATCAAACTTTACCAAAATCAAAGTGTGAATAAACCAAATAAACTTTATTTCTGTAGAAAATAAACTTAATATCTGTAAACTGAAATAACTGAAAATGTGTCTATAACATAAAAATATTTAAAACTACAAACTCCCACTAAAAATGAATATCCTAGAATGACATACACCCATATGAGCAATGTGCTCGTAAAAAAAACAACTTTGGGTGTAGTCCCTTAGTAAGCCGGCCTACAATCATGGAGTTTGTCCCAATATGTTTTATAGGTACCTAACCACTCTAAACTTTAACTTTAACTTTAACAACCATGAACTTAAATTCTATGTGTTTTGACTTTGATGTGCTCTTATTGTTATTGGAATAAAGAACTACCAATTATTGTCACAATTTGCACCCTAGTGACAAAATTTTGCATCAATATTCCATCAAAATCGGAGTTTGTATACCTGATGATCTCTAACTTATCAGGCCTCCAATATGTTAGCATGTAATCTTTTGTTCTCTGAAGATATCTCATAACCCTCTTGGCTGCTATCCAATGGTCCATACTAGGGTTGCTTAAATATATGTCTAACATCCCAACAATGTATGCAATGTCCGGACGCGTACGTACTTGAGCATACATTAGACTCCTCGCTCTTAAAACATATGGAATCTTATGTATTTCTTTAATCTCAAAATAATTCTTAGGGTATTGGTCGAGACTTAACTTATTATTGACAAGCAGTATGTCATTAACATATAGAACCAAATATAGAACCTTACTGCCACTGAACTTGTGGTATATACAATTATCGACCAAATTCATCTTTGAACCGAATGAGATATCATTTGGTAAAATTTGTAATACTATTGACGAGAAGTCTGCTTAAGCCCATAGATGGAGTTATTTAATTTGCAAATAATTAACTTTGTATTATCAGACACAAAGTTTTCTAGTTGTACCATAAATGTGCGATCAATGTTACCATTGGGAAACCATGAATGTAACATTCATCTGATGCAACTTAAGGTTAAAATATTTCACTAAAGCCATTATAACCCTTTCTCTAGTGGACCTTCTTAATGACATTCGTTCTTGAGGTTGTTGAGTTTGTTCTTCTGGATTAATTACCTCATCTTGAATAGAGAGTTGTTCAACATTGTTTTGTTGAGATTCTGGATTCACTTCTTGATCAATAATAGGTATGAGAACCTGAGCATAATCAAAAGTGATAGCAGGAACTGAGTTAGAATCCAATTCCTCCTCAAAATGAATGTCTCTAACCTTATTTCTCCCTCCAAACTCAACATCCTCAAAAACTATTGTAGTTCCCATTTCAAAAGTATTCCTAATTGTGAGATCATAAAAAACATGGCCCCTGGATCGTTCAAAATAACCAATAAAGTAGTTTTTCACTGTTTTGGAGTCCAATTTATTTTCATATGGCTTATAAGGCCTTGCCTCAACTGAACATCCCAAAATGTGAAAGTGCTTTAGACTAGGCTTTCGACCTGTCCAAAGCTCATAAGGCATTTTCCCAGCTGCTTTAGTGGGTATTCTATTTAAAATGTAAGTTGCTGTCTTTAGAGGCACTAGCCAAATGAACACTTTTAGACTTATCATGTTTCAACTTTTCTTCATCTTACACACAATGAGAAATGATCTCATTTAGAGTCCATTTCTTCTTTTGACAGTTGTAACTAGTTTTAAATCAGTTAAACTGTGTAGTAAACGATACCGAAACCATAAGAACAAGCAATTTCTTAGAAAGCTCGATCTTAAGTGTTTTAAGTCTTGAAACAACATGGAACATCTCCATAATGTACTTTCTCACGTTTCCTTGACCCTTATACTTCATAGAGATCAAATAAGTTAGAAGTGATGTCATCTCAACCTTATCATTTTTGGCAAAACGTTTCTCAGTTTTATCAGGGAAACCCTCAGTCTAAGTAATCTCTTCAGATTCTGTGCCCCTAAAGGCTTTTGGAATGTTGTGCTCATGATCATTAGACTCATGCGATTTGAACGATCCCACCTTTCAAAATCCCTTTTAGCATTAGGGATGTTTGCCACAGTAAGAGGTGCAGATTGTTCTTCCTTTAGTGTAAGATCTATGTCCATACAACCAAACACTATAAATGTCTTTTCCATTCCTTAAAATTAGTCCTATTAAGCATGTGTATATAATTTATATTAGTAGATATTGTGGTAGCAAAAGATGAACTAGTTGAATATAGAACAAAATAGATAAAAAAAAGGTCACATCAATATTCAAAAATAAACAATAAATTTAAAATATTGGCTAATCCCATCTTAAGATACCAAGCAGGACATTAATATCAAGTCTTTGGACAATAATATTAACGATGGCGATACTCTTGTTGTAGCAATCAAATATTGACAATAAATTATGTCAAATAATGAATCAATCTTTGGACTAACTTATTTCTTACGTAAAGTACCTTATAATTGTCACACATTTATAACCACGATATCGTTGAAAATTTTCTAAATATTAACTTACCTTTGGGTCACTTAATAAACACATGAATCACAAAAACATATAATCATCTTGATATTTTAAATAAGCTAATCTACGTAAAAGAGGTCATTTTGGTGGCATTTTGTTTCAACTAATCTATTTAAAATATTAGGCGTCTTTAATTAAAACCCAAAGCCAAAATCGAATTTATTTGTTTCAAAATATATCTCTTAATTTCACTTTCAATCAGATTAAAAGATAATAGTATATATATGTATATATATTTATCCCAAAACAATATACAATGATGTTGGTAAGTATAATAACAGTTGAATAAATCAACACAACCTCACATAAGACTTCAAATTTACACCAAAACAATTTGAATAAAGGAAAACCCCATCTCAAGATATCGGACACTCTATTATTATTTCATCTTTAGACAAAATATTAACTTGTAAGTGATATTTTGGTGTAGTAATCAAACATTGATAATAAGAACATGTCGAACAATAAATCTTTCTTTGGGCCAATTTATTACCACATGTAATGTAACACCCTAATACCTGGCCTAGGAGTTTAGACTGAATTTCAGAGGCCGCATTGATCACCGAAGTGATCGTGGGAAATTTTGGTTTAACAATTCGAAAAACATTATCATATTTAAGTTCTGTAAAAACTCTTTGATATAAAATCCCGGTATTACAAAAACCTTAGTTCAAATAGCGTTTACATATATTTAATACGAAAGTTCATACCATAGTTTTCAAAATAGTACTTAAACCAATTATTTAAAATGCGTAACTCTGAGACCTCCGGCGTGCTGAGTCCAGCATCAAAAATTAGAAATGTACCTGAAAGGGGAAACAATAAAGGCGTGAGCTATACGAGCTCAATGTGAGTTCCGGACATGACTAACAACAAAATTACAAACCGAAATCCCAGATAGTAGTACAATAGTGAAACGTACTCATAGAGATATACAGAACCAGAAGGTATAGACGAAGCCAACATCCCAAACGACGTGGTCAAGCAAAGCACTTATCATCACACATAGTGTTACAAAACGTCATTACATGCAAGAACAATCTCAAATGATAAGTCACACAGACAGAATCCAGACAAACAAACTTACACCCAATCATTTAATCAGATGCTTATGAAAGCAATCAAGTAGTGAAAACCCACCCATCTAACCAAAACACCTCTCCGTCCCCCAATCACACCCCAATAGAGCTGTTTAAGCTCATCCAACCAGACACACCATATAGGACCTCGAAAGGCCTATCAAACCCTACACACCATCCATGTGGACTAAGCTTGTAACACCCCGACCCGTGTCCGTTACCGGATTTGAGTTACGAGGCATTACCGGTCAAAAACCCAACTCAAAATTTTTTTTTGATAAATTATACCAACTCAACCACCAAATTTCATTCCATATATATATACAATCACATAACCAATTAAAATCAACATGCATCATTAATCAAATTTCATATACTAACCATGTTTCAAAAATTCAACATATCATTATCATTTACCTAATCAAAATTTAATATCATTCCAATTCTTAAAAAATTTCCAAACATATATGATTATATATCATAAATCAAGCATCTACCCAAACATTTATTTGTACACATATTTCATTTCAATTTACTAACTATACTACATATTACAACATAGGTAATCTACCCTGTTTGGACAACCTTTTTACATCAATTTCGACAGCATTCATATACCAAACTAGACAACATTTTGACACCAAAAATTGGATAGCATATATACAACAATTTGGGCAGCATATATACATCAAATGGAGCAGCATTTTTACATCAAAATTGGAAAGCATATATACAACAATTTGGGCAGCATAAATACAACAATTTGGGCAGCATTTAGGCATAAAAATTAGACAGCATATATGCAACAATTTGGGCAGCATAAATACAATAAATTGGGCAGCATTTAAGCATAAAAATTGGACAGCATATATGCAACAATTTGGGCATCATAAATACAACGAATTGGACAACATTTTAGCATAAAAATTTGACAGCATATATGCACCAATTTGGGCAGCATAAATACAACAAATTGGACATCATTTTAGCATAAAAATTTGATAGCATATGTGCAACAATTTGGGCAGCATATATATACCAAATTGAGCAGCATTTTCACATCAAAATTGGACAGCATATATACAACAATTTGGGCAGTATAAATACAATAAATTGGACAGCATTTAAGCATAAAAATTACATGAACATATACCGCATTTTGGACCATTAAAGCATATGCATTAATACCGAATTCAAACCAAAAGAGATAAGCCATTTTCGCATGGCTTTTAAATACATATACACATTGGTTCCAAAATCAATATTTTAACTATGCTATACATGCTATATATTTGAGAACGATTTAGCAAAATACCAAAAGAAATTATCGATAATGTGACGAACTTAGCTGACGATCCCCGAACACGTAGCGATCACCAAAATCTATACACCAAAACAATTATCCAACACATTGTAAGCTAATTTAGCTTAGTAAGTTATAAGCAAATAAACTCTACTATTTAAACTGATATCTCAAATAATATTCAACAAATTCATACTACTAAATCATCTTACCTTTAGCTTACCATATCATAAGATAATTATTCACTTATTACTATGATTTAACTAAAATCAATATAATTACACAACCATAAACATTTCTTCAAATTTAAACACAAGACCATATACATTATGCATTTCCTCATCATGTAATATAAAGAATCATATATATATATATATGATTCCAAATATAATCACCACGTAGGTTTAATATCTAGAAAGCTTAACCTTAAATACAACCATAATGGTTATTACTCAAGAATTCCAAGTATTTACTCATTTTAATAATCATGATTTCTCAATAAAGCAAATACTCAATACTAATAGTTATTCGAAAATATTTAATGAGTTCGCACACTTAGTGCTCAATAATCAAACTCGCACACTTAGTGCTTTGCCATTAAACCGGCACACTTAGTGCTTTACAATTAAACTCGCACACGTAGTGCTTTACAATTAAATTCGCACACTTAGTGTCGAAAGTCAACAACTCAATACATCTTATTTCAATAATTTTATCACTACATGTATATATATATACCATTCAATTCAGTATAATTACTTAGATACTAAGGTGATTTTAAAACGATACAATTATATATATGCTTAATAACTTACCTCAGATGTCGTCCACTAATAGATCGGCTACTCAACTACTTTCGATTTCCCTCGATCAAAATCCGATTTCTTGGTTTCTTGATCTAAACATATTCAAACAAATCTCATTTAAACATATTATCATTCAATTTAGTCTGAGAACATATAAATGGGAAAATTACAATTTTACCCCTAACATTTCACACTTTTTTACAATTTAATCCTTTTTCGCTCAAAACACAAAATACACAAATTTTGACTACACTCCTTAAGGGCCGAATATTTCTAGTGTCTATACAAGCTCATGCATTTCATTTATTTCACATTATAGTCCTTGAAAATTTTATTTTCTCAATTTAGCCCTAATTACTCAAATTCACCAAAAATTCAAAGACAAAACATGTTAATCTAACACTTATATTTCATATTTCATCAACTAACATCATGAAACTCAAACATTCATCAATGGCACATTTCAAAATCATCAACAATTCACAAAATTAAGACATGGGTTTTGAAGTATTCAAAGCAACGATCTGAAAAACGTAAAAATTATCAAAAACCAAACAAAACACATACCTAAATCAAAGGACAAAATGGCCGAACCTAGCTTTCTTCTTTTCTTACTTTTTCTTTTGATGTTTCGACTATGGATGAAAATAATGCATGATTCATTTATTTTATGTTTTATTTTATTAGCATTATATTATAATATTATTATTTTACTTTTACATTTAATACATATAAAAACTATATATATAAACCATCATGCCGTCCACTACATTTACTATTGGCTAAATTACAACATAAAACCTCCAAATTATAAAGACAACAAAAATTAGGCACTTTCATATTTAACCATCAAATTTTTATTTTACGCGATTAAGCCATTTTCTCAAATTAAGCACACAAACAATAAAATTATTTCATGAAACTTTCACAGATGTAAATACACACATCATAAACACACAAAATAGTATTAAAATATTTTTTTATTTTATATTTTTTATAGACTCGGATTTGTGGTCCCGAAACCACTATTCCAATCAGGGTCAAAATTGGGTTGTTACAACTCTCCCCCTTAGGGATTTTCGTTCCCGAAAATCTTACCGGTGAATAGGTTTGGATAACGTTCTTTCATTATATCTTCTGACTCCCAAGTTGCTTCTTCAACTCCATGTTTATGCCAATGTACTTTGACTAATAGAATTTTCTTATTTCGTAATTCTTTAACTTCACGAGCCAAAATGCTAATCGGTTCTTCTTCACATGACATATCAGAGTTAATTTCAATCTCGGTCGGACTAATCACATGCGAAGGATCGGATCTGTATCTACGAAGCATTGAAACATGAAATACATTGTGAATCTTTTCTAACTCAGATGGCAACAACAATTTATAAGCAACCGGCCCGATACGCTCTATAATCTCATACGGTCCAATGAATCTCGGACTTAATTTACCTTTGCGACCAAATCTGAGTATTTTCTTCCACGGCGAGACTTTCAAAAACACTTTGTCCTCGATCTGAAATTCTATATCCTTTCTTTTCAAATCCGCATAGGATTTCTGACGATCTGATGCTGATTTCAGACTGTACCGAATCACTTTCACTTTCTGTTTAGTCTCTTTAATCAAATCGACCCCGTGTATCTTATTTTCACTGAGCTCAGTCCAATACAATGGAGTACGACATTTACGACCGTACAAAGCCTCGTAAGGTGCCATTTTGATACTAGATTGAAAGCTATTATTATAAGCAAATTCAATCAAAGGAAAGTATCGTTCCCATGTACCTTCAAACTCAAGAATGCAACATCTCAACATATCCTCAAGTATCTGAATGATTCGCTCGGATTGACCATCTGTTTGCGGATGGAAAGCTGTGCTAAAATGTAGTTTCGTACCTAAAGCATCTTGTAATTTCTTCCAAAACTACGATGTGAATCTCGGGTCTCTGTCCGAAACAATAGAAATAGGTACACCATGCAACCTCACAATTTGTGAAACATACAATTCTGCAAGTTTATCGAGTGAAAAATCTGTGCGAATCAGAATAAAGTGTGTCGATTTTGTCAACCTATCAACAATAACCCAGATTGCATCTTTCTTGCTCGGTGTCAACGGTAAACCGGATACAAAATCCATCGTGACTCGATCGCATTTCAATTCAGGTATCATGATCTGCTGAAGCAACCCGGATGGTACCTGATGCTCGGCTTTAACTTGCTGACAAATTAAACATTTTGAAACAAAGTCAGAAATGTCTCGTTTCATACCATGCCACCAATAGTGCTGTTTCATATCGTTATACATTTTCGTACTACTCGGATGAACAGAAAATCGACTATTATGAGCTTCATTCAAAATCACCTGAATTAACTTTGAATTTCTCGGAACACATAATCAGTTTCTGAATCTCAAACAATCCTCAGCATCAACTAGAAACTCTGAATCAACATTTAAGTCACACTGAGCTCGTTTTGCAATTAAATCATCATTAGCTTTCTGAGCTTCACAAATCTGTTGAATAAGTAACGGTTTTGCTTTCAATTCAGCTACTATCGCACCATCATCAGATATAGTCATGTGTGCGTTCATTGCACGCAAAGCAAACAATGATTTTTGACTTAGGGCATCAGCAACAACATTAGCCTTTCCAGGATGATAGTCAATCACAAGCTCGTAATCTTTTAGCAATTCTAACCATCGGCGCTGTCTCAAATACAGATCTTTCTGAGTCATCAAGTACTTCAGGCTTTTGTGATCGGAATAAACATGACATTTTTCGCCAAACAGATAGTGGCGCCATATTTTCAACGCAAATACAATAGCGGCCAATTCCAAATCGTCGTCGGATAGTTCTTTTAAATGCGGCTTTAAGCGTCTCGGGCATAGGCTACAACTTTGCCTTCCTGCATCAAAACATAGCCCAAACCATTTAAAGATGCATCACTATAGATAACAAACTCTTTACCCGATTCTGGCTGAACTAATACTGGAGCTTCGGTCAAAAGAGTTTTCAACTGATCGAAATTTTTCTGGCACTTTTCTGATCACTCAAACTTAACGTCTTTCTGTAGTAGCTTTGTCATCGAGGTCGCAATCATAGAGAATCCTTTTACGAACCGTCTATAATGACCGGCAAGTCCCAGAAAACTTCGAACTTCTGAAACATTTCTCAGAGGTTTCCAATCAAGTATAGCTGAAATCTTGCTCGAATCAACCCGAATACCTGATGATGATATAACATGGCCCAAGAAACTGACTTCACGCAACCAAAACTCACATTTACTGAATTTTGCATACAACTGTTTATCTCGTAAAGTCTGCCTCATCACGGGAGTTGATGAGAATATCATCTATGAATACTACTACAAACTAATCTAGATACTGTCTAAAGATCCAATTCATCAAATCCATGAAAACAGCAGGTGCATTAGTAAGTCCAAAAGGCATAACAAGAAACTCATAATGTCCGTACCTCGTTCGGAAGGCAGTCTTTCGCACATCAGAGTCTTTAACTCGCAACTGATAGTAGCCTGATCTCAAATCTATCTTTGAGAGCACAGTAGCCCCTTTCAACTGATCGAACAAATCATCAATCTGTGGTAACGGATACTTATTCTTTATAGTCATCTTATTGAGCTGCCGATAATCAATGCACATTCTCATCGTTCCGTCTTTCTTTCTCACAAATAGAACTGGAGCCCCCCAAGGAGAAAAACTCGATCGTGCGAAACCTCTATCTGTAAACTCTTGTAACTGCGCTTTCAACTTTTTTAATTCTGTAGGTGCCATCCTGTATGGAGCTATCGAAATCGGAGTTGTCCCAGGCACTAATTCAATCCCAAACTCAACTTCTCGAATAGGTGGCAAACCCGGTAATTCTTCGCAGAACACATCTGGATACTCACATGCAACATGTACTGATTCAATCTTCTTTTCTTTCACTTTATTATCAAGAACATATGCAAGATAAGATTAACAACATTTTCTCACATACTTCTCAGCCAACATAGAGGATATCACTGTCGATAAACCATTCAGATCATTAGATTCAATCCGAATAATCTCGTCATTCAGGCATCTTAAATCAATAGTCTTCCTTTTGCAGTTAACCACAGCATAGTGTAAAGTCAACCAATCCATACCCAAAATTATATCAAACTCGTCAAATGGCAACAACATCAAATCAGCCGTAAAACACAAATCTCGAATCATCAACGGAAAATTCTTACACACTTTGTCAACCAACACACACCGGCCTAGGGGATTTGATACTCTAATCACAAATTCAGTAGACTCAACAGGCAAAGTCTTACTGAATGCTAAAGTTTCACACACATATGAATGAGTCAAGCCAGGATCAATCAGTGCAATAACATTAGTATCATAGAGAGTGAAAGTACCAGTAATAACGTCTGGGATGAAGCCTCCTCACGTGCGCGAATGGCATAGGCTCTGGTAGGTGCGCGAGCCTCGGATCTAACAGCTGTATCTTTAGTACCTCTCTGACTGGCACTCACATTACCCGAGTTCCTAGGTGGTCTACCCTGAGCTGCTGTGTTGCCCGATCTCGTATTCTGAGTCGAATTTCGATCCGCAAACTCTGGGCACTCCCGAATAAAATGATCTTTCGATCCATATTTATAGCAAACTCGATTGTTGTACTTGCCCCAACACTCACCAACATGTCTCCTACCACACTGCTGACACTCAGGTTTATTCAGTCAGGTATTACCAACACTAGCAACTAAGGTGGCTCTTGAACTCATTGGTGGTCGTTCTTGTATAGAAAGCCCGGTAGTAGCCTTAGATCGGCTACTAACATCTCTGAACTTCTTTGTTGCCGTCTGAATAGTTTTACTCGCTGATCTCTTACGAAAATCACTAGCTTCAAACTCAGCTTTTCTTTTCTCTTTGCTGAGTTATTCAGCCTTGCAAGCTTGCTCGACGAGTACTATGAACTCTTTTATTTCGAGTATGCCAACAAGCAATTTTATGTCTTCATTCAGCCCTTCCTCGAATCTTTTACACATAGCCGTCTCGGTCGTACACATTATCGGGCATATTGGCTGGGCCTCACAAACTCGCGCTCATAATCAGATACGGTCATACGACCCTACTTTAGCTCGAGAAATTCTTTGCATTTCTGATCAATGAATCACTGACTGATATACTTTTTGCGAAATTCTGTCTGAAAGAAATCCCAAGTGACACGCTCTTTCGGAACAATCGAAACTAGAGTGTTCCACCAATAGTAAGTTGAATCCCGTAACAAAGATATCGCACATTTCAGGCACTCATCAGGTGTAAAGGATAATTCATCGAAGACACGAATGGTATTATCGAGCCAAAATTTAGCCCGTTCTGCATCATCACTAGCTGTGGCCCTAAATTCTTCAGCTCCGTATTTTCTTATCTTATCAACAGGAGGTTTATTCAATCTCATAGGATCGCTAGTCGGAGGTACCACAGGCATCAGAAGTGGGTTAATCGGGGTCGAAGGTTGTTGAACAGCCGAATTTGTCGGGATATATTGAGTAAACCATTCATTCATCATAGTATAGAAGGCTTGTTTAGTCTCATCACCATGGTTACTTGTATTCGGTCGAGAATTAACCGGCTCTGCCTCTTGCACGGGAGCAGGTGCTACACTCTCGACATCATCCGATATAGTTCGATCGGGATCCATTACTATACGAAAATACATTTGTAGACGTCAGAAGTCATCACACTATCTCAATATAAAATATGGGATGTATAGCTAGACTCATACGCACTACGTTAGTCCTAGAATCGACTAAACCGTAGCTTTGATACCAATCAAATGTAACACCCCGACCCGTGTCCGTCGCCGGATTTGAGTTACGAGGCATTACTGGTCAAAAACCCAACTCAGAAATTTTTTTGTCATAAATTATACCAACTTAACCACCAAATTTCATTCCATATATATATACAATCACATAACCAATTAAAATCAACATGCATCATTAATCAAATTTCATATACTAACCATGTTTCAAAAATTCAACCATATCATTATCATTTACCTAATCAAAATTTAATATCATTCCAATTCTTAAAACATTTCCAAACATATATGATTATATATCATAAATCAAGCATATACCCAAACATTTATTTGTACACATATTTCATTTCAATTTACTAACTATACTACATATTACAACATAGGTAATCTACCTGTTTGGATGACCTTTTACATCAATTTGGATGACATTCATATACCAAACTAGACAGCATTTTCACACCAAAAATTGGATAGCATATGTACAACAATTTGGGCAGCATATATACATCAAATTGACGATCCCCGAACACGTAGCGATCACCAAAATCTATACATCAAAACAATTATCCAACACATTGTAAGCTAATTTAGCATAGTAAGTTATAAGCAAATAAACTCTACTATTTAAACGATATCTCAAATAATATTCAACCAATTCATACTACTAAATCATCTTACCTTTAGCTTACCATATCATAAGATAATTATTCACTTATTACTATGATTTAACTAAAATCAATATAATTACACAACCATAAACATTTCTTCAAATTTAAACACAAGACCATATACATTATGCATTTCCTCATCATGTAATATAAAGAATCATATATATATATATATATGATTCCAAATATAATCACCACGTAGGTTTAATATCTAGAAAGCTTAACCTTAAATACAACCATAATGGTTATTACCCAAGAATTCCAAGTATTTACTCATTTTAATAATCATGATTTCTCAATAAAACAAATACTCAATACTAATAGTTATTCGAAAATATTTAATAAGTTCGCACACTTAGTGCTCAATAATCAAACTCGCACACTTAGTGCTTTGCCATTAAACTCGCACACTTAGTGCTTTACAATTAAACTCGTACACTTAGTGCTTTACAATTAAATTCGCACACTTAGTGTCGAAAGTCAACAACTCAATACATCTTATTTCAATAATTTTATCACTACATCTATATATATACCATTCAATTCAGCATAATTACTTAGATACTAAGCTGATTTTAAAATGATACAATTATATATATGCTTAATAACTTACCTCGGATGTCGTCGACTAATAGATCGACTACTCAACTATTTTTGATTTCCCCCGATCTAAATCTGACTTCTTGGTTTCTTGATCTAAACATATTCAAATAAATCTCATTTAAACATATTTTCATTCAATTTAGTCTAAGAACAGATAAATGAGAAAATTATAATTTTGCCCCTAACATTTCACACTTTTTTACAAGTTAATCCGTTTTTGCTCAAAACACAAAATACACAAATTTTGACTACACTCCTTAAGGGCCGAATATTCCTAGTGTCTATACAAGCTCATGCATTTTATTTATTTCACATTATAGTCCTTGAAAATTTTATTTTCTCAATTTAGCCCTAATTACTCAAATTCACCAAAAATTCAAAGACAAAACATGTTAATCTAACACTTATATTTCATATTTCATCAACTAACATCATGAAACTCAAACATTCATCAATGGCACATTTCAAAATCATCAACAATTCACAAAATTAAGACATGGGTTTTGAAGTATTCAAAGCAACGATCTGAAAAACGTAAAAATTATCAAAAACCAAACAAAACACATACCTAAATCAAAGGACAAAATGGCCGGACCTAGCTTTCTTCTTTTCTTACTTTTTCTTTTGATGTTTCGACTATGGATGAAAATAATGCATGATTCATTTATTTTATGTTTTATTTTATTAGCATTATATTATAATATTATTATTTTACTTTTACATTTAATACATATAAAACTATATATATATAAACCATCATGCCGTCCACAACATTTACTATTGGCTAAATTACAACATAAAACCTCCAAATTATAAAGACAACAAAAATTAGGCACTTTCATATTTAACCATCAAATTTTTATTTTACGCGATTAAGCCATTTTCTCAAATTAAGCACACAAACAATAAAATTATTTCATGAAACTTTCACACATGTAAATACACACATCATAAACACACAAAATAATATTAAAATATTTTTTATTTTATATTTTTTTATAGACTAGGATTTGTGGTCTCGAAACCACTATTCTGATTAGGGTCAAAATTGGGCTGTTACAAAGCCTCTTAGATAAAAGTATGCAGCAAAGCTGACGTAGATACAGTACAGTGCATTGTGGTAAATCGTTGTACAGATATATTGCAGTTAAACTGACAAATCTGATCAGAATCAGTCTTCCTTCTCTTCACAACCAAACTCCAAATCATGATGCAAATGTAACAATGCACACCAAACATGAACAGTCACACAGACACAGAAGGTCATAAATAGTCAAACAAATACAGAATTTCGTGTGATTACAAAAATACACACTATTTGGAATCAGACACACAGAATCAGAATGCTTTTACACACAAAAACTTAATGTCAAGTTTTTTTACAGTTATTGAACACTGTTTCATTTCGTAGAGCACATTAAAAACATGAACTATCAAATCGAAAGTTTAGCACGACGCTTACAGTTAATCACACGACCTTAAGTCATATCAGAGTCCTTAGTACTTATACAGAGGCCCCAAAAACCGTTGGATGGCACAAGAAATAGAACAGTTAAGTTATACTACAGAACAAAATTTTACGAAATAAGGTCACACGGCCCTGTGCTCCAGCCATGTGGAAGCGCCTAGACCGTGTGGGGATCAACATGCCAATATGAAGAGTCACACGTCCGTGTGAAAGGAGGTACACAGCCGTGTGGCTAAGGCACACGCCCAAGTGACCTAGGGATATGGTCGTGCGATCTAGCTATGTAACTCTTTGTCCATTTGGGCTAAAATAGGGTACAGGGTAGACACGGCCATGTGAGGGTCTAAAACGCCCGTGTACCCACCAAACATGGTCGTGTGCCCAAAACACACGCCCGTGTGGAATCCTTAAATTCCCAAATTAGGCATATGGTCGTGTGGCACCAAACCATCTAAAATCTGATCCCTAAATGCACACGCCCGTGTGCCCATGGGACACGGCTGTGTGGAAGTTGACTAAAATCCCCAAACCAGCCACACGACCATGTGGCACAAGAATTTACCTACAAACCCTAAATCCAAAAGGTACACAGCCGTGTAAACCGCCCGAGTGGGGCCATACGCCCATGTGGCCACACATGTGGTCACGAAACCACACCAAAATTGGTTGCAAATCACGCCTTTCTTTCCTGAAATACATTCCCAACATCAATAGATCTAAAACACACCCTAGATTTGGTTAAAAATGATTCCTATCTGCTTTAATACCAAAAACCTACGGTTTAATTCCGGTAGTATTCAAGACATAACTAAACTCCATAGAATCCAATATCAAAACTAAACAATTCAGAAATGCACTCAAAATTGCCGAATTTCACATATCCATTTCAGAATTTCAATAATGTAAAATAAAAGCTCAAAACCCACACCTCATTTCGTGATTGTACATCTAGACACTGACTTAACGACAAGGAAACTACAACTTTTCAAAAATCATAAACAAAATTGTTCTTTTATTTTTGTCAATAGGCGCAAGAAATGCAAAAATTGAAAGGAGAAAGAAAAACGATGGTGAGGGAGAGGAGAAACCGTGAAAAAAATAATGAGGGAAAAGAAACAAAAAAATTAAATAAAATTAAATAAATATTAAAAATTTCAACAAAACAAAGCTAAATAAAAAATAATTTCCTCATAACACACCTGAGGACTTGAACCCAAGACCCCAGGCTAAACTAACACACAACCAATCACCAGACCAATAGGCCCATTCTGTCACTAGAACACAGAAACACACATAATTGGTCGAGCTACGCATAGACCTTTAAATGCAAACCCTAAAAACTTTTAACCCCAAAATTTGATGTGTTACAACTCACACCTCCTTGCAAAAATTTCATCCCCGAAATTTCCCATTAACAGAACAGTCACTTAAACTTAGGTCTACCACTATGCTCCTGCTGCGCACTCTAACCCGAGCAGTACCATACCAAACTTAGGACCTCAAACACACAACCACATCACTTAACCACTGAAGAAAATATATAGTTTTTCATCACACACACACACAAATGTTATCCAACGAACAGTCGAACAAATCATTCACAGCAACAACACACAATGACAAGATAACCTACACCCATACCTGTCTCAATGTCATTAAGGACACTCCCGGATCCAATGTTCTGTTGACTCACATCGAAGACACGTTCCCACCTTTTTCCAACAATTGCCCAGATGGCACTTTTTACAGTGCTCACAAAACAAAACGCTCGCACCACTACCAGCACCCTCCATAATACTTTTATTGCCACTCAAATGTGTTCTCTCACGCTTTCCAGACTGGGGCTCCAATCTCGAAGGACTGCAATCTCTCTTCTTTCCACAATCTACACACCTACTTTGCACTAACTCTCCACGCCTGTCTAACCTAGCCTTGAGCACTTGCTCTAGCACTTCTCTCACTACTTGAGTCAATGCCTCAGTATCGAGCTCCGGGTTATCGCTACCCGAAGTTGACAGAATCGCATTGACTTCCGACTCTTGAACAGGCACACGTTCCGATGAAGCAAACGAGTCCTCGAGAGTCTCACCGGATTGATCCCTGTGATCTCTTGTCACCAGAATCCATATTGGTCTTATGACTAATCTTTAGAATATCTCAGTTCGTGATCGTACACCCAGACACCAACTTGACGACAAAGAAACTACAGCTTTCTGAAAATCATAAACAAAACCGTTCTTTTAGTTTTGTCAAAAGGCGCAAGAAATCTAAAAATGAAAGAAGGAGAAAGAAAAATGATGGTGAGGGAGAGTAGAGAACGTGAAAAAAATAATGAGGGAAAAGAAACAAAAATAAAATAAAATTAAAATTAAAAAATATTAAAATATTCAGCAAAACAAAGCTAAATAAAAAATAATTCCTTCATAACACACTTGAGGACTCAAACTTAAGACCCTAGGCTAAACTAACACACAACCAACCACCAAACCAGTAGGCCCATTTTGTCACTAGAACGTAGAAACATACATAATTGGTCGAGCTACGCATAGACCCTAAATACAAACCCCAAAAAATTGTAACCCCAAAATTTGAGGTGTTATATGTAACATCGAATAATCATCACATGTTTATTACCACAGTTGCACATGTAATTTTGTTCATATGAACATTCTTTTGGGCTAATCAATATTAACGTAGCTTAAGTTACATGCACAAAACATTTTATATTTTAAAACAAAATAATTTCAATATCAAAGGTCACTTTAGCAATTTATTATTTCAATTAAGGTATTTTAAAATATATAAATATATCGATATTCAAATTTAAAATTCCTATAATAGTTAAAGGTAAAAACTAAGATTTTTTACCGCTATAGTTTCTGAAATAACCCAAAATAAGGTTGTCTTATTGTGCATAATAAAAAAGCCAAAAACCTTAATCTTTGACTGATTAATCCTTAATAAAAACAAAAACTTATGATGCAACCAAAATTCTTTTATATCAAAATTTAAACCCATTAAATTAAATAACTTCAAAAAAATAATTTACATATCCCACAATCCAATTCGTAAACCATAATATAATTTGACCAAATATTTGGAAACATAAAATACCAAAGCAAAATATTATAGAATTAAACTTAAAAACCAATTTCTTTAAACATGTATTATAGTTGAGATGAGTTTGCACCAAAACAACGATAAAATTGAATATATAACCATAACAAAAATTAATAACTTCAACGATATCCATCAAAACTTAAATTTACCAATTAAATGATAAAATATATCTTATTGAATAATGGTTATAAACACCTATTCACGCAGATTATAATTATGCATTAATCCTCAAAATCATTATATGCATATAATATATATACACAATTATAATAATAGAAAAATAATCTTGGCTTGCCTTACATATTTAATGTAAACTGACTAAAGACATTATCATAAAATTTTCTTTACACGCCCAAATACTTGAAAAAAATCCATAATCACTAAATATAAAAAGAATCCCAAATTACATAGAAACACAATTATTTAGGAAAATTTATAGCCACCAAATTAAAAAAAAAATCCCAAATTGCAAAGTTATTTGTAAATACTAGACTAATACTAGACTAACCCAAAAGAAAAACCAAACATAATGAGCGGTTCTTTGAACTTGATAAATAATCAAAATCAAAAAGCTTATGATAAATCTCAAATCTTTAAATTCGATAAATAATCAAAACCCAAAAATAATAGAGAATCATGGCGAGGTTCAGATGCCACTTGTTAGAACCATAAAAGAATCTGAAATAAAGCTTAATAAGCTAGGATTTGTCATGTTAAATCATCAAGAACAAAACTAGATGTAGAAGCGTACTTGAATTCACTGATTTCTTGAAATCTACGGATCTTGCGGTTTTAATTTTCCAAATTAGCACACAAGTAATTTAGAGAAGGTGACTCTCTCTTTTCTAAAGATGAAATATTTGAAAAGTTATCTATGTGTAATTTGGGGACCATAACCCTAATATATAACATTTGCGCATTAACCTAATTTCTAATCAGCTCATCATCAATTAGAAATTAATTACTAGAGTATCTACACATATTTTGCCCATATTTTATTTAATAACTAAAGCCCTTAACAAAATTAAATCAGTTTTAATTTGGACTATCCTTTTAAGATAATAAATAGTAATATATAATTACTGTTATTATATATGTAATGTGGATATTTTCTAATATATAAAACCCACAAATCACAGTATCAATAATAAAAGGAGAAAAGAACCGAAAAAAGAAGAAGAAATCAGATTCCACTACTCAAAACTGTTCTCAAAATCAATAATTCTGAAACAGAATCATCCAAATGCAAATTGACATTTCAAAGGACAATAATTCATTCCTCCCCACTAAGACAAGTGTGGGATCCAAGAAAGTTTCCCATTAATTAAGATAAAAAAGGAAAGAAAAAAACAATAACTCTAAGCTAACTCATTAAATCGAAGTGGAAGTGCAGTGTCACCATCAGATTAGCTCTAAATCCCACACACCTCCCCTTGTGAACGTGGCCTTCTTTATTCTTCCCGTCCTTAAGGATGAGGACACATTGTTTTTGTTTCCTTATATCACTAATCTAATCTATATATTCACATACATCTATCTTGCTTCCATTGGGATCCGCTTTAGAGGCTGGTCTTCTCTTCTTTCTCTATCCAATTCTTATCCATCATTCTTTTCTATAGTATCCCAACCCATAGTCCCATGCTTCTTTTTCCAACAAATTTTGAAAATCAATGGTCAATTTTAATATTTTATCTATATTTACACGATAATTATTTATATGAATATTATTATATTTCGTAATAAAAATTTAATTTGATATATTTTTAATATGTTATTAATTTATAATTAGTTTTAAATATAAATGAGATATATATTTCCAATTAAGTATTATAAACTAGTATTCATAAAAGATATAACTTTTACTTAATTAATAAGTTGTATAAATTTTCAAATATTTATAATGTTCCAATAACTATAAATGTAAGGGTGTAATCTTTTGGTTATATCACTTGATTTTTAACAAAGAATTATAACTATACAAGTATTATAGATGAGATATATATATTTCTAATTAAGTATTATAAGAGTTATATCACTTGATTCTTGAAAAGAATTATAACTATACAAGTAATATTACTTGTATAGTTATGAGATATTATTTGAATAATTATGTCTCCTTTAAAGATATGATTATTCGAGAAAGACACCTATTGGAAGTTATGTCTCTATGAAGAGACATGAGAGTTCCTATAAATAGGAGTGAGGTTTCATTTGGAAGACATACAAAAAATTCTCAAAAGTTATTTCTATTCTTCCTCTATCTTCTACTATTATTTGATCGTTCTATAAAGAATTACTGCAGAAATTCTATATAGAAATTGATTTTCTTGTTATACTCTACTTAGTGCTTAGTTGACTATCTTCGTTAGTGAAAAATGCAAATAGTACTCGGGCTTCATTGTATCCTCGAGGTTTATTTAGTTGAAACTCATTAGCACACCGAGGATAGGTGGGGGCGAATAGAACCTTAAAGATAGTGGCTTGATATGTGCCTTGGAGCCTTGTCCTATTGCTTTGTTTTTTTGTTTAAGTTGTTGTTTGTGTTCCATTCATGTGTTTGAGATTTTTCTCACTGAAGTTCCGCTTTAACAATTTTAAGGTTCTATTCATTTTCATGATGGCTACTACAACACATGAAAGTGGACCACCAAAGGCATTGGCTTCCAACTGTGTTAAGCTTGACCGGTTTGATGGTGGCAATTTTTGATGATGGCAAAAAAAGATGCATTTCTTAGATGGCAAAAAAATGCATTTCTTACTATCAACTTTGAATATTGCTTATGTTTTGGATACTCTGAGACCAGAAGAGAATGAAAATGAATCTGTTACTGTGACTCAAAAAAGGGAAAAAATGAGACTATGTTGATTACATGTGCACATGCCACATATTAAATGATTTACCTAATGGTTTATTTGACACCTACTAAAACGAGGTCACCACTAAGGAACTATGGACCAAATTGGAGACAAGATACATGATCGAAGATTCTACAAGTAAGAAATTTCTTATTAGTTGTTTCAATAATTATCAAATGATTTATGGTCGTTTTATTATAGACCAATTTCGTACTATTGAAAAAATGTTGAATCAGTTTAAACAATATGATATGAAAATGGATGAAATGATTGTTGTATCCTCCATGTTGGAAAGACTTTAAAAGAAGTCTCAAACATAAGAAAGAGGAAATATCTCTTGAGGCTTTGGCAAATCATTTTCGTATTAAAGAAGAATGTCAAAAGCAAGATCAAAACCTAGATTCTGAACATGCCAAAGTGCATGTTACAGAGGAAGTACATACTACTAAACTATGCAAGATAATGTTCAAATAGACTATTAAAGCACCTAAGTTAAAAAAGAAACAAAAGGGCTTACGCTACCACTGTGGTAAGCCAAGGCATTTCAAGAATGAATGATGATTTTTAAAGAAAAAAAATCTTCTTCTAAAGCTGATAATAACAAAAAGTTTGTTGCCATGGTTTCTAAAATTAATATGGCACAAGATGATAATACATGGTGGATTGATACTGGAGCAACCAAACATGTGTGTAAAGATAAAAACATGCTCAAAAATTTCACACAATATAAATATGACAATGACTTGTACATGAGAAATTCTTCCACTGTAACAATCAAAGGCAAAGGGTTTATTGAACTACAATTCACTTTTGGAAATGTTTTAACCTTGAATGATGTATTATGTACCAAAACTTAGGAAGAATTTAGTGTTTGGAAGTTTTTTGAATAAGTTTGGTTTCATGCTTGTTTTTGAGGTTGATAAGTTTATTTTGTCTGAGGGAGGAATTTTTGTAGGTAAAGGGTATTTGTATAAGGGTATGTTCAAACTCAATATTTTTAATAAGAATAAAGATATTGTTTCTGCTTATATGGTTGAATCTTCTTATTTTTGACATTATAGATTAGGTCATTTGAATTATAGAAAATTAAATAACATGCATAAGTTAGATTTAATTCCTATTTTAATAATAATATTGAAAAATGAAATAAATGTATGTTAACTAAAATTACAAGAAACCCATCCCTAAAGTTAAAAGGAAAACAAAATGTTTGATTTGATACATAGTGGTTTATTTGACATGCATAATATTCCTACATTAGGTGGAAAGAAATATTTTGATATTTTTATTGATGATTATTCTATATATTATTATGTATATTTATTGCATTCGAACATGAAATGTTTGATAAATTTAATTTTATAATATGAAGTTGAACTTCAATATGAATTATTTATCAAGTACTTAAGATCGGATAGAGATGGAGAATACTATAACCCAAGTTATTTTGAATCCACTGGGCTTATCTATCAAGTTTCGGCCCCTTACACCACAACAAAATGGTGTAGCTGAAAGGAAAAATAGAGTCTTGATTCAAATGGTAAATCCAATGTTATCATATTTAGGTCTTAGAGAAGGTTTTGGGGGAGAAGTTGTTCTAATAGCTTGTCACATATTGAATAGAGTTCCATAAGGAAACTAAAATAACCCATATGAACAATGGAATAAAAGGAAATCAAACCATAACTATTTGAAGGTTTGGGGCTGTAGAACTATTGTCAAAGTTCCAACACCTAAACACAAGAAGTTAGTAGAAAGAGGAATCAAATGCATATTTATAAGATATGCACATACCAGCAAGACATATTAATCTGCCACAAATCGTAGTGGCAAATTAAGCGCTTTTTGTCACTTAATGAGCTTATTTTCTAGTCATTTTAATATAATTTATTGAATTTTCAAATTTCTTAGTTTAGATTCAAAATATTGCAAAATAAGTGTTTTTACACATTATTTCAAGTTGGTTGATCTATTGGGCCAATACTGGCCTTAAGGTAGTTTTAACGATTTAATTGAGTCTATAGGATACTCATTTTAAGGTCCTAAAGCATTAAGAACAATAGTTGAATCGCAACACAATTGAATTGTGACGCCCCAAAATTTTAATTTTGGGTATTGTGAATGCATGACACAAAACATCCTTCTGCTTTAGTGGTTATGTGTTCTGGGTGTGTTTGGGAAGTCCCAAGTTCAAGCCAAGACTTGGACAAATTTTGGTATTTTTATGAATATGCCCTATCTTTGGTCAGTAGGCTTTTAAGTAAAAGTTGGCAAATAATTAACAAAATGGGTCTGTTGGTCTGGTGGATAAGTGGAGTGTTGGTATGAAGAAGGTCTTGTGTTAGAATCTTGGCGTGGGCATTATTTTTGCTCGTGCGTCCAAGAGAGTTTAAGATGGACTAAAAATCTGAGTAGTGGATTTAGTGGGGAGTTTGATGGAGAGAAATAAGGGATTGGGATGGTTATAAAATATTCTGTTCATATTTTTTTTTTACTTTCCCCAAAATCCCTCCACCCTCTTGCCATTTTTCTCTTCATTGCTACCAAATTTCTGCTCTCTTTCACCCTTCATCTTCTTGATTTTTCTTTTCCTACTCTACCTCGTGTCGCTCCACTTTTGTCTGCGATTGTTTGGTAAGTTTTACATAAGTGATTTGTATCCATTTGTTAACTTTCTTCTGAAGTGTTTTATTTATACCAATTAGGGGAGGATTCAAGGGCTCGTAATCACCAATCGGAGTCTTAGTTTGTGTAGGAATTACTGTTCATTGGTTGAAGGTAAGGTTTTGTCGCTTATGGCTTAAAACCTCGATACGAGTTCAATTTGGGATCACTTTATGTGAGATTAAATTACTGTTATTTGTTAAATTATAGGTTTTGGAGTGCTCGGGGACTGTTTTATCATCAAACAAAACCAGGTGTGTACCTGAAACGCAGAAAATGGGATTCGACAAAAAGCCGAAATTGCTTATTGTTTGGACAACAGTAGTAGGCTAACTTTGAAAAATCACCATAAATTGTAAAAATCGAATTAGAGGATGAAAAAAAGATAGAACTAAATCTTATTGAGTCTAGCTTCTCATAGAAGAAACGGTGTAAGTAATGGAATTGTAAATAGTGAGTTATAATAAGTTGTGTAAGAGAAGGTCAGAATGAATTCTGGTTCCCCTGTTCTGACTTTGGAAAATCATCAAAAATTGGAGAAAAATAATTAGGGGTTAAAATTTTCATGTTTAAATTATTAATGAGTCTATTTTCAATAGAAACAAATGGTAACATTAGTCAAATTTTTTACTAAGAGATAATTAATTTTTGGCAAAGAAAGCTCGAAGCTGTCAGATAGCAGAACAAGGGTAAGATTGAAGATTTTACTGTACTTATTGGTTGAACCAAAAATTTTGAAAATTTTATGGTAGAAAGTTATTTGAGTCTAGTTTCGAATACATCAAGTAGACCTTAATTTGGAGTTCTGTAGCTTAAGAGATAAATAATTTAGTAACAGTGACTCAAGTAGGCAGCTTTGAAGGAACATATAAGTAAATTGTGAAAACATATATGAATATTTAGCTAGCACGGGTTACATTAAAAATGGACCACATGGCCAAGGAAAATTTGGGCTGAGTGGGCCACATGGGCGTGTGGGCCCACACGAGCAGACCACATGGGTGTGTGACCTTATTTTCTCTGAATTGATTGCTAAGGTTGCACGGGTCACCCAAGTCGACTGTGAACCTACTGTAGGGTCGGTAAGCGTCACTTAGACCCCTAATTGTATGAACTGACTGTTTGATTTATATATGTGTTGAGCATTATGATAGTATGCTTGTATACTGAATTGGTTATATGTACTGATGTCCTGATATAGCATGTCATGACTTGTATGTTGCATTGCATGGGGTTAGGTTAATTATATTTGGAAGAAGTGTACTGAAAGGCTCTTAAGCCTAACATACTGGCAGCTCAGTTGCAAATTACTGTTTTGTGCCGCATCCGGTACTTCCTTGAGTGTAGGGATGGGTTGGTTGATTTGATCCCCACATGGAGTGTAGGGTTGGACGGAGATGGTGTGTAGAGGCTGGTTGAGTAGGACTTTGTTACTCAATGCTGCATGATTGTTACTGATACTGTGATGGGCTAAGGCCCTACTACATATTTGTTACTGATACTGAAAAGGGGTTTAGGCTGTGCACTGTGATTTGCTATATTTTGTTTTTTTGTGGGATTACACATTGAGTTTTCGTAAAGTCACCCCTTTTATTTAAATGTGCACAGCTAATCCCCAGATCTAGATCGATTATTGCGGTGGAGGACTCGGTGGTGACCATGATTTTGAACTTTCATGGTTTTTAACCCATATTTACGATAATTTGTTTTATTTATATTCTCTTTTTACTGGCTGAGTTTTTGGGTTGTAATTGGACTTTCGGATTTTGGTTTTGGGTTTTAATTATCTTTACCTTATGGATTACAACTGCTAGTAGTAGGAAACCTCAGTTTTCACAAGAAACAAATGTTTTTCCTAAATGCACGTTGTTTAATCTGTTTTAAAAGCTTCCGCAAACGAATAACGTTTTGAAACTATCGATTAAATGAGCAAGACAATTTTAGAACTAATAAGATATTAAGATAAGGAATCCAATGGAAATAGTTTTAATGTGACGACATGGTTTTCAAACACCCTATCGTCTGACATCGCTAGATCTGGCCATAATTTCTGGGCCGGGTTTGGGGTGTTACATGAGCCAATTCATAATTTTACGTTCAAATTTGTGTGTCGCGACACGCATAAGGTTGTGTTGCGACATAGGTGCTACAATGGGCAAAAATTAAGCAAGGGTGTTTTCATTCGCACAAATCATATTTTATGTGATTAAGGCTTGTATTTGACCTAATTAAGGCTTCTAAACTCTACCTATAACTAGTTAAGTTGAGGCAAAGTGTAGAGAGCTTATGCCAAGCTGTTTTAAGGTTTAGTTACTAGTTTAGGATTTTTATTTTGTTTTTGTTTATTTTCAAAAATAGTTTATATTTCTTGTTCTTCAACTTGGTTTCGATTTGAGTCTAAGTCTTCATTATTAAGTATTTCAGTATTTTTCTTTCGCTTCTTGTTTGCAACTGACAAGATCTCAATCACTGTTAAAGGATTTCATGATTTCGAGTGCATCAAGTTTATCAAATGAATAATTTCTATCTCTTTCTCTTTTATGTTAATTTGAATTATTGCATGATTAATTTATTTGTGTGAGAGATGATTGTTAAGACGATGAGTGGCTAGATCCTTAGGGAGATTAATGAGCTGATGTAAAAGTGATTGATGAAGGAATTAGGGTTTTCTAATAGAGGTAGTTGGTTTAAATTCATGTGTGTTTAAACCATAGGATTGACGACCTTAGGAAGTAATCTAGGATAAACGAGGTCGAGAGATAAGTTTACCAAGTAAATCTTTGAATTATCCTAGCCAGGAAAGTGAGGTCGAGAGATAAGCGTGTACTAGTCAATTAGTTAAGTAGAGGAGGTTGAAAAGTAATACTGGTTAATTAACTAATTCCCTAATAAAAACCGAATTCTAAAGTTAAACCACTAAAGCGGGTTAATCTTTTGCCAATAAATTGAGGTTTCGTTTGTTAACTTTGTTTTAGTAGTTAGTTTTTATTTTATAATTTTAATCCATAATTTTAGTTATCGTAAAATGATTTTTAGTGATTACTATTTAGACCTTCTAGTGTAGATAATAAATTTATATTTAATACAACCTCCCTTTGGTACGATCCTTAGAATACTTCACTGTGTTCCGTTGTAACACACAACTATATTACAATTTGACCCGTTCACTTGTCGATACCTCACTGATTTTATATATTTTTATTTGCACAATTTTTACTCTAAATTTTTTCACGTTTGGGATGGTCAATTTGTTGGCGCTATTTTCGGGGAGGTTTCAGCATTAAATTTAAATTTATTTTGTGCATTTAGTACGATAAATAGAAAAATTATAGATTATAAATAATATTTTTATTTTATTTTATCTTTTTCATTTTTTTAAGTTACTAATTTTTATTTTTCTATCATTAGTTTCAATTTGAGACACGAAGTGGAAGCGCTCCAATCGAGCAATATCTTAATTCGGAGTAATTTCTGAAACATGACAACAATCCTTGCGCAAACTTTGTTTGACACCAGCTAGTTAACACCCGGTATTACTAAAGTAGTTATTACCATACCTCATTTTGAACTCAGTCCTACATTTTTGACTTGGGTAACCACAAACTTGCAATTTGGTGATGATACCAACATGGATTCGGTGATATTTTTGAGATAATTTGAACAAACTTGCAATATATTGGGGTATGTTGGAATTTCAAATGAGGCAATTAAATTACTCTTGATTCCTTTTTCACTTGGAGGCTAGATTAAAGAATGGTTAGAAGCATTACCTTGAAATACTATCACATCATGGGAGAAATTTGCCCAATTATTTTACATAGGCTCATACAAAGACCTTCTGCACTAAAAACTCAAGCAAATTACTCAAATTCAAGCAAGAACGAATTGAAATGTTGGGACAAGTTTGGGATAGGTTCAAGCTAATTCTTCAGAAAATACTTGGAGGTGACATTGATTTGGCCATTCAATTACAACATTTTTACGAAGGCCTAGATCAGGATAGAAAAGGTCAAATTTATGTTATGGCTGGAGGGAGCATTTGGACAAAGACGATTCATGATATAGTTATTCTGTTAGAAAAACAAGTAGCAATGATCACACTTGGGGGATGAGTAGATAACCAAAAGGCAGTAAGGAACTGATGAGTGTTGCCGAGAAAGGGGCAGTATTGGAAGAAGACGATTTGGAACAAAGCAAGGAGAAATTGAGTGATGGTGACTCTGATGTTTCAAATTTATACGAAATAACAGAGGAAGAATTTAGATTTGTTGAGAGATCTCCTGGAGCAGAACTATCAGCTAGAGGGGGAAAAAAGAGTAAGGAATCGATGAGCCAACAAAAAAATTCACCAAAAAAATGGTCTCATCCATCATTAAACCACCAGTACTGGTGTTAAAACCATTGCCAACACATTTGAAGTACGAATATTTGGACGACAATAATACACTACCTGTCATCATTGCAACTAGGCTATTGATTGACCAAGAAAATGCATTATTGGAAGTACTTAAGACCCACAAGACAATAATTGGGTGGACTATTTCTGACATAAAGGGGCTCAATCTCGTGTTGTGCCAACATAAGACCTGACTATTGTTCCTTCCATCTTGACTAGATCAAAGCCAAACTTATAGGACACTCTACATTGTTGACGTAAGTTCGCATCATAAAGATCATTTCCGTTATCCATAACGGAGTACGCCTACTATATGTGCCACCAAAGCTTTTGGGCAAAGTCTTCCTTATTAGACACTAACTATATGCCAACCTCGTGTTCGCCAACATCAAGGCATGATTTGCCACAAATTGATATGACAAATTAAGCTTTTTGACACACTAAAGGATCTTTTTCTCAAGTAAAATAGGGTTTTTAACTTTGTTTTTCAATTTTATCGTATTTTTATATTTTTTGGGTAATAAGTGAGTCTTTTTTTGTCTAATTATTGAATGTAAAATGTTTAAATGTTTTCAATTGTATTATAATGCTCTGTAACCCTAATCTGACAATATAGACGAGTTAAGGGTGTTACATTTAGTGGTATCAGAGCTACGCCTTAGTCGGTTCTCAGACTAAATGTAGCATGTATGGAGTTTAGAAATACATGCCATTATATAACCTGTGATAGTGAGATAACTCCTGACTCAAATTAAGCTATGTTTTCATATAGATAAAATGTCATCCAATCAAGCCGATTCTGATAAATTAGAAAGTAACGCACAAGTCTCCATTCACAGAGCATCTTCTAGTGGTAGTAGGCCCGTGACTAAGGACTGGGGAAGTGAGGTTAAAGAATCCTTCTTCTAGATGATGTCTGAATGGTTTATAGAGTTTGTGAAAAAGAACCCATTGGCTCAATAACTTCCACCCCCACTCGTACCTCAGCCTGTCCCTGTAGTTTCTCAGGGTTTGGAACTAATACATGCAAGCAAGCTTTCGGTTGATAAAATTCAAAAGTATAGGGACGAAGAATTCTATGGTACAGTCGAAGACGATCTAGAAATAGCTGAGTTCTGTTTGGAAAATAAAGTGAGATTTTTTGATGAATTATCTTGTACACATGTTGAATGCTTAAAATGTGATGTTTCTCTGTTGAAAGACTCAGCGTATCAGTGGTGGAACACCTTGATTGCGGTAGTACCTAAAGACCTTGTGAATTGGGAATTCTTTCAGACGGAGTTTAAAAAGAAATATGTTAGCCAGTTGTTTCTTGATAAAAAGCGGAAAGGATTTCTAGAATTGAAATAGGGTTGTATGTCAGTAGCCAAGTACGAGAGGGAATTTGTACGACTCAGTAAATATGCTGAAGAATGCATACCATTAGAGGATGTCATGTGTACCCGGTTTGAAGATGGATTAAATAAAGACATCAAGCTGTTAGTTGGAATTCTAGAATTGAATGAATTCGTAATTCTGGTTGATAGAGCACACAAGGCTGAGGAACTTAGTAAGGCTAAATAAAAAAAAGATTTTGAGGCTTGTGATACCGAAAAATGACCTATGGGAAAATCATTCTCATCTCTATTGAAGAAATAAAAGGAATTTCACAATCGTTCATCAGCTTTAGTAGGATTTTCGAGGAGAGATAAAGAGAAGTAGCATTCAAGCTCAAAACCTCAAGCTACATCTATAGCGAGTGTGGGCAGTGTCTGAAACAACAAACCTGAATGTCAACAATGCAATAGACGACACTTCAGGGAATGCTGATTGAAAGACGGGTCGCGTTTTAAATGTAAAGACCCAAAAGTTAGTGGAGTCGAAAACAATGGTTTCGGAATGTTGTTTTCTGAAGATAGAATTAGTGAATATTATTTATTCATAGTTATGGAGATATTAGAATATTATATTGAGATTGATCTAATAATTTTAGTTATTAGAAAGTTAGACAAGGTACAAGTGTATCAGTTCTAAAGTCGATGGTTTTAGAAATTGAGGTATTGAGACCTCGTTTCCTTAAACCATTCTTGTAAATATTTTATTAAAATGTACAGAGTTATATTAAAAGTGAATTAATTTTTTTATGTGATTTTGACGAAAGAATATTTAATTAAAGGGACTAAATCAAATAAGTGATAAAAGTAAGAATTAATATTAAATTATAAGGTGAATCTATATTAAGGGACTTATTAAATAAATAAGCCACTATTTATATAAGTGTGTGATGGTGGACGGTTTTAGTAAATATTATAAGTATTATATGTGTTAAATTAGTATAATAATTAAGTTAAAATTTTGTTATAAAAGGATACATATATTATTAATAATAATGGAGGGGAGGTAATGGTTAGTGGGGGAGAGGAAAGCCAAGCAAAAATTTTCTTGTTTTGGAAACAAAAAGGAAAGAGGGAAGAAGTTGCATGGCCAAGAGCTCTTGTTGCATGTTTAATTTGGTTAGTGAGTTTTGGCTATTTTTACATAAAATTTATGTTTTTGAAGTCTTAATGTTATGAGTTAATTTTCCCATGTTGAAATTGTGAGAATTAATGATATTTGTAGAAGTTACCATTGATGAGAAATTCAAATGCTTGGTGTTATTTTGTTGGATGTTAAATTTGTGAGTGATTATGAAATTATATTTATATATGTGTAAGTGTTTGAGCTACCACTTTAGTAAATTTTGCTCCTTTAAAATTGTTAAAGTTAGACCAAGCTTAAGTAGGGACTGATTTGATAAATCATGAAGAGTGTAGGTACTATTTTTTTAGAATTTTAAATGTCTTTGAGGTGATGAGTAAATTATAAGTCTTGTGGGCTAATTTGGTCAAATTGAGTGGTGATTTTTGTTTATGTTAACCTCTAGGGACTTAAATGTCTTAAATTCAAAATAACATGGTTTAAATTGTGATTTGGTTATTAAGGGAATGCTGAGAAATAGTATAAATTAGTTTGATTGGAATTGATTTGGGAAAACTAAAATTTGGAGGTTTTGGATTAAGGATTTAATGGTGTATATATATATTGAATGCAAAAATGTGAAATTTGTTTAAAGGGTTAAAAGTTTGAGTGTAAATATTCTTGGGGGTTGAATAATTAAATTAAAAAAGTGGGTGATAAATTAGCAATTAGTGTAATACCCAATTTTAGCCCGGGCTCACAATAATAAAATAAAGTCTAAGTCCAGTACAAAATTATATCATTTGACCCGATCGGAATGACCCATTACTTAAAAAGGTTGAAGGTCCATCTACAAGCTTATGGAAACATAATCTTCAAGAATATGCAATCTTAGATATGATATGCAATCTTAGATATGATATATGCAATCTTGGATAAGATATGCAATCTTGGATAAGATATGCAATCTTGGAAGATATGATTTTGTAATCTTAGAGATTTAATTTGTAGATACCCTTTAATCTTAGCCGTTGATGTAATTGATCTGTACCGTTGGATTTGGGGAGGCTCAACTATAAATAGAGGCCTCTCCCTTCATTGTGGAGGAGGAGAAAAATCAATAAAAAAAAGGGAGAACGATTGACAGTTTTTTAAAGGTGGCTTACTCTTTTCTTTTCTTTTTTCGATTATTTTTACTTCTTTACGATTTTAAAAAAGGGAGAAGGTGATACCATTGCGAATTTTATTTATTTATTTTATTTAGCCCTAATAAAGTGACGCGTTTCAAAGGATAGGGATATTTTCCCATTCGAGCCCTATGAGTTATTCGCACCTTTTAATTGGGCCCTTCATTTTTTTTTCCTTTAATTCTGTTTGAAGTTCAATTTAAATCCTTATTAATTCAATGTGCTTGATTTCTTACTCCACTATTTTTAAAAAATATATATATTTAATTTTGAATCTAATACTATTTTAATGATTAAGCTTAGTATTTTCCATTTTATTTTACGTTTTATATGTATCATGGCTATAAGTTTATTGAATTATATGTATATATTACCCTTTTTAAAAATTATAATGTATCATTATTTTGAAATTCAATATATATTGCTATTATTTCGATTTATCACATTTTTTATATTTTAGGTAAATTCAACATGATTTGTATATATTCTTTGATATTCCTATTTTGTAATATATTTTGAAATTCACTTTAATATTTATATGTCTTAAAGATTTATATGAAAATGTTTTTATACAATACTATTTTATATATACATATATAATTTGTAATAAATTATTTTATTCTATATATTATTGATTTCATATTATTTTAGCTATTACCTTTAAATTCTCTCTTAAATAGGTTTATGTATTTTCTTTCAATTCATTTATTATTTATTATTCATTAGTGTATGTTTTATTTACTAATTATCACTCCATATTGTATATTATCATTTATCGCATTCTATTCGCTTAAAAGGCTATGTTCGATATCATTCAAGCATAAAAATCATTTTATTCAAAACTTTCCAAAATAAAGATAATACTCGTATTTAGGATTTTCAAGAAAATTGAGCCCTAACATATTGGGTTCTGATTTTCTTCGTTAAATCTAATAATCGAGAATTGCTCTTTGATCAAAATAAAAATGAAAAAGCTTGTTGTTGAGAATTTAATATGTTGGTGTCCTAACGCATTGGATGTGACGTATTGATTTCTCGAGACAAAGATTTTTTTAAAATATATATATTAATAAAGGAAATATTTGATGTTTGGGATGTTGAGAAATTGTGCCCTAATGTATTAGGCTGCGGTTTCGTCATAAATCTTAAACACTTGAATATTCTTTTAAATTTTATCACAAAAATCTTTTGGACAAACTCATCTTGAAAAAAATAAAATGTCGTGCCCTAACGCATTGGGTGTGACATTTTCTTTTTCAAAATGAGAGAGTTTTAATAAATAACTTAATTTAATTAAGGATCGTATTTTTCAACTCTTGACATTAAGACATTTATTAATCAACTTGGTACTAATTTTTGGGAGTTACGGGGGTGCTAATCCTTCCTCGTACGTAACTGACTCCCAAACCTATTTTTTCTAAAAACTCGTAGACCAAAGTCATTTTTAGGTGATCCAATCACACCTTAATAAAAGATTGGTGGCGACTCCAATTTTCGTCGACAACTAATTTTTGTTTTTTCCCAAAAATAAAAATGGTTTCGACAATTAGTATTAAATTTCAAAGTGGGATTAGAATAATGGACTATTTAAATAAATAGTCCATTAAGTTGATGAGTTTTGGTTAGTGGATAATTATAAAGGAATTATATATATATGTAATATATGTTAATTGTATAATAATGCTTAAATTAGTAATTATGTTAAGTTATAATAAAAATGAAAATGACATGAAAATATGAATAAATAAAAGAAACAAAATGAGTAGTGAGGAAAGAAAAAGGAAAGGGAAACAAAATTAAAGCTTCATCTCTTTTGCATGTCAATTTGGAGAAGAAACAGGTTAGCACCATTTGGCCTTTAAGTTTCATTTTTGAAGCTTAACTATATTGGTATGATTTGATTATGTTCAATTAAATTTTATATTTTTGGAACCTTAAAATCAGGTAGTAGATTACCCATGTAGAAATTTAGAGAAATTATGATATTTGTGGAAGTTTTCATTGTTGAAAAACTCTAATGTTTGAATTTGTTTTGATAGAATTAGGGGTTAAACTGTTAATTTTTGTGAAGTCTAGGGACTGTTTTGGTGGATTGTTCTTTGTGCTGGAAATTTTAGTTGAATTAATAAGTTTAGTGAGCAAGTAAAATATTTTGTATTATGAGTTTTATTAGTATTAGCTTTCAAGGAGTTAAATTCTATAAATTAAACTAGCATGGTGTTAAGTTATAAAATTCAAGAATTTAGGCATTGTCAATAAATTATATGTATATGTGGTTAGTTATGGAAATTAGATGAAGATGCAATCAAGTTAATTTTGATATTAAGCATTAAGTTGAGTAAATGTCAATTGTTGAGGGTAAGCATTAAGTTGAGTAAATGTCAATTGTTGAGGGTAAAAGTATAAATTATGATCTAGGGTTAATTGATTTAATTAAAAGCAAGTATGGTATTCAAATTAAGTAATGGAATTAATTTGTTAATTTGATAATTTGAGAAGAATAGATCGGGTATCAACCGTAGGAAGGAAAAGATCATTGAGTAGACGTCTACGATTCGTAGCATCTGTCATATTTTGGTAAGTTCGTAGTCTCGAACTTAACCTTTTTATTAATTAATTATTTAATTAATAATTAGATGTTATTTAAATACTTGATATACAATCTTATGTTCATATTTGAATGATGATGTTAATTAATGAATGAGGAAATTGTGAAAATAAATAATTATTTATCCGTCGGTTTATCTAACTAGCGCTGGGCGCAACTTCAGCTAGTTTATCTGACTAGCGCTGGGCACAAATATCGTTGGTATGTCCAACTAGAGCTGGGCTCACTATTTATTCGTCGATTTGTATCGACTAGCTGGTGCAACTTTAAATCGATTTATCGACTAGTCTTTGAGCACATATTTTTCGGTTTATCATACTAGCGCTGGGCAGAACTTCCATCAGTTTATTTAACCAGTGCTGGGCATACATTTGTCGGTTTATTCGACTAGCATTAGGCGCAAACTCTTCCACAGTTTATCCGCTAGGCACCAGGTGCCATGTATCGATTGGACTTTACATCAAGTTTATATGAACCATTGAAGAAGGTTGGTTATAGGTATTACTAAGGAAAAATTATATTTACTTATGTATATATATTTATTCATTGGAAGATATGATATATTTCTTGAATTAGATTAATAAAGTTGTGGAATAAATTCAAATGCTTTAGATATACTTGTGGTTATTCAAATAAGTGAAATTTACTTAATGTGGATTGGTTCCCATGTTTATAGGTTAGATAAATAGCAAACTCGGACTCAGCATCCTACAAGAATCCCGTACTCAATGTCGGTGATGTCCTTTTTTTTTTGTTTTTGGCATGTCCCTAGGGGGTATTAGTTATTAAAATCTTTCATCTATGGATAGTTTTGATGAATGTTACATGTATGATATATAAGTTATAATCTTGGTAAATGATGTATATATTTTGATATAATTATGTTTATATATGTAAATGTTTAGAAATGGTGTTTTCTTTAAATAAGCTAGATGTCCTATTAAAATTGGTAATATAATTTGGTTGACATGGAAGTGTTGAATTAGGTATTAGCCTTATAACATGTTTATCACTCCAGAGTTAGAATAATGAATCAATGTATATTTATGGTTGGTCATTTTATTGATGCTTGAGTGCATATGGTAGATGTTAGATAGTGCATTGATTCAAATGACTTATTTGATTGTTTAGTACATGGTTGAGCCGCCTTTTAATGGCATATTGGTTAAACACTCAAGATGGTTGTTTTGGCATGTTTTGAGCATCTTTAATTGTGTTTTGAATAGGATATATGATTGATGAATCAGTTGCTTAATGTTCAAGAAACCACAATTTGGCAAACTTGAGTTTTAAGGTACATTTAGGTGCACATGACCTAAGACACGGTTTGTCACATAGCCGTGTGTTGTACAGGGGCAATGCACACGAGCATGTGCCCCAATTTCGAAAGTCACACAGTATGGGGCATTTCACACGGCCTGGCCACACGACCGTGTGTCCCCTGTTCCAAATTTTTTTTTCAACTTTTCATAACTTTTCCAATATGTTACAATTTGACCCCGAAATGTTTCTAAGCTATTCTTAGGGCCTTAAAGACTCATCTTTAGGTCCGTTTATGTATATTAGCTCATGAATGGAATGGGATTGATTAATTGTAATCATGATTGAATAATTATCGTATGAACTGTTAAATGTTTGTAATGTTATTGTAGTACTCCGTGACCCAATCCAACGACGGAAGCGGGTTAGGGGAGTTACATTAAATGTCGTTCCTATGAGCATTTTGTTAGAGATTGCTCTGAGAGATTAGATAAAGAGAAGGTTCAGAATACTCATTTGAGTAATAAGGCTGTGAGAGGGAGACCACCCTAAATACTGCAAATATGGGTAACACTCGAAGGGGACTGAAAGAGTCTACTGTTAGATTTGAGGCACGGGCACCAACTAGAGCTTATGCAATTCGTGCTCGAGAAGAAACTTCAGCACCTAATGTCATCGCTGGTGCGTTTTCTATCTTTGATACTAATGTTAATGCCTTAATTGACTCGGGGTCAACGCACTCTAATGTATGCACAACTTTAGTGTCGGATATGAAAATACCTTTTAAGTCTACTGAATTTGTGGTTAAAGTAATGAATCCTTTAGGTTACTATGTGTTAGTTGGTAAAGTTTGTAAAAAAAACTATCATTTAATGATTCAGGGTTGCAACTTTCTGGTTGATTTGATGTTGTTGCCGTTTGATGAGTTTGATATGATTCTGGGTATTGACTGGTTAACTTTACATGATGTTGTTGTAAACTGTAGATGAAAGCGTATTGTGTTGAAATGTCAGAACAATGAAAGGATCTAAATTGAATTAGATAGATTGGAAGGTACCTCTAATGTTATCTAAGCTATGACAACATATAAATATGTTAGAAAGGGTTGTGAGGCGTATTTAGCTTATATATTTGATTCCAGGGTTTTAGAGTTGAAATTAGAGTCAGTTCCGACTGTTTGTGAATTCAAAGATGTGTTTCCAGAAAAGTTACTAGAATTACTACCGGTCAAAGAGGTTGATTTTTCTATTGAGTTAATGCTGGGAACATCTCCAATATCGATAGCTCCGTATAGAATGACACCTACGGAGTTGAAAGAATTAAAAGCGCAATTGCTAGAGTTTGTAGATAGGGGCTTTGTTTGGCCTAGTTTTTCTCCTTGGGGTGCTCTGGTATTTTTTTTAAGAGAAAGGATAGGTTTATGTGATTTTGTATGGACTACCGGCAGCTCAACAAAGTCAATATCAAGAATAAAAATATCCTTTTCCACATATTGATGATTTGTTTGATCCACTGAAAGGTGCGACAGTATTTTCAAATATCATCCTCCATTCTAGATATTATCAGTTACTGGTTAAAGACTCAAATGTGCTGAAGACTACTTTCAGAACTAGGTACGGACATTATGAATTTCTTGTTATGCAATTTGGTTTGACAATACACCTGCTGTGTTTATGGATTTGATGAACAAAATATTCAGGTCGTATTTAGACAGATTTGTGGTTGTGTTCACTGATGATTTACTGATTTATTCTCGAGATGAAGTAAAGCATGCCCGACATTTGAGAATTGTTTTACAGACTTTGTGTGAAAAATAGTTTTTTGCTGAATGTGAGTTTTTGCTCCAAGAAGTGGGATTTTTGAGACATGTGGTATCGACAAACAGTATTAGAGTTGATCCGACTAAACTCTCAGCTATAATGGGCTGGAAGCCTCCGAGAAATTTGTCAGAAGTCAGAAGTTTTCTTGGTTTAGCCAGATACTATCGGAGATTTGTTAAGGGATTTACTATGATTTACATGCCATTGACAAACCTACTTCGGAAAGACGTCAAGTTCGAATGGTTTTAAAAGTGTCAACAAATTTTTGATCAACTAAAAGCGTTGTTAATCGAGGCACCTGTGTTGGTTTAGCCAGAGCCCGGTATGGAATTTGTGATTTATAATGATGTTTCACTAAATGGTTTGGGTTGTGTATTGATGCAAGAAGGCAAAGTGGTAGCATATTCTTCTCGATAGTTGAAATTTCACGAAAAGAATTACCCAACTCATGATTTAGAGCTTGCAGCTATTATGTTTGGTTTAAAGATTTGGCGACATCATTTGCACGGAGAAAAATTTCATATCTTTACGGATTACAAAAGCCTGAAGAATTTTATGTCACAAAAAGACCTAAACTTGAGATAACGTAGATGGTTGAATTGTTGAAAGATTACGATTTGATCATTGATTATCATCAGGGGAAAGCTAATGTTGTTGTTGATGGTTTGAGTAGGAAATTTTTGTTTGCTTTGCGAACTTTGAACACACAGTTGACATTGACTGATGATGGTTCTATACTAGTTGAATTAAAAGCTAGATCAACATTTTTGCAATAGATTTGGGAGGCTTAGAAAAGTGACACTGTATTAATCGTAAAACGGAAACAGAATGAGTTGACGCCTGATTCAGACTTTAGTGTTGGTTTAGACGATAGTTTGTACTACAGAAACAGGATTTGTTTTCCAAGGAATTCTGATCTCATTTAGAAGATTTAACAGGAAATTCACAGCAGTAGTTTATCGATACACCCTAATGCTAATAAAATGTACGGTGATTTGAAACATATGTACTAGCGGCCAGGTATGAGAAGAAAGATTTCAGAGCTCGTATCAAAATGGCCTATTGCAACGTGTGATGATTCCAGAGTGGAAATAGGAACCTGTCACGATGGATTTTGTATCGGGGTTGCCTCTATCTCTGAGAAAGAAAGATGTTGTATGGGTCATTGTAGATTGGTTGATGAAATCCGCACATTTCATTCCAGTGCATACGGACTTTTCACTTGAGAAATTGACAAAGTTGTATGTTTCTAACGTTGTTGGATTGTACGGTGTGCCGATGTCTATCATCTCCGACAAGGATCCACAGTTTAATTCTCGATTCTAGAGTAAATTACATGAAACTCTAGGTACTCGACTGCATTTTAGTACAGTATTTCATCCAAAGACCAATGGTCAGTCTGAGTGAGTAATCCAAGTACTCGAGGACATGCTCCGATGTGTTTTAGAGTTTGAAGGTAACTGAGAAAAATTTCTTCCGTTGGTTAAAATTGCATACAATAATTGTAATCAGGCGAGCATTAAAATGACACCATACGAAGTTTTGTATGGTCAGAAATGTTGAACTCCGTTATACTGGACTGAGCTGAGCGATAAAAAGTTATTCGATGTTGATTAGATTTGAGAAACTGAAGAAAAGGTCAAGGTAATACGTGACAATTTAAAAGCGACTTCTGATCATTAGAAATCTTACTCGAATTCGAAAAAAAAGATACAGAGTTTCAAGTTGACGGTAAGGTATTTCTAAAAGTATCGCCTTAGAGGAAAGTTCTCCGATTTGGGTGAAAAGGAAAGCTTAGTCCGTGATTTATCAGGCTGTATGATATCATTGAGAGGATTGCACGTGTGGCTTATTGATTGGCATTGTCGTCAGAGTTAGAAATGATACATAACATTTTTCATGTGTCGGTGTTACGATGGTATCGATCAAATCCTTCACACGTGATTTCACCTGTAGATGTTGAGATCCAACCGGATATGTCATACAGTGAAGAATCGTTCAGAATTTTAGCTCGGGAATTTAAAGAATTGAGAAATAAAAGTATAGCTTTAGTTAAAATTCTCTGGCAACGTCATGGAATTGAAAAAGCTACCTAGGAACAGGAATAAGCTATGAAAGTGAAATACCTGAACCTAGTTTTTGGTAAGATTTTAGGGGAAGAAAATTCCTTTAGGGGGAAGAAAATTTTGACGAGCGAGTATTTTTTATTATTATTTTAAGGTCTACGAGATCATAGTAGGGTCTTATTAAAATTTCATTAAGAAATTTTGATGTTTGCATGGTTAATTAGGTATAAAGGACTAAGTCACAAAAGGTGTAAAAGTTGAAATCTATTAGTTAAAAGGGTCAAATGGCAATGAAATAAAAGTTTTCAAATGTGTTAAGATCGAGTCTAGGTCTGAGAAGGTGTTACCATTATAAGTGTATAATTACCAAGTATCCTAAATAATTTGTAACTTTCATGGAATGGTGTAATCTTTCAGGTGTTCGTGGCCACGCAAGAGAATCCGAAAACAAACGAGGATAAAGAAGAAAATATTACTCTAAAGAGGCTATAGTCATACGCTGATGAAAAGACTTTTTTACATATCGAGGATAGCGATGAAACACCATTTCGGTGGTGTGACTGACTGCCTGATCTATCATAATTCAATGTAGTAGATTAAACTAGTTTTTGCACTTTAGGAGCTTGAACATAAGCATTTTAGTTAAGTTTAAATGCATTTTCGAAAGTTTAGTTAAGTTTAATAAAATGTGTAATTTGAGTCCTTTATTGACCTTAAGGGTCGACTGAGGCCTAACGGTGAGCTAATATACTTTTTTAATGTGCAAGAGACCATTAGAAGGTGTAGTAAGTCGATACTGGTTGTTAGGTTGCAACATGGAGCATTTAATGTGCAACAACGCATTTTTAGTAATATCAAAAATAGTGGTTATAGGACCACAACTCTGATGAGTGAGTATTTATTTTAGTATTATTTTAAGGTCTATGGGATCATATTAGGGTCCTATTAAAATTTCAGTAGGAAATTTTGATGTTTGCATGGTTAATTAGGTAAAAAAGACTAAATCACAAGAGGTGTAAAAGTTGAGTTCTATTAGTTAAAAGGGTCAAATGGCTATGAAACTTTAAACTAAAGGACTTGAATGGTAAATTATGATAAAATTTTAAGGTTAAAATGGTAATTAGGTAAATAAACTTAAAACTAAAAGAAATTAAAACAAAGTATCATCTTTATTCTTCTTCCTTAACCGATTTTAAGAGAAGAGAGACTCAATTGTCGGTATCTTGGTTCGGCTAGGCTTAATTTAGTGCATGGTACGTATTTTTCAAACTATTTCTAATGATTTTTATGTTTTTAAGCTCGTTTTAGCTTAATTTAGCTAGCCCGGGGGTTAATTTGTAAAATTGTTAGAGTTTAAGGGTTATGCCATTGATTTTTTTGAGTAGGTTTTGATGTTAAATGATAGATTATGAATATTTGTTGAAAAATAAATAAGTTTAGTTAAGTGATTTTGATGAATTTTGGAAATAGGGACTAACATGTTAAAGATATAAATTTTAGGGTTTTATTATAAAATGATAGTAAATATGGGTTATTTCAAGGTCCCTTGTATACTTGATTAACATGGATTTAGATTAAAATGGTTAGATTTTAAGTTATAAGCTTAAGGACTAAATTGTGAAAAAGTTAAAATGTTAGGGACAAATTGGTAATTTTGTATAAATTTGATATGTAGATTAAATTGAATACTAGATGTATTTAATTGACTGAAGCTACCTATTTAGATCAAGATAAACCATGTACGGACCTAGATCGAGGAAAAGGAAAAGCTTCAGATTAGTTCGACCTAACTACTACACCCCTAGTCATCGAGTTAAGTTCGTATGAACGGATATTGTGTTTATGTTATTTAAATTGAATGTTATTATGTTATTTATAATGTAAATGGATAAATATATAAACATATCAATGCTATGACGAATTGATGGATATCAAGTCCCGATTGAACCTTAGGAATTCGTAAGATACAAATGACATGTCATTAAGGATTTCATGTTTCGGGTGCTGGTCTTGAATGTCCTACAGATGGATGTGGTCTTGCATTTGTTGCAAATTCTCCATAACTCGTGTGAGTAGCATCGTGTAGTTTACATTCCAACCCATAGCTCTTGTGAGTAGGCCCATTCCACAGCTCGTGTGAGCAATGATGTAAAGGAAAGGTTACAATTATATGTAAATATAGACTTTGTGTGAGCTTTGCCGAGTATCTGATGAAATTCTAGATGGTTCAACAGGCAAGAAAAGGGAACGGAAAGGTAAGTATGTAATTGGATTGAATCATGACTTTATGAATGGAAATATGAACGACATAATGTTGTACATATGGTTGATTTCATATTATCATGGAAAAACTTACTAACTTGTGAGTTGATAATGTTGCTTAGGCATTTCTAAGCTTGTGGCATTAGTGTTGACTTGTATTTTAACTATGATATGTATTATGAAAATGGTAAGTTGTGCTTTGGTTTATACAAACTTATTAAGCATTGTTGCTTACGTAGTTTATTTTCCTTGTTTTATAGATTATCAGAAGCTTAATCGGTTTGGAAGTTCATCGGAGATCTAGCACACTATCCAGAAGTCTTTTCGGTAGTTTTTTGAGCATTTTGAGCAAGGTTTATAATGGCATATATAGGGTGTTTTGTAATGGTATTTTGATGAATGTGTTAATGGTGTTTTGGCATGTATAAGTTTTGAAAGTTATCATGGTTTGGGACCATTTGATGCCTTGTCAATTTGTGTCATTTTGGTTACTTTACTATGCATGTTTATAAGTCTCTTATGGTATGTTTGGAATGGTTTGGTAATGGTTAATTTGATGTGTGTATTGGTAAGTAATTGTGCTAGATTATGGTGCTTAAAATTAGGTAATATTGGTTTGTGTTGGCATATTATGTTTTAGTATGTTTGAGGTGCCTTTGAATGGCATATGGGTCAGGTAAATTAGGATCTTAAAACGGCAATTTAATGTGTGTTTTGGTGATGTTTAGGTCCCTTTAATGTATGATTAAATGGATTGAGAGGTTATGCATGTAATGGTATGAAATTTCTTGATTTTAGGTAAAATTTTGGGTTCACAAGGCCTAAGACACGAGCGTGTAACTTAGTCGTGTGAGGCACATGGCCTAGTGGCACGGTTGTGTGTCATCTAATGATTTTCTTAAGGTGAAATTCAGTGAGTTACACTCCCTAACGCACGACTTGGCACACAGGGGTGTGGGGCAACTCAGCGAGTTACACTGCCTGGCACTTGGGCGTGTGACACAGCTATGTGACCCTACGGAGAGAGTTACAAGGGTGTGGACATGGGCTGGAACATGGCCACCTATACCTATTTCGAAAGTTACATGGCCTAGGGCCATGTCACACGGCCTAGCCACACGACAATGTGACCCCTATTTTCCAAATTTTGCATCTTTTTCCTAAACTTTCCAAATTGTTTCAAATTGGTCCTGAATTGCTTCGAAGCTATTTTTAGGGCCTCAAGGGCTCGATTCAGGGACAATATGCATGTTTATGAAAGGTTTATGATTTTAAATGTTTTTGATTGTACTGTAATGCTCTGTAACCCTATTCCGACGACGGACATGGGTTAAGGGTGTTACATGATGTTGCAACATAGGGAGCAGAATAGAAGAATTCCAATACTGCCTTCAATATCACGACATACCCCTGAAGACACCCTGAAGTTGACCATACAACCTTCGATGTAGCGACACAGGACCTGGTGTGTCATGACATCACCTCTATATGGGAAATAAGCACGAGTTAGGGGCATTTTGGTTCGTACAAGCAAGCATTAAGCACAAGTACGACAACTGACCGAGGGTTAAGGAAAATAACCACCCTAAAGTCTATAAATAAGCTCATTTAGCACATGTTATAGATGCACTTTTCATATAGTATAATTTTCTCTTTAGATTTAGACTTTAGTTATTCCCTTTTCTTAGGTTTTGGATTTTTGTTGTTATTTACTTTTGTGAAGAAATCAGATTTTGGAATCACTGTCAAACTCTTTGAGGGTTATGTGCTTAAAATCAATACAAATCAGGCTTCTTCTAAATTCTATTCTTGAATTGTTCTCTATGTTCAATCTTTCCATTAAGTTTATATCGTTTATTAGATCCATAAAGAACTAATCCTCCTGTGGAGGATTAACGAGTGGAGGTATGAATAACTAACTATTTTGTAGGGATTTCTTAATGGATCAGCTGTTTAGGAAAGGAAGAATCTAAACCCTAGGCTTGACAACCCTAAAAAGTCATCAAGGTGAGAATTAACCCATATTGGTATTGCCTATTCGGGAACACCTTAACCTTAAATCAGTATGGATTGTGAGATCGGAAGATAAGTAGTTCTTGTCGACTCATTATATTAGTGGACGAATCGAAAGATCCTACTGGGGTATTGACTACTTGATTGCGCAAGAAAGCCCAAGACGATAGTTGATTAAGAATACCAAAGAAAGCTAATCACCAATGCCCAGATTTGATACATACTTGATTATTTGATTTCTCGTTTTTCATTTATTTACTTTTCTTTTATTTCCATTTATTTTTAGTATAGTTTATCAAACTCGTTCTTTTAATTCTTTGTACTATAATCAAAGTAAAATACTAATTTGTGTTTAGAGTAGAATTAATTTAGTGCTCGCCTCCCTTTGGTACAATCCTCGGAGTACTTACCTACTCTGTTGAAACTATATTACATCCTAACTCATATACTTGCAAATACCGATTTTCATATCTTTTGTGTAGGATTTCTACTCTGGGTGTTGATACGTCCGGAGGCGGTCAAGTTGTTGGTGCCATTGCTGGGGAGGCAACGTCACTATATTAGTTTTAATTCTTGCGTATTAATAGAATAATTAGGAAATTTTTAGGTTATAGCTACGAATTCATTTTTTTTATTTTCTACTAATTTTATCTTTTTGGGTTTGGTGTATAACTTGTATTGGGGAAAACCTATAGAGCCAGTCACAAAACTAGAAGGAATAATACATAGAAATCGTCTACAAAAACAACAACAATAGTAGATGCAGAATCCACCACTTGCTATAAGCAACGTACTACGTGTAACAACCCATTTTTAGTGAAATCAGAATAATGATTTCGAGGCCACAAATTCAATGAGTAAATTATTATTTTTTATTATTTTAATGTCTACGGTATGTTAGTAAGGTCGTATAAAAATTACGTTAAGAAATTTTGACATTTGCATGCTTAATTTCGTGAAAAGCACTAAATCGTAAAAGGTGTAAAGGTAGAGTTCTATCAATTAGAGGTATCAATTAGCTATGAAAATTTAAATTAAGGGGATTTTTATGGTAATTAGACCATAATTATTTTTAGTGGACAAAGATGGGCATGAAATTGATATTTTGTTTAGTTAATTAAAAAGGTTATTATAGTAATTTGATAAATAATTGAAAATGTAAAATAATTAAAAGATGAAAAGGCTGTCATCTTTCTTATTTCTTTCATCCATGGCCAAAATACATCATTAAACGGGGAAGATAAGTTCGGCTAGTTCATCCATTGCATGTGAGTATAATTTTGTCTCGTTTTTAATGATTTTTATGTTTTCGGAATCGTTGTAGCTTAATCTAGCTAGCCTAAGGATTAAATTGCAAAACTATTTAAGATTTAGGGTTTTTCCATTAATAGGCTTGTAAGGTTTTTGATGTTTGATGGAAGATTGTGAGCCTTTGTTGTTAAATAAGCAAGTTTTGTAAAGGGATTTTTGTTGAAAATTTCATTTAGGGACTTATTTATAAAAGTAGTAAAATTCCATGATAAAATTGTGAAATGCTGATTTTTATGGGTTGATATAGGTCCCTAATACATTCAGCTAGCATGAAATGTGGATGAAATTGCTTAAATTTCAATTTACAAGCTTAAGGACTAATTTGTAAAAAAGTTAAAATTTTAGGGGCAAAAGTATAATTTTGCAAAATTATGAATTTTTGACTGAATTGAATAGTATGAGTACTAAATGGACTGAATTTTCTTATTTAGATCAAGATAAACCTCGTACGGAGCTAGATCGAGGAAAAGCTAAAGCCTCAGATTAGCTTGTTTTTACGTCTTTGTAATATAGGTAAGTTCATATGATTAATTAACGTTTTAAAGTTATACTGAATTATATATTCATGTATTATTTTCTAGGAAATTAAATGTGGAAGTCCAACGAGGTTTCGACGATTATCGAGTCCCGTTTCAACCTTAAGAATACGTAGAATACAAATGACATGTCATTAGGGTTACCATGTTTCAGGTGCTGGTCTTGAGTGTCCTATCGATGGTTGAGGTCTTGCATTTGTTGCATATACTCAACAGCTTGTTTGAGCAGCATCGCTAGCCTACATTTCGACCTTCAGCTTGTGTAAGCAGACCAATCTCATAGCTCGAGTGAGCAACGATGTAAAGGGAAAGGAAAGGCTAAGACTATATGTTTAGCACACTTTGTGTGAGCTTTCCCGTGTATCTGATGTTATTCTAAATGGTTCAACGGGCATGAAAAGAAAAGGAACGGTAAGTGTTCAAATGAATTCTGTCATGAATCTATGAAAAGGATTGAAAAAGAAATGTGAAATGAAAGTATATCTATGTTCATGAAAATGATGATTTCAAAGGATATTGTTCATGTTTAATGACTTACCTTATGTTAGTTCAAGTGAATTATGAGTTGATGCAATAACATGTGTTGTTGATGATGCATAGACTTATTCCAAGCTTAGGGTTGGTGTAACAGCCCATTTTTAGTGAAATCAGAACAGTTGTTTCGAGATGACAAATCTGATGTTGAAATATTTATTTTATTATTATTTTATTGTCTACAACATGATAGTAGTACCATATAAAATTTTCGTAAAGAAATTTTACCGTTTGCATGCTTAATTTGAGAAAAAGGACTAAATCGTGTAAAGTGAAAAACTTGAGTTCCATTTGTTAAAGGTGTCAAATGACTATGAAATTAGTTAGTTAAGGTGTTTATGTAGTAATTATACCATTTTTATATTGAGTGGACAAATATGGACAATAGTTATGAAAATATAAAGGTTAAAAGTAAGGTTAATTCAGTAAATAAATTAATAATTAAGTTAAAAACAAAATATATAAAACATGTCATCTTCCTTAATGGTTTAACACCCCGAAAATCAAAAGGAAAAACATCCATGGAAGCTTGAACATTTGGCCTTCTCAATTTAGCTTGCATGTGAGTATTGTTTGTCTCGTTTTTATTGATTTCTATATTTTTGGAGTCGTTGTAGCTTAATCAAGCTAGCCCAGGACTAATTTGTGAAACTGTTAAACTATTAGGGTTTTTCCATTATTGAATATGTATGAGTTTTGATTATTTATGGAAGAAAATGATTAGTTGTTGTTAGATAAACAATTTTGTTAAGTAATTTTTGATGAAATTGCCAAATAGGAATTAAATTGAAAAATAAAAAATATACATGGTGAAATTTTGAAATAAATGAAATATAGGGCTTGCTAAGGACCTATTTGATATTCAGCTATGATGGGTTGAGGATTAATTGCATGAATTTCCATTTTTATGAGCTAGGGACTAAATTGTAAAGAAAACAAAAGTATAGGGGAAAAATTATAATTTTTCTAAAATGTGAATTTGGGTTAAATTGAATAGATACATATTGAATGGAGTTAAATTTATCCATTTAGATAAAGACAAACCTCGTACGGCTTTAGATCAGGAAAAAGATAAAGTCTCAGATTAGTCGCCTCTGTATCTACGTTTACTCGTCGAGGTAAGTTCGTGTAATTAAATCGTGTATATATGGTTTAATTGAATTATACTTGTATTGTGAATTGCTATACGTACATACGGGATGAAGACGAGTTTGTGAGTTTTCTAAGTACGCTAATTGAATTAATTGAATTAATTGAGAAAGTTCCTAAGTATGTTAAGTTCTTAAAAAAATTATGTCTAGGCATAGAAAAATTAAGGTAGGTGAACAAGTTAATATAAGTGTTTCCTGTAGTGCTATTATTGCGAGACAGGTTCTCCAAAAGTTGAAAGACTTGGGAAGTTTTACAATTCCCATAAAGATAAGGAACATTCATTTCAATAGAGTTTTATGTGACCTAGGAGGTAGCAGAAATTTAATGCCTTTAACTATTTATGAAAAACTCTAGTTAGGGGACCTCAAAAATACCCAAATAACACTAAAGTTGGTTGATATATCCCTAATACATCCAAAACGATTAATGAAAGATGTTTTAGTCAAAGTGCATAGCTTTATCATCTAAGCGAACTTTGTAGTTCTAAACTTTGAAGAAGATCGAGAGATACCAATCACGTCAGGGAGACCTTTCCTACCCACTTCAAGGTCCACCATTGATCTGGAAAATAATGAATTAATAATGAGGATTAATGGTGAAATCAAAATCTTTAAATGTGGTCACCAACAGAGTAGGGAAGGTAGGAGGAAGTCAGGGGAGCATTGCAATAAATTATCTATTTTTAAACCTAATAATCTCGAATCAAGGTACATACTTTCTTTAATCCATGCAGGTCGAAAAAATAAGTTCTAGGAAAGAGATAAGTGAAAGAAGGTGGAATGGCATGATGGATGATGGACTAAAACTGAAAGAATCGGAGAACTGTCCTTATGTGAATTGATGATTCTGTCAGATGAGTCCTACAGTAAAACTTGAACTATTTAAATTTATATTTAACTTTTTTTTTTGTAAATTATTGTACATTTAGTTAACTGTTTAATTTAGATTTTAAATTTTTAATAAATTTATGTTTTATAGAAATCGTAACACTTTAGTAATTGGAATTTTGGGTGAAAAGAGAGCCATTGTCACAATACGACAACCCTGTGTCGCAACATCAAGGCTAGAATTGATGAAATTAAGAAAACCATTTCGATGTTGCGATATGAACTTTGTGTGTCATGATACCGAAGTAGGTATACCCAGAAATCCAAAATTCTAGAGTGTGTTGAGACATCGAACCCCGACGTCATGACAACGGTAAACTGCCAGGGGTGTCGCAACACAGAACACCAGTGTCGCGACATTGCTGTAGTTTTCTATAGGGTTGACCTGATTCATTTGTGCAACCTGGCGTATTAACCCTCTCTTATACCTAGTTTCTACCCTTCAAAGCATTGTTTTTTAACTTAAAATCACCCTAAACTTATATTCTAACCTTTCTTAAACATCCTAAACACCTCAAAACTCTCTCAAACCCAAAACCCTTTTTATGGAAACCCTAAAGCTACAAAACTTCTTTGCTAATTGTAACAACCTGTTGAGAATGAAGCAACAAGGATTACAACCTCAAGGTTAAGGGTTCTAAACTCACTTTTTACTGTTTTATTGGATACATTACTTGAATATCTCATTTGTAGATTTTAGTTAATATGCTTCCTAGGAAGCTTAAAATGTTAACTGTGTAGGAACCACCAACAATCTCAATTCCCTCAAAATTTCAAAATTAAAATATTGAGAAGTATTATCTTGAACTTCAAGGCAAAAATTTTATCCAAGAAATGAGATTTGAACCAATAATGGTTCTTCGCAAGGAAATATGGTTGCTAGCCCGATATCATAAATGGTAACACTTTTGTGTAACCCTGGAAGAAAATGTTGTTATTCCTCTAGTTCAAGAGTTTTATGTTGCTCTTAGGGATAAGGAGACAGGGAGGCCACACAATGTTTGGCGAAATACAGTAACAGTAAAAGGTAGGGATGTACTATTCAACCCAGAAACTATTTGTGAATTTTATGATGCTTCTTATTACAAAACTGATTACTTAGAAAATAGTGATTTAAATAAATTTGTGTATTTATGTAACACCCCTAACTCATCTCCGTCACCGGATTAGAGTTACAGTGTATTACTAAACAATTAGAAACATTTTTACTTTGATAGTACTTGAAAGAACATATGTTTTCTCCCTACTTCTTGGTTAATTTGTCTCCATTTAGTTATCTTTAGCATACATTTTAGCATTTTCAATTCAGTAATTTACATTTTATAACTCAGTTGATCTTAGCTTATTTATCCTTAATTTTTTCATGTTTTGGTACTAATGTCTCCGCATGAGTATTTCCAGATTGCGCCTAGAATTGTCGCCGCGCCTAACACCTGTCCAAATAAGAACAAAAATGTGTGAGCTATCTAGTCTAGTACAACTAACTTGTACGTACAGAGGCAACATGATTCTGATGAAAGAACACTTGGGCTATTTGAAAAAATATATATTCATGTGAAAAGAAAAAATGGGAGCTTTTTTTGGATAATCTTCTTCAACCTAACCCTTGAAGCTTTTGGCTATGGTAGCTTAAGCTCTTATGGGTGAACTGACGTGAAAAGGATGCAGCTTAGCTCTTGATGAGGAGCCCTGAGTGCGACACAAGAGGGAATTGAGAGATTCAAGTCGAGTTGTCTAGGAATAGTATTCTCCACTTGTTTCTTCTATTTTTCTTTTCTAAATGCTAGGGATTACCTTCTATTTCATGTTAGTATAGGAGTACATATGATTTCTAAGTTAAATTTTATTTTATTCAATCTAGTTTCTACTGTTTAATCTTTGGGTTTGAATATTTTTAGCATGGAAGTGTTATTGTGTTCACTTGCACTGGAAGGTGCAGTGACAGTTCAAGCTAACAAGCATGACAACAGAAGTTGCTTGAGGATTAGAGGAATTTAATCCACTTGTTCTTAATAGTGTTCCATTTCTATCATTGGAAGGTGTGGTTAATGTGCATGTTTAAGTCTTAAATTAAATATAGAAGTTAAGTTTGGTAAGGTATTCATTGCAATTTAATGCACCGACAATCACCTATCATTTTATAGCTTTTGAGCACTTAGTATTCTATTGAATATTCACCTTGGGGATCCCAGTTTATCAATATCATATTTTATCTTATTGTTTTCAAGTTATTGCTTCGACAAATCCTCTCACAATTTATCTCGTTATTGTCCATTTAATGCACTGACATTGATAGACAAAAGACAACCATCCTGATGGGATCAATATTCGATAGACTCATATTTGTCTACTATACTTGCATTGACAGTCTACACTTGCACATTATTGTGGTGATGTTAAACAGACGATCAAGTTTTGGGAACGTTGCCGGGGATGGCATTTTTTTATGTTTATTTTTGTTTGTTTTTATTTCATAATTTTTAGTTGTTACTAACTTGTTTTATTTTTGTCGCTATTTTCACATTTTATTTTAGGAGTTGTATGACCTGAAGCAATTCAGAGTTTATTGTTGATTTTGATCAAGAAATTGAAAGAACTACCCGAAGGATACTTTGAGAACAAACGAATATGGATTTACCATGAAACTATGACGTTATACCCCCGATGCAGCAAAAAAATGCTAATGACCCATCGTTGCCACAAGACACTCAAATACAAAAAAAGGACTATATGAGATTTTGTAGTACCTGTATTGGATGACTTACAACCGGGAGTTGTTAAGCCAGCAGTCCAAGCTGGAAATTTTGAACTAAAGCCAGTTATGTTTCAAAAGTTGAATTGTAATGGGGAATATGCTGGACTGCCATATGAAGATGCAGGAGAACATCTTAAATCATTTTTATTGATTTGTTTTTCCTTTAGTCAAAAAGGCGTTCCTGATGATGCTTTGAAGATGGAATTATTCCCTTATTCCTTGCGAGGAAGAGCTCATACTTGGTTTCTTGGGCTACCTGTCAGATCAATTATTCTTGGAATGCACTAGCAACACACTTTGTTTTGTGATTTAACCTACCAACAATGAATGCTTGTCTCCTAAACGATATTACAACTTAGCATCAGCTGGATGATGAGAATCTTCACACCATATGAGAACGTTATAAATCTTTGCTTCGACGTTGTCCCATGCATGGCATTCAACAGGAAACACAAATTGATATTTTCTATAATGGGCTAAATTCACATACGAGGAATCCTATCGACGCATCAGCCAATGGTCCTCTGCTAGATTGTACTTGTAATGGCACTATTGGAATTCTTGAGAGAATTGCTCAGAATGATTACCAATATCCTATCTCTAGAGCTGTACAAGCAAATGGTACTCCAAGAGTTATTGAATTGGACGCAATATCTGCACTTAGTGTTCAAGTTTCTTTTGCTGTAAATATGATAAAAATATGCAAAGGACTAGTGACGTTGCACCTATACAAGTTGCTTAACAAGTTGATGTTCCTACCTTTTGTTGTGAGATTTGCAGTGACAACCACAGCTATAAAGATTGTCCACAACATGCAGAGAATGCCTTTTATGTCAATAACATCCGCAACAATTCTTATGAGACCTCTTACACTAGTTCTTTACGCAATCAACAATCTTGGGGAACTCAAAATACTGGACAAAATGTTGTGACATTCCAATATAGGAATATATCTACTTAAGGCAATTATAATTCAAAACACGGGAATTACAATCAACAATAGCATAACTACAATCAACACAATCAGATGCATCCACACCATAATCAGACACAGCCACAACACTCTTCAATGTCGAATCAGCATGTTCCAAAACATCAACCAAAGCAATTCACGCAAGCTTCCCTTTTTGACCCGTTGGCTGCTCTTGAGGCTTTAATGCGGGACCGTATGACTCGCATAGAAGCTATTGTGTAAGGGAATTCATCTTCTATTTGGACGTTAGAGGCACAATTAGGGCAACTTACTTTGAATCTGAATACTCGATCACCAGGCACACTACCTAATGACACGAAAAAGCCCAATCTGAGGGGGAAAGAACACTGCAAGGCTATCACGCTTAAGAGTGGTAAAAATACTAGCGACTTGACTACAAACTCTACTGTAGCACCTCAAGGTATTGGTGAAGTGATCCCTAGTAAGAAATTTGAATCTTAAGAGCTTGTCGATGTACCAAACAAAAAGGTTCCACAAATTGTCACTCATATGCCTAATGTTCGACCCTCGAAAATGTCGACGCAATCAAAGGTGTCGGCGCAATCAAATGTATCTCCACCTTTACCTTTTCCACAAAAATTCAAGGAGAATGAACAAGATAAGTAGTAAAATAGTTCCTGAACACACTGAAACAACTTCAGGTTAATATTCCTTTAGTAGACGCTCTTGTGAAAATTCCAAATTATGAGAAATTTATGAAGGAGCTCTTGTCTAAGAAGAAGAAGCTCAGTGATATGGAAACTATTGCACTCACAGAAGGCTGTAGTGCTGTTTTGACAAATAAGTTGCCCCTAAATTGAAATATTCGTGTCTCAGGCCATGCAGGTTCAAAGTAGGGACAAGGCATTCGAAGTAGGGACACACGGTCATGTCCAAACCCGTGTCCATGCCTGTGTAACTCACTAACTTTGGTCACACGACCAAGCCATACGCCTGTGTGCCAGGCGGTGTACCCTTCGAAGTAACCTCACACGCCCATGTACCAGGCCGTGTTCTAGGTCATGTAACAACCTGACTTGCAACCCTTTGAAAGCTACAGGGGACACACGGCCATGTCACCTGACTGTGTGTCACACACGAATGAGACACACGCTCGTGTCTCTACCCGTGTGGACAAAAATAGGCCATTTTACAAGCCATTTTTCTCACCCAAACTAGCATGTCCCTATAAGCACATTTGTACCAATTTTTAAGCCATCATAAGACACCAAATTCATGCATAATCAAACTAATCAAGCATGATATAGACACATCCAATCAATATGCCCATAGGCACCTCAAGCACAATATCATTACATATACAATTATATACTTGAATTTTTGCCAAGATGTTCACTAACTTCAAACTAAGGTTAAATAATCACATGCCATTTGATTTACCAAGCAAACACAAACCATTTGGTACCAAAAATGCCATTCTAAACTAGCACCAAATGACTATATAAGCCATACATACTAAAATACCAATTCACCACAAATTCATCATATCACAAGTGATTGCATCTATATCATTTTATCAAGTCAAAAGATACATATATACAACCTAGAAAACAAAGTGTCCAAACACATAACTTAGTAGTTCATTATTATATCAAAATTATCTAGACACATATACATATATACTTATAGCCATATATACATGCCACAATCCCAAAAGAGTTCAAAAGCTACTAACGATGATGGATAAAATCACATAACAGAGTGGAAATTGGATAAAAATTACTATGGATTTTGTATCAAGACTTCCTTTTAGTCCTTCAATGAAGAATTCAGTTTAAGTTATAATGGACCGGCTCACTAAATCAACTCATTTTCTATTAGTACACATCACTTATTCATTGGAAATGTTAGTTGAGCTTTATGTCTCTTAGATAGTATGCCTTCATGGAATTCCATCTTTCATAGTCTCAAACAAAGATCCAAGATTTACATCAAGATTTTGGAAACAAATGTAAGGATCATTGGGAACCAAGATGTATTTTAGTACTATCTTTCATCCTCAGATAGATGGACAATCTGAAAGAGTCATTCAAGTCTTAGAAGATATGTTAAGAAGTTGTGTGATTGACTTTGGGATAAATTGGGAAAGATATATTCCTTTGGAAGAATTTGCGTATAATAACAATAATCATGCCAATTTTGGTATGTCACCATTTAAAGCTCTATATGGATGAAAATTCAAAACCCCTACATGTTGGATGGAGCTCAGTGAAATGAAATTGGTAGGTCCCGAGTTAGTTCAAGAAATGAAAGAAAAAGCCTTTGTCATTCGTAATCATCTGAAAGCTACCCAAGATTGCCAGAAAGCTTATGCTAATCTGAAGAGAAAAGAGATTTCATTTAAAGTTGGTGGCAAAGTGCTTTTAAAATTTTCTCATTGGAAGAAAATTATAAGGTTTGGTCAAAAAGGGAAGTTAAGCCCACGTTTTGTAAAAACATATGAGATTTTAGAACAAGTTCGACCAGTGGCATCCAGTTTGTGTTACCTCCAAAGTTATTGAAGATTCATAATGTGTTCCATGTGTCTATGCTGAGAAAGTATCGATCAAATCCAGAATATGTTGCGCAGATGTAAGACTTAGAAGTATAATCAAATCTGTCATATGAAGAAGAGCCTATTCGTATCTTGGCAAGAAAAGTGAAAGAGCTAAGGAATAAAAGGATTCTATTGGTGAAAGTGTTATAGACGAATCATAATACAAATAAGCTACTTGGGAAAGAGAAAGTTTAATGAAAGAGCAGTATCCTTAGCTTTTCATAGGTATGGATTTCGAGGACGAAATTTTCTAAATAAGGGAGAATTGTAACAACCCACCCTACGGAGTCTCTGTATTCGGTTACTATTTGGAAAATAGATGGTAAATTAAAGATAGATTTGAGTAAGTAAAGTATTTTTCCTAGCTAAGTAGAGTATTCTGAGTGATTCACCATTTGGCGAACTACTAGTTTTAGTGAGCTCTAGGGTTGGCAGACTCCTCTGTTAGGTATCCGTCCACCCCAGATGCTTTGGACGAACTTGTTAAGTTCGCAGTCATTTAAATTTGTTTGTTATTTTAGTGCAAGATGATTTGGTTAGTCATGCTAAGACTTAGTTAGAATTGAACTAGGCTACTATAGATGATAAGACCAAAAACTTTTAAGTGCACTTAATCACGGGAATCAAGTGTAGTAGTGGAAGTATCTAATTTTTCCACTAATCCTTGTGTTCGTTGCTTAAGAATATAATGATAGTAGTGGTGCTTTTGAATCACCTTTACGTCTTCTTCTTATTTCGTGAATTTCTCTGAAAAATCTCTGAAAAACCTATGTTTAGAATAACTTCATTGAAAAGAAAGTTCGCAGTGTTTAGCTATCACCTACGTTAGTACCAGGTTATTGGTAATTACTGATGAACCCTTAGGTTACTATTGAAGTCATTTATGTGTTTTATCGTACTACATGCATAAACGTTAGAAATTGTTTGTGAGGAAGGAGTAAACTCTAAATTATATAGATTTTTTTCAGTTGTTTATATCACCTTTTTACTTAGAATTTCTATTAATCTCGGGTATTTAATATCTAATTGGGTTATTTTCATTCATATTAAGACATTAGACATAAATTAAGTGAAGTTTGCAATTTTATAGAAATAAGTATTAATTTTGCATAATTTTATTATTTTATGTTGGACGTTAATTTTTACTCAAAATGTTGCAGCTGGACCATTGAATTAATAAAGCATGGGAGCTGAACATATCACAAATGAGCATAAGTTAAATTGTACATCATGTGGCCGGAAAGCTCATTAAATTGGACCTAAGAATTCCATGCAACCCAACTTGGAAGATGGTTGTTTAAAAGGATTAAGTCTGCTATGAATTGGGTGTCAAAAATCGTCCAACAAAGGGGAGAATGGCCCAATTTTGGCAAAGGCATATGAGCAGCCCAAAATAAGCTTTTGGAAGATTTATTTGGAGGTCCTTGTACTTGGGAAAGAATCAGAAATCAACTCCCAATTAATACCCAAGTAACCGTCCAATCCCTTACATGGTTCATGCATGAAATCAAGTATGAATCAAGCAACCATCAACTTCATTTTCCACATTTCAAGGCCGGCCAAGCAAAGGAGAGAACCAAGGGATCCTTCAAGCTATTTTTAGCAAACTTCTATGTCATTCCTCTACTATAAATACTAACCCTCACTTCCCATTTAAATCATCCCTCATCACTCACTAATCTAGTAACACACATTCCTCTCATCTTTCTTCCATTCTTTCCACGCATAAGCCTTCCCACTTCCCTTTGTCCTTTTAGCTAGCATTTTCCCTTAAGGAAAACCTCTCTAGGACGGCCACCTTGAGGAGCATTTTGCAATCACAAGAATCGGAGGAAGCCACCACGATCGGTCTTCAAGGAACTGTCGAATCTTCAATAGTTTCTTCTTCCTTAATCTGATTTTTTCATTCAACATGTTTGCAATTTGTTTTGATGATTTTCCATTAACAGTGATAGCTTAATTTTGTTTGGTTAGAATGATTACATTAATTTGATACAATTCATTTGATTCATGTTTATGATGTTCTGTGTCTCAATCTTTCATGCTTTCAATTAAAATCATGTATGTTTTTCATTCATTAAAATGTGATTGAATGCATTAGAATTAGTTGATCAATCCTGACTAGATAGCGATTAATGGACACAATAATTGAAAGGTGCATTCTTAATTTAGATCCTGATTCGATTAAATTAAAGGTTCGTAATAACTCGGGAGAGCTCTATTACCTTACATAACTTTTAGATTTGTGTAATTAAACTGTTTCAAACCTGATCCGTCCCTGATACTTCACATAAATTCTAAGAAACCCTTAGTTAAATATGGTCATGATAATATGCATGTTTTTCTAAGTAAAAAAATTCAAAAGAGCCTATATTAGGTTTCAAATTAATGAAAGATCGAGTTGCCATGGAATATTTTCTAGAACATTGTTAAACATGATAAAAGATGCATTGAATTAAACGTTGTAATCATTCTAGCTTATTCATGTTATTGTTGTTAAACTTGTGAATTTGCTGCTAAACCATCTCATTTCATTCATTGCATTTAGATTAATTCATTTGCATTTAGTTAATATTAATTTCATCCATCACACTAAAATTTTTGTGTTTTCTTACCAATTTGTAATCTTTAATTTTGCAATTATTTGATTAACAAATGCAATCTCTGTGGAAACGATAACTCTTATACTTATTTTTTACTTGATAACGATTGTGTATACTTTCATAAACATATGCTTTACAAGTTTTTAACACCCTTGCTCAGGACTGCTGCCTAAATGAGTTTTTGTGAAATAATTCTTTGCTATTTAATTTAATTTAATTTTATCTTTGTTAATTGTTTTGTGATTTTCTTTTATTTACTTGTAATTTGATTCAATTTTCTTTTCCCTGAAAACAGTTGGCATCAGCCGTGGCTCTACTTCTGGCACTGCTCAAACATTCTTACAATTATCGATTGTATATTCCAATAACTACTTTCGAAATTCACACATAGAAGAAATATGGCTGATGCCCTTTTTTACTGTGGGTTAAATCTCTGGCTAGATTAACGAAGATTTAGAGTTTTTTTATTATTAAACATAATTATATGTTTAAACCTTACTTTTGGTCCTTTTTAATAATTAAACCTTTTAGACATTATACTTGAGATAAATTGTATTTTTAGCATTAAGATAAATTTAACTTTCAATATTTAAATTTTTTGTCAGTTTGACCTTTATTTTTACTATATTTAACTGTTAACTTTTCAAAATAGTCAAATAATTTTTTACGTAAATGCTGACTAAAAGATTAATCTTTTTAACGATGTTGCGTGGCAACCTGAGTGGTAGTTCACGTGCACTTCATGATGACGTGACACTATTTATCTTATATGCCACGCTAACAAATAATTGAAATTTTAGAGAAAATAAAAAATCCAAAATACCTAAAATTTTCATAAAATAAAAAAAGGCCTTTAGAGGTTTTCATATTTGAAATTTAACATTTAAATTAGAATTCACATTAAAAGAATAAAAATTCAACTCTTTTTGAAAGGTTAATGATCAAATTCAATTTTTTTTAAAAAATTAATTGTCGAATTTAATTTTAAGAAAAATAAAAACTAAAGTAAAATATTAAAGAATAAATTTTTCATTCCTATGTTTTTTCTAAAGAAGATCTCTGCTAAGTGTGAATGCATGGCAAAAGAGAGAATTTTCCTTGCCTAACTTTATAAATTATATGTCCACTTGGCAAATGGCCCAAATTGTTATAAAAATTATTGCCTCTTGGCGCTTCAAATAGCTAAAATATGAGAATATTTTATTGATGTTGGTTGCAACTATGCTCGGTCCTCGCAATTATTTACAAAAATCAAAATCAGAATCATCACAGACTTTTCAAAACAGCACATTAAATTAAATTAAATAATCCAAAAGCCGCGAACAAGCGAGGTAGATGGTTAGGCATCCTTTAGGTTTAGGTAATGCCAAGGAGCCACTCTCTTATTTCCTAGACAAATCTGATTTAAAGTGGGCTACGAATTTTCAACATGCATTGACTAAAATTTACTATTTTCTCCGCATTTTTTATGCATTTTTAATGAGTATCCTAAAGATAACTATGGAGCTTGGTTAACTATTAATAATGAATTAATGGGTAAATTACACCATTAGTTGCTAAATTTTGTTCTGAGTTCTTGTTTTGGTTACTTAATTAAAAATTACAGATTGATTATTGAAATATTCAAAAGATTTCATTTAATTCATTGAACTAGTCAAAAAAAATATTTATCTAAGTCACTGGGTAATTAAGTTCTTTAAGGAAAGAGTTTCGCTAGCGAGTTTCAAGTGACAATTCAATGACCGGTACAGTGAATCAGTACCCATTGACAAGTAGAAGAACATACATTAGATCTAAGTCGATCTAACGGTCAATGTTGGAGATTGAGAAAAGACTTGTTTGAAATTTGGTTCGCAGATGAGTGACGTCTAAAGTTGTTTCATGAAAAAGAACTGAGCTATAGAAGAAAATGGGAAAGAGAGTTTTCGATTGGTGCAAACAATGCAAATAGAGAAAGCCATATAATATCAATTTTAACAGTCTGATGACTTTAATGAAAACTTTTGAATAATTCAATGATCAAATTATAATTTCTTTTAGTTTAGTGGCCAAAATGAAAACTTATACATAGTTTAGTGACCAATGGTTTAGTTTATCTTAAAATTATCAAAATTTAAGATGAATGGACAAATTATCTTATTAAGTTTATTTGGTTGGAATATAAGTTATGTTGTTTGGTTGGTGGAGTATAAGATTGCATAAAAGCATATTATAAATATGCTATAACCCCTCCCCAGCCCATAAATAAGAGGATAATGTGTTTCATCGCATTCGAACCCACATCCTCCTGTATTGACAACAATAGCAATGCCAATCGAGTTAAAACTCAATCAATATAAAATTTATCTTTTTATTGATGAAAGTTGAAAGTTATAATATTTTATTTTATTAATAAATACATTTATGTAATAAATTAATTTCATATTTTCCTAAAATAAATAAATTAAAATTGAAGAAGATAATAACATATAATAACATACTGAAGGTTCTCTTTTCATCAAAGTGAGAGAGAAAAATGAAAAACAACACATTTTTTTTACTAAAATGCATTTGTTATAATCTAAGGATAAATTTAATCAAAAAATAAAAAATTGGAAAAATTTTGTTTTAGTAATATTCAATGGTCTTTTGTTTTAATTTTTCTTTTATTTGCTTCTAATATATATATTATAAGCATATTTTTAGAAGTTAATTGCATTATAAATCTCTAAATTATAACTTGTATTTTAAAGTGATTCTCAAATTTTAGAATATTCTAGTTATATCCTAAACCATCAAAGTTATATCAATAAGGTGTTTACATTATTAAAATTATTAATTTAATTATTAAATAAGATGTCAAATCTTATGGTATAATTTAAAATGAAAATTTTAAAGAAAATGAAAATTATAAAAAAAGATGCTGTAAAAATATTGATTTTGAAATTTTTGAAGATCTTTATATTATTAATACATTAATATAAATAACATCACTACCAAAATAGAGAAAACAAAGGTTGCTTAAAACACTGAGACTAATATAAAATAATATGAAGATGAAGAAGAAAATGCCGCCGAAAACACGGGAAAAAAATCTCCGACCAAACTGTAATCACCACCTGCTTGTCACACTCCCTATTGTGATCACCACAGTTAAATACTAGATAAATAAAAAAGGTCAAAAGTACAACATCCGTCAACACGCACGAGCCTGACCACGGGCAGCAATAACGACTTTCCAACCAATCATTTATTTACACGTCCCCAATATATTACATTTTCGGACACTCTTCTTCTAATTTATTTTTAAGCTTTCAATTATTATGTAGTCCTACTATTTTTATTTTCCTAACTCGTGCTTTCCTTGAATATTGGTTTCGGAAAACCTATTTTTATTTTTATTTATTTTCAATTTTGTACAGTATCATACAAAAAGAATAATAAAAGTTGCCCTTTTGGAAATTCTGAGTTCTGGGATTTCTGAGCTAATCAATTTCTTTTTTGAAAAAGTTTGGTTTTCTTCTTTGGTGCTTGTGTGGTTTTTCAGCTTGGAGAAATTTGGTTTTCTTTTTTCTTGAGAAATGGATGATGAATATGCTAAGCTTATCAGAAGGGTAAACCAACCCAGGTAATTTTTTCTCCTTTTTTTCTTTGAGAGATTTTCGTTTGAATTTATTGGTTAGATTTTTTGAGTTCTTTTCCCCCCCTGCTGTTTTGGATGAAGAAATTGAAGAAGATTAGAGTTTGTTCATATATTTTTTCATAAAAAACTGAAGCAAATTTGGCATGTCGTATTCTTGTCTCTTTATTGCTTTTAATTTGAGATGTATGGTTTTTGTTGTTGCAGAGTGGTGATTGACAATAATGCTTGTGAGGATGCCACAGTTATCCAGGTAAAAAGCCTAATTAGCTTGAATTATGATATGTGGGTAACTAGTTCCTTATATTTGGATATTGGGGAACTTTCTCTTCAGGTTGACAGTGTCAACAAACATGGGATTCTCCTGGAAGTAGTTCAAGTGCTTACTGATATGAATCTTACAATAAGAAAAGCATACATAGCATCTGATGGAGGATGGTTTATGGATGGTAAAACTTTTCCCTTAAAAACACTCTTCAATTTATACTCAACATACACTGATTTCTTTTAGTATTGTTGCTCATGTTTCAGTTTTCAATGTTGTTGACAATGATGGCAACAAAATCAGAGATAAAGAAATTATTGACTATATTCAAAGGGTAAGAAATAAGAACCTACCTCATGTTACTCTTTTGGCCTTACAGATTTTTAACTATTTTTCACCTTAAATTTTAATTTTTTACAGAGAATCGAAACTAGTGCGGGCTTTGTACCATCACAGAGAGGCTCCGTAGGTGTAATGCCATCAGAAGAGCATACATCAATTGAACTTGCAGGGACTGATAGGCCTGGTTTATTATCTGAAGTATGTGCAGTCCTGGCGGACCTGCGTTGCAACGTTGTAAATGCCGAGATTTGGACCCATAACACCCGTGCTGCAGCTGTAGTTCATGTGACAGATGATTCGACAGGCTGCGCAATCACCGACCCAAAACGTCTCTTGATGATAAAGGACTTGCTTTGTAATGTTCTCAAAGGAAATGATGACTTGAAAACAGCAAAAACAATGCTCTCAGCTCCCGGTGTCATGCATAGGGAGCGAAGGTTGCATCAAATCATGTTTGCAGATAGGGACTACGAAAGGGTGGAAAAAACTGGAGTCAGGGCTGTCGAAGAGAGGAGCTCGAAACCCCAAGTTAATCTGTTGAATATTGAGAAAGATTACACTGTTATTACCATGAGGGCAAAAGATAGGCCAAAACTACTGTTTGATATTATCTGCACTCTTACAGATATGCAATATGTTGTTTTTCATGGAATGGTCAACACAACGAGGATGGACGCTAATCAGGTGAGATAGTTCTTTTACCATTTTAATGTGATGGCAGTCCTATCAGCCACTGATATATATATATATATATATATATTGATCAACTTGCTGATGCAATATTGAAGCAATTGGTGTAAGATGAAGCTGACATTGTAATCCATTTTGTGTTGGAATTCTACTCAGTTGAGCACAAGTTGATATGCTTAGAATTGTAGATTCGACAGTGTTAATGGCATCAGCTTTTTTGTCTTTGTAGGAATTTTATATCCGACATGTAGACGGGCTCCCGATCAGTTCAGAAGCAGAGCGTGTCCGTGTTATACAATGTCTTGAAGCAGCCATCGAGAGGAGAGCATCTGAGGTATAGGAAACCATCTCCCTGTCACCTTACACAAGAAGAAACTTTTGATTATGACAATCTGAACATAGTGTCCTTGATGTTATACCCTGCAACATTTCATGTTACAGGGGCTGGAGCTAGAATTGTGCACAGAAGACAGGCTTGGACTACTGTCCGATATTACCCGGATTTTCCGGGAAAACAGCTTGTGTATCAAGAGAGCATTAATCTCGACGAAAGGTGGTAAGGCCAAGGACACCTTCTATGTCACAGATATGACTGGAAATCCGGTCGATCCCAAGATTATTGATTCAATCTGTCGACAGATAGGCCGGAGTGCGCTGCAGGTGAAACATAATAGATCAAGTCTTGCACCAAAACCACCTCATCAAGAGACAACAATGAGTTATTTGTTCGGGAACTTGTTCAAAGCACGTACTTTTCAGAATTTCAAGCTAATCAGATCTTACTCATGATTTCTATCCCTGTATAGTCTTCCTCTATTGGATGAAGATATGAAGTCAAAAGATATAGATGGGGAGCAAGACAAGTCTCCCTTGCATAGTTACCAATATACTGATACAGTGAAAGTTACTGGTGGTGGTTGTGTATCTTTCATTATATCACTTGTAAGTAACATCTGTACAAAATGAATGTTTGCATGGATTGCTCATAAGATGCAAGTTTGTATAGAAAGTAGACTAGGTGAATAAGAAAAACAAAATAAGTTTCTTCTGGATCTTATTGTGTACATTAATTAAGCGTTGTTTTTATTTTTGTACCCTTGAAATGATTTCAGGGAAAAAACACATAATAAAATTTGATTTTACAAATTTGCATTAAGTCGTCCCAAGCAAAGAGAATGAATGCACAATCTCAAATTTGGGTGCTCTCAGTTAGGACAACTTATTTAGGGTTTTTAATGAAGAAGGAAGAAAAGGATTGAAAAGAAAGGAAATATGGAAGGAAGTAAAGGTAAAAAATTACATTGGTATTATTTAAATACTATAATTTTATTTTAGAAAAAAGAAATTTATTATATATTTATATTATTTTTATAGTTTTATAATTTGTATTATGTAAATTTGACTAAGTTCATTTATCATATTGTATTTTGAATTTTTTCATGTTGCGTTTGTATAAAGTTTGAATTTAACTAATATTTTGTATAGTTTGCAATAGTCTTCAATTTAGAAAAAAAATTCTGTTCATTTTGTTTTTAATTTTTTATATATATTTACACAATTTTATCACGGGGACTGATTTTGAAACGAAAATTGTATGTTTCAATCATTATAAATTTATAAAAATAATATTACACATTAATAACTAATTTTAATTAAATTTTTACATATTGATATATTTTTGTCTTGTTCAATTCACTTTCTTATGTGTATCATGTTTTAATATTTTTCATATTATTTTTATGTTATATCTCAATTAATTTTGTCGAAACCATTTTTTTGAGAACAAAAATAAGTTATCGACTTTAAAAATAAAAATTGGAGTCGCCACCGATCCTTGATTGAGGTGTGATCGGCTCACCTTAAAAACGATTTTGGTCTGCGAAATTTGAGAAATCAGGTTCGGGAGTCAGTTACGCACGAGGAAGGGTTAGCACCCTCGTAACGCCTAAAAATCGGTACCAAATTTGATTATTTTATGTCTTGATGTCGAAAATTTGAAAAGAGTTAAAATAAAAAATTTTGAACTCGTGAATGAATTAAAATGATAAACATTCTTATTTCAAAAAAATAAAACATCACACCCAGTGAGTTAGGGCACAATCACTCGAATTTCCCAAATGCGGAACATTGCCTTTTGTTTTAGAAATTCTTATTTCGAGATCACGAAATGTCACGACCAGTAAGTTAGGACCCGACATTTTTAGATTCCCGAGAATAAGCTTTTATTCGAAATCTTTGTGAATTTATTACAAAATAAATACTTAGTTTTCCAAATTCATCGAAAAATAATCACAATCCAGTAAGTTAGGACACGATCTTTCTCGGGAATCAAGAATGCCAAATACTTAAAATTTAAAAACGATTTTAATGATTTGACGAAACCAAAAGATATTTTCTTTAAAAATATGCTAAAATGTTAATGCATAACATGAAACCATTACCTTAATTTAAATTATATGTACATGTATTCACAAAATAAAATATGATATATAAGTAAATTTTAATGATATGTATATGCATATATGAAAACATGTATGAAAGTTATGAAAATAAATTATAAAATATGGATAGGTATATAAACATACAAGTAAAATATATTAATAAATTATGAAAACGTGTATATATATATATATATATATAAAAAATGCAAAAAAATATTTATAACAACTTTGAATATTGTGTACTTACATATTATAAAAATGTATATATATTTGCATTATAAAATACGAAAAACTATATGAATATTATAAAGTATAAATATAGATACGTAATAAAACTAAGAAGAATAAAGTAATAATAAAATATATAAGTTATGCATATGTATTTAAAACCATTTAAAATATATTCATATATATATATATTTATATAATAAGATACATATATGCATATATATTGGTATGGAAATAATCGTGATAATAATAAATGCTAACAATAATACAGTAATAATAATACAATTTAACAGTATTTAAAAAAAAATATATATATATATATAAAATGATAAATTAAGGATTAATTTGAAAATAAACAGAGTTTAAAGGTTAAATTCAAAAATAGAAAACGAGAAAGGGAGCAATTCAAAACACGCACAATAGGAAGAGGACCGAAAGGGAAATTTACCCAAACTGCCCAAAACGCTGCACATCATTTGGATCAATTTGAAATAGAAATAAAACATATTACGAAATTTAAAAGAAATAAAAAATAATTTAAAAAACTGTAAAAACAAGGGGACCAAATGCGTAAATGGCCCATTTTGAACCCTATAAAATCCCATTTTAAAACCCTAAAATCATTGCCCTTTTCTGCAATAGCAGCCACCACAAGGACTGCTCCACCTTCTCCTCTGTTTTCAAGCCAAACTCCCCCCTTCCAACTTCGATTTGGACGAAGAGAAGCAAAGATGTCGATGGCGCGCCTCTTTTGGTAAGGATTTCTCCTCCTCCTTTTATTTTTATTTGGTGTGCAAAGGAAAAGAAAAAAAAACAAACAAAGAAATCAGTGAGTAAGAAAAAAAATAGACCCAGAAAATCACCTTCAAAATCCTTGCTTTTCTGTTTTTTTCTTTTTTATTTTCTTTAATTTCAATACAAAATTTGCTAACCCCTATTACAAAAATTCATTGGCTTTTTATAGCCAAATCCTTTTTTACAATTTGTTCCCTTTTCAGTTACACCTACTGTCTGTGGTTTATTGCAGGTGAAGGAGAACGTGAAGGAGGTGTGTCGTGCAAGCACAACGTGGGCAGTAGAACGGTTGCTACAGCGTGGGCAGTTGCTGCGGCGCCAATCTGCTGTTAGCCACTGCTTAGGGTTAGGCTGGGATTTGGGTTAGTGACTTGGGCTTGTAATGGGTTTGGGCTTTAGGCTTAGTTGGGCCCGGGTCAAAAATTGGGTATTACAAATTTCATATTTAAATGATTTTCTATAATAATTTCATTTTAATTTTAAATATATTTTAATCTATTCTTTTTAATGTATATGTTCTAGTAAACTATAAATTAATAATTTAAAGTGGTGCTCAAGATTTTAAATCCCCGTGATGATCTTAAGACGACTTTAATGCACTATTGATATTATGTAATTTTAGTGGTTCACTTCGATAATTATTATTTTTAACTCAGATTTAGCAACTAAATTTAATTTAGTAAAATCAAATTCTGCTTGTTAGCACGTTTTCCTCTACTTGTTAGCATGTTTCTTTTCTTTGCCTTTCCATATCAAGTTGTCCTTGTTTGTTTTTGTGTTTTCTTGTTTTTAAATGGCGGCGGTGGAAGAGATTCTTGTTGATTTGTCCATTGGAGAGGAGGAGGTGGTGGCCATACCACTTGGTTTGGGAGAACTAGGTGGTGGGGTGTCCTATGAGTATTGTTTTGTAGGTATCTTTCTGACTTCCAATGTGATTAATTTCCCATCGATGAAGGCGACTTTGGCGAATGTATGGCACCTGGTTGGAGGTATTCCAATTTCTTATTTGAATGAGGGTCGCTATCTCTTTTGATTGTATTATTAGGTGGATGCGGATAGAATTGAGGCTGTGGTCCATGGACTTTTAACTCTCATTTCCTTCTTAGACATCGTTTGTGGGGTGGGGAAGATCTTATGGTTGTTCTTTTGGTTACTGTTGATTTTTGGGTTTTAGTCCTTGACTTGCCCCATGAATCCATGGAGTTGGTAGCGCGGCAGTTGGGTAATTTCATTGGCCAATTCCTTGAGTACGATGTAAAGGGGATTTCGTTGTGATATAGGAGGCCATAAGGGTTACGGCTCATCTTGATATTCGAAGGCCATTGAAGCGGAAGAAGAAGGTACTATTGGCCAACAGGAGATAGGTTTATGTGAGGTTTGAGTATGAAAAGCTTTCTCTTTTCTATTTTCTCTGTGGGAAACTAGGCCATAGGGGAAAGTTTTTATCCCATTCAGGTCCTCCACGACAAACAAGAATTAGAGTTCAAGCGGGACATCTCCCCTAGAGCGTCGACCAGGCGAGCGGTGGTGTCGACTAGTATTTGGTTGAGGGAGGAGGACGACTCTCGTGTTACGGTGAGGAATCCTGAGATTGTGAGGATTAGGGAGAAAATGTCGAAGTTCCTTCCCTTGAATTTTGGTGCTAATTGGGATGATGGGCAGGTTGGGGGTTCTATTAAATTGGGTAAGTCTAATTGGACCTTATCTGTGGGTCTGAGTAGTGGAGCTTCAAATGGGTTGATTAGTGGAATAATCAGGTCGTGTAGAATTGGGCCTCTAGGTATGGATTTTGACGAGGAGATAAGCACTGTAGGGGTGCATACACCAATAATGCATATAAAAGGTTTGAAACATTCCCAGATTCAATCGAAGGAGTTAGGGGAGTGTAGTTTTTTGGTATCAATGGATGCAAATTCTTCATTATTGACGGGCCTGGATTAGCAGGCCAGTCGGTCGCCATGAAACATTTTTGCTAGAACATCCGGGGTTTGGGGAATCCTCAGACGATTTTTTGTCTTCAGCATGTGCTAAGGGATATTAACCCCTCTGTATTTTTTTAGTTGAAACGAAATTACAGAATGATTGTATGGAGAAGGTTTGTCAGATGTGTGGTTTTCAGCATGGTGTGAATGTCGGTTCTATAGGGAGTGGAGGGTCTTTCATTAGGGTGGAAGCAACATTGTATTGTCTCTTTGAGGTCTTTTTCGGATAGTCAAATTGATGTTCTGGTTGATGAGGACGTCGATGGCAAGTGTTGGAGGTGTACGAGATTTTATGGGGCACTTGAGGGACAGAGAAGGGTTGATTCTTGGAATCTTTTGTGACAATTAAATGATTGTCCAGAAGTGCCATGGTTAGTTTTTGGCGATTTTAACAAAATTATGTACTATTTTGAAAAGCAAGGTAGTTTGGTGTATAACGATTGTCAAAAGCATGCTTTTCGAAGTGTTCTAGAAGATTTTTCTTTGGAGGATTTGGGATATAATGGGGTCTGATTTATTTGGGAGCGAGGTAAAATGATGCATAATAATATTCAAGAGAGGCTTGATAGAGGGGTTGCCAATGAGCCGTGGTTGAATTTGTTTCCTCAGTTTCTAGTCTCTCATCAGCCGTGACCTTTTTTGGATCATTGCCCTGTCCTGGTTGATACTACCGCTAGCGGCGGTCTGCCTGCTGGTAAAAGATTTTTTAGATTTGAAGTAGCATGGTTATTAGAAGAATTATATGGAGCTGAGATCAAAAAGCTTTAGGAGGGTTCAGAGGGACCTATTCCAGAGAGATTGCGCGTCATTTGTGATGGGTTGTTGGTTTGGACCCGGAAAGTTAAACAAGACAAAAAAACTGACAGAGATTGACCTCTAGAATCAGCTTGGTGTATTAAATGGGTTGGTGCCAACAGAAGAGGTATTGGGTGAAATTGTGGATGTGAAGTTAGTTTTTGAATCTAAAATATGATAAGGAGAAGCTCTATTGGGAACAGCAGGGAGGGTTAATTGGTTAAAGCACGGGGATAGGAATTCGAATTTTTTTCCATCGAGTTGCATCCTAACGACGTCGAAGGAACCGTATCAATCGGTTGAAGGATAATACGGGTTTGGTGGTGGAGGCGGATAGTGATGATGCATGGGTTGCCACTGATTACTTTAAGGACCTTTTTTATTCGCATGGAACATTGGATCCTACTGAAGTCCTTGTAGGCGTGGAGAGTTGCATTTTTGCTGCTATGAATACCTGTTTGGAGTGTACGTATACTGAGGAGAATGTGTTCACTACTCTAAAATCCATGAGTCCTCTCAAGGCATATGGGGAAGATGGTCTTGGTGCCATGTTTTATCAGCAGTTTTGGAATATAATGGGACAGGTTGTTTCAATTTTTTGCATTAGCATTATTAAAGGTGATGTGGATTTATCCTCTATTAATCATATGCATATTGTTCTAATCTCGAAAATTAGTAATCCATGTACTATGGTGTTGACCGATAAGTCTTTGTACTGTTCTATTTAAAATTGCCTCAAAGATGTTGGTTAATAGGTTTCAAAAAGTGCTTCACTTGTGTATCGATAAGGCACAAAGTGCATTTGTATCTGGTAGGCTTATTTCTGATAATGTTGTGGTTGCATATGAGATTGTTCACTCCATTAAGAATAGGCAGTTAGGTCAGCATGGGTCTTTTTCTTTAAAGTCGGATATGAGTAAAGGCACTTTATTGAGGTGATGTTGATCAGGATGGGGTTCTCTTTGAATTGGGTTAATGTTATTATGCATTTTATTTCATCAGTATCGTATTCGATGGTGGTGAATGGCCATGTGGGAGAAACATTTAGTTCAACCCAAGGACTTAGGCAAGGGGACTCGCTCAGTCCCTATTTGTTTCTAATTTATGGGGAGGGCTTGTCATTTTTGCTGCAGGTTGCATCTGTAGAGGGCCAAATTTGTGGGGTGAGAGTTGCACGGGGTGCCATTTTGGTAACTCACCTCATTTTTGCTGATGACAACTTGATTTTTGGTGGGGTGATAGCCACGAGAGCTACTATTCTGAAAGAACTTTTGATGAAGTATGCTAGCCGTTCGAGCCAACTTATTAATTTTAAGAAATCTACCATTTTTTCAGTTCCAATGTGATTCCAGGAAATCGATCGGATGTGGGGTGTATTTTGGGTGTTCCATGTTCTATCACTATGGAGAAATATTTGGGGTTGCCTTTGATTATGAGTAGAGACAAGAAAAGTGCATTTTCAGGCCATAGAGATCACTTTGAAAGTCGAATTATGGCCTGGAGTGCTCAGACTCTATCTATGGGAGGAAAAGAAGTGTTCATCAAATCCATCCTTCAGGTGTTACCAACATAAGCAATGATGTGTTTCCTTTTACCCATGTCTTTTTGCAAGGAGTTGGAAGGTTTAATGGCTTGGTTTTGGTGGTTAAATTCTAAGGATAAAATGGGGATCCACTGGTGTTCTTGGGCCTCTCTTTGTGATCTTAAAATTGCTAGTGGTCTTGGATTCCAGGACATTGCAAAATTTTAATAGTGCACTATTGGCAAAACAGGGTTGGAGGCTTCTAGTAAACCCATTTTCTTTAGTTGGAAGGTTTTAAAGGCAAAGTGTTTTCCAACTATAGGTTTCCTTAAGGCAAATTTGGGTTCCAGGACATCAATGATTTGGTGGAGCATTTGGTGCGCTCGTAGTTGCTTGAATCGGGTTTGAGGTGGAAGGTGGGCTCGGGTTCTCAAAGTTTAGTCTGGGATGACTACTGCCTACCTGGGCAATTTCCTAGAAAACTTTAGAAATAACGTGTGATCATATCATGCACATCGCGAATTTTATGGTGCATGACCCTACGAGTTGGAATTAGGCACTAATAGATTCAATGTTTTCTTCTAAAAAAGCATGTTGACACCATTTTTTTGATAAAACGGGGTCGACTTGGATTTTAAAAATGAAAACAAAAATGTGAGTCGCCACCAATCTTTTTTGATGAGGTGTGATTGGGTCACCACGAAAAGTGGTTGTTTTTAATAAACGATTTAATTTATTAAAATAATACTTTTGGTCTGCGAAATTCAAAGAAACAGGTTCGGGAGTCGGTTATGCACGAGGAAGGATTAGCACCTTCGATACGCCCAAAATTGGTACCTAGTTGACTACTTAGGGTGCGTTTGGTTCGCTGTATTGGATTAGAGGTGTATTGGATTAGAGGTGTAATAGCTAGTCCACTGTTTGGTTGAATGTAATGGAATAGAGGCGTAATAGTAATCTTGTGTTTGGTTGAATGGAATAGAGGTGTAATAGCATAATGGAAAAAACTAAAATGACTAGAATACCCTTAGCATAAAATTGTTTTGGTAAATGATTATTGTTATTGTTATTTAAATTTTAATAAGATTATTATTATCAGTAATAAATATTTTAATCATATTTAAACATAATTATTATTAAATATATTTTAATTAAAATATATAATTTAATAAAATTCTTATAATTAGCATAAATTTGTTTTGGTAAATGATTATTGTTATTGTTATTTAAATTTTAATAAGATTATTATTATCAAGTAATAAATAATTTAATCATATTTAAACATAATTTTTATTAAATATATTTTAATTAAAATATATAATTTAATAAAATTCTTAATAATTAATATTCTTATATTAATTTACTCAAATCATAATATATGATCTTGTAAAATATAAATTAACATAAATATTATTAAATATATTTTAATTAAAATATATAATTTAATAAAATTCTTAATAATTCATATTCTTATATAATTTATTCAAATCATAATATATGATACTATAATTAATATTAAATATATTTTAATTAAAATATATGATTAAATACAATTTAAAATAATTATTATTAAATATAATTTCATAAAATGTTCTTATGAATTTACTAAGATCAAGATAATTTGAGAATTATATTCTACATAAACATAATTAACTTATACTAAGAAAAGTTAGATGAAAATGAAATTGTACATCATAATCCATATGTTATATAGTTTTACAACATCAAAAGTTTGAACATTGATATTTAATGGTGAGAAAGAAATCTTGACCCATTCCAATCGGGCAATGAAGGTAAATCAAGAAAATGATCATTTGAGTTGGATGATCGGAATTTTACTCAAAGCATCATATACCGATCGTCGGTTAAACCTTCAATTGACCATAAGGTGAATATAAATTTGAAGATTTCTCTTCCATCTTTTCTTCGACTTCTGTTTGAACTACCACCCTGAGGCAATACTCATACTGATTTTATCGCCAACGGCCTGGATTTTTTCCCCCAACAAGGTGGCAGCCTCCTCAAATGAAGAATACACATTATCACGAGCATCAGATTTCTTCTTTCTCTTGTTTGAAGATGAGGAACCCTCTTGGTCTCTATCTCCCCGCGGATCTGTACCAGAAACATCCATGTCGTCTAAAGAGACCTCAGCTTCACAATCATAGAATGTGTTTCTCTCTTCATTCATATCTGTAGTACGTTCATCCTCAGCATGTATTTCTTCAAGAACATTAGCAGCTGTTTGAGCGTCTTTCCCAGTCGCCCGATCTCTTGCGTATATCGCAGTAAGCTGGTTGTAGTAAGGGAAAGTACGATGTCTGAACTGAGAGGCTTCTTTGTGACTCTAAAAAAAATTAGGAAATCATATTAGTTATAAGTTTTGTAAAAAAACAAATGAATACTTGAAATACATTTTACCTTTACATAGGATTCCCAAATCGCATCTTCAAACAACAACGAGTGCTTATGCTCGTCCCAACCAAAACCATCATTGTTTTGGCCATTAAGCATGTCGTGAGCAATGACCATTCCTTTTAGGCACCTAATCCGAGATTCAATATTTGGTTTCGCCTTCAACATTCTTTGTTGGTAAAGCCTTTTTAGCATTTTCTCTAGCTCGTTCAAATAATCGGCTTTGAACCCGTATCGACATTAAATGTTCCTACATTGTGCAAATCCACCATGCAAGAAACCAAGGTCGCATCCTCTTCGAACCCATTTTCTTTTGCTCCTCGAGAAGCTTGAGAAGAAGCACCGTTGGTGGAACACCGACATATTGTTCTTAAGAAAAAAACAAATTAACATTATTTTACTATTTTGAATATCATGAATCAAAAGGTTAACAGTTTATAATATTATATCGGTAGTTCAATACTAAATTTAAATTTATAACACATTTGAATGAAAAGATAATTAAATTATAATTCAACCAAGTTTAGTACAATACAAAATTTGTATGAAAGACCACCAAAGTTTCATAAACTAGATACATAAAATAACATCAACAAATCAATTCAAACTCAATTTGTCCCTAAACCTAACTAATTTCTAGATGCTTGCCATTCATCGAACATTTGGGTGGCTAGTTCCATCCTCCAAGTAGCCCAAGCATCCGATGGATGAATATTTGTGATATTCGGTTCATCGTCATCCACCACATTAGTAGGTAATCCTTCTCCCACCTCCGCTTCAATGGGATCAATACTCATATGAGTTCGAATAAAATTATGTAGCAAACAACATGCTATAATAATTCTATTGTGCACCGTCTGAGGATAAAACGATGGACTCCTAAGTATTCCCCATCTAAGTTTTAATAAGCCAAAGCATCTTTCAATGACATTACGTCTTTGAGGCATGTTTCATATTAAAAACTCTTGCGGGAACTTGGTGATAACCCCGACGCCGATCGTTCGGATGATATCATTGTCCTCTAAATGGTGCAAGAAATCCCTCAGAATTTGTGTATCCAGCATCAACTAGATAATAACAACCTATAAAATAAATTTTACCCAACATGAGTAATTCAGCAAACAAAGTATGTAGGCTAAATGAATAATTCAAATTCCTCTAACTATACACTGTACCATGAGGAACTTTTAGTCCATGTCTTCTACTAATTGCATCTCGAAGCACCCGTCCATCGGCAACTGAACCTTCCCAACCAGGAAGAACATAAACAAATTGCATATCAGGTGTACAAACACCTAGCATGTTTGTTGCTATGTCCCCTTTTCGGGTTCGATATCTAGCTTTATCAATTGTTGGCACCCTAATCTTGATGTGGGTTCCATCAAGAGCACCTAAGCAATTCTATATCACATGATATAAAACCTTGAGTTAGAATACTAACTTAAATCTAAGGCAACTAAATGTTGTACAAGCTATATATAAAACTCAGTCTAATACCTTAAACCATTTCCACCTTGTGTAAGAAGAATCGGCTGTAATTGGCTCCGGCTTTTTAAATAAGACATCTTGTAAGCGTATGACAGCATTTAAAACACTATGAAATGCTCTGCTAACAGTTTCCCCGGACCTTCTAAAGTGATGCTTGATAACTCGATTTTTCGGTGATGGAGATGATATGTAAAAACATTGCTACTTGCTCATCAACCAAAGCATGTTTCTTGACGACTTCAATCCCCTATCGATTCTAACATCTCACATAATTTAAAAAGGCGTTCTATTCATCCTAACTTGTGAAACATGGTCTCTTCACTAGCATATACAAGCCTTTTCACATAATCCCGTTTTGCATAAAAATCTAAGGTATAGGACCTAATCCTTGGTCTATAAGTATGTAGGCTAAGGTGGCACCCATTCTAAATAAGAACCAAATCGCAATTCTCTGAGTTCCAACCATAATGTCAATGCAATACCAATTCTTTTTAGCCTCACACTTTGTGCAATTAAAGGCGACGAGCCATTCGCAACATATTAAAATTAGAACACACTATCAAAGAGTTGAAGTTGCAATTACACTTTATAAAAAAATTAAACAATATTAGTTTAGAACACACTATCAAAGAATTGAAGATGCAAATTAAATTTTATAAAAATAATTGAGAGACAAACAAATTAAAAATGCGAGCAACTAGGTTATTAATTTTGGGGTAGTTGATAGGATTATATGGGGATAACTTGAATCTAAAAGAATCAAGATGGCACGTGTTTATTTTTAATTAGTAAAATTATTAGTAAAAATTTGCATAAATGATTGATAGCTATTAACAAATTTAATATTTTAAAGAAAAATAAAATGAAATTAATAATATATTGTGTTTAACATATAGAAAATGATAATATTTTGTAATCAAATAATAATAAAGAGGTAAACACTCCATAAGTAATAAATAATTTATAACACACAGGTAAAAATTATTATGGAAAAAATTTTGAATTATTAATATCAATAATAAATATTTTTCTATTAATATTAAATTTTAATTGTTATGCCATGTTTTATTTATATTTTCAATTTAAATGTATAGTTTTATATTAATATTATATAATCAAAATGATTTTAATTATATTTCAATTAAAATATTATATAATCAAAATGATTTTAATTATATTTTAATATACCTTAAATAACATAAATAAAATTTTATTTCAACTTAAGGTTAGCACAATTTATTTTAATAATGATTAAATTTGAACGAGATCTTTGAAAGTATCAAAATCGTTATATTTTTATCATAATTGATATTAATACAAGAATTGGTACTAAAGTTTGATGTCCTTTTAAATTATAACGAAGAATTGGTACACCATTATCTTTAAGTATCAAAATATTTATCAAATACAAATAATAGATTAAAAAGAAAAACACAAGTACCAAATTATATATTGCTCCTTTTTATAACAACATTCTGTCCATGAATTTCCTTTTTATACAAGAATTGGTACTAAAGTTTGATGCCCTTTTTAAATTATACAGTACTTCTTATAACAGCACCATTTCAAACATTTATCAGTGAGCAAACATTTCAAAGCATTCAAAGTTGAAGTAGTAGCAGCACCATTTCATTTGTATCAAAGCATTAACAGTACCAAATTAACAAAGCCATTTCAAACATTTCAAAACATTCAAAATTAACAGTACCAAATTAACATCACCAGGACTATGCATGACATTCTAGAGCTCATTATATGCACTTCAACATTGCAGTAGCCATGAAAGAATATCAGAGTGTTTCTATTCAACAAAAATCTCAAAAAGCATACAAATCCAAACAGGACATGAGCATTCATAGTCCTTTGTTTTCATTTCGATCGATCAAGTCGATGGAGCCACTTTGCAAATAAATTATATAGCCACCGCAAACAATTGTATAGCCACAAGCAATGGGGAAACTAACTCAGTAATGAGGAAATCGGAGAGGAGACCGATGATGAACGCAACAACAAAGAACACGTAATTCGGGACAAACAAACAAACAATGAAAAAAACCATAACCGATTTATGTTGATGCGAATAAATAACAGATGCATGTTGTTTTCGATTTAACAACCTTGAAATCTAAAGACAAGAACCATCATCTAGGCATTTGACTAGAAAAATAAACATGTTTTCATAAAATGAAAATGGAATACCAAAGGCAATTAGAGTTTACTTACATACATATTCTCATCTGACCTTTCAAAGATAATTTAATTACAAAAGATAAATAATATTCTTATTTCATCATGGAAAAGCACAAGATTGTTAAATGAGTTTATTATTTAAATGACTAAGAAAATGCATGCAAGTACTTTCATCATAACAATATCATGATTTGGTTGCCTTGGTTTTAACATTTCACAATCTTGTCTCTACTGCTTTAGTTTGATAGATAATGATGTGTGGATTACATAATCAATATATTAAAGCTGCAGATGGGAACTTGAGACAATATTAAAGAATTATAGAAAACCAAAAATTAATGGATGGGAAAATTATAAGGAAAATTATGAAATCGACAACAAGCCTTTAACAATGCACAATGCCAAATGACAAACAAATTAAGGTCAAGAAGATTATTTAAATGGAAATACAAAATCTAGCCTTTCCTTGACAAGTTGGAACACAAACAAGAATATGAGACCTTTAGGAATATCAGTTGGAACAGATCATTAATTTCTCTACAAATGTCCCACTCTTGATATGCGTTCATGGTTTATAAGTGAGGAAAAGGATTATTAACTTCTAACAATGGATTAAAATCATGTTTTTATTTGAAGTTAGTTGTTGTATAATTCCATGTCATTCGGTTGAATTTAGATTTAATTTTCAGTAACATCAGTGTGTAAATGATAGAGAAACAAAACATGCTAAACAAAATGGCTACACAAGAGAACATGCTGATCATTGATAATAAATTAAGCTACAAAAGCAAAAATGGCAAGAGGAACAAAACATGGTACGTAAATGTAAAATAGAGAAACAAAAACCACTACGTAAAAGCAGAACATCAACAAATCATATTCCTTTCTAAGCTGCACTATTTGTTACCAAGTAAAAGAATTGAATTTCAAGAAAGAAAACCAAACAAATAAATAAAATTTGTGATTTAAGCAACGTCTAAATTTGATTATGCATCAGTTAACCCCAGTACTTTCATCAAACAACTAAACCTATGGAAAGAAACATAAAGCGAATGATCGTGACAAAATAAAATGATATTAACAAGATGTCAAGAAAAATCATCCAAGACAAGAAGCAAAATAAAGAAACATAAAGCGCATGAATATGAAAATGTTGGAGCAAAGAACCTGTAATTCAGGACAAACAAACAAACAATGAAAAAAAAAACCATAACCGGCAAGAAACGAAACGCCGATTTACCAAGGACTGAAACAATCGCATGCAGAGAGGAAAGAAATAGGTTATAAGTTTGGCGGAGATTACTGATTCAAGCCGTCCGGAGATCTGACACCGTCGAGTCGGAGAAGGATGCAAAGCTGAAATCGGGAGCGGGTAGAGGTTTGGTTCGCTGGCATGTTCTGTTTATGTTGGGAGGGAGAGGGTCGGGTGATTTCGGCAAGGGGAGGGTAAATAAGACACCGATTAGCTAATCTTTGCTGTTGCAAGGGATTACAAATAGGTGGTGAAGCAGCCAAAATGCGGAATCCGTTATAGCGGATTAGAAAAAGATAGAGAAAACAAACAAACCAAACGTCGTATTCGATTGGGGCAATACCGATTCGTGGTGTAATGGATTAGCCATTACACCCAACCAAACAAGGCCTTAATGTCTTGGTGTCGAAAATTAAAAACTCGAAAAGAATTTAAAAATATGATCCCTCTTTATATTGCGTTATTTTAAAATTACTCAAATAAATCAAAATGGAAAATGCCTCCTTATCTCGAAGTAACAAGATGTCACATCCAGTAAGTTAGGACACGACACCTCATATTTTTTAGAGTAAGCTTGCCTTTTGTTATTTTACTTAAACCTCATTTATTTTAATTTAAAAAGGATATTCGGTTATTTAGGTTTAACGCGAAAAAGATCGAAACCCAGTAAGTCAGGGCACGACCTCTCGAATTTTCTAAATACGGAATATTGCCTTTATTTTTGAAATTTTACCCTTTTGAATTTGGAGTATGAATTAATGGATTTTTTTTTAAAAATGAGTGCAATTTTGATTATATTTGAAAATAAATTGTCCAAAACGGAAAGAATGCCGTACACGACCTATAATGAATATACAACATACACTTAAAATCCATAACATAATATGCATCATAAAATATACACATAACATTGAGACAAATAAATCGAAATGCATGAATAATAATGTAAGAAACAATATAACAATAACATTAATATAATAACAAAACAAATACAATTTTAATAGATTTAGATTTGAAAACATTTGAAGATAACAAATAAATAATTAATAGAATGAAATTGCAATGATAATGGTGAGAATTAAAATAAACAAAATCAATATTTAAAATAGTGAATAAATAAATAAAATAAAACCTAATGTAAGTTTGATCAAAATTAAGTAAATAAATAAAAATTAAATGAAATATTAAATAAACTATTTTTTATGAGTAAATAAATAAATAAAAACAATTAAACCGACTAGGGACTGAATTGAAAATGGACGCAAAATCTGGGGCTCGAATCGCAAGTAAATAAAAGAGGTTGCCAAAGGACTGAAATGAAACACACTCAAAGCACAAAGGACTTCCAGGGAAATATTCCCCAGTCCTGAAACGTGGCGTTTCGAGCAAGGGACTGCATGTGGTTTGAGGACCAAATCGAAACAAAAGCAAAATTCCCTGCCCAAAATCAAAAAAACCAAAAAGGATCAGATCGAGCCATGCTGCAAAATTCGAGGGACCAATCGCGCAAAAAGGCCATTCATCGCGAACACGCGGGTCCTGTGGACTGCTGGGTCGGGTCGCGGGTCAGAGGTCCAAAATGACGTCGTTTTGGCCTCTGAACCCTAAGTCCAAATACGGCGTCGTTTTAAAACTTTATTTAAACCCTTTTTTTTTTAAAATTTCATTTTTTAGTTTTCAGAGAAAAAAAACTTCAAAAGCACACCCCTTTTCTCTCAATCTTCGTCCTTCCGACAATCGACCATCTCATTGCTGTTCACTGCTCCGCCAGATGATCATGGAATCTAACGGTCACGACAAAGCGCATGAAGGGCTTTAAAGCCCGATTCCAGGCGAGCTAGGAGTTTGGGCTTTCAAGCCCCAAAAGGACCGAGATAGAGGCCCACAATCCCCCTCTGAATCCGGTCTCGAAGGTAGAGACCCGCCTTCTGACGGCGGTCTCAGGGCGTCCGGTAAATTCCTTCTTCTTCTTTTTTATTTATTGAGTTTTTTTTAAAAAAACGATTCTTTAAAAAAATAATAATAAAATAAAATAAATAAATAAACAAATGAATCCCAAAAAAAAGAACAACAACCTTTTTTAATCTTTTATTTTTGATGTTTGTGAATTCATTTACAGTGTTTGTGTTGGATTTTTATATCCCGATTTACAGAAAATAGAAAATAAAAATCAATAAAAATGCTCCCCCTATTCTGTTATATCCCTATTCGCTACTGTTTCTGCGTGTTTTTTGCAGGTATTCGGCCAACCTGGAGGTAAGGAGTTGGCCGTACGGAGGCGTGCGTGGCTGGGAGGCGTGGTGGTGCTCGTGCGAGGAAGAGCAAAGGGGTTTCCCTGCTGCGGCGCTGGGAAAGGCTACTGCTAGGGTTTTCTGATTTTGGTATTTAGGGCTTAGGTGATTTGGGCCAGGGGTATCCGGGCTAGCTGATTCGGGTTTGGTATTGGGCTGTATGTAATGTATTTTGGGTCTGGGTAATGGGTTTAAGCTACTATTGTAATTGGGTTATGGTATTGGGCTGTATAAATTTGGCCCATTGTAATTGACCATTGTAATTGAACTTTATTGACATTGGACTTTTAATAATTTTATTTCGTTTTTATTGTCTATGTTGGGCCGGGCAATATTGGGCCATTACAAAGCCAATGTTATTAAAACCATCCTACTCTCAAAATTTCTCTCAAGAAGATCAGGTGGTATGGGGGGCAAATAGTCTGGTGTTTACAATTTTAGAAATGGGTACCGAATGCTATTAGGCCTTGCTACTATATCACCGATGGATACATGGCTTAATTAGTAAGTATGGGGCTTTCGTGCTTCTTGAAAATTAAAATTTCTTTGTGGAAGTTTATTAATCAGTTTGTGCCTACAAAATTATGTCTTTACAATAAGAGGATTACGAATGATACCCACTACCCTCGATGTCATGCAGTTGATGAGGATGTGAGCCATGTCTTCTGCAACTGTGTGTTTGCTAGGAATGTTTGGTTGACCTTTCACTATGGATGCCCTACTAATGATGCATAGTGGAGTTTTCAGGATTGGCTCTCCTGGATGTTTGATCGTTACCCTATGCATAAAAGGATAGAAATTGCAATGGTTGTTTGGGCGTTATGGTATGCTAGGAAAAAATTGTATCATGAAGGAATTGCTTAGGGGGTGCGAGATGTGGTTACCTTGTTTGAGGTTACTACTCTAAGCTTAAAGTTCTTGCTTCGAATGTCGGTCAGATGTTCTAGACAAGTCGATCAGGTGGAATCCTCCCCCGATTTTGCTTGTTAAAATAAATATTGATGCTATTTTTTCCCTGCAACAGCGAAAAGCATGCTTAAGAGTTGTTATAAAGGATGCATCTGGAATGATTATGGGGGCATGCAGTCGGGTTACATTACCTGTATCTTCAGTCATTTTTGTGGAAGCGTTAGCAGTCCTTCATATGCTGCGATTTGCTGTCGATCTGGAGTTCCAGTTTGTTGTTCTAGAACGCGATGCAAGGAAAATTGTTCAAATGTTGCAAGCTGAGTCTGATGATTTCTTTGCAATTAGCGCCCTAATCTGGGAAGCGAAGGGTCTTTCTCAGTTATTTTTGGAGTGTCGGTTTGCTTTCCTTGAAAGATCTAGAAATAGGACTGAGTATGCGGTGGCTGAAGAAGGTATGTCACGACTGGAAGATAGGTTTTAGGTGGAGGAAGCTCCGTTGTTGGATACTTCTCTTGCCGCTGCTGATAGAAGGCTTATTTCTCCACCTTGAGTCTCAGCTTCTGTAGTTTCGGGTTGGGGGTTTTCTTGGTGATCTCTATTACCCCTAATTTTGTCTAGTCTTAAGTGTCTCTTCATTGTCTTTTACACTGTTGGCTTGAGTGCTTTTGTGTCGGTGGGGTCTTTTGGGTAAAGGGACTATCTTTTTGTGGTTATGTATCTGGTTTTGTTTTGGTGTACTTTTGTATCCTTTTCTTTGCAATAAAGCCACTGACATTATTTACTAAAGAAAATTAGCATGTAGAGTTATATTTAATTAAGTCTACACTTCTATTTTGTAATTGTAATACAATTTAATATATATGTTAGTAGAAAAGAACAACATTAAACATAAAACTAAAGCAACGTAAAAGCATGATTGTGACCAACTAGCAATAAACCTTGTATTCATATTGGAGTTCTTCAAACAACTGTAAACTTGTGAATCCAGAAGTAGCAATTTTGGCCATGCAATCAGAAACTTAATTATGAGAACTCGAGATATAGAGAACTCGTACTTTCCAATTACGACATAGAAGTTGATGGATTATGCATAATTCCACTATCATACTATTGGCAGAGCCACTAACTAAGAAGGTTTCTACCAGAAGTGCATTATCACACTTTAGATCTAATTGTCTGAATCCCTTCTCCCATGCTATGCATAGTCCTTCTAAAACAAATCTTACTTCAATCCTAAATATTGTGTCCTTACAGATCATCATTGAGTAACCACAGAACCAATTTTCATCTGAATCTCTAAACACTCCTCCAATAGAAGCGTTGGAACTATTTGATGATGCCACCCCATTCATGTTGAGTTTAATCCATCCTCTCTCCAATAGCAACCAATACATAACAGTGACCATAGGATTAGGTTGAAGCAAATTGGAAATCGATATTGCATAACTCCTCAGCCAAGTAAAACATGTACCTATAAGATCTTGTACAAAATTATGGCTATTAGAAAAAAAAATTTCTATTTTTCCATAGCAACCAACATAAAATGGAGAAGAGCGTTTGCCATTCAATATCCTCGCTACCATAGTTCTCTATATTCTGCCTATTCCATAGGAACCGATCATTAAGAGGCATTGAAAAGAAGATGATATGAGCATGTCTCGGCACCACAGAAAGCTAAACCAATTTTGAAAAATGGCAGTCCAAAATTGCATGGAACCTAGATCCAAATACATTACCACATCTAAGGCAATGAATTTCATTGGTCATGTCTTTTCGCTCATTCCCCGTTCGTCAATAACCTTTTTTGCCATAGGAACCAAATAAATACCCAAACCTTTTAAGGCACCTTAGCCTTCCATATCAACTTCCAAACATTAGAGGCTTCGTTAGTATCAATGGGGTGGAGATTCTATAAGTTTTAGCAATGGAGAAAACATCTTTTTTCATCCATTTCCATGCTAATTGATCCATCCCTGTAGCAAAGGAGGGTGTCAATACAACTGCTATATTCACGTTAATATGACTAGGAATTAAACCACTTAACCAAGACCAGTCCCATCAACCATTAACATCAACTATATCACATACGCGTAGTGTATCGTCCGGTTGCCTAGGACCTCTATAAAAAGCTCTAAGGGGTCCAACTTGTCGAAGCCACATATCATTCCAGAAGTTCGTAAGCTGACCGTCCCCTATAGACCAATAGACATTGACGATGACATCCGACCAAAACATCATCAAGGACCTCCAAATGAATAAGAAATGACTCATTGCGATTGATACTTGCAACACCCCTGGGATGTTATACTTATTCTTCAAGATTCGAACACATAAGCCATCCATATTTGCGAGTAACTGGAAGCCTAGTTTTAATAAGAACATTTTGTTTTGATAAGCTAGATTTCTCAAACTTATACCTCCAGCATCAAGTGGAAGACAACAATCACCCCAAGACAAAAGGGTCGACTTTCTTGATTCCGAATTAGCTCTCCTAATAAAATGACGAGATAGTTTTTCAATTTCATTGCAAACAGAAGCATGTATACAAATTGTACTCATGAAGCACCTCGGTATAACTAATAAGACGAACTTTACCAATGTGATTTTGCCTTCCATTGAAAGCATTCTTACTTCCTACCCATTAATTTTATTTCAAACTTTATTAACCAAAAATTCAAAGGTGTTCATCGCCACTCTTTTGTGTACTAGAGGCATGCCAAGATACATACGAAGGTCAACCACTTATACAAACCCAACATCACTAAAAAATTCATTTGCTAATTAATCTACTGTATTGGGTGAAAAAAGTACCTGTGTCTTGCTTTTGTTCACCTTTTGTTCAGAAAATGTCAAAACATATTTAGAATATGATTTATATGGGTCGCCTGACCCTTATATACCTCGTAGAAAAGAATAAGATCATCAACGAAAAATAGATGAGGCAGTGCTAGACCTCTCATTGACAAAAACAACGGTGTCCAACTCTTCTAGTCAACTACTTTTTCAATAAGATGTCCAAGACACTCCATACAAAGTACAAAAAGATAAGGGAAGAGCAGATCTCCTTCCTTATTTCATGTGGAGGCGTAAATGAATCAGTAACAACTTCATTCCATAGTATCTATAATGGATATGAGAACACATAATTTAATATCACATTAACCAATAATGGTGGAAATCAACTTTTAAAAGAGTATCATTAAAGAAATCCCATAACATCCTATCGTACGCTTTTTCTAGATCAATCTTCAAAGCCATCCAAAAATTCCGTCATTTGAAACTTCTCATGGAATGCACTACCTCCTACTCAATAAAAATGTTATCCAAGTTGTTTCTTCCCACAGCAAAGCTCACTTGGTTCTGCTTCGTAAGTTTTACCATTAACGGTCTTAGTCGATTAACAATCATCTTCGTGACAATCTTGTATAACACAGTATACAAGCTGATCAACCCAAATTGAGTAATCATTTTAGGACCTTGAATTTTAGGTAGCAATACAAGCAATGTTCTGATCAAATTAGGGCCTAACTGCTGCCTCCAACACTTGTTGAACAAGTGAGCTATAACACCCTTAACTAGTCTCCATCTCCAAATTAAGGTTACGGGATGCTATGACGATTAACAAGTCCAATAATAAATCAAAACAATTCAAAGTTCAATTTAATCATCATAAATCAATAGTCAATCACTATTCAAAGCATATATGAGAAAACGAAACTTAAATCGGGCCTACGGAACCTAAAAATCAATTTAGAAACAAGTAATGACTGATCTGGAACAAAACAAAAAAAATGTAGAAAATATTGTAAATAGGGGTCACACGACCATGTGACCGGGCCGTGTGACATTGATGAGGACAAGTGGTGCTACTCTACACACCTGTGTCCTCAAACATATACAATTCGAAAATAGGGTCACATGGCCCCATTGCTAGGCCATGTAACATTCGTGAACCGTCTAAAAAATCCTGCACTTAAAATCAAATAGACCACACGGTCGTGTAGAGTGGCCGTGTATAGCACGCGGTCGTGTGACAACCTGTTTCCCAGGCCATGTGCACCAAAAATGACTTCAAAATCAAGCTATTTCAATTAGCATTACTTAAGTTTCAAGCGATTCCATTCATATTCACCTATTCAAAGCAGACTAAAACATATCAAAACATGTCAATATATATCATATATCATTCAACCTAAGTGCCTAACCAATGTGCCCTTATTGGCACCACAATTCAAAGATTAAACCATTTCACAGTCATTAATCATAAGCATATAACTATCAACTCAGATATGCATACATGAACAAGGCTATACTAAAAGTACCAAATAAGCAACACTTTCACAACATTTCATAACCAAAACATAAAACAAAAAAAATTATGAACAAGTAATCTTTAAAACTCCTAGTACACACTTATAACCTCAATCAAAATGATCACAATTTATACCAAATCATTGAACGAATAGTGTGAGATCCGACTTGAACTTCCAACCAACATAAACTTCCAATGATCTACAAGAAATCAAATGCAACGGATGTAAGAAAATCTTTGCTTAGTAAGTTCATATTAAACTTAAACTTTAACTTACTGTAAAGGTTGTAAATTAGACAGTTTGCAGTTAAATTCATAAGCAAGGTCTTGAGTTCATTATTAACATATGCATATCACAAGTCTCACAAGGTTAGTGAGTTCACATATACGAAACTTATAACTTTATCATGTCAAAAACATGTACAAGTAAACACATTTGATATACCATTCATTCCACATCTGTTCATTTAACCTTTCACATTTCCATTTCGAGTGTTCATTTCAATTGTCCCTTTTTACATATCCATCCACATAAACATATCGTATAAACACTTCATACAACTATTTTCATATAATTGATTCATATAGCCATTTCACATATCTATTTCATATAACCATTTCATTTTACACATTTAGCACACAATCATTTTGTACATCACATTTCATTTTAATAATTCATATCAATTTCTACATTCAATTTCTCGTTCCATATAATTTTTTCATATATCGGTTTCATTTTATACATTTAACACTTGATGAACCAAATGAAATAACTTTGGATACACGGGAACAATGCTCACGAAAGCTGTGACTATAACTATAAGTGCTCACATGAGCTATGACATAGGTCTGCTCATATGAGCTATGGGTTAAAATGTTAGGCTACACGATGCTACTCACACGAGCTATAGAGAATCCGCATCAAATGTAGGACCTCAGCCATCGGTAGGACATTCAAGACCAGCACCCGAAACGGTAATAACCCTAATGACATGTCATTTGTATCCTAAGCAGTCATGAAGTTCATACGATCCATGTTTCATATCTATATTATTTAATTATAAACACACTATTTCATCACAAGAATTCATCTATGTAGTTTTCCATTTTCAAACGTAACCTTTAACTTAATTAACATTTAAACTTAATTCATTTAATTGCTTACCATTTATTAAGCAAATGAACTCAATCACAACACACATAAATAGGTAATAAATTAATTTAATTTAATTTAATTTACGAACTTACCTAGTAAAAAACGACTATGAACGTGACACTGAGGTTTATTCCTCTAACTGTCCTTTTCCCATGATTATTATATGGTTGATTCGTTTCTTGGTCTAAATAATAATTTTAATTCAATTAACCCTTTAAAACAATTTAAACAATTCAACTTATGCATATAAGCCCTTTTATTATCATTTTACACTTTTACCCTAAAATTTTATCTTTTATTCAATTTAGTCCCTAAACTTAAAACTTTCAAATCTATCACAACCTAACCAAATCATTGCTAGCTAATTTCTATATAGTTCTGTTCAAATTAAATTTTAAAATTTTCACAAGAATTTCATGTAATTTTTCTATTTTAGCAAATTAGTCATTAAACTTTAAAATTAACCAAAACCACTTTACAAAATAGTCCTATCTTAAATCCAAGCTTTAAATACAACCATTTAACATAAAAACTTCAAGCATTCATCATTGAAAATATTTTAAAATTTTAAAAGTTTTGAAAATAGAGGTATATGTTAGCTAGACCTAGTTGCAACAATCTTGAAAATATAAAAAATTACTAAAACAGAGCACCTGAGGGACTTATTGCAATGGCTCATTATGAAGGAAAATTTGAAGCTTTCGTGGCTTCCTTTAATGGTAGCTATTCGGTGATGGCAAGAAAAGAAAAACGATGATGATGCTTTGTTTCTTTTCTTATATTTTTATTACTTAAGTTTTAATGTTATTTAACATAATTGATATAAGATATTCATATAAAAACAACACTAACCGTCCATAATGCTCTATCATTATAAGTCCTCTCCCTTTAACAAAATAAGCCATTTAATTAATAAAAAGCAACAGTGAGTGAATTTTGCAACTTTGACGATTTAGTCCATTTTCTTTAATTTCTGGACCAAATTTTAATTTACCTATAGAATAACTCCATAAATAATTAATAAAAATATTTACGGGCTTAGTTTATAGAAACTAGGTCCCCAAACCTTATTTTCGAAAACCACTTAGCTTTGGGACAAATAACTTGTACTTAACTATTCATTCAATTAATAAAATTATCAAATAAAAAACCACTTGTACTTAACTATTCATATAATTAATAAAATTATCAAATAAAAATTCAATATAATATCATATTTGACTCATAAATATTAAATAATAATATTTACACACTCAATATTCAATTTTTGGCCCTTAAACCACTATTTCCAGCACCACTAAAGAACAGACTATTACATGAGCAAATCGAAACACCAATAACATCCCACTATGATTGGTAAAATTTTGCATGAAAACAATCGATTCCTAGTTCTTTCAGTGGTGCCATACTAAATATTGCTCTACAAATCTCCTTATCAGTAGCCACTATCAATAAACTATCCTTCTCAACTGCTGAAATTGAAGGAAATACCAAGGCATGGGAGGACCCCATTAATTGAGTAATCCATAGAATGGAGATTTTTTTAAAAAACTCCACAACATGTTGTTTTAACAACTCATTATCAAAGCACCATTCATTTGTTCATATTTTAAGTCCCTCAATCTATTTCATTTTCGCCTAGCTAGAGTATGACTATGAAAATATTTCGTGTTTTGGTCACCGTTCATAAGCCAAACTATTCTTGATTTTTAAAACTGTCGCAGTTCTTCATGTTTTAAGACATCTTCAATTTCTCAGTGTAATTCCAATTCAAGAGAACGAAGTCTTATTGAAGGTTGTAAATCCAAACCTCTTTGTACCAGTTCCAATTCAAAAACAAATCTCGTTTACACACAAATATATTTCCATATACATATTTGTTCCAATCTTGGACCACTTTTTAGAAATGTTCTAAATTCACAGCCACCTCCACATCATTCTTCCACTTTTCACTAATGAGGGTCTTGAATTCATAGTGTATCATCTAGCTAGCTAAACATTGGAAAGGCCGACAACCTTTGTTGTGAGTTAGGTGAAGTGAAACTAAAATCGATCGATGATTCGAGTTTAGAAAATGGAGATTATAAAACAAACAATTAGGTGTGAAAGAGTCTCAATTCGAGTTACACACATCCCTATCTAGATGCTGGGATAAAATTCCACTACTCTAAGTAAATCGAGGCCCACCAAAACCCAAACCACAAAGTCCATTTTTAAATAGGAAAGATTGAACCAACTATAACACCCATACCCGACCTGGTTGCTAAGCCCGAGTACTAGGACATTGCGTCACCATCTCACTTCTTATTCATCAAGACAATATTTATTTAAGTGGAGATGCATCCTTTAAGTTAAATTTTTTATTTTTAAAACAATAGTACTTTTAGCCAATTACAAGTAATGAAAACTCAATTTAATGTTTAATTGAGTTAACATACAACAAACGAACTAATGATGAGCATTTATCAAACATTAGGACTACTTAGCAAAAATTTCCCAAAAGTAACGTAGGTATTGATATTTCCTCTTGGTGGTATTGATACCCCATAGAAAATCGATACGAAAAGAGCTTGTTGTTTTCACCTAAAATTAAACTTATCAAAAAATATTGGTACCTTTCTTGGGTTATTGATAATTACACCTCGAGTATCGATACTCGGGCCATGGTATCAATACCAATTTTGTATTCTGACTCCCTGCACTTTCGTGAGTATAAAGGTATCATTTTTAAACCTATATATCGATACCCTTGCTTCTAATTTCAAAAATTTAGCATACATGAGCACTTAAAGCATTCAAACATAATTCTTAAACAACATAATTCATTTATTTAATCAAATAAGCATTAAAACATCTAAAACAATAATCCAAAATACCATTTCCAAATCCAAATTCTTCTAAACATATTTAACATGCAAACAATTAGTCTAAAATATACTTAACAAAACCAATATAAACGTGTATCCCATTGCCTTAACTTATATACTCAAGAATAATTAATAAAACCTATTATAACGACTAAAGAATAGCTTAGATCAATCCCTCAACAACCACACCGCTCACACCAGCACTGAGTATCTGCAATGGTAAAAATGTAGTGGGTGAGCTTTACGAGCTCAGTGAACGCTTAGAGTAACCACTTGTGCAAACAAGTCATCAAGCAACATCAAGGCAACATATAGCATATTGTTTAACACATGCGGTTTGTATACAATTTCATATATACACTGTAACACCCCTAACTCGTATCCGTCACCAAAATAGGGTTTCAGAGCATTACCGAAAGTTTACAACTCAAAACTATAAAAATTTGTAAACATTTAAATTACAAGAACGCTCATAGCAAAATCAATCAATGACATACATATTGTCCCTTATACGAGCCCTCGAGGCCCGAAAAACACATTAAAAATGATTCGGGTCTAAATCGAAAACATATAGAATTTTTAGGAAAAAGTTGAACATTTTCATACTGCAGAGGTCACACGGCCGTGTGACTCACACGGTTGAGACACACGCCCATGTCTCAGGCTGTGTTGGCATTCAAAGTAGGGACACACGGCCGTGTCTAAACTCGTGTCTGTGCCCGTGCAACTCTCTGAATTGGGTCACACGGTCAAGCCACACGCTCGTGTGCCAGGTAGTGTAACAGCCTGACTTGCAAACCTTTGAAACCAACAGAGGACACACGGGTGTGTCGCATGGCAGTGTGTCACACATAGATGAGACACATTCCCATGTCTTTGGCTGAGAGGACAAAAAAATAGGCCATTTCTAAGCCATTTTTCTCACCCAAAGCATGTACACACCTACAACTCTTTTTCACATATAACCAAGCATTCAAGATGTACCTAAACCACACATAAACAAGCTATACAACAAATATGCCCAAAAGACACTTCAATCACAACAACCCACATGTATTATACAATTGCATAATTTAGGCATAAATCAATTAACTTGTAACCAAATTCATGCCAAAACTTACCACTAATTTCACATATCAAAGTCACACTCAAAATACCAAATTGGCCATTTAACATCTATAAACTAAACATTAGCAAAATTAGCCATATATGTCAACTACACCCAATATACCAAAATGACCATATTCAATCATATCAAACAACAACTCATAGCATGCATTTTAGTTACCATTCCAAACTCTCATCATTAAAGTACTATAAACAACATAATAACAACCATTGCAAGGCTAAATATACATGCCAACATAACAACTATTCCATCATCCAAAAGACCATAATGACAAGGCAACCCAAATGGCTAAATCATCAAACAAAAACATCTATACATGCCATTATAACCAGGACTTAGAAACATCAAAATCTATCAATTTATCCAATGGATAGTGTGATTGGTCTCCGACAAGCTTCCAACCCGAACGAGCTTCCAATTCACTATATAACATGCGAAATAACACAAAGTAAGCATGAATGCTTGCTCAGTTCGTATAATGTAAAACTTAACTTACCATTTCATTACATAACATTTAAATTTAGCATGACATAATCAAACAAAAGCTTGGTGAAAGCTTAAGTATCCACATCAAACATGTTAGCATGCATAGTATAAATCATAGGCACAATAACAAGGATAGCCATTAATTTCAACATGTATCATTTGAGTTTGTTACACATTTTAACTTACATAATTTCCATGTATCACCATATCTAAGAAATTTATATATGTACATGTCTTAATTCATATCATTCTCTTACCATTTCCTTTTCGAATAATGCTCGTTGAACCGTTTAGAATACCATTGAATACCCGGGATAGCTCACACGAAGTGTGCTAACACATATAACTGTAATCCTTCAATTCCTATACATATATGCTCACACGAGCTGTGGCTCGGAATGTAGCTACATGGTACTGCTCACACGAGCTGTAGAGTATCCACAAAACATGCCGGACCTCAGCCATCAGTAGGACATTCAAGACCAGCACTTGAAACATGTAAGCCCTAATGAAATGTCATTTGCATCTTATGAATTCCTAAGGTTCAAACAATACTCGGTAGTTGACGTAACATCGTTGGATATGCGGCAATTAATTTCATGGCAGTCCACAACACATATAATTTTTTAAATAAAAGCATATAAACACTATTTAATTACATGAACTTACCTCAACGATAAAACGTAGATACGAAGTCGATTAATTCAAAGCTTTATCTTTGCCCTGATCTAAAGTCGTACAAGGTCTATCTTGATCTAAATGAATAAATTTAATCCAATTCAATATTTATTCTATTCAATTCAATCCAAATTCATTTTTTAGCAAAATTAAATTTTTCCCCTATAATTTTGATTCCATTATAATCTAGTCCCTAGCACATAAAATGAAAATTCATTCAATTTCCCATTAACCTACTATAGCTGAATTTCATATAGGTCCCTCGCAAGCCATACATTTCATTTTTTTCACAATTCCACCATGAATATTTTTCTGTTTTTCAATTTAATTAGTAATTGACAAATTCATCAAAAATCACTTAATAAAATTTGTTTATCTATCAACAACTATCCATTTTCTTCCATCAAATATAAAAAAACCACATATATACATTCATGGAAAAACCCTAACCTTTTAACTGGTTTGCAAACTAGTCCCTGGGCTAGCTAGATTAAGCTACAACGATTCCAAAAACATAGAAATCATTAAAAATGAGACAAAAGATACTCACATGCAAGCAAAATAAGGATGGCCTAATGTTCAAGCTTCCATGGTTTCTTTTCCTTCAATTTTCGATGGTGTTTAACAAATTAAAGAAGATGATACATTATTTCCTTTGTTTTAATTCACTTATTAACTAATTTATTAATTTAACCTTAACATAAAACCTTTAAAATTTCATAACTAATGTCCATATTTGTCCACTCACATTATGGATGGTTTAATTACAACATAAACCCTCCAACCTTTTTTTATGAAAGCTATTTAATCCCTTTAGCTTATAGAACTCAAGTTTTGCAACTTTTGCAATTTAATCCTTTTTAACGGATTAAGCATATAAACGGTAAAATTTCTTAACAAAAATTTTATACGATAGTACTAACATGATGCAAACATTAAAATAATAATAAAATAAATATTTTCACATCAGATTTGTGGTTCCAAAACCACTATTTCGATTTCATTGAAAATTGGTTGTTATAACTCCCCCCTCTAAAGGAATTTTCGTCCTAAAAAATTTTACCAGAAAAGAGGTTTGGATATTGCTTTTTCATAGTTTCTTCCGATTCCTAGGTGGCTTCCTCTAAATCATGACATTGCCAAAGAACCTTTACTAAAGCTATGTTCTTATTTCTTAATTCTTTAACCTCTCAAGCTAAAATTCTGATCGGTTCTTCACTATACGACATATCAGGTTGAATCTCGACATTCGCTGGTGATATGAAATTGAGACATGAAACAAATTATGAAACTTTTTTTAATTTTGATGGCAAAGCTAAGCGATATGCTACGAACCTGATTCTTTCAATAATCTCATACAGCCCGATAAATCACAGACTTAGCTTTCCTTTACGACTAAAACAAATGATTTTCTTCGAAGACGATACTTTCAAGAACATTTTATCGCCGAATTGAAATTCAATGTCTTTACGTTTTAAATCCATATATGATTTCTATCGATCCGAAGCTGCTTTCAAACTATCACGGATTACTTTCACTTTTTCTTCAGTCTCTCGAATCAAATCAACCCCATGAATATTTTTCTCACTGAGTTTAGTCTAATATAACGGAGTTCAGCATTTATGACAATACAAAGCTTCATACGGTGCCATCTTTATACTCGACTGATTACTGTTATTGTACACAAACTCAACCAACAGTAAATATTTCTCCCAGTTGCCTTCAAATTCTAACACACAACAATGAAGCATATCCTCGAGTATCTGAATTAATCGCTCATACTGGCCATCAGTATGTAGATGAAATGCAGTGCTAAAATGTAATCGCGTACCTATGCCTCTTGTAGCTTGCTCCAAAATCATGATGTAAACCACAGATCTCTATCCGAAATATTGGAAACTAGCACCCAGTGCAATCTGAAAATCTCAGACACATATATCTCAACTAATCTCTCCAGAGAATAATTTGTACGTATTGGAATAAAATGTGCAGGCTTTGTCAAACGATCAACGATAACCCAGATTGCATCTTTCTTTCTCGAAGACAGGGGTAAACCCGATTCAAAGTCCATCATAACTTGCTCCCATTTCCATTCCGGTATCATCACTGGATGTAACAAACCAGAAGGTACCTGATATTCAGCTTTAACTAGCTGACATATTAAACATCTCGATACAAAGTCAGAAATCTCTTGTTTCATACCTGGCCACAAGTACATCTGTTTCAATTCACTGTACATCTTATTTCTTCCAAGATGAACAGAAAAGCTACCACTATGAGCTTCATGCAAAATCTTTTGAATGAGCTCTGAATTCTTCAATATGCAAATTCTGCCTTTAAAAAGTAAACAATCCCCAGATCCAACCGAAAATTCTAAATCAGAAGTTGACTCACTCTGTTTCCGTTTAGCTAATAATACATCATCACATTTTCGAGCCTCGTAGATTTATTGTAAAAACATTGGTCTAGCTTTCAACTAAGCTACAATCGAACCACCATCAGATATCGTTAGTCGAGCATTCATTGCTCGTAAAGCAAATAAAGACTTTCTACTCAGATTATCAGTAACTACATTCTCTTTACTCAGATGATAATCAATAATAAAATCATAATCTTTCAGAAGCTTCAGCCACCTATGCTACCTTAGATTCAAATATTTCTGCGACACTAAATGTGACATTTTTCGCCGTACAAATGGTGTCGCCAAATCTTCAATGTAAACAAAATAGCTACCAGTTCTAAATCATGTTTCGGATAATTCCTTTCATGTGGCTTTTATTGACTAGAATCATAAGCTATCACTTTGCCTTCTTCCATCAAAACATAGCCTAAACCATTTAAAGATGCATCGCTGAAAATAAAAAATTCTTTACACAATTCTGGCTGAACTAATACCGATGCCTCGGTCAATAGTGCTTTCAATTGATTGAAACTTTGCTGACATTTCTCAGACTATTCAAATTTCACATCCTTCTGTAGTAGTCTCGTCAACGGTGTAACAATCATCGACAATCCCTTGTTGAAACTTCTGTAGTAACCGACTAATCCCAGAAAACTTCTAACTTCAGACACATTTTTTGGAGGTTTCCAATCAACAACAGCTCAATTTTGCTCAGATCAACTCTGATGCCTTCGACAGATACAATATGTCCTAGAAAACTAACTTCCCGGAGCCAAAATTTACATTTGCTAAATTTGGTAAACAAATGTTTTTCACACAGGGTTTGCAGTACAATTCTCAAATGCTCGGCATGCTCAAACTCATTTTGAGAGTAAATCAAAATATCATCGATGAATACCACAATAAATCGGTCTAAATACAGTCTAAAAATTATGTTCATCAAATCCATAAATATTGTAGGTGCATTAGTTAAACCAAACGGCATCACAAGAAATTCATAATGTCCGTATCTGGTCCTGAATGCAGTTTTTGGCACATCAGAGTCTTTAACTCACAGCTAGTAGTAGCCAGAACGAAGATCAATATTCGAAAAATACTATTGCACCTTTCAACTAATCAAACAGATCGTTAATTCACGACAATGGATACTTATTCTTGATTGTTACTTTGTTGAGATGGCGGTAGTCAATACATAATCTCATTGATCCGTCCTTTTTCTTTTGAATAAAATAGGTGCACCCCAAGGTGAAAAACTGAGTCGAGCAAAACCCATATCTGTCAATTCTTGCAAATGTGCTTTCAACTCTTTCAACTTAATAGGAGCCATTCTGTAAGGAGCTATCGATATTGGTGATGTTCCCGGTACTAACTCAATAACAAAATCAACCTCTCTAATTAGCGGTAATCCGAGTAACTCTTCTGGAAACACTTCAGGATACTCACAAACCCCTGGTACTGATTCTATCTTCAATTCAGAAACTTTAGAATAAAAAATATACACAAGATACTCAACATAACCTTTTCTCACATATCTTTGCGCCGACATAGCTGAATTAACAATAGGTAACCCACTCAAACTACTTTATTCAATCAGAAGCTTTTTACCATTCTGACATTTTAATACAATAAGCTTTCATCTACAATTCACTATAGCATCAGGCAGAGTCAGCCAATCTATGCCCAAAATCAGGCCGATTCAGCCAATCTATACCTTTGGATACCCGAGATAGCTCACACCAAGTGTGCTAACACATATAACCGTAATCCATCAATTCCTGTACATATATGCTTACACGAGCTATGAAAATGTCCGTTGAACCGTTTAGAATACCGTTGGATACCCGAGATAGTTCACATGAAGTGTGCTAACACAAATAACTGTAATCCATCAATTCTTGTACATATATGCTCACACGAGTTGTGAATCAGTATGCTCAGACGAGCTGTGAAAATACGCCTATTCACACGAGCTGTGGGTCGAAACTTAGCTACACATTGCTGCTCACACGAGCTGTGGAGTATCCACAACAAATGTCAGACCTCAGCCATCGGTAGGACATTCAAGACCAACACCCAAAACATGTAAACCCTAATGACATGTCATTTGTATATTACAAATTCCTAAGCTTCAAATAGTGCTCAGTAGTCGATTTAACATCGTTGGATATGCGACAATTAATTTCATTGTAGTCCAAAACACATATAATTTTTTAAATAAAAGCATATAAACTCTATTTAATTACAAGAACTTACCTCAACGATAAAACGTAGATACGAAGTTGATTAATTCAAAGCTTTATCTTTGCCTCGATCTAAAGCCGTACGAGGTTTATCTTGATCTAAATAAATAAATTCAATTCAATTCAATAATTATTCTATTCAATTAATCCAAATTCATATTTTAGCAAAATTAAATTTTTCCCCTATAATTTTGATTCTATTATAATTTAGTCTCTAGCACATAATAATGAAAATTCATTCAATTTCTCATTAACCCACTAAAGCCGAATTTCATATAGGTCCCTAGCAAGCCATACATTTCATTTTTTTCATGATTCCACCATGAATATTTTTTTTTGTTTTTCAATTTAATTAGTAATTGAAAAATTCATCAAAAATCACTTAATAAAAGTTGTCTATCTATCAACAACTATCCATTTTCTTCCCTCAAATATAAAAAACCACATATATACATTCATGGAAAAACCCTAACCTTTTAACTGGTTTGCAAACTAGTCCCCAGGCTAGCTAGATTAAGCTACAACGATTCCAAAAACATAGAAATCATTAAAAACAAGACAAAAGATACTCACATGCAAGCAAAATAAGGATGGCCTAATGTTCAATCTTCTTGGTTACTATTCCTTCAATTTTCAGTGGTGTTTAACAAATTAAAGAAGATGATACATTATTTCTTTTGTTTTAATTCACTTATTAACTAATTTACTAATTTAACCTTAACATAAAACCTTTAAAATTTCATAACTAATGTCCATATTTGTCCACTCACATTATAGATGGTTTAATTATAACATAAACCCTCCAACCTTTTGTTATGAAAGCTATTTAATCCCTTTAGCTTATAGAACTCAAGTTTTGCAACTTTTGCAATTTAATCCTTTGTTACGAATTAAGCATACAACGGTAAAATTTCTTAACAGAACTTTTATACGATATTACTAACATGCTGTAGACATTAAAATAATAATAAAAGAAATATTTTCACATCAGATTTTTGGTCCTGAAACTACTATTCTGATTTCATTAAAAACGGGTTGTTACATACACCCATAGTCATGTATTTAATCACAAGAATCAAATACAAGTACAAATTATAACAGATTGGATCTTGGGAGGACAAAACATAAAGTGGCCTTTATTACCACACACCGGATACACAGATCTTCACCACACCACACATAGACTCATTGAGTCTGTCATATCCCTTAAGTGAAGCGTATAGCTAACACTCTACAGCACACCACACATACATATCACGATGAATAGAGCTTGGCTCACATTCCTTATCTCTCCAAATTCTATCCTTCGGCCTCAGCGCCCCAATATCACAACTTATGTAAATGAGTACTCATAATCCTATGGCATGCTAACTATATCCAATGGTCTCATGAAATCCCAAGGCCGAAATGTCTATAATAAAAGTACATAATTACGTATTGTTTTTTCTTCACATTTCATTGCACATACACATTAATATCACTTTATAATCTCTATTACATGGCATGTTTAACATACCCTCATAATCACATACATAACAGTCATATCATGTTCATGGCATATTTTCTAGCATTACATTTATATTCATAAGTCCACAATCTCAATTTCTACAACATACATACAACCCATTGCACACATTTTTCGAAAGCTGAAAGCTAGGTAAGCTTTTCCTTGCCTTTATTTCTTCTCGTTGAAAGTTTTATTGACTTCGAAAATTGAATACAGAAAAATTGTGATTTTGACACAACCCAAAAAATCCATGTTTTGGAGAAGATGGAGAAGATGATGTAATTTTTGGATGATTTACTAGGTTTTAATAGAGTTTGTTGGTTCAAAGATGATAGAAATCAAAGGGATTTAGGAATCAAAGTTCAAAATCACTTAGAAGAGCAAGAGGAGAGCAAAAATGGCACATTAGCTTTTAGGGAGAAAATTTTCATGAAACATGCAGGGAATGGGGGGATTTTAGGGTGAGTTTAAAATTCTAGTCTATTTGCTTTATAAAAACTTCCAATTTCATTTGTTTTACAAATCAGTCCTATTTTTAAAATTGAAGACATTTAAAACTCGTTTTCAGAAATGGACTTAATTTTATGAAAACCATTGTCAAAAACATTATTAATTATCCAACTTATGAAATTTTGAACTCATCTAAGCTAAAATTCCTAAAATACCCCTAAAACTTCTAAGCCTAATTTTGGGGTGTGACAACTCTCCCCCACTAAAAAAAGAACTTCGTCCTTAAAATTTACTTGAGCTAAATAGGTGAGGATATTGATGTCTCATTGCTTCCTCGGTTTCCCAAGTAGCCTCTTTAGTTTTGTGGTTGCGCCCACAAAACCTTAATCAATGGTACTCTCTTGTTTCACAAAACCTTTACTTCATAAGCTAAAATCTCTATTTGTTCCTCATCAAAAGTGAGATTTGGCTAAACTTCGATCTTCTCTACCAGAACAATATGCGACGGGTCTGAACGATACCTTTAAAGAATAGACACATTGAAAACATCATGGATTCACTCGAGCTCCGGCGACAACTTGAGTCGATATGATACTGGCTCAATTCTCTCTACAACCTCATAGGTCCAATAAAACTTGGACTTAACTTACCCTTCCTACTGAATCTCAAAACTTTCTTCCATGGAGAAACTTTCAAGAACACCTTATTGCCAACTTGAAACTCGATGCCTCAATCTTTCAAATCTGCATAAGATTTCTGCATATCAGTCGTTGCTTTCAATCGATCACATATCAACCTCACCTTCTCTTCAGTCTCACGAACTAAATCCGGTCTAATGACCCTATTTTCATCCACCTCTGTCCAACACAAAAGAGTTCTAGACTTCCTACCATACAAGGCTTCAAATGGTGCTAATACGAATACTTGCTTGAAAATTATTATTGTAAGTAAACTTTGCTAAGGGCAGATACCGCTCCCAACTACCACTAAACTCGATCACACAAATTTGCAACATGTCTTCTAGAACTTGAATTACCCTATCAGATTGGCCATCAGTTTCGGGGTGATAAGCGGAACTGAAAGTAGGTTTCCATTCCAAAGCCTCTTGCAAACTCTTCCAAAACCTTGAAATAAACCTCAGATCCCTATCAGAAATAATCAAAACTGGAACCCCATGGAGATGAACAATCACAGCAATATATATCTCTGCTAACTTCTACAATGAGTAACTGATACACACAGCTAAGAAGTATGCACTCTTCAAAAATTGATCCACCACAACCCATGTAACACCCCAAACTCGGCCTAGATGTTATGGTTGAATCTGGCGATGTCACATGGAAAGGGATTTGAAGACAAGATTGTCGAGTTTAAAAACTGTTACAGTAAGTTAGCTTTTATTTAATTCGAAAAAAATAGTTGATTTGCTTTAAAACTTGTCTCTTAGCGAAAGCTTTTGTAACCAATTAATTTAGGAAAAATCATTTCTATTTACGAAAAACCTTAGTTTTTAGAAAAAAAACCCGTGTTTTGTGGAGTTGCATTTTTTAAAAAAATTCATAAAAAACAGTATAAAGTCCCAAATTTAAAGCCAACCAGTCTATAGTCCAGAAGATACATCAAAAACCCCAAATAAGTAATAAATTCTAGGCATTAACAGAAACAGTCTAATATTTATGTGTGGCCATCGTCGAGTCCTCCGCTGCACTGACCCGTCAAGTTTGGGGGTTACCTGTACAGATTAAACAGAGAAAAGGTGAGTTTTCACACACTGAGTGTGTAATCCCCACCATGCATACAGATAATCAACAGAATTTAGTTAGATATAGTCTGAGGCTTATGCCCATCACAGAATCAGTTTGGGCCGTAGCCCATTCAGATACAGTCTTAGAAATACATTAGGGCCTTGGCCTATATCAGATACAAAATGTAGATACAGTAAATCAGAATCCTACCCACCAGCCTCTACACACCATCTCCGTCTAACCCTACACACCATGTGGGGATTAAATCAACCCACCCATCCCTACACACCATGCTATATCGAAATGCGGCACATAATCAGAAGGTTGCAGCTAAGCTACTGGATAACAGGCTTAATAGCCTTTCAGACACTTCCTCCAAATATCATCAACCCACCCCGATGCAATGCAACATACAAAATATGTCATGCCATTATCCAATTAATAGTACATACATTCAGATATCATAAGTCATGCTCGGTATAGAAATCAAGCAGACAGATCACACATATAGGGGCCTAAGTAAAGCTTACCAACCCTACAGTAGGTCCACAGTCGACTTGGGCGACCCGTGTAACCTTACAGAACTTTTCAGAAAAATGAGTTCACACACCTATATGGCCTGCCCGTGTGGGCCCACACGCCCATGTGACCCTCTCGGCCCAAATTGGCCTTTGCCGCGTGATCCATTTTTAATGTAACCGGTGCTAGCTAAATATTCATATATGTTTTCACTATTTACTTATATGTTCCTTCAAAGTTGTCTACTTGAGTCATTGTTACTAAATTATTTATATCTTGAGTTAAAAAAATTCCAAATTAAGGTCCACTTGATGTTTTTGAAACTAGACTCAAAACCTTTTGACCATAAGTACAGTAAAATCTTTCGACCATAAGAATTTTGGCAAGAGGAGAGGGAGAAGAATAGACGGCAGAATTTTTTTTTTGGAAAAGAGAGTCAAAATTTGGTTATGAGAAAAAAATAAAATAAAATCCCGATAACCCCTAAAATCCCTTAATCTTCTCCCCTAATTCCCACTACACATCCACTACTTAGAATCCCCTTATTACACAACTCTATCCCGAAATCTGAGCAAAAAAAAAATAATACTTTTGCCTGCATAAGGATTCAAACATAAGACCTCCACCATAATAACACACCATTTAACCACTAGATCAGCAGACCCATTCTGATGTAATTTACCAACAATCAAATAAAAGCCTACTGAACAAGAGTAAGGCCTAATTCATTCAAAATACCAAAATTTGCATAAGCGAAGGCTTGAACTTGGGACCTCCCAAACACTCCCAGAACACATAACCACTAAAGCTGACAGATATTTGTGTCATATTTTTACAATAAAGAAATTAAAAATTTTGGGGCGTTACAACCCAAACTAAATCTTTTTTTACGGGGTCAATGGTAGCCCAGAAACAAAGTCCATAGTGATTCTCTCCAACTTTCATTTAGGAATTGCAATAGGTTGCAACAAACCTGAAGGAAATTGATGTTCGACTGTCACTTTTTGGCAAACAAAGCACTAAGCCACAAATTTTGTAACATCGCGCTTCAACCCAAGCCACCAATACACTTTACGAAGATCATGATACATCTCTCTGCTACAAAGGAGGCATAACATAAGGACTACTATGTGCCTCCGTAAGAATCATCTGCCTTAAATCCACATAATGAGGCATAAACAACATACCTCAAGAATTCAAGATACGCTCTGCATCAACATCAAAATCTCCCTTTATTCCTTGCTCACTTGACGAATCCTCTTCAACAAATCCCCATCTAATAGTTGTTTCTCCTTTATCTGCTGTGACAAAGTCAGCTTCACTTGCAGTTCTACCAACAAACCCCCATCACTAACCAAGCTTAAACATGCAAACATTGCTCTCAACTCCATCATCAACTTCCTACTTAAAGCGTCAGCAACAACATTCGCCTTGTCAGGATGATATTCAATCACATACACATAGTCCTTTAAAAGCTCTATCCAACGCCTTTGCCTTAAATTCAACTTTATTTGGAAGAGGAGGTACTTAAGGCTCTTATGATCAGTATAAATCACACACTTCTCCCCATAAAGATAATGGCGCCAAATCTTTAGCGCAGATAGCACAATAGCTAACTCCAAATCATGAGTAGAATAATTATGTTTATGCGTCTTCAACTGCCTTAAGGCATAAGCCACAACTTTACCCTCTTGCATCAACACACAACCAAGTCTTGTGTACGAAGCGTCACTGTAAACCACAAAATCCTTTCCAGGTTCTGGTTGAACCAACATAGGTGTCTTCATCAACACTGCCTTAAGCTATTCAAAACTCTTTTGCCTTTCATCAGTCCATTCAAACACCACACTTTTCTAGAGTAGTTTCGTTAAGGGAGGAACAATGAGAGAAAACTCTTCAATAACTCTACGATAGTAACCAGCTAAGCCTAGTAAACTCCAAACTTTAGTAGCACTCCTTGGTGGCTTCCATTCCAAAATCGTCTCAATCTTTTTTGGGTCCATATGAATTTCTTCTACCAAAACCACATGACCCAATAATGCCACTTCCTTCAGCCGAAATTCACATTTACTCAACTTTGCTAACAACTACTTATCCCAAGGGATCTATAGCACAACCCTCAAGTACTCGTCATGATCCTCCTCAGAACGAAAATACACCAAGATGTCATCTATAAAGACAATGACAAACTGATCCAAGTATGAATGAAATACTCAGTTAATTAAATCCATGAACACTGTACGGGTATTAGTTAACCCAAATGGCATCACCAAAAACTCATAATGCCCATACCGAGTCCTAAAAATAGTTTTCAACACATTCGACTCCTTCACCTTCAATTGATAATACCCAGATTTTAAATCAATCTTTGAAAACACCTTAGCACCTCGAAACTGATCAAAGAAGTCATCAATTCGAGGTAAAGGACACTTAATCTCAGTCGTCAACTTGTTTAACTACCTATAATCAATACACATCCTCATCGTATCATCTTTCTTCTTTACAAACAAAATCAGTGCACCCCACGGAGATACACTTAGTCGAACAAACCCTCTATCCAAAAACTCTTGCGACTAAGTCTTTAATTCCTTAAGCTCTTTTGGCGCCATGTGATAAGGCGCAATAGACATCGGTGCAATACCAGGATAAAGATCAATTCTAAACTCCACTTCTTGATCCGATGGCAAACTAGGCAGCTCTTCAGGAAACACATCAGGAAAATCCCCAACAGTATGAATATCCTAAACTCTTTACTATTTACTAACTGAATTCATCACATAGGTCAGGTAAGCCTTACAACCTTTTCCCATCATCTTTTCAACCTTCATTACCAAAACCATGTTCGACATAAAACCCGATTTTTCACCCACTACAACTATTTCCAAACCACCACTAACTTTGAAGGTAATTCACTTAGTCTCAAAATCTACCTTAGCCTTATGTTCAATCAACTAGTCCATACCCAAAATAATATTAGACCCATAAAATGGCAGTTCCATGAGATCCACAAAGAAAACATACCCTTGTATCATAAAGGGAAATCTACGATAAACCTTATTCACAACAACACTATCTCCAAAAGAACTAATTATAGTCATACCCGAATCTAAGATCTCAATAGGAATCCCTAACTTACCAACCAATTAACTTAAAATATATGAATGCATGGAACCAGAATAAACCAAGGCAAACAATGGAATAGATTGCAAAGTGAAGGTAACTACAATAATGTCAGTCAGATCTTGATTCTCAGGCTCCCTAACAGCATAAACCCGTGCTGGTCCTCCAGACTCAACTTGCGAAGCAACTGTGTGAGCAACAATTTGCTCCCCAACTGGTCTCCCATTACCTTTACCACGACTTCTGCCTCTAGCATGTGCAGTAACAAGTTGAACACTATGTCTGTGAGACATTCACTCTATTCGGACAGTCCCTCAAAAAATGCTCTTTAAAACCACACTTATAGCTGCTCCCAGTCAACTTGCAAAACTCTCTGGGATGCTTACACTCACAATACAGACACAGTGGCCATCCAAAACCACCTATTGAATTACTATTCACCATATTACTCTGCGCCCTAGACTGATTCGGTTGAGACCCACGTTTTGAGCCTCTACCAGAATTGTAATTATCACATCCTCTCTTAGCTAGACGTTCCGAAGCACCATCAAAAACCCTCTTACCAATCTCAGCCACCATAGAACGAGCTGGCTCAGCCAAAGTCTTCTTAACGACTTTAGCTTTTTCCACAAGCTCGTCAAAGAAGTCAGTATTTTTGGCCACCAAGTAAACCCAAATTTCACGATTGAGCCCAAAACAAAATCTCTTACAACAGTCCTTTTCAGTCAGAACCATCTTAGGCGCATACTGACTTAAACGCGTAAACTCTGCCTCATAGTCAGCCATAGTCAAACTACCTTGCACAAGATCTAGAAATTCCAGCTTATGGGCTTCCAAGTACTACTCGCCCATAAACTTCCGCTTAAAAACCTTTAGGAAATAGCCCTAAGTTAAACGATCAGCTATTATACCTTTCTTAACTGTACTCCACCAACGATGAGCCTTACCGTCAAGTGAGGACATTGTGCAACCCAAGTTCTCCTCGTCAAAACAAGACATCTGCTCGAGGATCCTCCTTTCTCCTTCCAACTAGTACTTAGCTATGGTCGGATCGGTCCCTTTTACCCCAGTAAACTCTTTACCACCCAACGCCGAAAAGACGTTCAAACGGTAGCCCGTAATTCACATATGTAGGATTAACATGTGCAGGAGCAGGGTTAGCACCAGTAACCCACTGAGACGCTCCTAATATTGCTTCCAGTAGAGAGCCTACACTCTCATTAGGAATGTTCACTCTACGTGGAGACACAAGAAGTGCAGAGGATGTACCATCCTTCTGAGTGCTAACTCTTACATTCACACATCTAGGAAGCATATTAGAGAGTGGCAGGGAAATGATCCAAGTCTCAATTCTACAAACAAATTACAGAGTTTAAGGTAATGTGCTCCCATTCCTACCCCATATGCAATTTAATCAAATCCTTTCAAACAATTTCATGTAATACAACAATTCAAGAAATCAAAAGATTTAGACTCATGAGTTTCGAAACTCCAAACACACAACAATCACCTATGTCCAAGAGTTATTTAACCTAGGCTCTGATACCAGTAAAAGTAACACCCTATATCCGACCCGATCGCTAAGCCCGAGTACTAGGTCGCTACATCGCCATCTCACTTCTTATTCATCAAGACAGTATTTATTTAAGTGAACATGCATCCTTTAAGTTAAATTTTTCTATTTTAAAATGATATTAGTTTTAGCCAATTACAAGTCATGCAAACTCAATTTATGTTTAATCGAGCTAACATACAACAAATGGACTAATCATGAGCATTTATCAAACATTGGTACCACTTAGTAAAAATTTACCGAAAGTAACGTAGGTATCGATACTGATTCCAAGGTATCAATGTTTCCACTTGGTGGTATCGATACCCCATGGAAAATTGATACCAAAATAGCTTACTATTTTCACCTAAAATTAAACTTATCAAAAAATATTGGTACCTCTATCGAGGTATCGATAATTACACCTCGAGTATTAATACTCGAGCCATGGTATCGGTACCAATTTTGTATTCTGACTCCCTCCACTTTCGTGAGTACAGAGGTATCAATTTTTAAACCTATGTATCGGTACCCCTACTTCTAATTATAAAAATTCAGCATACATGAGCACTTAAATCATTAAAACTTAATTTTTAAACATCATACTTCATTAATTTAATCAAATAAGCATTAAAACAACTAAAACAATAATCCAAAATACCATGTCCAAATCCAAATCTTCTAAACATATTTAACATGCAAAACAATTAGTCCAAAATATACTAAACAAAACAAATATAAACGTCTATCTTGTTGCCTTAACTTATATACTCAAGAATAATTAATAACACCTACTATAACGAGTAAACAATAGCTTGGATCAATCCCTCGCCGGCCACATCGCTCACACCAGCACTAAGTATCTGTAATGGTAAAAATGGAGTAGGTGAGCTTTATGAGCTCAGTGAATGCTTAGAGTAGCCGCTTGTGCAAACAAGTCATCAAACAACATCAAGGCAACGTATAACACATTGTTTAACACATGCAACTTGTATTCAATTTCATATATACACCCATAGTCATGCATTTAATCATAAGAATCACATACAAGTACAAATTAAGATAGATTGGCTCTTGAGAGGATGAAACAAAAAATGGTCTTTATTACTACACATTGGATGCATGGATCTCCACCACACCACACATAGACCCATTAAGTCAGTCATATCCCATAAGTGAAACGCCTAGCTAACATTCTCCAGCACACCACGCATACATATCTTGATGAATGGAGCTTGGCTCACATTCCATTATCTCTCCGAGTTCTATCCCTGGGCCTTAGTGCCCCAATATCACAACACATGTAAATGAGTACTCATAATCCTATGGCATGCCAACTATAACCAACAGTCTCATTAAATCCCAAAGCCAAAATATCTATAATAAAAACACATAATTACATATTGATTTTTCTGCACATTTAATCGCACATACACATTCATATCACTTTATAATTTCTGTCACATGGCATGTTTAACATACTCCTATAATCACAACATAACGGTCATCTCATGTTCATGGCATATATTCTAGCATTACATTTATATTCATAAGTCCACAATCTCAATTTCTGCAACATACATACAACTCATTCTGTCATAAATGTGAGAACACTTAGACTCGAAATTTAGAGTAGGGGTTTAGGCTACTTTTAAACAACCAAATACACAATAATTTGCTTGTGAGTGATTATTCCAAAACACTCACCAAATTGCACACTTTTGCCGAAAGTCGAAAGTTTAGATAAGATTTTCCTTGCATTTATCTCTATTCTTTGAAAGTCCTACTGACTTTGACACTTGAATACAGAAAAATGATGATTTTGACACAACCTAAAAAATCTACATTTTGGAGATGTAACGTGTAGGTTTGTGCAAGTGTACACAGTCGTTATCAAGTAATAAGTAAGTATCGAGTTATCATATCCACAAGGATTGTATTTGTGCCAAGTCACTTAATTTGTAAAATTATATTAACAATTTGGTAAATAAAAACACAATATAGCTGAGAAGTGGTGATTAAAATATATTAAACTAAATGCAATGATCCCTAACACAAATTATCCTAAGTATGCAAACTAAATGAAATAGATTTTAGTAAAATTAAACATAATTTTGCACCAATTATAACATAAATAAACTAAGACAATTACTTTAATTAAACTCAATTTTTTATCAACATGCTTAATAACATTTGAAAAAACATTCCACGGCAACTCGATCTTTCATGAGTTTGGAAACCACATTAGGTCCTTTCGGAATCCTTTACTTAGTAAATATGCATTTTACTGATCCTTATTTACTAAGGGTTTCTTAGTATTCGTGTGAAGTAACAGGGACGTGTTAGGTTTGAAACAATTTAATCACACAAACCTAAAAATATGCAGATAACAGAGCTTGGTCAGAGTTGTTATGCAACCTATAATTTAATCGGGTCAGGATCTAAATTGAGCATGCACATTTCAATTATGTGTCCATTAGCCGTCGTATGGTCAGGATCGCTCAACTAATTTAGGTGCATTCCAATCACGTATGAACGAAATACAGACTTGATTTTAATTGAAAACATGATCGATTGAGGCACAAACATTATAAGCATGAATCAAATAAATATTATTTAATCAAAGCAATCATCCTAGCTTAAATAAAATTAAGCTAACATAGTTTTAAACAAGAACAAAGAGTACATAACAAACATCTTTAGATTAAATTAAAGAAAAGAAAGATTAAACCCAATTCAGAGTGGCTGTGACCCAAGACTCTGACTGACGAGGCTCCTTCGCTTCTTTGCTTTGCTCCTTTGCTGATGGTTCTCCAAGGTGGCCGACCAAGGGTTCTTTAAGAGGCTAATTTTGGTAAAAATCCTTATGCAAGGATGATGATAGGCGTGAGGGGAAAACATAGCTAAAAGAGTTGAGAGAGGAGAGAATGATGAATGAGTGAGGGATGATTGAAAAAGTGAGAAATGGACTCTTATTTATAGGTTAGACAAGGGAGCTGGTTTGCTAAAAATAGGAGTGTCCATCTTTTGAAACTTCTCCCAAGGATGGTCGACCATGAATTGAGGAAATGTGGCTGATTCTGCTTGATTCTTGGTCAATTTTAGTGCCACCACAACTCAGGACTAAGATTCGGTCACCAGCAAATCTTCGGGAAAATATCTGATTTCTTTAACTCTTCAAGGACCTTGTGTAAATAAACCAAAAATTTACTTATGATCAGCCATGTGCAGCCAAAAATTGGGTTGACTTGGTCTCCAATTTGGACGGTTTTACAATTAGAAGAAAACTCTCAGACCTGTCCAAAAATAGTAGATTGTTTAGAGGACCAAATAATATAATTTTAACCACTTCAATTAATTAATTTACTTAATTAATTAAAACCCAATTTATTAATGAAATATTTAAAATGAATTATTAAATATAACTTTATATTTTATTATTTAATTTAATCATGCATGACCCATTTTATAGCTTAAAAATATAATATGCTCAAACTAGTATAAAATAAGCCATTTTATGTATGAAAACTATATAACAAAGCATAAAATCACATTTTAATAATTTCCATGTATTTTCACATATTTCATTAATTTATTAAACAATTACTTGATTTTAACAACATATTTAAGTAAAAAGGTGATGAATTATATAGGAAAAATCCTATATATTTTTCAGTTTACAGGAGAAGATGAAGAAGATGATGTAATTTTTGGGTGATTTACTTGGTTTTACTAGAGATTGATGGTTCAAAGATGATAGAAATCAAAGGGATTTAGGAATCAAATTTCCAAATCACTTAGAAGAGTAAGAGGACAGCAAAAATGACACATTAGCTTTTGGGGGAAAATTTTCGTGAAACATGCTGGGAATGGGGGGATTTTACGGTGATTTTAAAATTTTGGTCTATTTGCTTGAGAAAAACTCCCAGTTTTGTCTACTTTACAAATCAGTCCTATTTTCAAAATTGAAGACATTTAAAACTCTTTTTCAAAAATTGACTTAATTTTATGAAAACCATTGTCGAAAACATTATCGATTACCCAACTTATGAAATTCCAAACTCATCTAAGCCAAAATTTTGAAAATACCCTAAAACTCCTAAGCCCAAATTTAGGGTGTGACACCAACCGCATCCATCTCGCGCAATAGTTGCGCCACCCACTCTTTCCAAGACATATAGAATTTAATTTAAATCCCCAACTATAACCCATGACCCAATAATAGATTCCATATGAGAGTCCAAACATTGCAAAAGTTTGTGTCTTGTTACTGATTATGGGCTAGCATAGACCATTGAGCACAAAAAACTAGAGGATCCTTACTAGACCTGTCCATGGGCCGGGCTGGGCCCGAAAAAAAATTTCGTCCCGACTCTTAGGCCCGAGCTCGGCCGGCCAGAAATACGGGCCTAAAATTTTACGCAGGCCCGGCCCGGAAAAAAATAATAAGCCCGAGCCCGGCCCGATTTTTAATAAACACAAAAAAATATTTTAAAAATAAAAAAATAAAAAAATATATTTTTAAAGTATTTTAAAATTAAAAAATAAAAATAAAAAATATATATTTATTATATTCGGGCTAGGCTGGGCCGGGCTCGGGCCAAAAAAATTGAGCCCGAGCCTGGCACATTTTTAAACGGGCCTCTTTTTTTGTCCAAGCCCATATTTCGGGCCTATATTTTTACCCGAACCCTCCCATATTTCGGACGAGCCGTCGGGCCGGCCCATGGACAGGTCTAATCCTTACCTACTTTGAACCTCATATAAATCATTTGGGGATGTAGCTCCAAAATATCAATCAATATATTTTCATTCCAGACAACCCAAACTCCCGCAGCAAACCCATTAGCTTCAATTCGAAATGAATTTGGAAAACCAAGTTTGGCAATAACTCCATCAACTTGAATTCCACTTATCTGAGTCTCAAACAATGAAATTAAAAATGGGAAAAATTACTTTCTATATTGAGACACAAAATTATGGAACCGAGCGTGCCCAATTCCTTGACAATTCCAAAATAAAAGCTTTGTCTAAATAAAAGCAAAAGAAAACAAAAGCTTTATCATCAACCAATAAACAACAAAAACTAATCAGTAGCTAACCTCATCGGTGCAATTGATTCCATCATCCCTTACCTTCACAAGGGATGGAACATCATCCTCCATATTAGATATCCCAAACCCCCGTTCTATTTCCCTAACAATCCCCTCTATTGATGCCGTCATATCCATCTTAATAGGTATAGAAATCATCGAAACACTGTCCAACGGTTTCTTCTGTTGGAACTTTCATTTCATCGTGGTTTGTGGACCTAAACTAGCACCATCATTACTCATCACCCCAAAAAGAAAGAAGCCATTTTCCTTGCCCATTGTCGTACCAGAGCTCCCTTTTGCAAACACCCGTACTGCTTTATGTTTGTCCTTATCCAAGTTAGAATTAATACGTACGGGTTGAAAGCTAAGTTGTCCTTCCTTTCCAGCTGAAGCCTTTTGGCCCATCTTAGACCCATCTTTGAATTTATCTTGACCAAATTTGGATGATGAACCAACATTACCATTAGTGGGCTTCAGTGCTTTGAAACTGGTTTTGGGCCCGTTCCCAATAACAATCTCCTTTCCTTTGACCCTTTGTATCGACTTTTTTGGAAATTTCTTATTTTTGGCAACAAAAGTACCTATTTCCCCAGATAATCTCGTTACATGATCTTGTGCTTTATTATTACCCAACTGTACCCCTTCATTATGGGTAAGAATCTCAGATTCAATTCCTCCATGATTCTCGTCTAGAGAAGTAAAACTAGAACCTCCGAACTATCGTCATCCTCGTTCATCGTATCCCCCATTCTTCGGTCTTTCCTCCTCCATCGGTGATCCACTAACATCAAAGGGCCATAGGACTCCTCCTCCACTCAACGTTGAAGACAAACCTCTTTGAAAATCGGTACACTATGATCAGTTCCATTTCTTAGTGAAGGGGTCCTATTTACCGTATACGAATCATATTCCATTTCTTAGTCGGTACGCTATGCCTGTAGAGACCACACTTAAAGCAAACATTCAGTAGTGACTTATATTCCATATGTTGTGTGTGACCATTTATTTTAACTTTTGAAACCAACGGTTTCTTCAGATCAATATAAACAACCAAAGGAGCAAACATTCCTCTTCGTGTGTTGTCTATATGCTCATCTAGTTTAATAATCGGTCCAATAGCCTGACCAATAGCACGAAGAAGGGAATGTGAGTAGTAACCTTCCGGCAAATCAGAGAGCCTTATCCTAACAACTTGGATATCAACTTTATTTTGAGACGTCAAAAACATCGACAACTATGGATGTACAATTAAATATTGACCAAAAATCACCAAAGGTCCCTTGTCAAAACCTTGTTATAATCATCTTCGTTTTGAAAATGAACAAGGTAATAGTCATTTTCCAAATCCATGAGGTGAATGGGGTTTCTAGGACTCCACATCATTGAAATCTTATTGAACAAAACATTGAAACCTATTCTTCTTCCTAAAAGTTCGACGATAATGATCCTTGCCATCTTCCTTTCAATGTATTTATGGACTCAGTCAGAAAATTTAATCGATGGAACTCCATCCACCACCTCCGTGATTACATGCCCATCATGGAGTTCAAAAATATCCTCTATTTTATCTAGTTGAGTTGGAGCCGACGAAGACCCCATCAATGTTGACTTGTAAGATGCCTTTGTTGTGCCTTTAGTTTGAACCTTCTGTCCATTCTCATCCACCGTTGAGTCATCCATTTCTGGTGGTATATCCGACCTCCTTTGTACCTTCTTTGTTGCCCGACCAACACCTCTGTTTGACCCTGTAAGATTTGCTCCCACGACAAAGTCCACCGTAGGTAACATTTTATTCATCATAGAGAAATCTTTTCTCTAAACATATATATATATATATATATATATATTTTACAATTCAATATTTTTTTATATTGCTAAATAATTATGATGTGGCATTTCAACAATGAAATTATGATCAGTGATATAACTATCATATCATTGTTTAATTGTGTAATATCATCATTTGATTGTATAATATCATATCATAATTTATATTAAAATATATAAAATATTTTTATATAAAATAAAATTATAAAATTTTTAAATATATGAAAGAATTAATAATTAAAAAATGTAATTTCTCAAAATTCAAAAAAATTTCAACCCATGGAATATGAGAAACAAAGAAGGATGAATAAAATTGACGAGAGAAAGAGTTGGAAAATTTTCAACAAGCCATTAGTGGATAATTTTAATCACAATTGTTGACAAGATACCCTATAATTTTCAACAAAGATGAGATACACATTTGAGTATTTCAGTCCACAAACCATTTATATTAGTACACAACAACCCATTAATCCACAAATCCTTTAATAACTCTTAAAATATCAAATGCAGCAAACAATAAAAACAATAAGAGGGATGTAATTTATATGGTAGACGTTACCTATCCTTATCAATTTGATTTGGCATATTCTTTCGGAATTATCACTATTTTAAAAATTATATTAAAATTATTTACAAATATTAACTAATAAAATAGATACATATAAAATACACATTAATTACTTTCATAAATACAATCCATAATTGAGTAAATTCAAAATAGACAAGAAAAAAATATTTAATAAATAAAACAATAAAATCATCCCATCAAAAAAAAAAAAAAAAAACAATCCATCATAAACGACGCTGCTGACTTTGCCACGATGCTGTGGAACAGCTGGAACAACCGCAACAACTATGTTTTCCGGCGAAAGGAGGATGAAGCAAGAGTCGTCTGGGAGAGAGCCAAAACCCTTTGCCAGGACTTCCGGATCCACAACCTGGTCAACAAACCTTTCCTTCCTGTTACCCCTGCTTGCAAAAGTTGGGAGAAACCCCCTGCCGGTTATGCGAAAATAAATTTTGATGCTTCTGTCAATAATAAAAGAACTTGCTAGGTGTGATTGTCCGTGCTGGTGGTGGTTTCGTCCTTGGTGGGGGTGGGGGCTTCAAAGATGAAGTTTTGTCAGTTGATTGGGCGGAGCTTTACGCATTTGAAGAAAATTTGAAAATTGCATGTTCTCTCAATATTACGAAAACCATTTTTGAGACTGACAGTGCCGGCCTTGTGAATAGGGTGAAGAACCGTGGGAAGGACATCACCATTATGGGCTTTCGCAATAACGAGATTTATAGAATTATGGATAAGTTTAGTTCGGCTACTGTAATTTGGGCCAACCGGAGTTCTAATAGGGTGGCTAATTTTATTTAAAAAAATCCATTGCTAATTCTTGTATTTGGACATTTGGTATGGATTACCCTATGGAAATCCATTACCTTGTGCTCGGTGATTCCATTAATTGAATTTTGACCTTTTTGGTTCTTTTGTCAAAAAAGAAAAACAATTCATCATTTAATAAATTCAAAATAAATTAATTTTTTTAAATATTTATATTTTAAGATTCATTTTTTATATTGATCAATATATATTATTCCGATCAATATAAGCAAAAATTAATTAATATACACAGATAATATTATTATTTATTACCAATAAAAATTTATATCTCGAAAGAACTTTAAATTTATCGTTCTTATTTACCATTAGAATAAAACATTTCGACTGATACCAGCAGTGCCAAAATAAAATTAACTACCTTCACGTAAACTACAAAATTTCGGGCAAGGAGGAACCAGAGTTGTTCTTGGTGTTTTCCAACAAATTTGAACGGTGAAGAAGAAAGACCCTGAGGAGGAGAAGCTATAGCTGGGGTTTGGTGACTATCTAATGATGGATCAATTAGATGAGGATAGATTTTGGTTGGCTTCGTAGTTAGATTTGTGAATTTTGGGGCCAATTCAAAACAAAAACATTCGGATGGTTGAGAAGACGGTGCCCCTCTCGCTGGAAATGAGGCACAACAACGGCAGCTCCAACCATGATACGAGTGGTGGCTAATTTTTTTTTTTTTATACAAAGAGCTACTACCTAAATTTAAAAATAATAAATTATTTTTATACTCTTTTAGATATTTGATTGGCATCGTTAAAATATATTGACGTGGATTTAAAAAATATATATTGATGTGACACTGATAATTAATAGTACGGTGACACGTTGTAAAAATAAAAAATAAAAGATTAATTTTATTTTTAAAATTATAATTTTTACACATAAGGAATGAACTTGGACAAATGATTTTAAATATGGATAACCATTTGTCCAGTTCATTCTAGACATACTGTTTTTAGTATTTTATGTATTTTAATTTTTATAATGTATCATAATTTTATATTATTTTAAAAAATTTAATATATATAAATTATAAAAAAGTAAATATATATTTATAAAAATATTAAAAATATTATGACACTAGCATGAACATGTCCAGATACATTTGAACCTAGACAACTATTTGTCAACATAAAGGGGTTACTGTCTTGAGACTTAGAGCAAGGAAAAATCTATTTAGCTTTGTTGTTCTTCTGTTTTCGTCTCGAGACCAAGATAAAATTGTTTCGAGACTAAACAAGTATATCTCGAGACCTCAGATTATAGAATACAAAATTTAAGTGAAATTTGTTCTTCCTATCTCAAGACTCAATAACCAAATAGTCAAAATCCTGCATTTCTAAGTGTTCAAAGCCTTAACCAAGTGTACCTAAACATACGTAAAATGTACCACAAATCATATTCATCTAATTAACCTATCTAAACACATTCAAACATTACCAAATCATGACCAACAATACACCAATTTGCACATTTAAACTCACAAAATCAAAGCATAATCAACTAGGGGTCAAAAGATAAAATTCATCAAAAGTGACATTTTAAGTCACTTACCTAAATGCCATAACTAACTTAAGCAACTAGCCAACTAATCTAGGTACATTCCATATGACTTCAAAACATGGATATACATACAAAACAAAGTCGTAATGACTTCTGACTGAGTTTGAGAGTTGGATGCTTGATCACAAAACTTCTATAACATCCTATACCCGACCTGATCATTGGGATTGGGTATCGAATTTCACGTATGACCTAATAATCTATCGAAATTTCTCAAATAGTTTGTTTAAGTGTTTAGACTTTGCCACATTAAGAAATATAACTTTTAAAGGTTTATTGCCTTAACAGTCTTAGCAGTATTTACAATTCTAAATTTAAGACTTTAAAATTGTTACATTCAACTTAATTCTCGAGGCATGGCCTCTAAGAGAGCCCTTCTATACACATGAACGACTTCCATGCCTAACCCAAAAATTTGGAGGTGCCTGGCTTGGTCATTCCACTTGATTTCCAAGTCGATACATTTATCTTGTAAATAGATAGTAGTTTTGTAAGTTCAAATGAACTTAGTGATATTTCGTAAAAAAATGCAACAAAAATATTTTTTAATATTTAGAAAATAAAATTTAAAGTAGAGATTTCAAACTCCTTGTCTATCTTTGGCCTTCTGCAAATCTGACCTGCATGGTCGACGTCTTGCCCATTTCCGCAGTTTACCACTGACGGACTTATTCTCTATCTTATACATAAGTGCGTCCTTTACGGCAATGGTTCTCTATGGTCCTGGTTTGATTTCGCCTCATCCTACATTCCTTTATACCTTAACAAGCTAATTCTCATAGTTAGCCAAACACTGGATATAAAGTTCATTGCCTACCACTGACTATCTTCCACTTATTTTCTCTTTAAATTCAAATCCTTACCCTTATCTATTCATCCAATACTAGATTAAATTTAGGACTTTCCACCTTAACACTTCCTTCAGGCCAAACTCACAGTTCTACACATGATGATAAGCTAACTAAATAGACGACCCATCATCATGGAGGATTCATACTTTACAATCTAACTCTAAGCGATTAATTCATCTTGTTCTAATCTTCTGGAAAATCAAAATTAACAGATAGTTCCTAATGGACCATAACCTCTACTACTTATTGATGGGCTATCCGCCAAAAGTAGCCCTTGACGAGTTCTTTCTTCTATTAGCCCCATGTGGTCTATCTTGTGTTACATAGTTTTGGTCAAACATTCTTCCTCTTTGTAGATTTCTAGTAGACTCTATCATTCAGTCTGTTCAAGCGATCATTATCTCTAAGTGAAACTCGACGAACTTACCCGTCTCTGGTTGACTTTTAACCCACGAAACCTTAGGCTTAGGCTCCACTTGATCATCTTATTATCATCCAAAATTCTGATTAATTTGCTAAGACCTGTGGACTCATACTCGCGAATAGTTTATATCTCAACATAGTTATCCCTCCTATTTCCTCTACATTGTTAAGAGTTGCATATTCCAGTTTTTTTCGTAACAATTAGGCAGAATCCCTCGTGAACAGGCTTCCTTGCATTCTCGGACATTTCTAACCGCTTTTCTTATCTTTGTAATTTGGAGAATCATCGGACCATCTCATTTACCAGCATTCTCAAATGGGTTGGATCTGTTCGATCATGCTACCCTCCATGCGAGTCATACAACGATCCCCATTTCCTTATCTTGTTACCTTCCTATCTCAACATTTTAGCGGACTTTATCTAATGTCATAGCCCAGCTATGGTATTACACATTATGAACCCATGTTTAATGCCCTGGCAGACTCCTTTTGATGCCATATCCTAGCTATGGTCTTACACATTGTGAATCCATGTTTAATATCCTAACGGACTCCTGATTCCGATGAATCACTAAACTTCTTCTAAGGTGTCGCCTGAAGGACTTGATAAGCATTTCCATAGTGTCACCCTAAAGGATCTGTCTAATACCATCGTCATGGTGTCACTTCGTAAAGTCGAGGGACTGTTGTCATAGTGTCATTTAGCAAGCCATTCGAAAATTTTCGTCATGGTGTCGCTTGATCTGTTGTAATTTGGAGTAGCAAATTAAATTAGTTTTCACATTTAAGAAGCTTGAATACAAGCATTTTTGTAATGTTTTAGTTAATTTTTCATAGTTTTATTTATATTTAATAAAATGTGCAAATTGAGTCTTTTATTGACCTTAGGGGCTGAATAAAGCCTAAAGGTGAGTTAACGTACTTTGTGAGTGTATAGGAAACCATTAGAAGGCGTACTAAACAGATACTGGTTGCTATGCCGCAATACAAATGACTTGATGTCGCAACAGAGGGAGTAGAATGGAGAAAACTCAAGACTACCTTTGATGTCGCGACATAGATTGAGGGTGTCGCGACATACCCCTCAAGATAGTTGAAGAGGAGCATACTAATTGCTATGTCGCGACACAGGTCCTGGTATGTCAGGACATTGACTCTGTGATGTATATTAAATACAAAGTAGGGGTGTTTTGGCCTGTACAGTCAAACTTAAAGCTCAGGAACGCCAACTAACCTAGGGTTAAAGATGACGGCCACCTGAAGGCTATAAGTAGGCTCATTTGTCACTTGTTATGGACACCATTCCTTTAGCCTAGATTCTCTGTGTACAATTTAGTTTAGTGTTTTCTTTCATTCTTAAGTTTTAAATTTATTTCAAACATGCATAGTAGATGGGATGAAAAACTTCTTTCCTTCGCTGGCCCATTACAGCTCTTACCGCGAAGTCACTTGCGTAACACATTAATTCAAATGGCAATTCCCAATCTGATGTGACAATAATTAGTGCTGAAGCTAATTGATTCTTCAAATCATTAAAAGCTCTCAAACATTCTTCATCAAAATTGAATGTTGTATCATTCTCTAATAATTTGCATAAGGGTTTAGCAATTTTGGAGAAGTTTGATGAATCTCTGATAAAATCCAACATGTCCCATAAAGCTCCTAACACCCTTCATAGATGTTGGAGCTGGGAATTTCTCAATGACATATACCTTTGCTTTATCTACCTCGATCATTTGTCTCGTTATTTGGTGCCCCAAACAATACCTTCTCGTACCATAAAATGACAGTATTCCCAGTTAAGTGTAAGGTTTGTTTCTTTGTACCGCCTTAGTACATTAGCTAGGTTGGCTAAGAAATCATCATAAGTGTCTCCAAACACTGAAAAATTGTCCATAACAATTTTTAAAAATTTTTCCGCCATGTTAGTAAAAATTGCCATCATATATTTGAAATGTAGCAGGTGCATTACATAAACCAAATGACAATCGTCTAAAGGCAAACGTACATTATGAGCATGTGAATGTTATTTTGTGTTGATCCTCTAGTGCTATCGTGATTTGGTTGTACCCTGAGTATCCATTGAGAAAACAGTAATAGTCTCACCCCGCGAGTCTATTTAGCATTTGATTTAAGAACAACAAAAGAAAGTGATCTTTTTGAGTCACCTTATTTAATTTTCGATAATCTATGCAAATTCTCCATCCCATAATCGTTCTAGTTGGTATTAACTCATTGTTTTTGTTCTCTACGATCGTAATGCCTCCTTTTTTTGGCACGCATTAGACCAAACTTACCCATGAATTGTCTGAGATAGGGTAAATTATACTCGCATCTAACCATTTAATGATTTCTTTCTTTACCACGTCCTTCATAATGGGGTTTAGTCTCTGTTGTCCATTAATCATTCCCTTTTCACCATCTTTTAGGATGATCTTGCGCATGCACACAGATTGTAACAGCCCGATTCTGGGCCTAGTCGGAATAGTGGTTTCGGGACCACAAATCCGACGAGGAAAAATATGGTTATTATTATATTTTTATGGTCTACAATTTCACGGAAAATTTTCGTAAAAATTTCGTTCGAAAATTTCGACGTTTGGGCACTCAATTTAGTCAAAAGGACAAAATTGTAAATAGTGCAAAAGTTGAGTTCTATATCTTAGAGGTGTCTAATTGTTATGAAATTTTAAATTGGAGATCTTTATGTGGTAATTAGACCATTAGTTAGTTGATGGACAAAAATAGACATAAGAAATGGGTGAAATAGATTTTTTTAAATGGGGGCATTTTAGTCATTTGGTTATTAAATAGAATTAAATGGGAAAAAGATGGCAAAATATGCTCATCTTCTTCATGGTGAACGAAATCAGCAAGGGGGAAGCCATATTTAGGGTTTTTAAGCTTTCAAGCTCCATAGTAAGTGATTCTAAGCCCCGTTTTTAATGTTCTTCGTATTTTTGGAGTCCCGGTAACTTGGTTTAGCTTATTCTACCATTAATTCGTGTTAGGGTTCATATTTGGAAAAATACCCATAGGTGAAATGTGTTTATTTTGCTGTTTTATGGTGGAATATGAAGCTAGAGATTATGTTAAACAGCTTTTGCTAAGCTAGAGATTATGTCAAAATTATATTTTTCCGCTGTGCAAGAAACTATTTTCAAATCGGATTTTTTAAAAATTGGCATCAGAGTCAAGCTGTGCTATATTTATAGTATAAACCGATACAAAAAATTTTCTTGTAATACCCTATCTCGACCCGATCACCAGGTTTGGGTACAAGATGATACAAAGACTCGAATAACTTGATAATATTTTTGAATTGAATCTTATTACATTATGAAATGTTCAATTTACACATTAAACTATATTAGCATACACATATTCTACAAGTTACTCCCTTACAATCTTATTTAAAATTTTGAATTTAAAACTTTAAAATTTCATTACTTCATCTAAACCCCCTTGACGTGGCCTCTAAGGGGAGCCCCTTTATACACCTGAATAACATCCACACCCCTCTCATAACTGGCAATGTCTGGCTTGGTCCTTCAACTTGATTCATGAGCCAAACCCTTTACCATGTAAATATGCAGTAATTTCGTAAGTTCAAATGAAATTATTGAGATTCTATGAAACGGTTGATTAGCACTATCTCAAAGTTTTCAAGAAACAAAATTTCTGTTTATCATATGCCTACCGTAGTTTTCATCAGCGTAATTGATGTCTTGCCTTTTTGTCCTCAGCTCACCACTAGTAGACTTATTATCTATCTCAAGCGTAAGCTTATTCTTTATGATACTAGTCTAATTCTGCCTCATCTCAGTTTCCTTATAACCATAACAAGCTTAGATCTCACATTTATCCATCCACTTAAACGAGAAGTTCAATACCCACTATTGGCTGACTTTCCTTATGATCCTTAGAATTTGAATTCTTCATCTGATCCTTCACACAACTAAATCAACCTTTAGTTCTGTATATATTAAATGTTTATTGAGTGGACGCGTCATCGTCCTGGCGGATTCATACTTTCTGACTAGCCCTAAGCTACTAGTTCACCTTGTTCCACTCTTTTGTAATCTTTTAATTTTGCAGATAGCTCTAACGAACCATATTCTTCACTATTTCCTAGAGGACTGTCCTCTCAAGGTAGCCCTTGGCGGACTTACTCATTTTCGGTTAACATTTACCCATGGACCATCAGTGTAACACCCTCTTCCCAACCCAAATAATTGGATCCAAATATCAGATGTTACAACACATAAACACTTAGCAAAAATTTTACAACCGGCGTAAAAGTATTCTAAAACATACTTCTTATTACATTTTATACAGTTCTTAAAAATAAAAGAGGATGCTTAATGATACATTAGATTTTTAAAATTAGTATATGACTTTAAAATTTAAAACTTTGTTAGAGACAGACTTCTCATGGCGTAGTGTATTAAGTGCCAAATTCCTAAGGTACTCTCTGTATGCATAATACCATAACTCAAAATACAACCTTAGCACATTCCTGGCTTTCTCTCTCTTGGTGTATCAACACTTTAATAAGAACTTGCATTCAAAATAGATGTTTGTAAGTTTAAACAAACTTATTGAATTTTAACCCATATTACATTGGCGTGTTTATTGTTGGATTCCACATCTTGAAGATTCTGGATTTCTTTTCAGTCTTCAGCGGGTACTTTTTCTAATATCGGGCAAATACATACACACCAATCGTCACATTTGACCACCTTACACACAGATCTTACATTAGACAGAATTTAGATTTCACCACTCAACGTAGATCTCATATTCTTTTTGGAAAATGATTACATTCCTTAGAAAGATATTTATACAAAATCTACTTTCAACGGATTCTCACAAAGACAAATATTGAATATTTCTCTAAGACCATACACACAAATGCTAATCTTGGTGGATTCTAATAATAATCGATCTTTTCAGGTGAACTTCATATGGATCCTACCATTGCGGACTATCATGTTGAATTTGGCAACTAACAGGGTACTAGTCAGATCTTAATTCAACCCAGACCACAACTTATTCTGATGGATGATACATTCTAAGTCATCACAGACAACCTTATTTCATATCATGAGAATGCTCTGGTTTGACGAACAATTTATCTTTTAGATGACCTTTTTATATATATAGTGTGAAAGGCTCAGACTTGGCGGATACCATAGAATTTAAATAACTTCCTTACATAGCATAGACAAACTCATATTCGGCGAACACTTATACTACTCAAAGTTTTAAATAAGCCAAATTTTTTGTATCGACGGAACACTATGGCAGATGCACCATTTAGAAACATTGTTAAGAACTCTTTCAGGATATACCGTTAGGTCATATTCAAATTTCGTCATAAGGCTATCCAAACAAAGATATTTTCAAACTTATCTAGATCTCTACCACAGATTCATCTAGTGAAGAAGTCTCTACACTTACCAAGATCTCACCATAAAGGTGGTTATCCAAATTTCCCCTCAAAGGCGTTACAGAACATGCCACAAAGGCTTTACAAGTCATTACCTGTTTAATATCCTAGTGGACAATCTCAGAGGGTGCCATCGATTTCTCCCACATGGTCTTGTACACATATTCATGTCAGGATCTGCCACTCCAGTTTACATCTTACCGGAGTCTACACATGAGTATTCTCACTGTCATATGATGCCATAGATCTCTACCACATGGTCTTGCACATATTTTCATAGCGTGATTTGCTTGTTCGATTAGCAATGTACCTGCCCTACTGGAGGCATCACAAATAGTCTTGTTACTCATTTAACATAGAACACACTTACCAAGATTTTTTCACACAACTAAGAAATTCATATTCTACATCATGTTATTCATGCGGTAACTCATATATCTCATTTGTAGACATGTAGTAACTTTGCGATACTTCACACACACGTACAACTCACTAGTTATCCAAGATGACATCAACATACAAATTTCCATAATAAATTATTATACATGAGTCAGGATAAAGACTCATCTGAAACTCCCCTTTACTATAGCTCGAAATTCCAAATCCTATCATCCTTGTCTAACCAACAATAATAACTACTTAATAGAACATGGGATTGCCATTAAAACTCCGTTTACAGACAATTTACCATTGTATCGATTACATACAAAGCCAATGCAGGGCCACCTATTTACTCCCTACTATATTTATGCTTCTTAACATTATTAGTCTTTCAAAACCATAACATGTAGAGCTATAAAACTTACCATGAGGTTGAAACATCCATCGGTTAACCCAAAAACCTTAGATTACAGTTTAACGAAGAGGAAAAGAATATTTAGGTTTAAGAAGAACTAGAGCATGGAACAGAAGGAAGAAAAAGCATATGAATGTTCGATTCATACCATATATATACTCAGTTCCTTTTACTGGATCTTGACAAGTGTCTACTGTATACATAAATTATCCTCTAAATGCCCTAAAAAACTAGGAAAAATATAAAAGAGAATTCATTTCAAAAGTTGTTTGACGAGTCAATCCATTCAGTTGATTCCCAACCAATCACATTATAGAGCCCACCTCACACAGTATTCAAGCAAATCGGGCATACTGTACCTTTAGCGGTAACTCTCATAAGGCGTGCTCTTGAAAACTATATAATCTCCCAAAATTATCTCATAGAATTAGTAGAAGATTCATAGTTAACCAAAACTTTGAGGCATACTATTCGTTGGTCATACTCTTCCTTCAATTGAAGAATACCCTGAGATGAAATCCTTAGATACTTCTACAGGCAAATACTTTATGTACCAAACTTTAGTTTGTCAAAAGCCTATAAAATGGCAGACTATGCTACCATAGTGCGCCAAAAAATTTAACCTTCACATCTATTCGCCTTCTTCTCGGATCTGTCAAATTGAGGGTGTGACAAATCTCCCTTGCTTAACAAAAATTCCTTTCTAAAAATTTTTCCTACTTGGGAATTCCCACTACTAAGGATGCATAGTTAACTCCTTGGATAAGGTGTATAAAACTTCTTGGAAAAATACCCATCATAGTTATAACAAATTTCTCATTGGTGACATATATTGTAAATCCCAATTGGCGTGAATGCAAACAATCAGTCTTGATTGCCATATTGTAGCTCAAGGGAAAATATTAACGGGTACTTCTGTGTTTTCAAACATCACATAACCCTAGTCTTGACAGGTGTAGAGTTGTAATTAGAGGATTTGAACAGTTGGCCTATAATTTAAAACTTCCCATAGATGTTTGGTTTTCTATAAGATCGAAACTTGTACACCTTCCCAAATATTTTGTTGTATCATCAGAACCTTAGACTTCTTTTCTGTCAAAGCTTCTTGCTGCTTTCATCTTTAGTTCTTATTTTCTCTAGAGGTAAATCTCACTTTTGTTTTTCTTTTATTTTTATAATACAAAATGGCTAGAACAACCACTCGAGGGAGAGGCCGTGGCTAGAGTAACAGAAACAAGAGTCTCAGGGACTTAGTTACATTCGAACCAGAGGTCTCGATAACACCCCTTATGTACTTGCTCTGATATATGAATGTAGCACTATCGAAGAAGAATTAAATTGATATCTAGGAGCCCAAGGCATCCTTAAGCAGAATTTTACATACAACTTCCAATGACCCCGAGGTTGTCATTTGAGTGACAATACCAAGGGTTTTGTCATACCACTCATCTTGCTAGAGGCTGGGTTTCACCTGCCTCTCCACATCTTCTTATTTTCAGTACTCAACGAGTATGACATTGCACTGGGGCAACTATCTAACTTATCCTGGTGGACGTTGGTGGCGTTCTTCCTAGACTATTGTATACAAAATGAGCCACCGGTGCTAGGCATATTCTAGAAGGTTTACCAGTTGAAGGAAAAAGGACAAGGTACCTCAATTGGTCACATCCACTTTAGCACACACTAGGGCTATAATCCCATAATCCAAAATTGGAATTCAAACCTTCATCTAAGAAAAGAAAATTTTTTTAAGGTCATGTGCAAACTCGAAATTAGGTTCAGCTTTCCCACCTTCTTGTGTCTACCTCAAGAAGTTGTTTATCCACAAAGTTAACATGTTGACTTAGAGGTTGCATGGAACCAATATAAACGGTTAAGGGTGGAAATTATACTAGAATGGTGGAAACTGTCTCGGTTTGAAATGTTTTTCGATATTTCCTACAAGAACTGAGTCTAAATGGCCGACAAGCAAATGTCTTTTTATTATGGGTAGATTCTCATAATGTTCCTTTCACTTTGGTGGCCTGGCCTCATAACGCAAGTGGTGGTCTGACAAAAGTTTTAGTAGTGGCCATAAGAGAATCTCCCTTATTTTTCTATGCCGTTTGTAGACTATGTCCACACCATTGGAACTTTATAAGTCATGGCACATCTTCTACTTCTTCCAGTAAAGCTAACTCTCCTATTGATGCTGTAGGGTCTTTTTTCAAATTCTCATACCACTACGCCCACTCCAGTACATAACATGGATGTCTTAGCCATTTTTGATGAGGCTTGTCCGAAAGAAGGTGCTACTGCTGCTCCACTGAGAATTTGTTTTTAAGAAAGCTTATAAAAGACCTAGGGTAGAGGAGAGCACCAAAGATACCGAGGACAGTGATCGCCCACAGTAGGTATGGCGTAGGCTAAAAAAAGGCCTGTTTCATAGAGAACCAACATTTCTCCAGTTCTTGCCCTTCTTATCGCTCCTACCTTACAAGCGGAGTCCGCCTAATTTGAAGACTCCCAAGTCAACGCTACTGATCCTCCCTTGGCTGAGATTCCAACAGAGGAAATTCACTCAAACCAATCAGTGGCTCCTTTCAATTCCCTACCTCAAGATGCATATAACACCCCTACCTCGTATCCATCGCCAGATTAGGGCTACAGAGTGTTATTAGAGCATAACATCATACAATAAACATTTAGTTAATATTAAAAATTCATCACATACATCATAGCAACATCAACTAAAATCATACATACAGTCTCTTTTACGAGCCCTCGAGGCCATAAAAAGACATTAGAAATGAATTAGGACTAAATTGGAGACATGAAATATTTTGAAAAAGTTAAAATTTTTCAAACTACAGGCATTACACGACCGTGTGACTAACTCGGCCAAGAGACGTGCCCATGTCTTAGACCGTGTGGGAATTCAAATTAGCGACACACGATTGTCTCCCAGCCCGTGTCTGTACCCATGTAGCTCACTGACTTGGGCCACACGGCCAAGCCACACGCCCTTGTGTCAGGCCATGTACCCTTTGAAGTAACCTCACATGCCCGTGTGCCAAGCCGTGTGCTAGGCCGTGTAATAGCCTGACTTGTAACCCTTTTAAAGCTATAGAGGACATACAACTGTGTCTCTTGGTTGTGTGTCACACAAGGCTGAGACACACGACCGTGCCTCTACCCGTGTGGACAAAAAATAGGTCATTTTCAAGCCATTTTTCTCACCCAAATTCATACCACTTTTATAAGCCAAAAACACCTAAAATCAAGCATTCAAAACTCACGTAACATATGCAAAATTCAAGCTTAAACAACCTAAAACTATCCATACAATCTTAATACCATACCAACTAGTTTATCAACCAAAGTAACACATCAGCCACACATAATGCATAGTGTGATGAAATCTCTAATAACTTCCAACCCTAATGTCTATACTTGCCATTATAACCATGGCTAAAAATCATCAAAATATACCGATATAAACGATGGATAGTGTGATGAAATCTCTAATAACTTCCAACCCAAATGATCTGATTATCTAAAAACACAAAAGGAAAATAACACAAAGTAAGCATACAATGCTTAGTAAGTTCATAATTCACAAACGAAGCTTACCATTTCAATTTATAAGCATAAAAAATTTTAGACAATCCAACTTGACTTGGCATTGTCCCAAGCAATAATAACCTTTCAAATTAGATAATTATATAGCTTAGCAAATCATCTCAAAACATCATAGCTTTTGTACACACTACTTATAAGCATTCACATTTTCAAGCACATGGCTAAGCATATTTCAAACATCACTAACTCATACCTTTCCATACTTTCATAGCAACACTTATTAAAGCATTTGTCGAACCATTCCTTTTTCATACCCGTTGAACGACTAGAATGATATTGGATAGGCGATAATCTCGCAAACTATGTGTCGTAAACTATGTGTCATCATGTGGACAAAACCACTACTATCTCATATCTCATATGAATGCTCTCTCTCGAGCCATAAATGAGTTTGCTCACACAAGCTATTAGTCAGGACGTAGCTGCACGTGCTGCCCACAAAAGCTGTCAAGTAACCGCAACACATGCCGAATACTCAGCCACCAGTAGGACGTACAAGACCAGCACCCAAAACACGGTAACCCCTAATGACATGTCATTTGTATCCTATATATTCCTATGGTTCAAACGGGATCCGAGTCGTTGAAAATTTGTTGGATACTTTCATAGAGTTGTATACCAATAATATAATTCAATGCTAATTAAATATACGAACTTACCTCAAACACGAATGGAGAAGTACGATCCATTAATCCAATAATTTTTCTTGTCCCCGATCTAAATTCGTACGTTGCTTTTCTTGATCTATATAATCAAATTTAACTAATTCAAACTTCATTCTATCCAATTGAATCAAAAAATCATGTTTTTGCAAAATTACACTTTGCCCCTATAATTTTAAATTCATTTCAAATTAGTCCCTAGCTCATAAAAATGAAAATTCATGCAATTTAGTCCACACCCATGCTAGCCGAATATTAATTTAGTCCCTAGCAATCCCCATATTTAATTTATTTCACATTTTTACCATGATCATTTTTTATTTTTCAATTAAATACTTAAATGACAAATTCAACAAAAATTCCTTTACAAAAGTTGTTCAACTATCATCAAATGTTCATTTTCATCCTTCAAACATAAAAAACAACCATTATACATTCATGGTAAAACCCTAAACTTTTAATAGTTTTGCAAATTAGTCCATGGGATAGCTAGATTAAGCTATAACGACTCCAAAAACATAAAAATCATTAAAAACCAAACAAAAATACACTTACATGCACTAGAAAATGTTGGTCGAATGCTTGGTTGTTCAAAATGGTGATTTTCCTTCTTTAAGATTCGACTAGAAGAAGATAGACAAGGGAAATTTGTTTTGTTTTACTTATTTTGTTAATTTAATTATTAAATTACTTATATAACATTTACCAAACACATTAATGGTGTCCATAATTGTCTACTACTTAATTTATTGGTTTAATTACCATTTAAGACCACTCATGGTCTAATTTCATAGCAAATTAACACCTTTTTCTAATAGAACACAAGTTTTTTACTTTATGCGATTTAGTCTTTTTTTTTATCAAATTAAACATGCAAACGATAAAATTTCTCCATGAAATTTTTATACGATGCTACTATCATGTCGCAGACCTTAAAATAATAATAAAATACTTTTTTTGACATCAAATTTGTGGCCCCAAAACCACTATTCTGATTTCACTGAAAATGGGCTGTTACAATGCATCCACTGGCGAAGTAGATGAGATTTTTCCCTGATAGGACCTATTGAGGTCTGGGACAACTCCCTTCTCACTAAATGCCATCTTCTAGAAACAAAATGACCTTGTGCCTCAGCAGGTGAAAGAGGCTCTTCTCTCACTCTTTTATGCAAATTATCAATTATATCTTATTTCATTACTAGCGAAGTCTTCCGAAGCTTTAGCAATGGAATACGAGCTTATGAGTTAGGCCTTTTAGGAAGCTTGTTATCAAAATAGTGCTAAAAGTGGCGAGCTTGGAGGAGGTTGTAAAATCTGGCGAATAGTCTTTGCCTCAGCTACGCCAAACTTATCAAGGCGCTGTGAGCCAGATCGAGGATCTCAACTTCTATATCCTAGCAGGGAAGGCTAAGTATAAGGATAGCCAAACTAAGTGTGTGTAGGTAGAGGAGGAGAAAAATATGATAAAGGGTAGAAAGTCTTCTTGGGTGGAGAAACATAAAGCCCAAGAACAACGCCACTTAGCAGAGCTGGAAGTCTACGCCAATCCAACAAAGAAGCTCTAAGAAAATGCCAGGAGGACAAAAGGAAAAATCTAACAGAGGCTCTGCCCGCACTAAGGTCTAACCTGGTTCTCCATGCCTATGTAGTTGTGGGCCCTCTAAATCTTAGTCAAGTAGATTTTAATGTCTCCAAAAGGTCTCTATTGACTCCCTAAACTTCAGCATATATAACCCTAAGGGCGAGGAGTGGAAAAATTTACAGAGGGAGTGGAAGCAATCAGCTGGCTTTTTCATTCCCACTAAGCCAAAAGTAAACGATGAGGATGAGGACTTAGAAGGCTTGATAGACCTATAGAATGCCCCTAGAGAGTGCCCCCAAACAGAAGAAGTCCCCACCAAACCAACTGACCAGCCCGTTGATGGAGGGAACTGAGAATTTTGTTATGTTTCTCCTTGTATTTTTTATTCCTCTTGTAACGTTTTCCTTATATTTTATCAAGAAAGTTATTGTTTTCCTTCCCAAATGTTTTTCTTACTACAATGTCAGCAATATACCCAAGTATCTACCATAAAGAAAAGTTTTTAACTTACCTGAGGGACTAACCCAGTTTTGGCATATTATGCATACAGTGCTAACTCTCACATAACTTTCAGAGGATCGACTAAACTGAAAGCTTTGATACCAAATAAACTGCAACACCCTTTACCCGACTTGAACCACCAGTCTAGATATTGTATCCTACAACGCATAAACACTTAGCAAAAACTTTACAACCGAAGTAACAGTATTCTAAAACATACTTCTTATTTCATTTTGTAATGTTCCTAAACATAAAAGAGGATGTTTAATGATACATTAAAATTTTAAAATCAATATATGACGTTACAATTTAAAACTTTGCTAAAGATGGAATTCTCTAGTGAAGTGCACTACGTGCCATATTCCTAAGGTGTTCCCTGTATGCATAATACCGCAACTTGAAATTCAACCTTGACGCATTCCTGGCTTGGTCCCTCCCAACTTACCAACACTTTAATAAGAACTTGCATTAAAAATAGATGTTTGTAAGTTCAAAAGAACTTAATGAATTTTAACCTAGAAAACCTTAAAGTGTTTATGGTTGGATTCATTAACTTGAAGATTTTGGATTTCTTTTCATTCTTTGGCGGATACTTTTTCTAATATCGTTTGCTCACATATACGCCAATCATCACACTTGACCATCCTACATACAGATCTTACATCACGTAGAATTTAGATTTCACCACTCAACGCAGATCTTATATTCTTCTTTAAAAACAACTACATTTCTCAAAGCGATATTTATACAAAATATATTTTTAACATATTCTCAAACAAATAGATGTTGAATATTTCTCTCAGACGATACAAATAGATGTTACTCCTGGTGGATTCTTATAATAATTGGTCTCTTAAGGTGAGCTTTATACGAATACTACCTTTGACGGACTATCATGTTGAATTTGGTAGCTATCAGGATAACAGTCAGATCTTAATTCAACCTAGATGACAACTTATTCTGATGAATGATGTATTCTAAGTCATAATAAACAACCTTATTTCATATCATGAGAACGCTCTAGTTTGACAAACAACTCAGATCCGACAAACACTTATACTACTCATAGTTACAAAACACTATGGTAGATTCACCCTCCAGAAACACTATTAAGAACTCTTTCAGGAAATACCCTTAGGTCATATTCAAATTTCGTCATTAGACTATCCAAAAAGACATATTTTCAAACTTATCCAGACCTCTACAATATAGTCATCTAGTGAAGAAGTCTTTAAACTTACCCTAATATCTCCACTAAGGCGATTATCCATATTTCACCTCAAGGGCATTATAGAATATGCCACAAAGGCTTTATAGATCATTATGAGTTTATTATCCTAGTAGACTATCTTAGAAGGTGCCACAAGTTTCTCCCACATGGTCATGCACACATATTCATATTGAGATCTGCCAGTCTGGTTTACATCTTATCGGAGACTACACCATGAGTATTCTTATTTTCATATGATTCTATGGGTCTCTACTACATGGTCTTATACATATATTCATAGTGTGATCTACCAGTCCAGTTAGCAATGTACCTGCCTTACCAAATGCATCACAAATGGTTATCTTACTCATTTAACACAAAACACACTTACCAAGATTCGTTTACACTCCTGACAAATTCATACTATTTCATACCAGATTTCACATGAAGACATACCACACATCATCTTATTTATGTGGTAACTCATATATCTCATTTGTAGACATGCATCAACTTTGCGATACTTCATGCACACACATACACTCACAAGTTATCCAAGATGACATCAACATATGATATTCCATTATAAATTAACATACATGAGTCAGGATAAAGACTCATCTGAAACTCACCTTTACTATAGCTCGGAGTTTCAAATCCTATCGTTCTTTCCGAACCAGTAGCGACAACTACTTAAAAGAACATGGGATTACCATTAAAACTCCATTTATAGACAATTTACCAATATATCGATTACATACAACCCCCATGCAGGGCCTCCTATTTACTCCATACTATATTTATAACAACCCATTTTTCAATGATGTCGGAGACAGTGGTTTTAGGACAATCAAATATGACGAGTAAGTTTGTAAAACTTATTTATGAATATTTACAAGTCAATTATGGTTTTTAAAAGGTTTTTGATATGATAATTTATGCTATTTGAATGATTAATTAGTTCAAGTGGTAAGACCTTAAAGTCAAGTGGTTTTAGAAAATGAGGTTTCGGGACCTCATTTCTATAAACCGAGCCGTAAATATTTTATAAATATTTATTGAGTGTCATTAAGGTTGTATTAAAATTATGTTACGAAATTTTAACGTTTCGATAGTTAATTAAGCAAAATGACTAAATCATAAAACTTGATAAAAATATTTATAAGTGTAAATTGATAAAAATTATAGTTGGATGGCCTTAATGGGTAATTTACCCATACCTAATATGGTGGGATGATTTTAAGCTTTAAAATATTTTAATTTTATATGTTTTATAAGTTAATTTATTATTATAAGAAAGAAAAAGGTTAATAAAGTAATAATAATACAAAAGTGGCCATCTTCAACCTTAAGTTTCTTTGTTTCAACCAAAATCCATGGCTATGGAGAATTTAGGTTCGACTATGCTTCATTTTGTAAATGTAAGTCCATTTTGCACCCGTTTTTAATGATTTTTATATTTTTTGATCGTTGCAACTAGGTTTAGCTATCCCTTACCTTCGATTTCGAAATTGTTAAAGATTTTGAATGTTTACATTGATAAATCCTTGTGATTTTAGATGTTAAATGATGAATTTGAAATGTTGATCGATATTTAAAAGTATTTTGTTAAGTAATTTTGATGAATTTATCGATTAGGGACTAAATTGTTGAAATAGTAAAAATACAATGAATTGATGTGAAAATGTTGCATTATGGGCTGTATTTGATGCCATGAGTATTCAGTTGGCATGGGTTTGCATGAACAATGGTTAATTTGTATGTTTTAGGCCTAGGGACTAATTTCAATAAAAGTAAAATGTTAGGGGCAATTTTATAAAAATATAAAAAGAATAAGTTGCATAAAATAATTTTTTTACTATTTAAATTAGTAAATTGAGTGAAATTATTAATTTAGATCAAGATCAAGTGGAAAATCGAGAAGAATGGAAAATTACCAAAAATTCCCTGTATTTTGACATTTCTACAATTTAGCCAGGTAAGTTTGTATGAACTAAATTCTATATAATGTTGATTAATTGAATGTTAGTATGTGATTCTATTGTGATTGACTCAATATATATATGTTATTATGCAATTTATCTTGTCATGAAACGATGGAAATTCAACAATGTATGACGACTATTGAGCCTTGTTTGGACCTTAGAAAAATATAGGATACAAATGACATGTCATTAGGGTTACCATGTTTCGAGGGCTAGTCCTGGATGTCCTACAGATGGCTAAGTTTCGATATGTGTTGTGGATACTTGACAACTTATGTGAGCAACATTGCGTAGCTACGTTTTGACCGATAGCTTGTGTGAGCAGACCCAGGTTACAATGTTTCGAGTGTTGGTCTTGAATGTCCTACCGATGGTTGAGGTTCGACATTAGTTGCGAATACTAGACAGCTTGTGTGAGTAGCATCGTGTAGCTTACATTCCGACTGACAACTTGTGTGAGCAGGCCCGTTTTATAGGTTGTGTAAGCTACGACTATATGTTTAACACACTTTGTGTGAGCTTTCCCGTGTATCCAATATTATTCTAAGTGGTTCAACATGCATTAAAAGGGAAGGAATGGTAAGTATTCAAATGACTTATGTCATGAATTTATGAAAAGGAATGAAAAGGTAATGTTCAATGAAAGTATATTTACGCTCATGAAATTGAAGATTTCAAATGATGTTGTTCATGTATATGACATACCTTATGTTATTTCAATTGATTTATAAGTTGATGCTCTAACATGAGTTGTGGATGATGCTTAGGCTTGTACCAAGCTTATGATTGCATTATATCATGCTTAGTCTTAATGAAATACATTGAAACAATAAGTGTTCAATTGTTAATATGCTTATGTACATGAAAAGGTGGTATAAATTAAAAGTACGTGATTTCTTATGAAATGGTTTATCATGTAGTTGATTTCAAAAGAGGTATGTTAAATGCACTATCTCGTCATCATGGTTGATGTTATGCTTATGTATTGTATATGCAAAGGAAACAGGTATGAAAAGGTAATGAAATTGGTAAGTTCATAGTTGAAATGTAATATGATGAAAGAAAAAGGAATGATGAGTTAAAAGATGTACTTGTATGTGTGAAGTTTACGTATGTTATGGATGAATATACCTAGTTCATGAACAAATATGCTAATTAATGAATTGATTTTTTATTTAAGCTAAAGTAAGTAAATGGAAGGGTTCAAAGTCTTATGAAATCCTACTACGCTAGGAATGATAAGTATATATATGGTGTTGATAGACTTATTCCATTGTGAGTTGATGATTATGGTTTGATAAAAATTGAGGCATTGGTATAGGTTTATATTTAACCTATAGTGTTTATTATTGAAATGGAATGCTATGTTTAAGTTTATATAAGCTTACTAAGCATTCATTGGTTATGTAGTTATTTTTCCTTTACTTTACAGATTATCGCAAGCTCGATCGAGTTGGAAGCTAGTCGGAGATCCATCACACTTTATAGCACTAGAAAGAACATAGGTTTTCCTCCTTACTTATTGGTTAAATTGTTCTCATTTAGTTATCCTTAGCATATATTTTAGCATTTTCAGTTTAGTAAATTGCATTTTATAACTCAATGAATCCTAGCTTATTTTATCCTTAATTTTTTTTATCTTTTTGCATTAATGTCATTGCATAAATTAATTCCAGATTGCGTCCAGAATTATCGCCACACCTGACAGCTGCCCGGATAAGAACTAAAAAAGCATAAGTTGTCCAGTCCGGTATAACCAACATGTACGTACAAGGACAAAATAATTCTGCGGAAAGGACACCTGTACTGTTGGACGAGGACATAAAAGGTTGATGTGAGAAGAAAAGAGAGAGCTTTTTTATTAGTCATCGTCTTCTTCATCCTACCTTGAAGCTTGTAGCCATGGTAGCTTAAGCCTCTCACGGGTGAGCCAACGTAAAAATTGATGCAGACTAGCTTTTGACGAGCAGACCTAAGTGGGAGACAAGAGGGAATAGAGAGATTCAGTCGAGTTGTCTAGGAATAGTATTCTCCAATCGAGTCTTTCTTATTTCTTTCTAAATATTGGTGATTATTCTCTGTTTTCTGTTCGTATAGAAGTACACATGAATTCTTGGTTAAATGTTATCTTATTCAATCTTGCTTTTATTGTTTAATCTTGGGTTTGAATGTTCTTTAACACAGAAGTTGAGTGAGGATTAGAGAAATTTAGTCCACTTGTTCTTAATAGTGTCATATTACCATCATCGGAAGGTAGGGTTAATGTGCATGTTTAAGTCTCAGGTTAAATAGAGGAGTGATGCTTGGTAAGATATACATTGAAATTTATTGCCTCGATAATCACCTATTCTTTTATACCTTGCGAGCACTTAGTATTTTGCTGAAGATTCATGTTGGGGATCCCAGTTTATCATTATCATATTTTATTTTATTTCTTTCAAGTTGTTGCATCGATAACTATCCTCACAATTTATCTTGTTTATATCTAGTTATTACACCGACATTAATAGACGAAAGACAACCATCCTTGTGGGATTGATATCCGATAGACTCACATCTGTCTACTATACTTGCATTGACAGTGTATGATTGCACATTATTACTGTGATGTTAAACAACCGATCAAGTTTTTGGCGTCATTTCCGAGGATGGAGTTTGTTTGATGTTTATTTTTGTTTTTGTGTGTTTTTACACTTTATTTTCCTTATATAATATTTAGTATTCACTAACTATTTTTCTTTTGGTCGCTATTTCCTCAACTTCATTTTATGTTTTTTATGACTCGAAGCAACTCAAATTTTATTGCCGATTTTGATCCAAAATTTAAAAGGACTATTCGGAGTAGACTTCAAGAACAAAGAAATATGGCTCTACTAGGAAACAATGCAGCCATAACCCCGATGCAATGTAAAAATGCTAATAACCCATTATTATCGTAAGCTACTCACATACAAAATAGGACTATACAAGATTTTCTAGTGCCTATCTTAGATGATTTACAACTGGGAGTTGTTAGGCCAGTAATCCAAGCTGGGAATTTTGAACTCAAGCCAGTAATGTTTCAAACCCTGAATTCTAATGAACAATATGATGGACTGCGACATGAAGATTCAAGAGAACATTTTAAATCATTTTTATTAATCTGTGCTTCTTTTATTCAATAAGGCGCTCCTGATGATGCCTTGAAGATGTAATTATTTCTTTATTCCTTACAGGGAAGAGCCCGTACTTGGTTTTTTTGGGCTACCTATCGGATCAATTACTTCTTGGGATGTACTAGCAACACAGTTTGTTTTATGATTCAACCCGCCAACAATGAATGCTCGTCTTCGAAATGATATTACTGCTTATCATCAGCTGGATGATAAAAATCTTCACATCACATGGGAACATTATAAATCTTTACTTCTATATTGTCTTATACACGACATTTAACTAGAAACACAAATTGAGATTTTTTATAATGGGTTGAATTCACATACAAGGAATCTTGTCGACGCATCAGCCAATGGACCTCTGTTGGGTTGTACTTATAATGATGCTATGAGAATTCTTGAGAGAATTACTCAGAATGATTATCAATACCCTATCTCTAGAGCTGCACAAGTAAAAACTACTCCAGGAGTTATTGAATTGGATGTAATAACCACACTAAGTGCTCAAGTTTCTTCGCTCACAAACATGATTAAAAATATGCAAGGGACTAGTGGCGTTGCACCTATACAAGTCACTTAGCAAGTTGATTTTCCTACTTTTTGTTGTGAGATTTGTAATGACAACCATAGCTATGAAGATTGTCCACAACATACAGAGAATGTCTGTTATATTAGCAACATCTGCAACAATTATAATGGTAATTCTTACAACAACTCTGCACACAACCAACTGTTTTGGGGAACTCAAAATGGTAGACAAAATGCTGCAACATTCAGATATGAGAATACATTTACTTAGGGAAATTATAATCCCAGACAAGAGAATTATAATCAACAACAGTAGAACTATAATCAACACACTCAGGTGCATCCACAACAAGGCCAGACACATCATTACCAAAATCTGATGTAACCACAACACTCTTCAATACCATATAAGCATGTTCAAGGACATCAACAACAACCGTCCACTCAAGCTTCTACTTCTGACCAGTTAGCAACTATTGAGGTGTTAATGCGGGAGCATATTACTCGCACGGAAGCTATCGTACAAGGGAACTCATCTTCTATTCGCGTATTAGAGGCACAATTAGAACAACTTGCTTCAAATTTGAATACTCGACCACCGGGCTCATTACCTAGTAACAAGAAAAACCCTAGCCCTAGGGGGAAAGAACATTGTAAGGTTATCACTCTTAGGAGTGGTAAACAAATTGGTGAACCGTTTATAGACTCTACTGTAGCACCTCAAGATATGGATGGAGTGATCACTAGTGAGAAGTTTGAATCTGAAGAGTTTTTCGATGCATCAGAAAAAGAAGTTCCACGAATTGTCACTCATATGCCTAATGTCTGACCTACGAAATTGTCGACACAATCAAAGATGTCGGCGGAAGCAGATGTATCCCTACCTTTACCTTTCCCACAAAGATTCAGGAAGAATGAGTATGACAAGTAGTATCACTAATTCCTAGACACATTAAAGCAACTGCAGATCAACATTCCTTTAGTAGACGCTCTGGTACAAATTCTGAGTTATGGGAAATTTATGAAAGACCTCTTATCCATGAAGAAGAAGCTCACTGATATTGAAACTATTGCACTCACAGAAGGCTGTAGTGTTGCTTTGACAAACAACTTGCCCCCTAAATTGAAAGATCCTATGAGCTTTACCCTCCCATGTTTAATTGAAAATCATTATTTGGGAAAGACTTTATGCGACTTGGGAGCTAGCATTAACCTAATCCACTATCTACTTTCAGAAAGTTAGGGATTGGTCACATGAAATCTACTATAGTGACATTACAACTAGCCGATCGATCCTTGGCTCAACCTGAAGGGAAAATCAAAGATGTGTTAGTTCGTGTGGATAAATTTGTTTTTCCAGCTGATTTTATCATACTTGACTGCGAGGCAGACAAGAAGGTTCCCATAATCTTGGGATGACCGTTTTTAGCCACTGGTCAAACTCTTATTGATGTTTATGAAGGTGAACTAACATGCGACTTAATGATGAGCAAGTCACCTTCAGTGTTTTTGAATCTATTCAATGCAAGGACAAAGAAGAATGCCATATTGTTGATGTGTTAGATGATTTAATTGAGGAAGAATTCAATGACACAAGCACAATACTTTTTGAAGAGTTTGTAGTGACATTTGATGCCGAATCTTTAGACAATTGTGATAGCATGGTTGAAGCTAACAATCTTGAACTCAAGCATGGATGGCAGATTGAATCCTTAGACCTAGCCAACAGAACAACCCCAATTTTCAAACCATCTATTGAAGAAGCTCCTACTCTTGAATTGAAACCGCTACCTCCTCATCTTAAATATGTCTTTCTAGGTGATCACAATACTCTCCCAGTTATTGTCTCCGCAACATTGGATGTAACTCAAGAAGAGAAATTGGTCTATATTCTCAAGCAACAGAAACGAGCTATCACTTGGAGTATTGCTGATATTCAAAGTATTATCCCTTCTTTTTGCATGCACAAAATCAATTTGGAAGATGAAAACAAGCAATCGATTGAACACCAAAAAAGATTAAATAAGAAGATGAAGGAAGTTGTCAAGAAGGAAATCATAAAATGGCTTGATGTTGGAATCATTTACCCGATTTCTGATAGCAATTGGGTAAGTCTAGTGCAATTCCTGCCTAAAAAGAGTGGCATCACTATGGTTTGCAGCGATAAGGATGAATTAATTCCTACACGCATTCCCACGAGATGCCGAGTTTGTATGGATTATTACAAATCGAGTGCGGCCACAAAGAACTATCATTTCCCACTTTCTTTCATTGACCAAATGCTGGATCAGCTTTCTGGAAAGGCCTATTATCACTTTTTAGACGGTTATTCTGGGTACAACCAAATTGCTATTGCATCGAAGGATCAGGAGAAAACAACCTTCACCTACCCCTTTGGTACTTTCGCTTTTCACCGTATGCCTTTAGGTCTTTGCAACGCACCAGCCACATTTCAAAGGTGCATGACGACAATATTCTCAGATATGATTGAAGACTCTTTAGAGGTTTTTATGGATAATTTGGATAAAGTACTGAAGTGATGTGAGGACACACATTTTGTCCTAAATTGGGAAAAATGTCATTTCATGGAAATTGAAGGCATTGTGTTAGGACATCGCATCTCTAGTCAAGGCATTCAAGTAGACAAAGCTAAGGTGGAAATCATTGAGAAATTACCTCCACCAACAAACGTTAAAGGTATTCGCAGTTTTTTTGGATATGCTGGGTTTTACCGAAGGTTTATTAGAGATTTTTCAAAAATTGAAAAGCTCTTATGCTCATTTCTAGAATATAATCAAAAATATTTCTTTGGCGATGCATGTCTGGATGCCTTTATTCAGTTAAAAAAGCAACTGGTGAATGCACCCATTGTCGTTGCACTAGATTGGTCTCAACCTTTTGAAGTTATGTGCGATGCAATCGACTTTGCTGTGGGTGTGATTCTAGTACAAAGAAAGGGGAAAATATTTCATGCCATCTATTATGCTAGCAAAACTCTTACAGAGGCTCAATTCAATTATACCACCACAGAGAAAGAGTTGTTGGTTGTAGTATTTTCTTTCGACAAGTTTCATTCCTATCTTGTTGGCGCAAAGGTTATTGTATTCACTGATTACTCTGCATTGAGATATCTCTTTACGAAAAAGAATTTCAAACCAAGACTGATATGCTGGATATTATTGCTGTAAGAATTTGACATCAAGATAAAAGACCGTAAGGGTTCAGAGAATCAAGTTGTAGACCATCTATCTCGATTGGAAGTTGGCAGCAAAGACAAAAACATAATTCAAATTTTCAATGCATTCTCGGATGAGAAGTTATTTGTTGTAGATGCAATTCCTTGGTATGCGGATTTTGTTAATTATCTAGTATTTGGAAAACTCCTATTGGGTGTCACAAGCCATAAAAAAAGAAAGATTTCTTTATAATTTAGTGAAGTATCATTAGAACGAGTCATATTTATTCAGGGTATGCAATGACAACATCATTCGACGAGGTGTTTCAGAAGACGAGATGCTTTCAATCCTAAAGCATTTTCATGATGCTTCTTATGGAGGTCATTTTGGTGGTATGAGAACTGTTGCTAAAGTTTTCCAATCAAGAATCTATTGACCGACATTATTCAAAGACGCCCACAAATTTGTAGATCATTGCGATAGGTGTTAGCGTACCAATTCTATATCCCGACACAATAGAATGTTGTAGCAGCCAATTATAGAGGTTGAATTATTCGATGTTTGGGGTATAGATTTTATGAGACTGTTTCTAAGTACATTTGGAAATATTTATATATTAGTAGTTGTTGACTATGTCTTGAAGTGGGTTGAAGTTGTTGCAGTTCCAAAAGATGATGTAAAGACAAAGCTAAAAAATTTTCACAAGCATATACTCACTCGCTTTGGCACACTGAAGGCATTGATTAGTGATTAGGGTACACACTTTCATTGCAACCAAGTGGCAACTGCACTGAAGAGATATGAAGTTAACCAGAGAATGGCTACTACTTATAATCTTCAAACCAATGGACAAGGCAAAGTTTCAAATAGACAAATTAAGAACATTCTTGAGAAGGTTGTAAACCCTTTAAGGAAAGATTGGTCTTTTCGATTGGATGACGCTTTATGGGAATTATAGATAGCATACAAAAATCCATTAGGGATGTTTCCATATCAATTGGTTTTTGGGAAAGTATGTCACTTGCCAGTTGAACTAGAACACAAAGCAATGTGGGCAATTAAGCAGCTGAACATGGACTATGAAGCGGTCGGAATGAAAAGACTGTTGGATATTACTGAACTAGAGGAGATTAGGAGAAATGCCTATGAAAACACTACAATTTACAAGGAAAAGACCAAACGATGGCATGACAGAATTATTTTGCAGCAATAATTTATCGTGGGTCAACAAATTTTATTATTCAATTCTAGATTAAAATTGCACCTGGGTAAATTGCGAAGTATTTCCTCATGGTGTAGTCACAATCAAAGGTTTACATGATGGACACCAGTTCAAAGTGAACGAGCAGCGATTGAAACACTATTTTGAGAATATTAATCACAAGCAGACAGAGACCATTAAATTGGTCAAAAAATTTTAATTTTTATTGAATTTATCATTATGTTATTTTATTGTTTTTTTGTTCAAGTTTTTTTTTGTAGAATAATTAGGTACCATTCTCGACGCACTTGGGCCTTATTGTCAACGTAGTTCATACTATTGTTCTGTCATTCTAAGTAAGCAAGAATGAGGGCAGATCAGAAATTTTAGATCCCACCATTTGATCAAAAGTCACCTAGCCATTTAATCTGTCTGAGCAGGCACAATTCTCATTGGACGTAATTATTCTCGCCAGTTTTATTTCCATTCAGAAAAATCACACCTTTCCACCTTCTTCTTTCACTCACTATAAACCCCTTTTCAATGTGCTGATTGTAAAACACGCAAAGAATTATTTTTATTCACTTTCTCTTCCCCAAGTTCGTACCTTTACACCTTTAAACCATCTTCACTCCACAAAACAAACAAAATATGGCAAGAATGAGAGGATCAGTCAAGAATGCCACCAAGCCTGTTGAAGAACACTCATCCTTTGCAACTACAGTTCGTGAGTCGGAATCCTCCATGCCCATAGACAGAAAGGAGCCGATGATCTTTTTAACGAAAGCAACCAAAGACTGATTTCAAAAAAAAATTTTAAAGCGAAACTTCCACCCAGAATAGGGCATTCTTCTTTTGGAACAATAAGACTTGGGCAAACAAGTCTCTAGAACCATCTCTATGTTGAAGTGGGTGACTTTCTGGATGCATCCTAGAAGTTATTCTCTTTCACTGGTATGTGAGTTTTATGCTAACCTTTATGACCATGAGTTAGAGTTTATCTTTTCTCGAGAAGGTTTAATCCCATGGGATGCTACAAGAATCAATGAGTTGTACAACACTAAAGTGGATGTTGATGAACACTCCAAGTTTGTTGAGGATATCACAGACACCAAAACGGACCTACTGGTGAAAGATTAATGTGTCAAATGAGCATTGTGGACGGCTTCACATCAAAATACTTATACAATGCACCGCCACTTCCTAACACTGCAAAGCAAAATCTAGTTTCATTTTGTCAACTGTAGGCTACTTCCTTCTACTCACAGCACCAGAGTCAACCTCGATACAATATGCCTGATACATACAATTGTCAAGGGCAAAAAGATTGAATGTCGGCATAATACTTAAATAGAAAATTGTTGATTGCGCCGCAAGGCAAACTAGAATTTTGGTTTTCCCGTCGTTGGTGATGCTAAAAATTCCAGTAGAAAGGGATCATGCCCCGTGATGATGAAGACGTTCTGGAAAATAAAGGCCCAATCAATGAAGCCTCCATTGAAAGAATAACTCGTGGCAAAGATACACCGACTATGAAGAAGGTAGAGACTAGCAAGACAAGGAAGGGCAAAACTAAAGCTGAAAGCAAGGGAACAAACTTGACTGCAAAGACATTATTGTTGCACAAAATGAAGGATATTGAGAATTTGGCCAATTGCATCAGCACTAACCAGATCAAGCTTGTTGCTACAATAGAGGATATGGATAGATCACAAAATTTGTTCTACGCTTATACTAGGGCCTATAACCATTCTATTGTAGCCACATTACATTAGTTAAGCCCGACCTCACTCCCAGAATTTACAGTGTTCACACCATTCATTTACGAGTATGTACACTCCTCCGAGGAAGATGACTTAGGAGACCGAGATAGATCGATGGAATCCTCTGTCGCTGTGCATGTCTCTGATGTTGAGAAAGACAAGGACTTAAGGGATGTTGAGGAGTGCATGCGACGGATGGATAACCTAATCGAGGGTGACGTAATTGCTCCAACAGGCATTGTAAACTGAAAACTATATAGGATTATTATAATTCATCACCTTTTTACTTAAATTTGCTGTTAAAACCAAGTAATTGTTTAATAAATTGATGAAATATACGAAAATATGAAATTAGGACATAGAAATTATTAAAATGTGACTTTATACTTTATTATATAGTTTTCATGCATAAAATGGTTTATTTTATATTAATTTGAGCATATTATATTTTTAAGCTATAAAGTGAGCCATGCATGATTAAATTAAATACTAAAATATAAATTTATATTTAATAATTCATTTTTAATATTTCATTAACAAATTGGGTTTTAATTAATTAAGTAAATTGATTAATTTAAGTTGTTAAATTATATTATTCAGTCATCTAAACTATCTACTAGTTTTGGACAGGTTTGAGAGTTTTCTTCTAATTGCAAAATCGTCCAAATTGGGAACCAAGTCAACCCAATTTTCGGCTAGACATGGATTTCATAAACCATTTTTTAGTTTAATTATACAAAGTCCTTGAAGAGTTAAAGAAATCTGAGATTTTCTCGAATATTTACTGATGACCGAGTCTTAGTCTTGAGTTGTTCTGGCACTCAAATTTACCAAAAATTAAGGAAAATTCAGCCACCTTTCCTCAATTCATGGCCGGACACTCTTGGAGGAAGTTTCAAAGGATGGACACTCCTGTTTTTAGCAAACTAGTTCCCTTCCCTCACCTATAAATAAGTGCTCATTTCTCAAATTTTGAATCATCCCTCATCCCATCATCTCTCACTCATTCATCATTCTCTCAACTCTTTTAGCTATCTTTCCCCTTCATCATCCTTGCATAAGGATTTTAGCAATTAAGCCTCTTAAAGAACCCTTGGAGAGCCATCAGCAAAGGAGCAACGCAAAGAAGCGAAGGAGCCTTGTCAGTCAGGTTCTTGGATGACAGCCACTCTGAATTGGGTTTAATATTTCTTTTATTTAATTTAATATAAAGATGTTTACTATGTGTTCTTTTTTCTTGTTTACAACAATGATAGCTGAATTTTATTTAAGCTAGGATGATTATTTTGATTAAATAATATTTATTTGATTCATGGTTATAATGTTTGTGCCTCAATCGATCATGTTTTCAATTCAAATCAAGTATGTATTTCATTCATACTTGATTGAAATGCACCTGAATTAGCTGAGCGATCCTAACCAGACGACGAATAACGGACGCATAATTGAAATTTGCATGCTCAATTTAGATCCTAACTCGATTGAATTGTAGGTTGCATAACAACTCTAACCAAGCTCTGTTATTTGCATAGTTTTTAGATTTGTGTGATTAAATTGTTTCAAACCTAACACGTCCCTGTTACCTCAAACGAATGCTAAGAAACCCTTAGTAAATAAGGATCAGTAAAATGCGTATTTACTAAGTAAAGTATTCCGAAAGGACCTAATGTGGTTTCCAAACTCAGGAAAGATCGAGTTACCATGGAATGTTTTTCCAAATGTTATTAAGCATGTTGATAATAAATTGAGTTTAATTAAAGTAATTGTCCTAGTTTATTTATGTTATAATTGTTGCAATTTGTGTTTAATTTTACTAAAATCTATTTCATTCATATAGTTTGCATACTTAGGATAATTTGCATTAGGGATCATTGCATTTAGTTTAATATATTTTAATCACCACTTCTCAACTATATTGTGTTTTTATTTATCAAATTGTTAATATAATTTTACAAATTAAGTGACTTAGCACAAATACAATCCCTGTGCGGACGATAACTCGATACTTACTTATTACTTGATAACGACTGTGTACACTTGCACAAACCTTAGTGTTACAAGTTTTTGGCGCCGTTGCCGGGGATTGTCAACTATTGCCATAGTCATTTTTCGTGAAATTATTTATTTTCAATTTGATTTATTTCAAATATTACTAACTTATTCTTTTAAATTTTTGTTAATTTATGTTTAGGTGTTTATGAGCATAGATCGAATTATCGATTTACTCCCTGTAGACCCTGAAATTGAGCTTACTTTCAAACAAAGAAGACATGAATGAACAGCTCAAAAACAAGTCGAGATGGACCTTGGAAATCAGAATCAAGATCAAGGTAATGAAGCCGATAATGTACGAAATCCTATCCTCATTGCCGATGATAGGGATAGATGCACCAGACAATAATCTGTGCCACTTTTCAGTGAGCTAAACCTAGGAAGTAGAAGGCCAGATATTGAGGCAACTCAGTTTGAATTGAAACCAATGACGTTTCAAATGCTACAAACGGTGGGCCAATTTAGTGGTATGCCCATGAAAGATCCACATCTCCACCTTTGATTGTTTATGGAGGTGAGTGATTCATTCAAGATAGCCGATGTGATTGAAGACGAACTGTGGTTGAAGTTGTTTCCGTACTCGTTATGAGATCGAGCACGAGCATGGCTCAATTCATTGCCACCAGGTTTCATATCTACATGGCAAGAATTAGCAAAGAGATTTTTGGTTAAGTATTTCCCACCTAGCAAAAACGCTAAGGAACGAGATCACAACTTTCCAACAATTGGATGATGAGTCTTTGTATGAGGTTTGGGAGCGATTCAAGGAGTTACGTCATAAGTATCCTCATCATGGGATTCCTCACTGTATTCAGTTGGAGACATTCTATAATGGTCTCAATGCACATACAAGATTGATGGTAGATGCTTCCGCGACTAGTGCAACTTTCTCTAAGCCTTATAATGAGGCTTATAAGATCATCGAGAGGATCGCGAGTAATAACTATCAATGGCCAACAAATCAAACAACTTCAGGAAGACGTGTAGTCGGAGTTCATGAAGTTGACTCCCTCACTTCGTTATTAGCTGAGGTATCGTCTATTTCCTCTATGTTAAAATAGTTAACCACTAATAGTACTAATAATTTTGCAGTTCAGCCACCAAGTTCGTTTGAAGTAGTTTCTTGTGTGTACTATGGGGAAGGTCATTCTTTTGAGAATTTTCCACCAAATCCTGAGTCAGTTTACTATGTGGGGAACCAATATCAAAATAGGAGTAGACAAGGACCCCAATCCAACTTCTATGATCCTTCATGGCGTAATCATCCTAACTTTTCTTGGAGCAACCAAGGAAATGGACTGAACAACAACTTATTGCAGCAAAGACCCAACCAATCTCAAGGGTTTAATCAGCAAGCTCCAAAACCACCTCAAGCTGAGGCATCAAATAGTTTGGAGAACTTGTTGAAAGCGTGCATGGCAAAGAATGATGCTTTGATCCAAAGCCAAGCAGCAACACTAAAAAACTTGGAAAACCAAATGGGTCAGTTGGCTATGGAGCTATGTAATAGACCGCAAGGAACCTTGTCGAGCGATACTGAGAATCCAAGAAATTTGGGTAAGAAACATATCAAGACAGTGACATTGTGAAGTGGTAAAATTCTAGAACCCCGATTGATTGATTTCAAAGATAAGCCAGTTGGGAAGAATCAACCAGATGTTGAAGTTCCTACACCAAAGGAGTCAAAATCTGTAGAGACTAATAAGGTAAATCCTAACCTAGTAAATTTAGATACTTTAACATCTTCTTTGGATGTAGATTTACCTGCTCAAAAAAGTTTTCCGTTTCAACTTAAAGTTCCATCACCTCCATATCCGCAAAGATTGCAGCAAAACAAGCAGAAACATGAGGTGCAATTCAAGAATTTTTGGATGTTTTGAAGCAGTTACACATCAATATTCCGTTGGTGGAGGCTTTAGAACAAATGTTGAATTATGTGAAGTTTATGAAGGATATACTGTCCAAGAAGAAACGACTGAGTGAGTATGAGACTGTTGCCTTGACAAAGGAATGCAGTGTGTTCCTGCAGAACAAACTACCATCGAAATTGAAAGACCCAAGAAGCTTTACTATACCCTGTAACGTTAGGGATAGGTGAAGTAAGACCTACAATTGTGACGCTTCAGCTAGCGGATCGATCGGTAGCATATCCCGAAGGAAAGATCGAGGATGTTTTCATAAGAGTCAATAAATTTATTTTTCCTGCTCATCTCATTATTTTAGATTTTGAAGCAGATAAGAAAGTGCCAATTATCCTTGGGAGACCTTTCCTAGCCACAGGGAGGACGTTAATTGATGTGCAGAAATGCGAACTCACCATGCGAGTTCAAGACGACCAGGTAACTTTTAATATTCTTAAAGCAATGAAATTTCCCAATCCAGCAGTGGAGTGTTTAGTTATGGAAGAGATAGAAACCTTGGTTTCTATGGAAAGCAATTTTGAGGAAGATCCATTGGAGAAAGCCTTAGATTTTGACCCTTTGGAGGATGAAGAAGGTGAAGAAAACATGGCTTTGAGGGAAGCCAATCCGAGAAATTTTTTTCAATCCACACGGGTTGAACCGTTGGAGTTAGAAGTCAAGAATTTGTGCAACCCAAGTTGTCAATTGAAGAACCACCTAAACTCGAACTAAAGGTACTTCCTTCCCATTTTGAAATACGTTTATTTAGTGATTGTTCTACTTTGCCTGTGATTATTTCAGCAGAACTAACGAAAGATCAGGAGGAACAAATGATTGATGTTTTAAAGAGATTTAAGAAAGCAATTGGTTGGGCCATAGCTGACATTCGAGGTATAAGCCCTTCTTTTTGCATGCATAAAATCATTTTAGAAGAAGGTGAAAAAGCTCAGATTGATGGGCAAAGGAGGCTCAATCCTATTATGAAAGAAGTTGTGAAAAAGGAAGTGATCAAATGGTTTGATGCGGGAATCATCTATCCTATGTCAGATAGTTCGTGGGTAAGTCCGGTACAGTGGGTGCCAAAAAAAGGTGGAATCACGATTGTTGAAAATGAGCGTAACGAGTTAATTCTAACAAGAACTGTTACCTATTGGATAATCTATATTGATTACAGAAAGTTGAACAAAGCCACTAGGAAGGACCATTTTTCGGATCAGATGTTAGATCTTAAGGTAGTCATGTGATTCCTATAAAAGCATGTGTTTACACGATTTGAGACACCAAGAGCTATTATTAGTGATGAAGGTTCTCACTTTGTGAACAAATGGCTTAAGTGGTTGCTTGATAAATATGATGTGAAGCACAAGATTGCTACTACCTATCACCCCCAGTCTAATGGGCAAGTTGAAAGAGTGAACCGTGAAATCAAAGGTATCCTTGAAAAGGTAGTACACCCCAGCAGAAAAGATTGGTCTCGAAGGCTCGATGATGTGTTATAGGCCTAACGAAAAACATTTAAGACTCCATTAGGAGTGACTCCTTATCGCTTAGTCTTTGAAAAGGCATGTCATTTGCCATTAGAGTTGGATGTTACTGGGATTTGAAGCAATTGAACTTTGATCTTAAGCAAGCCGGTGAGAGAAGGATGTTACAACTTGATGAGATGGAATAGCTGAGGTTGTTTTCCTATAAGAATGCCAGAATATGCAACGAAAGATCAAAGAGATGGCATGATATTCATATAAAACTTCGTGAGTTTAAAGAAGGTTAGAAAGTGTTGTTGTTTAATTCAAGGCTGAAGTTATTTCCTGGGAAGCTGAAATCCCAATGGAAAGGACCCTATACCATCTACCGAGTTTATCCTTATAGAGATATTCAATTATATGACAATTACGGAGGTACGTTTAAAGTTAATGGTCAACGTCTCAAACATTACTGGGATAGTGAAGTTGAGCGAATTGAATCCTTGCTCAAACTAGTAGACCTTTAATTTTTCATAAACTCATTGTGTAAATAAATAAATAATTAGAATTTATTTTCTTAATTTATTACATTTAATTAATTCTGTCTAAGGAGATTGGAACTTAAGCGGGACTGCTGTGACCCCTCCAACCTTTCCTGGGAATTAATTTAATGTAATTTGTTAAGAAGAAATTTTCTAATTAAAATTTTTAAGTTTAATTTTGTTCACTTTAAATTTTAAATTTTTATGTTAATAAAGGGGGTCAAATTTGACCCAAGTACTAATTAGTTTTTTTCTTAAGAGACAGTCTGAGTTTGAGGCCCAAGACAGCAAAAAGGAGGGAAAAATCTATGCCTTACTGTCACACCTATTACTTGTTGCCCAAGTAACTTTCATGTAGCTGAATTTTTGCTATATGTTGCCCTAAATTTTCCCTATATAAACCCCTCTTCATTCTACTAATTTTCATATCCTTCAAAGCAATTTGCTTACACCTTAAAAATCCCTAAACCTCCCTTTTGTCCTGTCGACCTCAAATCCCGACAGAAACCCTAGTTCTTTTCTTCTTTTTGCTGAAATTCCCTATTACTTCCGTAAAGAGATAGTTGTTGCATCATCCTTGTTGTCACAAGATTTTTGTTGTAGCAAGTTATACCTACTTTGTCGATTTCTCGCAAGTTATACCTACTTTGTCGATTTCTCTTTTATCTTTTGTGCAGAAAGTCTGTCGAATTTTTGGGAAAATGCCATGTCTTGCAAAAGAACTAGATCGTCAAAGACTACTCCTGAAAACCCGATTGTCGTTATGAAGAAGTGAAAGAGCGATTTGATTCAATTTTCAAGCATCAACCTATGATGCCGGAAAAAGGTTTTAACCTGAAGAGAAATGATGTGATGGTTGTTCCTGTGCCGATTAGAAAGATAATCAATGCTCTCAAGTGGAAACGATTCTGTGATGCTCGTTCACTTCTCCATGATGAATTAGTTCGAGAATTCTATGCTAGTTTGACTACGCAAGATGCTACTGAAGTCATCGTTCGAAAGAAAAATGTACCTCTTACTTCTAAGTCCATCAATGATTTGTTTAATTTACCTAATGTTGAAGAAAATGAGTACTACCCTATCATGAACAATATAAATTGGGATTTTCTTCAACAAGTGTTTGATGTTGTGACAAATCTGAGATCCCAATGGATTATAAGAAAGTATGGGAGTCATTCTTGTCAAAGAGAATACTTAAAACTAGTAGTAAAGGTATGGTTTTATTTTGTTCACTACAGTTTTATGCCTATCTCACATAGTTCCACCATCTCGATGGAACGAATGCTTTTTTTATATGTAATTTTGACAAAAAATTCCATTAATGCTGGGAAAATTATCCTCAAGGAGATTCACAATTGTGCTAAAAAGAAGGCAAGAAGTGCTTATTTCCCATCATTAATCACTTCACTTTACTTAAGGGCTCTGAAGGGGTAGTATGTCTAAGGGTACATTACAAGTCATGATCTTGAAAGGTTAGTAGAGAGAGTGCATGACCTGAACCAAGGCAAGCAAGAGGAACCAACTAAGCTAGAAACCGAAGAGTCAACAAATAAAATAGACACTAAAGCTGATTCAGTTACAGACACTGAAGAAGAAGAATCTGATAAGGAACCAAATAGTCCTCAACCAGCTGAAGGAGCTGAAAACCCTGAACATAGGGTTGAGCCAGAAGAAGAACGAGTCAAGCTAAGTGTTGAACCTAAATATAAAACTCCCATGTCGACTTCTGCAAGTACTTCAAGGAAATCAGAGTTGTCAATTTTGATGGATATGTGCAAGTTCATGCACAATTAGCAACAAACTTACTGGAAATATGCAAAAATTAGAGATGTTTCAATTCCAAATACTTTTAAGAAAATATCTAATACTTTTGTTCCTGAGTTCCCAGATGCTATCTTTGAGACATGGATGGAAGAGACTGACGTTGCAAGCGAAGATGGAGCTAAAGAAGACAAGGGGAATAAGTCAGAAAAATAAAATGGGGGATTCTTGTCTTGTTATTTATTTAACTGTTTTTAGGTCTTTAGGAATTTATTTCTTTAGTAATTAGGATTTAATTTTTGCAAAATAAAACATAGTAAGCATGAATAAATACTTATTTAGAAAGAAAAAGATTAAGTGATACGGCAATGGGAATGAACATGTCTAGGATTGGGTTATTAGGAAAGACTTAGTATTTAAACAGTCTTAATGACTCACCTCTCTTTTTTACAACCCTACCTGGTGTTCAGTTTTCATTCATTACTTTATTCTCCCAATGAGAACATTGCTTCTTTTTAAAGGAGGTAAGGTAAATTGCTCAAATTTTTAAAATTTTCAAGTATGTTTCAAATCATTCTTTCATAAGTATGTCTTAATAAATGAATGTTTAGAGAAATTATTTTTAATAAGATAGCTTGTATGCAAGCATGAATGATGATTTTATCTGAGTGATTGTATGTTATGATGAAAAATGGAATGTTTTTATGATCTTAGTCTTAGGTAATGTTTGCCATGAAAACTTAGTTTCTCTTGAGATTAGGCATGCATGAAGGTTTATATCTTTAGAATTGACTTAGTAACTTTCTTGACGCGAAATCCTAGGGGACATAAAAATCTAAAATGATATAGGCACCATTTTTCTTTGGATCGTTTGAGCCTTTTCAAGCTCACCTTATGATATTAGACCCTTGAAACTATAGTTTTGACCTTAAAGACCTGTTAATTGTAATAAACCTACATTATAAGCCAGTACTATAACACCCCTTACCCAAGACCGTTGCTGGAGTCGAGCACAAGGCGTTATCTGACTTAACTTACTAGCTCGGAGTATAAAAATATTTCTTTTAAAATTAATTCACTCACGTTCATTCAATATATCCCTAAAAAGAACCCTCGAGACCCTAAAACATGCAACAAAAATAGTTTGGGTCCAAACCAGGAATAATAAAAATTTTCCGAATACTTAAACAAATCAAAATAATTTATTTTACTATTCACATTAAAACTGTCCACCTGCGTGATAGTCACTAATTTAATTATAACTCAAGTTACAAAACTAAAAATTTAGATCCATGAATTTTCCCTAAAATTAGACTCACATATCTTCTTATCATAAAATTTTCAGAATTTTTGGATCAACCAAAAAGTACAGTTTATTCTTTAAATTCTCCCCTGTTTCACTGTTCAACAGTTCCGCCCCTCTTCACTACAAAACAATTATCTCATTGTAAAGAATTTGGATAATGTTCTTGTTTATTTCTTTAGAAAATATACTCACTAAGAAATCTATACATATAAATTATAGCTCATAATTCTTTCAGTACAATTTTAATGATTTTCTAAATTTAGAACAGGGGACTTCAAAACTATTCTGACCCTATCCCACTAAAATTCAAATATCTCATAATATATAATTTATTTTCCTATATCGTTTCTTTCATATGAAAATAGACTCGATAATCTTTAATTCTATATCTCATTCACTCTCTAATTCCATTTCTACTATTTTTGGGGATTTTTCAAAATCACGTCAATACTACTATCCAAAAACTGCTCCATGGCAAATTTTTACTCTTTTATAATTTCTTTGTATTAACTATCATTTAGGCATACATAACATCAAAACATGTTCTTAAATAGCGATTTCAATAGCTATCCATTAACCATATCATAAGGACACACATAAAATGACTAAGTCCCTATACATGCCATAACTTAAAACGTTTCGAATCACAAAATACCGAGATGATCTGTTGATAGTGTGGAACGATCTCCGACGCTCTTAGGATCCCCAAATTAGCTTGGCGATACTATAAAAAAAAGGAAAATAAAGAGAGTAAGCATAAAGCTTAGTAAGTTTACAAGAAAATAAATAACAAAATTTATCATAAATAATTATACTCATAAATTATCATCAACTATCATGATCTTTACTTTCTTCTTTACTTACTCTCTTACTTGTTCACTTACTTGCTTACTTAAATAACTCATGATTATAACTTACTCCTCCATTGCTGAAATTTCTTTCTCAATTGATAACTGAGATATTCTTAACCCTTATAACTCACCTGAATTTGTTTATTATGCTTTTACCTGAACTTTCATGTAACATAGCTTATTTACTAGCCCGTTGAACCACTTGGAATACTAAGGATACTCGGGTCTCTTGTCTGATAATAACATGCCAAAACCATGTCCCAGACATGGTCTTATACAGGATGTTTCTTGTACTGCCAATGCCATATCCCAGATATGGTCTTACATGGGAGTTCTCATATCGGTGCCCATGCCATGTCCCAGACATGGTTTTACGGGGGACCTCTCATCTCGGTGCCAACGCCATGTCCCAGACATGGTTTTACATGGGATCTGATTCCCATAATGTCATGACATTTGTATCTGATACATTCCGAATGTTTCAATGGGACTTTTTAACACTGATTCTCTATCATCTCATACTTGAGTCAACATTAAATAATTTCATGAAACAAGTACTAATTGCCTAGAAATAACATCATTAATGATAATTATTGAAATATTGCATTTATTTACCGTAAACTTACCTCGATACAAAATACGATCAAATCTAGCAACTTAGTCCTCAACCTTTTTCTTCCCCAGTCTAACTTTAGATTTCGTTCTTCTTGATCTATAGTAGAAAATTTAGCTTATTTAATACTCACATTCATTAAAACAGTCATTGACTAGAACTTTGGTAAAATTATGATTTTCCCCCTAAACTTTTGTATATTTACACTTTGCCCTAAAGCTCAGAAATTTAACTTCATCCCTTATCCTTATGTTTTATGGCATACTGAACATCTTTCCCTTCTATGGAAACATCAAATTCCCACTCTAACATTTACTTATGAACATTAGGTATTTTTACCGATTATGTCATTTTACTCGTTTTCACTTAAAATCGCCTAGCAAAAGTTGTTTAACATAGTTTCAAACTTCATAGTCTACCATAAAAGATCAAAATAAACACATTTTACCTATGGGTATTTTTCCAAATATGAACCCTAACATGAATTAATGGTAGAATAAGCTAAACCGAGCTACAAGGACTCCAAAAACGTAAAGAACATTAAAAACGGGGCTTGAATGTACTTACAATCAAGCTTTAAAGTGGCCAAAACCCTAACTATGGAGAACTTGTAAGTTTCGAATATGGTGGAAGAAATATGAGCACATTTTGGCTTTATTTTCCTTTTTAATTCATTTAATTACCAAATGACTAAAATGCCCCTAACTTAAAAATATCCTATTTCACTTATCTCATGTCCATTTTTGTCCATGAAAATCTAATGGTCTAATTACCATTTAAGGACCTCTACTTCAATTATGTACTTCAATTAATTCCTTTATCATATAAAACTCATATTTACCCACTTTTGCAATTAAACCCTAATATGCAATTTAGACATGCAATCGCTAAAATTTCTTATCGGTATTCAAACACATGCATCCAACCAATCGGTAAATCATAAAAATTAATCACAATAAACTTTTCTATCTTAGATTCATGGTTTTGCAACCACTATTCCGTTTAGGCCCTATTTCGGGATGTTACATTTCTCCCCCTTTAGGGATTTTCGTCTCCGAAAATCTTACCTGTGAAGAGATTTGGGTACTGTTTTCACATTGCCTCTTCGGGCTCTCAGGTAGCCTCGTCTACCCCATGCCTATTCCATAATATTTTCACAAGTGCAATACTTTTGTTCCTTAGTTACTTGGCCTCTCAGCTAGAATCTTTACTGGTTCTTCACTGTAAGTCATGTTTGGCTGAATCTCAACCTCTGTCGGAGAAATCACATGTGACAGATCTGAACGATAATGACATAACATAGATACGTAGAACACATCATGAATCTTCTCTAACTCAGTAGGCAAAGCTAACTGATATGCTAACGGCCCAATTCTTTTAGTCACTTCAAACGGTCCAAAAAAACGTGGACTTAGTTTGCCTTTCTTGCCAAATCTGAGAACTTTCTTCCACAGGGATACTTTCAAAAATACCCTGTCACCAACCTGAAACTCATTCTCTTTTCTTTTCAAATCTGCATAGGATTTCTGTCTATCTGAAGCTGCTTTCAAGTAATCTCTAATGACTTTTACTTTCTCTTCTGTTTCTTTGACTAGATCAACCCCGTAAATTTGATTTTCCTTAAGCTCTGTCCAATACAAAGGCGTACGACACTTACGTCCATACAAAGGTTCATAAGGTGCCATCTTCAAACTCGACTGATAACTATTATTATAGGCAAACTCTACCAACGGTAAATATTTCTCCTAACTACCTTGAAATTCTAAAACACAACATCTGAGCATATCCTCAAGTATCTGAATAACTCTCTCTGACTGACCATCGATCTGAGGATGAAAAGCTGTACTAAAACTCAACTTTGTGCCCAAAGCTTCCTGCAATTTCTTCCAAAATTGCGAAGTAAATCTCAGATCTCTATCTGAGATAATCGATAACGGTACTCCATGTAGTCTGACTATCTCTGAACTATACAACTCGACCAACTTGTCAAGTGAATAATCCATACGAACTGGAATAAAATGAGCTGACTTCATTAGCTTATCAATCACAACCCATACTGCATCTTTCTTTCTCGGTGTCAATGGCAACCCTGTCACAAAATCTATGGTAACTCGGTCCCATTTCCACTCAGGAACTAACACAGGCTACAATAAACCTGAAGGTACCTAATGTTCGGCCTTTACTTGCTGACAAATCAAGCATCTAGAAATAAATTCTGAAATATCTCTTTTCATTCCTACCCACCAGCACATTTTTTTCAAATCATTATACATCTTTGTACTACCTGGGTGAATAGACAAAGAACTGCTATGTGCTTTCTATAAGATCTTTCGAATAAGCTCATCATTCTTCGGTACACATATCCGATTTCTGTGCATCAAACAACCATCAAAACCGATCTAAAAATCAGGCTCAACACTTGACTCACACTAAGCTCTTTTAGCTTGCAACTCATTGTCATCTTTCTGAGCTTTGCAGATTTCTTCAAGAAACATCGGTTTAGCTCCCAACTCAGCTAAAGTAGAATCGTCATTTGATAAAGCCAAACTAGTATTCAAAGCTCTCAATGTAAATAAGGACTTTCTACTCAATGTATCAGCAACAACATTTGCCTTACCTAGGTGATAGTTGATCACTATCTCATAATCTTTAATCAACTCTAGCCATCTTCTTTGTCTCAAGTTCAAATCTTTCTGAGTCATTAAGTATTTCAAACTTTTATGGTCAGTGAATATTCGGCACTTCTCACCGTACAAGTATGTCTCCAGATCTTCAACCCAAATACAATGGCAGCTAGCTCTAGATCGTGCGTCGGGTAGTTTTTCTTATGTGCCTTTAACTGTTTGGAAGCATATGTTATTACTTTACCTTCCTGTATAAGTACACAACCCAATCCATTCAAAGATGCATCACTGTAAATCACAAATCCTTTATCCGGTCCTGGCTGTACTAAAATAGGAGCTTCAGTCAACAATGCCTTTAACTTGTCAAAACTCTGCTGACACTTCTCAGTCCATTCAAACTTGACATCTTTCTATAACAACATTGTCAACGGGGTAGCTATCATGAAAATCCCTTTACAAATCGTCTTTAATAACCAGCTTATCCAAGAAAACTTCTAACCTCTAACACATTTGGGTGGTTTCCACTCAAAACTTGCTGAAATTTTACTCGGATCAACTTTAATACCATCACCTGAGACAATGTGTCCAAGGAATCTGACTTATTGAAGCCAGAATTCACTTTTGTTAAACTTGGCATACAACTGATTATTTCTCAAAATCTGTAAAACTGTTCACAAATGTTCGGTATGTTCAGAATATCATCAATAAACACAACTACAAACTTGTCCAAGTATGGTCGAAAGATTCGGTTCATTAAATCCATGAATATGGCAGGAGCATTAGTCAAACCAAATGGCATCACAAGAAACTCATAGTGAGCATACTTAGTCCAGAAAGCAATCTTCAAAACATCTGACTCTTTAACTCACAACTGATAGTAACCGGATCTCAAATCTATCTTGGAGAACACAGTGGCTCCCTTCAATTGGTCAAACAGATCATCAGTTCGAGGCAGCGGATATTTATTCTTTATTGGTACTTTGTTAAGCTACCGATAATCTACACACAACCTCATCGAACCGTCTTTTTTTTTCACAAAAAGCACTGGTGCGCACCACGAAGAACAACTAGGCCTTGCAAAACCTTTATTACTTAATTCCTGCAACTGAGCTTTCAATTCTTTCAATTCCAACATGGCCATTCTATAAGGAGTAGTAGAAATGGGAGTGGCACTAGGAACCAACTCAATACGAAACTCAACTTCTCTAATACGAGGCAAACCTGACAATTTTTCCGGAAACACATTGGAAAACTCACAAACTACTGGCACTAATTTAATTTTCAACTCTGGATCTTTAGTATTCAATACAAAAGCAAGATAAGATTCATACATTTTTCTCAAACATTTCTGAGAAGACATAATAGAAATCATGGCAAGAGAACTATCGACTCATCTGAATTAACCCAGATAATATCACCATTTTTGCATTTCAACTCAATGTATTTCTTTCTACAATTCACTACCACATCATGGGCAGTCAACCAATCAATACCAAGAATCACATCAAACTCATCAAATGGCAATAGCATAAGATCAGCTCGAAAACAGTGACCTCTAATCATCAAAATACAATTTTTAGATACTTTCTCTACTAACACATACTGGCCTAATGGATTCGATACTTTAATCACAAATTCGGTAGATTCCATAGGCATGTTCATACTAGGCATCAATCTCATGCAAACATAGGAATGAGTCGAGCCCGGATCAATGAAAGCAATAACACTAGTATCATAGAGAGGAAATGTACCCGTAATCACATCAGGGAAGAATGCCTCTTTGCGGGCGCGAATAGCATAAGTCCTTGCGGGTGCTCTAACATCTGGTCTAGCTACTGAGTCTCTGGATGTACCCCTATTACTTGCTCCAACTCCTAAATTCCTCTGTGTTCTGCCTTTAGTTGGAGCATTTCCCGATCTTGCACTCGGTATTACTTCTCTTTTAAATATTTCGGGACAATCCTGAATAAAATGATCTAGTGCACCACATCTGAAATAAGCATTTTCATTTGCTCGGCACTCACCAAGATGACGTCTACCACATTGAGCACACTCTGGTCTAGGTGGTCGAGTACTACCCACACTTGCAACTGTAGTAATCTGAGCTCTTGAACCCACAAATCTTCTACCTCTGTTTTGGCTAGGATACCCGGCTAAAAAATTTGATATAATAGAGAACTCTCTAGGCCTTTTGGATGTAGACTGAAATGATCTTCTCATCTGCCTTTTCTTCGTGTCTTGAACCTCAATTTTAGCTTTGCTATTTCTTTTTCTTTTAACAACTCCTCTGCCTTACAGGCTCTTTCAACTAGAACAACAAACTCTTTTATCTCTAGAACGCCAACTGACAGTCGGATATCATTATTAAGCCCATCCTCAAATCTTTTGCATATGATAGCCTCTGTAGACACACACTCTCGAGCATACTTGCTGAGTCTAAAAAATTCACATTCATACTCAATTACAGTCATCTTATCCTGCTTTAACTCAAGGAACTCTTTTCTTTTCTGGTTAATAAATCTTTGACTGATATACTTTTTACGGAACTCCTCCTGAAAGAAATCCCAAGTAACTCTCTCGCTCGGTACAACTGACAAAAGAGTCTTCCACTAATAATAGGTCGAATCTCTAAGGAATGAGACAACACACTTCATGCATCCCTCAGGTGTACGAGATAACTCATCAAAGACTCTGATAGTATTCTCGAGTCAAAATTCTACTCTCTCTGCATCATCATCTTTAGTAGCCCGAAACTTTTCAGCCCCTTGTTTTTTGATCTTATCAACTGGTGGTCTTTCTCTTATAACTGTAACTATGACTGGGAGAGCTACATGGGGAATCGGAGAATCATGAAGGGGTGGAGGTCTAACAGCCAAATTCGTACGAACGAACTCGGCAAACCATTCATTCATAGCTTGGAAGAAGGTTTCTCGAGCCCCTCCTCCCTGACTAACTGTAACGGGCCTTTCACTACTATCTGGTGGCACCGTCCTTTCTTTGGGAGCGGACGTATTACTTTCTACATCATCTGTACCAACTCGTTCGGGATCCATAACTATAAAAGAAAAACATTTTAAAATCGTCAGAAGTCGTCACACTATCAAAATACAAGTATGGCATGTATAGCTAGACTCTTATTCATACTGAATATTTTGAGAACTGACTAAACTCTCACTCTAATACCAATAAATGTAACACCCCTTACTCGAGACCGTTGTTGGAGTCGAGCACGAGGTGTTATCTGACTTAACTTACTAGCTCAGAGCAAAAAAATTACTTTTCAAATTCATTCGCTTACGTTCATTCAATATATCCCTAAAAAGAACCCTTGAGACCCTAAAACATGCAACAAAAATGGTTCAGGTCCAAATAGGGAACATTAAAAATTTTCCGAATACTTAAGCAAATCAAAATAATTTATTTCACTATTTATAATAAAACTGTCCACCTGCGTAACTGTCACGAATTTAATTATAACTCAAGTTACAAAACTCAAAATTTAGATCGGTAAATTTTTGCTGGAACTAGACACACATATCTTATTACCAAAAAATTTTCATAAATTTTGGATTAGCCAAATAGTACATTTTATTCTTTAAAGTCTCCCCTGTTTCACCATTTGACAATTTCGACCCCTCTTCACTAAAAATCAATTATCTCATAGTATAGAATTTGGATAATGTTTTTGTTTGTTTCTTTTGAAAATAGACACACTAAGGAATCTAGAAATATAAATTATAACTCATAATTATTTCTTTACAATTTTAATGATTTTCTAAATGTAGAACAGGAGGACTTCAAAACTATTCGACCCTATGCCACTAAAATTCAAATATCTCATAATATATAATTTCTTTTCCTATATCGTTTCTTTCATATGAAAATAGACTCGATAAGATTTAATTCTATATCTTATTCACTCTCTAATTCCATTTCTACTATTTTTGGGGATTTTTCAAAATCACGTCAATACTACTGTCCAAAAACTGCTCCATGGCAAATTTTTACTCTGTTATAATTTCTTTGTATTAACTATCATTTAGGCATACATAACATCAAAACATGTTCTTAAATAGCGATTTCAATAGCTATCCATTAACCATATCATAAGAACACACATAAAATGACTAAGTCCCTATACATGCCATAACTTAAACCGTTTCAAATCACAAAATACTGAGATGATCTGTTGATAGTGTGGAACGATCTCCGACGCTTTTACGATCCCCAAATTAGCTTGGCGATACTATAAAAAAAGGAAAATAAAGAGAGTAAGCATAAAGCTTAGTAAGTTTACAAGCAAATAAATAACAACATTTATCATAAATAATTATACTCATAAATTATCATCAACTATCATGATCTTTACTTTCTTCTTTACTTACTCTCTTACTTGTTCACTTACTTGCTTACTTAAATAACTCATAATTATAACTTACTCCTCTCTTGCTAAAATTTCTCTCTCAACTGATAACTGAGATATTCTTAACTCTTATAACTCACCTGAATCTGTTTATTATGCTTTTACCTGAACTTTCATGTAACATAGCTTATTTACTAGCCCATTGAACCACTTGGAATACTAAGGATACTCGGGTCTCCTGTCTAATAATAACATGCCAAAGCCATGTCCCAGACATGGTCTTACATGGGATGTTTCCTGTACTGCCAACGCCATATGGGTATATTTCCAAATATGAACCCTAGCATGAATTAATGGTAGAATAAGCTAAATCACGCTACGAGGACTCCAAAAACGTAAAAAAAACAATAAAAAAGGGGTTGAATGTACTTACAATCAAGCATGAAAGTGGCCAAAACCCTAGCTATGGAGAACTTGTATGTGGAAGAAATATGAGCACATTTTGGCTTTATTTTCCTTTTTAATTCATTTAATTACCAAATGACTAAAATGCCCCTAACTTAAAAATACCCTATTTCACTTATCTCATGTCCATTTTTATCCATGAAAATCTAATGGTCTAATTACTATTTAAGGACCTCTACTTCAATTATGCACTTCAATTAAATCCTTTATCATATAAAACTCATATTTACCCACTTTTGCAATTAAACCCTAATATGCAATTCAGACATGCAATCACTGAAATTTCTTATCGGTATTCTAACATATGTGTCCAATCAATCGGTCAATCATAAAAATTAATCACAACAAAATTTTTTATCTCAGGTTCGTGGTTTTGCAACCACTATTCCGTTTAGGCCTTAATTCGAGATGTTACAAGTACCATCTTTTTAAAATTATCCTAATTTTGTGCACCTATATTAACTAAAGTTTTCTTGGGAATCAACATTTGAGAAAATTTTCATAAAGATGTATGTGCTCATGCTTAAAAATAAAAAGTAAAAATAAAAACAACAACAAAGACAATGAAAGAGTGAAGAAAAAATTGCTCAATCTCCAAAAAGAAAATGTATGAGTATGAGTTCAAAATAAGTTTGGGGGAGTTCCACAGGGTCACATGAAGAAAAAGGTTGAATTTTGAGAAATCCAAGACAAGTTAAAAGTTAAGATTTTGAAACTGAAATGTCCCATCTCTTAAAATCCCCACCTTTAACCGAGCCCCATTACAACCTTATAAAAGACCTATTGATTTGATGATTAAGTCACCTACATTAGTGGAGAGGAAGTATTAAGTTCAACATATGAAGATCATAAATAAGCCTTATGAGTGTTTTGCTTTATTGATGAGAAATTGTGTTGAATGAAAAATATTATCTATGGCTGTGACATACATGAAAACTATGATTCATGTTGACATATCTTGAAACTTAGAATAAAATTTTCAAAATGTTTGTATATGAGTTACTTGTTAATAAAAAAGATCGATGAGCATGAATTAATTGATGCATGATTATGAGACGAAGATTGATGCTACTTACACTCTTATCAAAATTTGTCTTAGCAAGACCTTGTGCTATGCATGAACATTACTCAGGCCGAGCAATGATTTAACTTTTGGGGTGTCTAAACTGAAAAATATATAGGATTTTTCCTATATAATTCATCATCTTTTTACTTAAATTTATTGTTAAAACCAAGTAATTGTTTAATAAATTAATGAAATATACGAAAATATGAAATTAGGACATAGAAATTATTAAAATGTGATTTTATACTTAGAATAGTTTGCATTAGGGATCATTGCATTTAGTTTAATATATTTTAATCACCACTTCTCAACTATATTGTGTTTTATTTATCAAATTGTTAATATGATTTTACAAATTAAGTGACTTAGAACAAATACAATCCTCGTGGAGACGATAACTCGATACTTACTTATTACTTGATAACGACTGTGTACACTTGCACAAACCCTGGCATTACAGGCGTCTGCTATTGAAGAGGAAGTTGTTGTGGAAGAGGAAGACGTTCGTGTTGAAGTTGTGAACGAGAAGGCCAAGGAAGAAAATACTGTGATAGTAGTTGTTGGAAAAGAATTTGTTAAGAACATTGTCAATGCATCCGACTTTGTGGATGCAAATAATGATAACCTAGAGTGAGATGGAGCTAGACAGGTGGAAGCTGTAGCAGTAACAAGTGAGGAGCACCACAATTCATTGGCTATAGTGATTTATACCAGACCACTCAAGGTGACCCATCCTACACAAGAAGCAGTCGATGATGTCGGGCAGCACTGGAAACTGGTGAGCGATCCGAGGACCCTGCGAAGCCCAAAGAAAAGAAGAGAAAGCACTCCAAAGACAAAAAGTGCAAGAAGGAGAAGAAAAAGGAAAGGAAGAAGAAATATCATGCAACTACATTGATGGCCAAGGAAAACTGAGTTAGTTTATTTTAAGATTTAGTTGAAGTATTCATGCATTTCATGTAACTATAATTTTCATTTTGTTAGTGAACATTATTGTTTCATTGTTATTGTTATCGCATTTTAATGATAGTGCATTGGGGACGATGCAAACTTTATGTTTGGGGGAATGCATATGAGGTTTGGAAATACACCCACATTTTAAGTTATATATATTTTTAATATTAATGAAGCATGCAAGTTTTATTTATGGTTTATGCAAATGTGTTTGAAAACTTTTGTTAGATTTGATGCTTAATTGTTGAATCATGTGAACTATCAATGAATGAGTCGGATAAATTTGACTGAATGTTGTATCTTCAATTCTTTGATGAATGATTTAGGTTGCATTAGTAATGGATAACTAGTAGCATTCCTTGAATCTTGAATGAATCTATCTTTTATAGCTACTTATATATATATAGTTATGAAAGAGACAATCCAAAGTGGGTGTATTGTGAAATGGTAAAGAGGGAACACTCCAATTCAAGCGTTAGAAAAATCAATCTGGCCAAAGGTTGTCGTTGCACGAGTGTGTGTCAGCACAATTACGTACTCCTTGAGAGTTTGTTGCACTCCGTCATTACTTCTCAGGAACAAGGGTACAATAATTCAATGATATCCCTTGTTCATACACAAAAAAAAGAGAGAGACATATATTATACAATAAATGTTGTATTGGTAAATAGAATTTAGGATTTTAAGCATGATACGGGTTTTGATGAAGTTGCCATCTTATTCATTCATACTTATGTATTGTCGAAGCAATATTCTCTCATCTGACTGTGGCTCATTGATTGGGATTTTAGTGATTCAAGTTGCTAGAATGATCATTTGTCTTGGTGAATTCTTGTGTAGCCTTACTAGTTTCATTTTACTTGAGGACAAGTAAAACTCAAGTTTGGGGTGTGATAATACTAGAAAGAACATATGTTTTCTCCTACTTATTGGTTAATTTGTCCCCATTTAGTTATCTTTAGCACATATTTTAGCATTTTCAATTCAAGAAATTGCAATTTATAACTTAGTGGATCTTAGCCTATTTATCCTTAATTTTGTAATGTTTCTTGAAACTTAGAATAAAATTTTCAAAATGTTTGTATATGAGTTACTTGTTAATAAAAAGATCGATGAGCATGAATTAATTGATGCATGATTATGAGACGAAGATTGATGCTACTTACACTCTTATCAAAATTTGTCTTAGCAAGACCTTGTGCTATGCATGAACATTACTCGGCCGAGCAATGATTTAACTTTTGGGGTGTCTAAACTGAAAAATATATAGGATTTTTCCTATATAATTCATCATCTTTTACTTAAATTTATTGTTAAAACCAAGTAATTGTTTAATAAATTAATGAAATATCTGAAAATATGAAATTAGGACATAGAAATTATTAAAATGTGATTTTATACTTAGAATAGTTTGCATTAGGGATCATTGCATTTAGTTTAATATATTTTAATCACCACTTCTCAACTATATTGTGTTTTTATTTATCAAATTGTTAATATGATTTTACAAATTAAGTGACTTAGAACAAATACAATCCCTGTGGAGACGATAACTCGATACTTACTTATTACTTGATAACGACTGTGTACACTTGCACAAACCCTGGCATTACAGGCGTCTGCTATTGAAGAGGAAGTTGTTGTGGAAGAGGAAGACGTTCGTGTTGAAGTTGTGAACGAGAAGGCCAAGGAAGAAAATACTGTGATAGTAGTTGTTGGAAAAGAATTTGTTAAGAACATTGTCAATGCATCCGACTTTGTGGATGCAAATAATGATAACCTAGAGTGAGATGGAGCTAGACAGTGGAAGTCAGAGCAAGAACAAGTGAGGAGCACCACAATTCATTGGCTATAGTGATTTATACAGACCACTCAAGGTGACCCATCCTACACAAGAAGCAGTCGATGATGTCGGGCAGCACTGGAAACTGGTGAGCGATCCGAGGACCCTGCGAAGCCCAAAGAAAAGAAGAGAAAGCACTCCAAAGACAAAAAGTGCAAGAAGGAGAAGAAAAAGGAAAGGAAGAAGAAATATCATGCAACTACATTGATGGCCAAGGAAAACTGAGTTAGTTTATTTTAAGATTTAGTTGAAGTATTCATGCATTTCATGTAACTATAATTTTCATTTTGTTAGTGAACATTATTGTTTCATTGTTATTGTTATCGCATTTTAATGATAGTGCATTGGGGACGATGCAAACTTTATGTTTGGGGGAATGCATATGAGGTTTGGAAATACACCCACATTTTAAGTTATATATATTTTTAATATTAATGAAGCATGCAAGTTTTATTTATGGTTTATGCAAATGTGTTTGAAAACTTTTGTTAGATTTGATGCTTAATTGTTGAATCATGTGAACTATCAATGAATGAGTCGGATAAATTTGGTGAATGTTGTATCTTCAATTCTTTGATGAATGATTTAGGTTGCATTAGTAATGGATAACTAGTAGCATTCCTTGAATCTTGAATGAATCTATCTTTTATAGCTACTTATATATATATAGTTATGAAAGAGACAATCCAAAGTGGGTGTATTGTGAAATGGTAAAGAGGAACACTCCAATTCAAGCGTTAGAAAAATCAATCGGCCAAAGGTTGTCGTTGCACGAGTGTGTGTCAAGACAATTACGTACTCCTTGAGAGTTTGTTGCACTCATCATTACTTCTCGTGAACAAGGGTACAATAATTCAATGATATCCCTTGTTCATACACAAAAAAGAGAGAGACATATATTATACAATAAATGTTGTATTGGTAAATAGAATTTAGGATTTTAAGCATGATACGGGTTTTGATGAAGTTGCCATCTTATTCATTCATACTTATGTATTGTCGAAGCAATATTCTCTCATCTGACTGTGGCTCATTGATTGGGATTTTAGCTGATTCAAGTTGCTAGAATGATCATTTGTCTTGGTGAATTCTTGTGTAGCCTTACTAGTTTCTGTTTTACTTGAGGACAAGTAAAAACTCAAGTTTGGGGGTGTGATAATACTAGAAAGAACATATGTTTTCTCCCTACTTATTGGTTAATTTGTCCCCATTTAGTTATCTTTAGCACATATTTTAGCATTTTCAATTCAGTAAATTGCAATTTATAACTTAGTGGATCTTAGCCTATTTATCCTTAATTTTGTAATGTTTTGGTATTGATGTCGCTATGTGAGTATTTTCAGGCTGAGCCCAGAATTGTCACCGCATCTGACAACTATCCAGATAGGAACAAAAAAGCATAAGCTATCCAATCTGGTACAACTAACTTGTACGTACAGAGGCAACATGATTCTAATGAAAGGACACCTGGGGTATTTGAAAAAATATATAAATATTCACATAGAAAGAAAAAAAAAAGAGGAGAGTTTATTGGGTTTATCATCTTCTTTAACCTATCCTTGAAGCTTTCGGTTATGGCAGCTTAAGCTCCGATAGGTGAACCGACGTGAAAAGGATGTAGCTTAGCTCTTGACGAGGAGCCCTGAGTGCGACACAAGAAGGAGTTGGGAGATCAAGTTGAGATTTTCTTGGAATAGAGCTCTCCACTTTTTTTTATATTTCTTTTCTAAATTATGGTGATTACTTTCTAGTTCATGTTTGTACGGAAGTACACATGATTTTTGGGTTAAATGTTATTTTATTCAATCTTGCTTCTACTGTTTAATCTTTGGGTTTGAAAGTTTTTAGCATGGAAGTGTTATTGCATTCACTGACACTGGAAGGTGCAGCGACAGTTCAAGTTAACAAGCATGACAACGGAAGTTGCTTAAGGATTAGAGGAATTTAATCCACTTGTTCTTAATAGTGTTCTATTGCCATCATCAGGAGATGTGGCTAATGTGCATGTTTAAGTTTTAGATTGAATATGGAAGTTAAGCTTGGTAATATATTCATTGCAATTTAATGCATCGACAATCACCTATCCTTTTATACCTTGTGAACACTTAGTATTCTGTTGAATATTCACATTAGGAATCCCTGTTTATCAGTATCATATTTTATCTTATTATTTTCAAGTTATTGCTTTGACAACTACACTCACAATTTATCTCGTTACTACCTAATTATTACACTGACTTTAATAGATAAAAGACAACCATCCTCGTAGGATCGATATTCGACAGGCTCATATTTGTCTACTATACTTGCATCAATAGTGTACGCTTGCACATTATTGTTGTGACGTTAAATAGCCGATCAGGTCTATAGAAATATATTTCCTGAGGTGAGATATCCTTAAGTCTTGCAGTCAAAAGAAACAAACCATTTTAAATCCATTCTAAGTAGTAAGTTGATTAAGAATTTGCCAAAGTATTATTGGTTTATAACGGTAGCTTCCTAGTAATCCCAACCTTTTTATTAAATAGCATATATCTTCTCACTTTTGTCCTTGTCTCATTGCCATAGCATATTTTTAAATGTTTGTTTGTTTACATATTGCATACATCATTATTATTTTGAATACCATTGCATTTTTGTTATTGTTTTGCCATAGCATAATTCACATACTTCATAACTGCAACTTAACCAAGTTAATCCTATCCGATCCCTATGGAGATGATCTTACTTATCATTATATTACTTGATTCAACGTATATGCTTGCACACTCACACATTATATTTACATGCGACAAGTTTTTGGCGCCATTTTCGGGGATCGACAATTTGGTGAAATTTGGTTTTGTTACTGCTTATCTAATTCCATTAGTTTTATCTAACTTAGATGTCTTTAATTTTTTTCAAGATTGCCATCAGTGTATGAGAAGAGGCATTCCTGTTAACGAATAATATCCTCTTGACCTAGAGATAAAGAGAAAATTACGAAGAATGAGAAAAGAACTGCGAGATATGGCTAGGATCGATAATTATCAAAGTGTGGAAGATCCATTGCATCGGAATGGCCAAGATGTTGACATGCCTATTCCTTGTATGATAGATGACCAAGAAAGGCCCATTTGTGAGCATGTAGTACCAATTTTGGATGATTTGAACCTAGGGATAGACAGACCACCCATTCAAGCTTAGCATTTTGAGTTCAAACTGATAATGTTTTAGATGTTCCGAACGGTAGAAAAGTTAAGTGGGTTGCCTATTGAAGATCCACGACTACACTTAAGACTTTTCCTAAAAGTTTGTGACTCGTTCAGGCAACAAGGTGTTCCTGAAGGCGCCTTGCAACTTAAATTGTTTCCATATTCATTTAAATATCGTGCAAGAGCATGGTTGAATGCTTTGCTGTCAAGGATGGTGGCATCTTGGAATGATCTTTGCCAAAGGTTTTTTCCACGGTATAATCTACCTAATATGAATGCGAAGCTTAGAAATGACATCACATCTTTTCGACAACCAGAGGATGACACGTTGTATGAAGCTTGAGAAAGATTTAAGGAATTGCTTCAGAAATGCCTGATGCATGAATTCCAACACTGGACACATATGATAATGTTTTATAATGGGTTCAGCGTGAATACAAGGATGGTAGTTGATGCTCCTGCCAATGGTACCTTGTTGGATAAATCCTATAATGAAGCATATGAAACTTTGGAAATGATAGCCAACAATGATTATCAATATCCTACCATGAGATTTAGGACTGGCAAGGGAGTTGTTAGCACTGTGGAGCTCGATGCAACTATTTCATTGACAGCCTAAGTATCATCTCTAGCTAACATGATCAAAATAATGAAGAGACCAGCTCTAGTTCAGGAGATGACATCAGTAGAACTATCGTGTATCTATTACAGGGAAGATCATGTGTTTGATGAATGTCCATCAAACCCAACCTTTGTGTATTACATAAGCAATTTGAACTGTAACAATAATTCATATTCCAACACCTACAATCCCGGGTGGAAGCAACACCCAAGCTTTAGTTGGAATAATCAAGGAGTGGGAATTTCCCAAAATGTTGTTAGAAGAATGCCACAATTGCACCGCTTGGTTATAATCAGTTGATGCCACGACAAAATGTTCAACAAAATTTAGCATCATCTTTTTCAGCGATTGAAACTTTGCTGAAAGAATACATAGCCAAGAATTACATCGTGATCCAAAGTCAAGCCATGTCCCTAAGAGACTTGGAAAATCAAGTGGGACAGATCGCCAATGCTCTAAATTTGAGACCTCAATGAGCATTACCAAGTGATACTAAGAATGCGAGATCATAAGGGAAGGATCATTGCAAGGCCATCACTCCAAGAAATGGTACTCAACTTAATGAAGTTGTTAGAGATGCCACTACTAAAGAGGACAATTCTAGTCTCAATCTAGGACAGATTGTAGAACAATCTAAAAAGTAACCTACAACTTAAAGTGCCAGACAAAAGAATATTGTAGCAAAATCAGATTATGTGGTCAAACCGAATGCCACAGTAAAACAATATCAGCAGTATGAAGGAAGGCCACCACCACCTTTTCCTTAGCAATTGAAGAATTCCAAGCAAGATTTTTAGTTCAAGATATTTTTAGATGTCCTGAAGCAACTCTATATCAACATACCATTAGTGGAAGCTTTGGAGAAATTGCCCAATTACGTAGAATTTATAAAGGATATATTATCAAAAAAGCGACGATTGGGGGAATTTCAAACTGTGTCTCTCACTGAAGGGTGCACAGCGATGTTGATGAATAAATTGCCCCCAAAATTAAAAGACCGGGGGAGTTTTACTATCCTTTGTTCAATTGGAAATCATTATGTTGGTAAGACATTAAGTGATTTAGGAGCAAGTATAAATTTAATGCCTATGTCTATCTTTAGAAAGCTGGGAATTGGGAAAGCAAGACTCACCACAGTCACACTGTAGCTCTCTGATCAATCTTACGCACATCCAGAAGGTAAAATTGAAGATGTACTCGTAAAAGTAGATAAATTTATTTTTCCAGTTGATTTTATTATTTTAGAATGTGAGGCTGACAAAGATGTGTCAATTATCCTTGGAAGACTTTTTCTTGCTACAAGTAGAACCTTAATTGATGTTCAAAAAGGTGAATTTACAATGAGGGTAAATGATCAGCAAATTACTTTCAATGTATTCGATTCCTTGATATGGTCTGATGAAATTAAGGAGTGTCACGTCATTGGGTTGATTGAAACAATAGTGGAGGAGGAGTTTGCAATAATTTTTCACGGTAATTTTGATGATGATGAAGATCTATCTTAACTAAGTAAAGCAAAAACGCTTGTAGAACTCGATGAAATCATGGAGACCAAGAAATTGAGGGATAGACCAAGGAAGAAGTTTGAATCCTTGGATTTATCAGATCGTTCTTTTAAACCTTTTAAACTTTCTATAGAGGAACTTCCCACACTAGAGTTAAAGCCTTTGCTGTTGCATTTGATGTATGCCTCTGTGGGAGACAACAACACTCTGCCAGTAGTTATAGCTATAGAATTGACACCTGATTAAGTGATCAAGTTGCCAGATGTTCTGATGAGATCTAAGAAGGTATTACAACTGTCAACATCAAGGGAATCAGCCCTGCTATCTGCATTCATAAGATTTTGTTGGAAGAGTGTCACAACAATTTTATCAAACAATAAAGAAAGTTGAACCCAATCATGAAGGAAGTTGTAAAGAATGAGATCTTCAAGTGGCTCAACGTTAGAATTATATACCCTATTTTAGATAGCTCATGGGTGAGCCCTACACAATGTGTACCCAAGAAAGGAGTTGTCACAGTAGTTAGAAATGGAAACAATGAGCTCATACCAACTCATACTGTCATGGGATGGAAAGTATGCATGGACTATCGCAAGTTTAACAAGGCAATTAGGAAGGATAATTTTTCCCTTGTCGTTCATCGATCAAATGTTGGATAGATAACATAGGAAAGCCTTCTACTATTTCTTGGATAGTTATTCAAGGTATAACTAGATTGTCATAGCTCCTAGAGACCAAGAGAACACCACTTTCACATGTCCATATGGAACTTTTGCATTTAGACGAATGCCATTTGGGTTGGGTAATTCCCCAACAACATTTTAGCATTGCACGATGGCGATATTCTCGGACATGGTGTAAATATTTTAGGAAGTTTTCATAGATGATTTTGTTGTGTTTGGCAGTACCTTCGAGAGCTACTTGAAGAAATTAGAATTGCTTCTTTGTCGTTGTGAAGAAACTAATCTTGTTTTAAATTGGGAAAAATGCCACTTCATGGTTTATGAAGGCATTTTTCTAGGACATAAATTATCACAGCAAGGGATTGTAGTGGACAAAGCCAAATTTAAGGTGATCAAAAAGTTGCCGCCTCCCACCACTATAAAAGGTAGCAAGAATTTTCTTAGGCCATGCAGGATTTTATAGAAGATTATTAAGGATTTCTCGAAGATATCCAAACCACTCTGTGCTTTGTTAGAGCATAATAGACCCTTCAATTTTGATGAGCCTTGCTTGCGAGCATTTAAAGAATTGAGGAATCAATTGGTGATGTCACTGATTATAATACCACTAGAGTGGACACTTCCATTTGAACTTATGTATGACATTAGCAACTTTGTTATAGGTGCAGTGTTAGGGCATAGGGTAAACAAACTATTTTATGCTATATTTTATGTCAATAGGACCCTGACAGATGCGCAGCTCAACTACACCACCACTGAAAAAGAGTTATTGGCTGTGGTATTCATGTTTAACAAATTCATATCTTATTGAGTTGGTAACAAGGTCACAATTTATACAGACAACTCTTCTATCAAGTATTTGGTGACCAAGAAAGATGCCAAGCCAAGGTTGATCTGGTGGATACTTTTACTATAAGAATTTGATCTAGAAATTAGAGATAGAAAAGGGACTGATAATCAAAAGGCTGATCATTTGTCATGATTAGAAGCTAGACTTGAAGATGGCAATATTCAAGTCATTAAAAAAGACTTCCCAGATGAACGATTGTTAGTTGCCATAACATTACCTTTGTATGTTGATATCGTAAACTTCTCAGTGAGTGGGTTGATGCCTCTTGATCTCAATAGCCAAAAAATAAGGAAATTTCTTCACGATGCCAAACACTATTATTGGGGTGAGTCTTTCTTATTCAAACATTTTGCTGATCAAATAATTCAGAGATGTGTCCCTGATGACGAAATTCAAAGTGTTTTGTAACATTATTATTCAGCTCCTTACGGAGAACATTTTAGAGGCATGAGAACTGTTGCTAAGGTCTCCAATCTAGCTTTTATTGGATGAGCATGTTCAAGGATGCTCATGACTTTTACCAGGGATGTGATCATTGTCAAAAGACGAACAACCTCTCTAGGAGACATGAAATGCCACTGTAAAATATCATGGAGATTGAGTTGTTTGATGTTTGAGAACTGGACTTTGTGAGTCCATTTCCACCCTCTTGGGGAAATTTATACATACTTATGGAAATTGGATACATATCAAAGTGGGTTGAAGTTGTAGCTCACCCTACTAATGATGCCAAATTGGTGATTAAGTTCTTGCAGAAAAATATCTTCACAAGATTTGGTACACCGTACGCACTTATCGGTGATGAAAGCTCTCATTTTGACTGCAAATTTGTAGCTAATACCTTGCATAGGTATAGGGTGATACATAAGATTGTTACGGTATATAATCCCCAAACAAATGGGCAAGCTGAAGTTTCTAATAGAGAAATTAAGTAGATTTTGGAGTAAATGGTGAAACCAACTCATAAGAATTGGTCATCTAGACTTGATGAAGCTTTGTGGACTTTTTTTATTGCATTCAAAACACCATTGGGGCTGTTACCTTTTAAGTTGGTTTTTGGGAAGCCTTGCCATCTACTTGTCGAGCTGCAGCATAAAACATTTTGGGCTATTAAGAAGTTGAACATGGAATGGATCCCTGCTGGACATAAATAATTATTAGAGCTAAATGAAATGGATGAATTTTGAGCTTAGGCATACGAGAATACTCAACTGTATAAAGGAAAGACCAAAAGTTCGCATGACAAAAGGATTATGCCACGGTAATTTGAACCCGGACAGCAAGTATTGTTATTCAACTCTAGGCTTAAATTGTTTCTAGACAAATTCAATTCTCGTTGGTCAGAACCCTTTGAAGTAGCCCACATATATACTCATGGATTTGTGGATGTTAAAGATGTTAAGATTGAGCTCACAATTAAAGTTAATGGACAACGCTTGAAGCATTACTGGGTTGCTCCTGTGACACGAGATAAATAGTCCATTGATCTCCGAGATGTTTAACTTTAGTGTCTCGATCATTTTTTTTAGTTTTGTCGATTTTTATTTTTTCTTGGCTATTTCATTTACTTGGTTTAATAAATTTTATTTGTATTGCAGTAATTTGTGTTTTTTTATGGTAATAGAGGGTTCAGGCCCTACATTTCTCTTTGGCCAATCGTCAATTGTTTCCTAAATATTTGGCCTTCCAAATATTTTTTTCCCTTTTCCCTCTAATTTCAATCACACCACAATTAGGCCATCATTACCGCTCATCCACTCACCCATGCCACCCTATTACTTAGACGTCGTGTTATTTTTCTTTTACCCTAATCGTTTTATGTTCTTTTACAGCTAACCAAAGTTTTCTTTTTCTCCAAACTTACTTGTATTTCTTTTACTCCTACAAGTTTTCACCTTTTTCGTTTACCATTTGCTCTACCTTTCCTAATGACCAAGCATTTTACTCTACAACCATCTGCTTCACCACCACACACATTTTTTAACCAAGCAGCGGAAGACCGATACACACACAATATCTCCAAGCATCCTTTTTTCTTGCAAAAAGGCTTTCTTTTTCAAGATAAGCCCTTTATGTGTTATGATTAGTCTATTTCTTCTGTGATAGAAAAATATGGATGGTAGATTTTCTGTTTGCATCCAGTGGATGTTTTGACAAAGGTGGTTTCTCATTTCTATGCTTATCTTACTTGTCCCAACAATGCTTTTATTTCTGTGCGGGGAGCATCAATGCTCTTTGATGAATATTCCATCAATGTTCAGTACAACCAATCTGATGTTCAAGATGAACACACTCAGTTTGTGGCTACAATCAGTAAGGATGGTTAGAATCAAGTTCTTCAAGACCTAGGTGTTGTAGGTACTAAATGGATGGTGTAAAGGCAGGACTGTTACACCGTGGAAAGGGCCTCTTTGAAACCCAAATGTAGGGTTTGGCTATTTCCTTAAAACATGCATCATTCATTCCACTCATTAGTCCACGATTTCTAAGGAGTGGATGTTGTTTCTCCATTCCATCATAAAAGGAAGGAAGATAAATGTGGGAGAAATAATATTCAAAGAATTCCAGTCGTGCGCCCAGAAGAATGCAGGGAGTTTTAATTTTCCCTCTCTCATCACCGTGTTGTGCCAGTGTGTGATTGTCTGTGTCTAGGCCAGTGAAGATGCTACTCCAAAAAAAAGGGAGATTAAGAAGCAAATTGTTGCAAATTTTTTAGGGGAGGATATGCCACGACATCCACCTCCTTGTTCTATTTCTACCTCTTCTACCCCAACCTGTGCTGCAGCAACCCTCTCCATCTCTAATAGTGCCTTTGAGCAGCAAGTGCTCACTTTATTTGAGAAGTTGCAAAAGTAGTTCACTTTATTTTAGACTGGGCAACTGAGGATTGCTACAGACTTGGCACAAACACAGGACCAAATGGGAGTCTTCTAAGCCTATGTAGAATGGAGAGATGTTGCGATAAAGAGGTCTTTGCAAAAGATTTTCACCATGCCTATGCCTGAGTTTCCTAACTTCCCCAAGGAATCGCACTCACATGTAGATGAAGAGGAACGTGAAGCAAGGGCTGATGAGACAAACCCTGCACCTACACACCCTACCACTGATAGACAAGAATACAGGACCCTAAGGAAGAAAAAAAGACTTCATCAGTCGGTATTGAAACTGATAATAAGGAAGGAGTAGAAGCAACTCCAACTCCTGCACCACCAATGGAAAGAAAGAAAGAAAGAAATGGCGGCGGGGACAATGGTCCAACGGTGGTCCCGGTGAGGTTAGAAAAAAAGGGGAAAGGGGGTTCGACCACAAAGTTAAGAGAAAAGAGAAAATCAAATGAGTGGAGGAGGAAGGGTTTCCCGTTATGGTTCGCGGCGGTTCACGATGGCGATGGTGGTGGTGAGGGTCGGTGACCGAAAGAAAAAAGGAGAAGAGATTATTGGGTGGTGGAGTCGTGGTGGTGAAACTATAGCCCGCAGTGGAGGAATTTTAGGTGATGGTTGTTTCTCAAATGGAGAGAAAATAGAGATGAAAGAAAATTGAAAAAAATAGAGAATATGGGAGAAATGAGAGAGGTAAGGACAGAAATGGGTGTGTGTAGCTTGGTCAACTATGATCAGGTTCAATGAATCAAATCAAATACGCAAGATGAGAGGTTTTGGCAAGGGAGGGAGACATAGAGTGAAAAGGGGATCATGCACCCCGAACTTAAGGTATTTTGACTCTTAATGGAGGAAAGGAATCAACTTATATGAGGCGACAAGTGCGTGGACGGGAAGCACTTATGTCACATGGAAAAATTGAAAAAAAAATATTAAATAAGATAGTGTGAACATTAGTATTTGAACCTTAGGCCTCTAAGATAGCTAAGAAGTCTCTAAACCACTGGACTACACATTACCTTGTTCTCATTCCTACGAACATATTAATAAAAAATATATGGGATGTGACAACTCTACCATCCTTATAAAATTTCGTCCTCGAAATTTACCTGATGAAAAGAAGTGGTGACATTGTTGTCACTTCACATCTTCTAGCTCCCAACTAGCCTCACTAGAACCGTGATTCCTCCACAAAACTTTTACGAGTGGAACTTGCTTCCTTCTCAACACTGTGACATCTCAATCAATAATTTGCACTAGTTCTTCATCAAAAGTCAAGTCATGACGAACCTCTATCTCCTCAACCAGGATCACATGAGAAAGGTTAGATTGATAACGTCACAACATAGATACATGGAAAACATCATAAATGTGATCTAATTTTAGAGGTAATTCCAATTGATATGTCACTAGTCTCACTCTCTTAATGATGCGGTAAGGTCTAATGTACCTTAGATTTCACTTTCTTCCACTTAGTCGCCTAAACTGAACTCAATATCCCTCATCTTCAAGTCAAAATAAAACTTCTGTCAATCTAATGCAACTTTCAACTGATCCCGAATAATCTTTACATTGTTCGTAGTCTCTTGCACTAAATCTGGTCCTAACACTTTCTTTTCCCCCAAATTTTTCCAACACTTGCATACATAAAGTGCCTCATACGAAGCCATCTGAATGCTCAACTGAAAACTATTATTAAAGGAAACTTCACAAGTGGTAGATGTTCCTCGCAATTACCTTGGAAATCGATCACACAACCTCACAACATGTCCTCGAGAATTTGGTTAACCCTATCAAACTATCCATCAAACTATGGATGGTAAGCTGTACTAAAATTAAATCTCGTACCAAGTGCCTCATGTAGACTCTTCGAAAAATGTGACAAGAAACAAGAATCTTGATCATAAATGATATACAACGGTACTCTATGAAGTCTCACAATTTTAGCGATGTACAATGTAGCTAATCTTTGTAAGGAATAATCAGTGCACACTGACAAAAAATAGGCTGACTTGGTCAACTGATGAACTATCACCCATATGGAGTCTTTCTTAGATGACGTAAATGGAAGCTCACTAACAAAATCCATCATGATGTGCTCTCATCATGTTGGCATATCAAGCATCGTGCCACAAAATCTGTGACATCATGTTTCAATTCCAGCCGCCAATACTGCTCACAAATATCTCGATACATTTTACTACCTCCAGGATACATGGCGTAGGGGCTGTTATGCGCTTCCTGAAGCATGGACTACCTCAACTTAGAATCAGAAGGTCTATAGAATCTCCCACGGTAGCACAAAACTCCTTCAGAATTAAAGGCAATATCTGAAGTCTTACCCTCCTTAATGAGTTTCATTTGAGGCTCTAATGACGAATCTAAAGTTTGTTTCATCTTAATCTCCTCAATCAAAGTTGGTCGCATTTCTAAATCTGCAAGTAAGCCACCATCATCAGATAAACTCAGTCTAGCAAACATTGCCCTCAACTCAGACATGAACTTCCTACTCAATGCATCTGCCACCACATTAGCCTTACCCAGAAGATATTCGATGGAACAATCATAGTCTTTCAATAGTTCAATCCAACGCCTTTGTCTCAAGTTCAACTCCGTCTGGGTAAGGAGATACTTAAGACTCTTATGATCCATGTAGATGATACACTTCTCCTCGTAAAGATAGTGCCTCCAAATCTTAAGAGTGAAAACTACCACTGCAGACTCAAGATCATGCATCGGATAATTGCACTCATGTGGCTTGAGTTGTCTCGAAGCATAGGTGTCGCGTGTGAAATGTTATGTGAATTGTGCAACTATACTCGTTAGATCAAGTAATAAAGTGATAAGTGAGATCGTCTCCACAAAGATTGTTTAGGTATAAAATGTTTGAGTTATTATAATGAAGTATGATTAATGAAGAAAATAATTATAAGAATTTGATAGTAATTTGAAGGAATAATGATGTGTGTAATATGAATAACTGATAAATAATGGAAAATGCTATGACAAAACAAGAATAAGAATGTAATGGCAAATTTGAGAATACTCACGTGAATAATATGTAAGCGAAAAAGTAAACAACTAAAAATGCTATGGCAAAGATACAATGACAAAGGATAGAACGTCTACAATGTTGATTTAGAAGGTTGGGATTACTAAGAATCTGCCCTTACTAACAGTAATGCCTTGGTAAAATCATACTCAACCTACTGCTCAGAAGAGTTCTAAGATGGTCTGTTTCTTTTGAAAACAAGACCTTAAGCTACCTTGCCTTAAGTGATATATGTCTATAGGCCTTTAACACGGTACACTACACTATTTTGTTTTTTCCTCTATGAACATCCCTCTATTTCTAGAGGCGGCTACACAGATTCAGTCTAACACTTGCTCATATCATTCAATTTCAATTCATTAACCTAACCTTGTCATAATTAGATTAATTTAATGAACATGTTGCACATCCACCTATGTCTAGAGGTCGTAACCATGCAATTTTGTAAAGAACCATTGAACGAAATAGTGTATTAAAGCATATCTACACTTCAGTCATTAAAGAAAATAAGAGTTTAATCAACTAATCCCAACCCTCTGAGATTTAGCTGATGGGTTGGCAATTAAGGTTCAAATCTAAAGTATCATTCAACATCATTTTTATCAAATCAATTTACGATGAGTAATCAAGAAATAATGGAAGAAAGTTGGGAAAATAGCTTCCGTTTATCCAGCCCACACTCCAGCGATGTAGTGTCGTATGGTGGCTAAGAGGGACTTCCTTCGTCTTCCTCTATTCATTTCTACTCAGCCACTACCCTCTATTTTTTTGGGTAAAAATCTTCCCTTTGGTTGTCCGCCCTCTTTGGGTTTTCCTCCTTTGGCTTTTATAATCGTTTTCCCTAGGGTAAATCCAACTATCCATGATTTTCTTCCCTCTTTTTTTGGTAGTTATATATGGTACAAGTTCAACTTGGCTGAAGATTGGTTCATGTTGGATGCTAACTGCACATCTTCCTAACATTGTCATGGCATTCATGTTGACAAACTATCCAACCATTTGCCTCGGTAAACCTTCACTCCTTTTCTTCTTGTTCCTTATCTTGCACCTGCCAATCCACTACCACACACGGCCCTTCCCCAAGCAATTAAAAATAACTAACATTTAAGTATAGTTCAGGCTTCTATTGTAATGTTAAAACAATAAATACTAATGAAATGTCCTAAAATGCAACTAAATGTACCTAAGTACAGACAATTAGCTAGATCTAAAGGCATGAAATATAACACTTTTCAAGAGTTATCACATCCCCAGACCTAAGTTATTGCTTGTCCTCAAGCAAAACATACATGAACGCAACAATACTTGCCTATGCTCATAACCACTGCATACTGCCAGTCCATTCAAAGAACAATATATATATAGTTCAGTTCTTAGTAATCTTCTATTTCTAAGAACTTGTTCGAGGTTCAAAGGTTTACTCAACAAAGGTAGTCTAGAAAATTGCTACCTAAGAACAAAATTTCCTTAGTACTCATGTGTGCTTTTGGGCCATAGCAGACATCTCCTAATTTACTTAGTTCATTTATTACCTAAACTCGAGTTGCTTTGTAACCCTTGCTCTAAGCCTTGTCAACTTGTCAAAATATTTATTTGTATTTTTTTCTTTCTTATTTTTTTATTTTTGTGCTATTTTTTAAGCATATTAATATACTAGAAGATTTAGCGTGTTACAAAATTCTTTGACTTGATAATCACAATAAAGCATACATTGAATTACCTAGTACTCAATCATGTCAAAATTTAAATAATAACCACTCTTGAAGCTAAGGCTTTTAACTTAGAAGATGAATGGAGCAAACAACTACTCCTTAGCTACTCAACCTGTTACTACAGTAGAGTGCCCCTAATTTTTTTTTCTTTGTTAAAGAGTCTTACTTGGAGTCACCTTTCTAGTCAACAGCACGATGGAGCAAACGAAGTGGTGCTGACTTACTTGAAAATTCTAAGCATTGGAATGTTTACTGTCATTTATTTATTTAAGTAATGTTGTGGAAATGTGACTGAGTTTGGCTTCAAAAGTCTCTAAGTTCATTAAAAGATATTGGTTATAGCCTAAAGATGACTGAGGCTATGACATCTTATTGTTAGAGGGTAATCTTCAAGCAACCTAACCTAAGCTAAATTCACCTAATCCATTATCTCATTTTTCTAGATTTATTAAAGAATTAATCTTCTCATCAAACATCATAAGTAAATATTGTACTCCTCATAGGCAAAATAGTACTTAGTAGTTATGTGGCAGCGGCAAAACAAGTTTAACAAAACTAGAATGATCATACATACTAGATATATAATGCAACCTAAATGCACAATACACCCCCAAAACTAAGGGATGCATTATCCTCAATGCATGCACAAATATGTAATAGAAAACCAAAAATATAAATATGTACAAAAAATGTCATGGCAAAAGAAATAAATAGCATGAGTTAGGGAAAAAACTTCCTAGCTTGGACTAGAGCTTAGTCGCTTCAATCGGCCCTATGAATGGATTTACGGGCACTTACTTTATTCTGCAACTTCCACTTCATGGGGTTCATTTCATCCCCCTCCTTATCAATTTTCTGAGCTCATCAATAAAATGATCAATGTCATGGTCTTGTACAATTGTGGAAGCTGGTGGGGTGGAGGAGGGAAAAATAAGGTGATTTTGGGGGGGGGATGTGAGGTGACCTAGCCCAAAAATATAAGTTTTGGCTTCTTCTTCTTGGGCAACCCAAGAAACATAATGGCCCCAGCTATCCAGAAATCTCTCCCTTAGACTTTTATGTCTAGTTAATCCATGTTACCTCGTTCCTCAACATTCATTCACCCAGTTTGCCGCGGCATAATTTCTTTCTGAGATGTTACGGCAAAGTTCTCTTAGTATCACAAATGATAATCCCAAACATTTATTCTATCTCTGAAAATCTAGAAAAATTGCTCATTAATCAAAGATAAAAAAAGAAATGAAACAAAATTAAATAGTTAATGATAACAGGTAATAAGAACGAAATGAAAGTAAAGAAATTAGAGAAAGGAAAAATAAAAAAAGCTACTAACTCAAACATCTCAGAGGTCAATGGATGGCTGGTCGCGATCCACATGAGCACCCCAGTAGTACTTCAAGCGTTGTCCACTAACTTTGAATGTGACCCCCATTTTCAGATCTTTGATACTAATGGCTCCATGCAAGTATACTTTAACTACTTCAAAGGGACCTAACTAGTGAGATTTGAATTTACCAGGGAACAATTTGAGCTTAGAGTTGAACAACAATACATGTTGCCCTAGTTGAAATTGCCTTGGCATAATTCTATTGGCATGCCAACGCTTGGTCTTTTCTCCTTATACAGTTCAGCATTTTCATATGCCTATGCCCTGAATTCTTCCATTTCTTTAGTTCTAACAACCTTTTATGGCCAGCAGCGACCCAATCCATGTTTAGCTTTTTAACCGCCCAAAATGCTTTGTGCTCGAGCTCACCAGGTAGGTGACATGGCTTTCCATAAATAAGCCTAAAAGGTGACATCCCCAACGATGTTTTGAATGTTGTACGATAAGCCCAAAAATCTTCATCCAATCTGGAGGACCAATCTTTTCGAGTTGGGTTTACCACTTTTTCTAGAATTTGTTTAGTTTCTTTGTTAGAAATCTCTGCTTGTCCATTTTCTTGTGGATGATATGCCATGGCAATCTTAACTTTCACCCCATACTTGTGCAAAGCATTAACAAATAATTTGTAATCAAAATGAGAACCTCCACTACTGATAATTGTCCAAGGTGTACCAAATCTTGTAAAAATGTTCTTGTCCAAAAACTTCAGCACTAGCTTGGCATCATTCGTAGGGAGAGGTACCGCTTTGACCCACTTAAAGACATAGTCCAGTACCACAAGTATGTAGAGATTGCCAAATGATGGTGAAAATGGACCCATAAAGTCGATTCCCCAAACATCAAACAACTCAATCTCCAAAATATATTGCAACTGCATTTCATGTCTCTTAGATAAATTACCTATCCTCTAACATCGATCTCATGACTTACAAAACTCCAGGGCATCTTTGAACAAACTCAGCCAATAAAAACCAGATTAGAGTACCTTGGCAACAGTTTCTATTCCTCCAAAGTGTCTTTGGTAAGGCGCTGAGTGATAATGTTGTAGGATGCTATGTACTTCGTCATCAGGGACACACTTCCTAATTATCTGATCCGCGCACTGCTCAAACAAGAAGGGCTCAATCCTTGGCAACGGTACCAAAAACTTGTCGCGTCTGAAATGATATGCAAATTGTGCAAGTATACACGTCGAATCAAGTAATAAAGTGATAAGTGAGATCATCTCCACAAGGATTCGTTATGTATAAAATGGTTGAGTTATTATAATGAAGTATGATTAATGACAAAAATAATGGTAAGAATGTAATAGAAATTTGAAGGAATAATAATGTGTGTAATATGAATAACTGATAAATAATGGAAAATGTTATGACAAAAAAAAGGATAAGAATGTAATGGCAAATTCGAGAATAACCACGTGAATAATATGTAAGCGAATATGTAAACAACTAAAAATGTTATGGTGAATATACTATGACAAAGGATAGAAGGTCTACAATGTTAATTTAGAAGGTCGGGATTATAAAGAATTTGCCCCTACTGACAGTAATGCTTTCGCAAAATCACACTCAATCTACTGCTCAAAAGAGTTCTAAGATGGTCTGTTTCTTTCGAGAATAAGACCTCAAGCTACCTTGCCTTAAGTGATATATGTCTATAAGCCTTTAGCACGACACCCTATACTGTTCTGTTTTCTGTTCATATGAACGTTGCTCTAAGTCTAGAGGTTGCAACAAGTATTCGATCAAACACTTGCTCATATCATTCAATTTCAATCTCATTAACCTGACCTTGTCAGAATTAGATTAATTTAATAAATATGGTGTACATCCATCTATGTCTAGAGTTTGCAAACATGCAATTTTGTAAGTAGCCCTTGAATGAAACAGTGTATTAAAGCAGATATACACTTTAATCATTAAAAAAAATAAGAGTTTCATCAACTAATCCCAACCCTATGAGATTTAGCTCATAGGTTGGCAATTAAAATTCAAATCCAAAGTATCATTCAACAGTGTTTTCATCAAATCAGTTTACGATTAGTAATCAAGAAATAATGGAAGAACATCGAGAAGATAGCTTTCACTAAGAGGGACTACCTTCATCTTCCTCTATTCATCTCTACTATGCTACTACCCTCTATTTTTTTGCCTAAAGATCTTCCCTTTGGTTGTCCGCCCCCTTTAGGTTTTCCTCGTTTGGCTTTTATAATCATTTTGCCCAGGGTAAAACCAAGACTCCATGATTTTCTTCCCACTTTTTCTAGTGGTTATATTTGGTACAAGTTCAACTTGACCTAAGACCAATTCGCTTTGGATGATGACTGGACATCTTTCCAGCATTGTCATGGCATTCATGTTGACAAACTGTCCAACCCTTTGCCCCAGCAAACCTTCACTCCTTTACTTCTTGTTCCTCATCCTACAGCTACCAATCCACCACCACGCACAAACCTTCCACAAGTAATTAAAAATAACTAACATTTAAGTATAGTACAAGCTCCTAATGTAATGTAAAAACAAAAAAAAATTATTGACACATCCTAAAATACAACTAAATGTATCTAAGTACATGCAATTAGCTAGATCTAAAGGCATGAAATATAACTCTTTTCAAGAGTTATCAACAGGCCATAACTTTCTCATCTTGCACCAACACACAACCAAGACTAGAGTCAGAAGCATCATTGTAGACCATATAATCCTTCCTAGACTCGGGTTGGATCAACACGGGTGCTTGAGTTAGAACTGCTTTAAGCTACGCAAAACTAGTATGCTACTCATAACTCCACTTAAACGGCGTAGTCTTTCTCAATAACTTAGTCATCGAAGCTGCAATCAAAGAGAATGCCCTTAGTGTTCCTCCACAAACCTCCTCTAAAAGCAAGCAAGCCTGAGAAAACTCTGAATCTCACTAACATTCTTGGGTTTCTTCCAATCCAAGAAAGCCTCGAGTTTTGGATCCACGTGAATACCTTCAGTAGATACCACATGTCCCATAAACAATGCCTCTCGAATCCAAAACTCACATTTACTGAGCTTCGCATACAATCGTTTCTCATGTAAGGTTTGAAGGACTACCCTTAGCATTCTTCATGCTCCAACTCAGACTTGGAGTAAATAAAGATGTCATCGATGAAGACCATGAAAAATTGGTCGAGATAGGGCTAAAAGACTCTATTTATTAGGTCCATGAATGTGGCAAGAACTTTTTTCAGACCGAAGGGCGTCACTCAAAATTCGTAGTGCCAATACCGAGTCCTGAAAGTAGTTTTCAACACATCAGACTTTTTCACTTGCAACTGATAATACCTCGACCTCAAATCAATCTTGGAGAAACTTGTAGCACTTCACACTTGATCGAATAAGTCATCAATCCTCGATAATGGATACTTATTTTTCACAATCAGCTTATTCAGCTAACGGTAATCAATGCACAATCTCATATACCTATCCTTCTTTTTCACGAAAAGGACTAGAGCTCCCCACGGCGAAACACTTGGCCTTATAAAGCCACGATCAAGAAAGTCTTGTAACTGTGCCTTAAGCTCCTTAAAAGCATTAGGTGTCACGTGATAGGGTGCAATGGGCACTAGTGTTGTCCCAAGCAGTAACTCAATTCCAAACTCAACCTCACGCTCTGTAGGTAAACTTGGTAACTCCTCAAGAAAGACGTTGAAAAATTCTTTCACCACACGAATGTCCTCTAATGCTACACTATCAATATTTGTATCCAAAATGTACTCGAGATAAATGTCACACCCTCTACAAAATAATTTCTCTACTACCAAGGCAGAAATCACATTAGAAAGATAATTTTGACACTCCCCAACCATGATTGTCTCATTCCGGGTAGAAGTCCTTAAAGTAGCTCGTTTAGTGACACAATAAAGGATAACTCGATGCTCACACAACCAGTCCATTACCAAAATAAGATCAAATTCTCCGAAGAGTAGTTCCATTAAGTCGGCAGGAAATACTTCACCTTGAACTTGCAAAGGACATTACTTATAGATCTTATTTAATTGCACAGATTGTCCTAGGGGACTAAGAACGGTCACATCACTAACAGTTTCCTCTACTCAAATACACAATTTTTCAATCATCACCCAAGGTACATACAAATGGGTAGAACCATTATCAATTAATGGTGCCACAACTATTAGCAACTCGAACAAAGTCTCTCAACCATTAACCAGTCGAACAAAATCTCTCAACCATTAACAACTCGAACAAAGTCTCTCAACTATAGTTCCACGACTATTAGCTCTAGTTTGGGCACTCGCCACTAGCTCTAACACTCGTAAGATGGCCTGCAATCCAGCCTCATTCACAGGCTCTAGTTAACTCTCATCAACAGTGGGTGCACGCTCCACATTTTTTGCAGCTGGCTTAAGGGTTCACACCTGAGATTCGGATGAGTCAACTTGGGTTCCCTGACTCGGCTCTCCACGAGCTCTCATTCCTCTAGTCCTAACTCTGTGGGTACTCATTTTAAGTTTTATGTATGTTGTCAATAGAGATAGGTTTTATCATTATCACTTGAACATTTTTTAATTGAAGTTCCATTTTATTGATTTACACAAGTCTCACTATTTATTATTTTTACGCCTTAGAGTTTGCCTCAATCTATAGTTTTCTATCATTTTCATAGTCTATAGTATTCTATAGTTTTCACAATATATAATTTTCACAGTCTATAATTTCACATCTAAAGATCACTTACCTCAGATTGGCTTCGAGAAGTCTCAGATTTCTTTTATAACAATTCAACATGTTGCATGTTTTTCCCAAAATACCATTTTTGTGATACATGCAATTTTTCAGAAATATTTTACCCATGGTCTGGGTGTTGAACCTAGCTCTGATACCACTAAATGTAACCCCTCAAACTGGGTCTAGATGTTACAGCCCCATCTAAACGATTATATGGGTCATAGAAATGGCAAAAACTTTGAGTTGAAATAAATGGATATAGTCTTTGAAAACACGTTCTAATATTCCCTATTAATACGATGTTGTAAAACATTACATTGAAAGAAAACTTATTATTTGTAAAACATTGGTTTGGTCATCAAAAATTCATGTTCGATCAACTGAATTTAAAGAAACGGATATAATTAAGAAAGTAACAAAATGTTTAATTCATATCAAAATTCATGCAAAAAGTCCAATGAACCATGAAGAATGGCTAAAACATCTTTCATAAGAAAAACCATTTGTTCTCGAAAACATGTTATTTAGAAAATTTTATGTTCTTTTCAAAAAAACTATTTAATCCTTTTATTAAAAAAACTTGTATTATGACTTAGTTTTGAAATAACATTTGCAATGGATAATATTTCTTAAAATCATTTAATGGTCATTTGAAACGGCAATTCTAACATAAACAATCCATGCAATAATTCTAAAACATATAAAGAAATCTCCTTGCCATAATCCACAATTAAAATAAATCCCCAAAAAGTTATAAAAACAAAACCAAGTCAAATTCAATATAAATCCATAAAATCATATTAAGTCAAATATTTTGTTAAAAATTTATTTTCGAAAGCTTCATCGAAAATTCGCATCCCAGTCCTAATTACGAAGATTACCTTAGACACACGAGTAATATGGGTGAGCTTCAAAAGGCTTAGAGTGAGATCAAACATAAAGTATATATATAATATAGCATGCTTTTCAACATATTGAATAAACATATCCAAATCGAAATATATACCATTTTTACAGAAATCTCATATTACCAATATGACACATATACATAAATTTTGAGACATGCTTATGTAACAATGCACATTTTGAAGAATTTTCGTACCCATCTCTTCTACATACCAATATCAAATTCACTAGTACCAGTCCATCCAATAACACACCATTTGTGGACAAGCCACCACATAAATGCCAATAAACGGCCACATAACACATTTTGGACAAGCAACCGCATAATTGTGAATAACGGCCACAAAATCGCAGATAAACTGCCACATCACTTCCACCTTTCACACGACCTACCACATGCATGTGATATGGCCATTTTTAAATTTAACACATTCAATCACTTTTTGCATGTAGTCATGCTCATAGCCTCACTTAATGCATATTTCTCAATTTTACACATTTGCATGTAAACATGCTCACATATCACATATTATTCACTTTAGCATGCTTTAATATATTTTCATATTAAATCATGGATCTCATCACTCAAATGTATATATAACATATATTTAAATCATCACATATCAATTAAACCATGTATCACATAACATAGAGATGAGAATTGCACACATGTCATCATTACATGCATCAACACATCACGAATCATCGATTTCATGAGCTAATAATTTTAGGAACACTTGCTCAGAATTTCTCTTTTGATGAGTTTTTCAACTCCGCTTTGAGTACTTAGTGTACTCTTAAATAATTATTTCATAGCTTTTTATTTAATAATAAAATATTAGCATATTGTAATTAAATCAAATATTTATATCCCACACCTTAAACTGTAGATTCGATTGCCACAATCCTATTAGAAGAGGTTTTTCGTGGCTCTGAACCCCATATATTAATCTATCGCATCAAACACGTATTTTAGTTATAGATCTACCAGATGTGTCTTAATGCTTGAAGTTTAATCATTACAATAGTTCTCACCAATTACTTACCCTTAAAGCAACACTTGGATTCGATGCACTCATTAACTCACTATGGATTTCTTGGATTGACGTTGTTTGGTCCTTCAAAGAATATATGAACAAAGTGTTAACACCTAAAAAATGAATGTGTCCTAAAGCCATTAGAATATGAGGAAAAATAGTAGAACGAAAGGAATTCTCCCAACACCCCTTAAACACTTACACTACTCAACAATACAACAAGATCGATGATTAGTCTTAATGAAGGAGCGAAGAGGTTTAATGATCTACAAAAATATATGATCGATAAGTCTTGAACACAAAATAATTAAAATAGGATAATTAAATCCTTAGAGAAGATGGGAAAAATCAAAAGGGGAAAGAAAAAAAGGAAAATTAAATCTCGGCAAAAAATAATGGCTGCAACGGTGGTCCCGATAAGGTGAGAAAAATATAAAAAAGGGGAAAAAGAGGCGTCGACAACAAATTTAAGAGAAAAGAGTAAAGCAAATGAGTTAAGGAGGAAGGGTTTCCCGTAGTTGTTTGTGGCAGTTCATTGAGGCGACGATGGTGGTGAGAGGCGATGACCGAAAGAAAGGAGGAGGAGAAGAGAATATTAGGAGGTGGTTCCAAGGTGGTGAAACTATAGCCTATGGTGGAGGAATTTTAGGTGGTGGTTGTTTCTCAAATAGAGAGAAAATGGAGATGAAAGAAAATGAAACAAATAAGAATATGGGAGAAATGAGAGAGGTAGGGATGACAATGGGTGTGTGTAGCTTGGTCAACTGTGACTAGGTTCAATGAATCACATCAAATAGGCAAGATGGGAGGTTTTGGCAAGAGAGGGAGACATTGAGTGCAAAGGGGATCATGCACCCCCAACTTATAGTAAGTTTGGCTCTTAATGGAGGAAAGGAATCAACTGATATGAGGCGATAAGGGGGGTGGATGACAAGCACTTATGGTGACTTGAACCTTGGACCACTAGGATAACTAAGAAGTATCTAAACTACTAAACTACACATTCTCTTATTTTCATTCTTGCACACATATTAATAAAAATATATGGGATGTGACAACTTTAGTAAGGCCTTATGTGACCTAAGAACCAGTATTAATTTAATGTCTTTATCAATTTATAAAAAAAAACTCGAGTTAAGGGATCTTAGAAATACATATATCACACTACATCTAGCTAACAGATCTTCGATACAACTGAAAGGGGTACTTGAAGATGTGTTAGTTCGACTCAGCAATTTTATCATCCTGGTAGATTTTGTAATCTTAGATTTTGAAGAAGACCATGAGATCTCCTTTTTTCTAGGACGACCATTCTTAGTTACATCTAGGTCCACCATTAATTTAGAAAAGAATGAATTAATAATAAATCAATGGAGAGGCTGAAATCTTTAAATGCAGTCACTTGCAGAATGAGGGTAATAAGGAAAGTCTAGGAAAACATGTTATGAAATATTTGTAAATTTCCCTAACAGGTTTGATTCGGGAAGGGTATTTTCTGTGATTAATGCAAGACAAAAAGGCAAGTTTCGAGAGTGAGATAAAAGGAGCACGGTAAAGTGGCATGACAAACGATGGACCAACATGGATAGAAATTTGATAAATGGTCTGCCCATATATAGCTTTACTGAGCTAACGAATGAGTCCAACAGTAAAATTTGATGATTGATGGACATTATATTAACTTTGTTGTACATTTTTGTAAAGTTAATTTTTGATACATTTGAATAGTACTAGGTCTAAGTAGATAGATTAAGATTTAAATTATTTTTAAGGCTATTTAAAAATAGGACTTGTGTACCAGACACATTGGAATTCAAGAAAAAGGGCCAAAATAAGGTCTGTAACAACCCGTTTTTAATGAAATCAAAACAGTGGTTTTGGGATCACAAATCCAATGTGAGAATAATTATTTTATTATTATTTTAATGTCTACATCATGTTAGTAGTATCGTATAAAAATTTCGTTAAGAAATTTTACCATTTACATGCTTAATTCGATAAAAAGGACCAATTTGAAAAAGGTAAAAAACTTGAGTTCCATAAGCTAAAGGGATTTAATAGCTATGAAATTAAATGGTTAAGGGTTTTATGTTGTAAATAAACCATTGATGTGTTGATTGGACAAATATGGACATTTATTAGGTGGCTTTAAAGGTTATATATCAAGGTTAATTACGTAAATTAGTAATAACCTAACTAAAACAAAAGAAAAAATATGTATCTTCTTCCTTAATGAATAATACCACCGAAATTATGAAATAGAAACCTCTATGCAAGCTTCAACAGTCAGCCTTCACTTCTAGTCTTACATGTGAGTACATTTTTCGTTTCATTTTTAATGATTTCTATGTTTTTGGAGTCGTTGTAGCTTAATATAGCCAACCCAGTTACTAATTTGCAAAATTGTTAAAAGATTAGGGTTCTTCCATTAATGTATACATGTTGTTTGTGATGTTTGACTGAAGAAAATGAACCTTTGTGGTTAGAAAAACAACTTTTGTTAAGTGATTTTTGAGGAATTAGTCAATTAGGGAGTTAATTGAAAAATATGACATATTTATGGTCAAATTGTGAAAAAAATTAAATGTATGAGCTGCTATAAGCCTATATGAAATTTGACTAGACTTGGGTAGGGATGAAATTGCATGAATTTCATTTTACGAGCTTAAGGACTAAATTGTAATGAAATCAAAATAATAGGGCAAAAGTGTAATTTTGTAAAAATGTGAATTTGGATTGAATTGAATAGAACGGTTATTAAATGAATTGAATTTATTCATTTAGATCAAGATAGACCTCGTACGGCTTTAGATCGGGGCAAAGATAAAGTTTCAGGCTAATCGACTCTGTATATATATTTTATTGTCGAGGTAAGTTCGTATGTTTATATAGCGTTTTAAATTATGTTTTAAATGCTATCATTTTATAATATCAAATTATGTCTCGGTGAAAAAAAAAATCCAAAGGCATATCGACAATCATCAATTATGAAAAGGGATACCTTCGACTATCGATTATGAAAAGGGATGGTGACGACCATCAACTATGAAAAAGGATGGTGACGACCATTGATTATGAAAAGCGATAGCTTCGGCTATTGATTATGAAAAGGGATGGTGACGACCATCGATTATGAAAAGGGATAGCTTTGACTATCGATTATGAAAAGGGATGGTGACGACCATCGATTATAAAAAGGGCCATCAACTATGGAAAGGGATGGTGACGACCATCGATTATAAAAAGGGATAGTTTTGGCTATCGACTATGAAAAGGGATGGTGACGACTATCAACTATGGAAAGGATGGTGACGACCATCGATTATAAAAAGGGATAGCTTCGGCTATCGACTATGAAAAGGGATGGTGATGACTATCAACTATGAAAAGGGATGGTGACAACCATCGTTATTCCATTTTGTGTAAGCTTCAGTAAGTGTTTTCGATGCAATATACTTTGTTACTATGGAAGGTAGGAAACATGTGTATTCATGATTGCTGAAAGTTATTTTATCATGTGTTGATATTGAATTTATGTGATCAAGCACTAATTTGGGTTATTGGTGATGCTTAGGCATGTTCCAAGCTTGTGTTAGATTGATTCATATTTATTTTAAGCTTATGCATTGTATTGGTAAGCATCGTTTATGTATTATGAACTTACTAAGCATTACATATTTACTTTGTGTTCTTTTTCCATGTTTTGTAGTTAACCGGAAGCTCGTTCGGGTTGGAAGATCGTTGGAGACCTATCACACTATCTATTGGCTATATTGGTAGATTTTGATGTTTTTAAGTCATGGTTACAATGGCATGTATAGGTTTTTTGTGCTTGATGAAATAACCACTATGTTTGGCTTGTAAATGTGGTATTTTGGTTAATAAATTAGTTGTCATGTTGGCTTGTATATATATGTGGTTTTATAATGGTTGATAATTTGGCATTTTGGTACTTTTTGTGCTTGATGTTGGAATGGTCAAGTTGATGTATGTTTTAGTGACCATTTTGGTATATTTGAATGTGATTTTGGTATGGCCATTTTGGTAGAATTTGGTCTGGAAAATGCTTGCAATTATTGAGTTGTTAAATGGCTAAGTTGTGCTTGTCTTTGAGTATATGTAATGTCATGAAAATTGAGGTGTCTTTTGGCATATCGGTTGTATCAATAGGTACCATATTGTGCTAGCTTGATTATGCAAATTTTAAGTACATTTGGGATGCTTGAATTGGATGCAAATGGTTTGTATGTGTGTGCATAATTTGGGTAAAGGAAATGGCTTGAAAATGACCTATTTCTTGTCCACACAGCCTAAGACACGGGTGTGTGTCTTAGCCGTGTATAACACACAGCCATGTGACACGGTCGTGTGTCCCCTATAGGTTTCAAAGGGTTGCAAGTCAGGTAGTTACACGGCCTAGCACACGGCCTAACACACAAGTGTGTGAAGCCATTTTGAGAGTTACACGGCCTGGCAGACGGGCATGTGGCCTAGCCATGTGACCAAAGTCAAAGAATTACACGGGTTGGGACAGAGCCGTGTGTCCCTACTTCAAATATCCACACGGCCTAAGACACGACCGTGTGTCTCGGCTGTGTGAGTCACACAGCCTGGCCACATGATCATGTGAACCCTGCATTATGAAAAATTTTAACTTTTTCCCAAAAACTTTATATGTTTTTTATTCAGTCCCGATTCGTTCCTAAAGTGTCTTTATGGCCTCAAGGGCTAAAATAAGGGACAATATTCTTATGTTTGAATGGAATATGATGTGATTCTTGAAATGTTTTGAAATGAATGTTTAAGTTTTAAATTTTTTCGTAATGCTCCGTAACTCTATTTTGGCAACGGATTTGGGTTAGGGGTGTTACAGGTTCGATGTCGCAAGAAAGCACCTCTGTGTCCTAACACTGATTCCAAACTCAAAATTTTCTAAAAATCAAGTCGATGTCGCTACACGGGTACCCTTGTCTCACAACGTTGAAGACAGTAGCCCCACGAATTCAAAATTTCAAGGTGTATCACAACATCAAACCTTGATGTCGCAACTACAAAATACTGCTAAGGGTGTCGCGACATGGAACCCCTATGTCGCGATTATAACCCTTCTTTAACCTAAACCCTTTCAAAAACCTTCCAAACTCTTTCAACTTTAAAAATCCTTATTATCCATCTCCTCTTCTTTTCTCATTATTACTTGTTGCAATATCTATTTCTCTATTTGTTCTCTTTTCTTTTGTAGGTACAAGCTCCACATTACTGGTTGATTTGAAATTAACTCACACAAGGAACAATGAGCATTTGATATACTAAGGCTACAGGTTCTTTTTCAAGTTTTACTATTACATTTCTTGATTACTTGGTTATCTAGTTAAGCATATTAGAAAAAAATACCTCTTAGGAAAGCTAGACGAACTAATGAACAAGAGGTATTGGTGGTTGCGAATCCCTCCAATTTTCCAAACCCGAACGTTAAGAAATTTATCTTAGAACTTCGAGGAAAGATGTTCATACCAGACAAGGGTTTTGAACCATCAATGCTCTTGTGTAAAGAAATTTGGAAATTGGTTCGATACCATAGGTGGAAACAGTGTGGCGATTTTATTTGCTTTTGCCTCTTGGAATTGGTGCATAAGGGAGTCTCCAATAATATTTTTGGTGGGACAATGAAATTGTTCCGTAGTCCCAATCGCCACTCCCGCACAGTGGCATAAATTAGTAATTAGGTGAGGAAAATAGATCCCAAGCTTGATGCCGAATACACATTTTTTTAGATCACTTTATTGACCCATTTTCCGAGGCTAACTCGTTTACGCTACAAGATAAAATATAACAAAGCAGCTCGAAAAACATTGATTGTGTTAGTGTTGAGTAATGGTGAGATACGAGTACAAGTGAATTGCATCCACATCTTGGCGACAGGAAACATTATAGCTTGCTTAAAAGATAGGGGGTAATTACTGTACCCCTCTCTTTTTCATTCTCCCCCCCCCCTTCAGTTAAGAATGCTAAAATAGTGTCTATATCAACATTTTCAAATTTGTTGAGTCCATGGCATGTAAATCATCATTTCATTATAAAGCACGCCATAATATTCACTAATAGCCCTTGGGGATATATTGACCTTCTTGTGCCTCACATAGACCATATTCTTTTCAGAAAATTTTAAATTGGAGTAGAACTCCAAAACCATAGGAATTTTAGCTGGTGTAGTGGGCGTCATGGCAAGGTTCATCGAACGATGAAAATGGACTAAGTCCAAAACTTCCTCATGATCCGAAGTCGAAGGGTCGAAGCCCCTTTCAAGGATAAAAGTTCATCCTTGAATGTTTGAGACAAAAGCTTCAGCCTCTTTTGATTTAAATTTATTAGGGACATACTCCGGTGACAGAGGTGGTTCGGGTTGGGACTTAGCTCGTTTCTTCATTTTTAAAGGCATGTTCATAAATTTCTAAGCAAGTTAATTATACTATATGAGCGAACCAAGTGACTCACAACCAATCAACACTAAAACTAGAACAAGAAAGTAAAAATAATAACTAAGGCCACAATATCAAATATAAAATAAAGAAGAAATAGGAGACTTCAACCATGTTATGTGTTTGTCGACGGAGTTGATGAAATCCCATGTTTCCCAAGAAAAAAAGTGTAAAACCTGTAAAAGAAGAATCTAACAAGAAAAAAGAGTAAAAAGGAGAAATATTTTCAAAGAAAGTTAAAAGGATTTGACAGAAGGACTGAGAAAAAATTGAGAAGAAGGGTTTTTAGGGATTTAGGATGAAAGATTTAGGGAAATTTGAGGGAAATAGGGTGTTTGAAAGCTTAAAAATCCTGCACAACACGCGGGTCGTGATACCTGAAACTAAGTATTGTGTGACCCGACTTGGATATTGCGATACCAAAGGTTGGATATCGTGATATCCCCTATTTTAGGACTCCTCAAATTCCATTTTGTTTGAGGTATCGCGGTACCACTATGTAAAACCAATTTTTTTTTTTTACTTTTGAAATTCTAGGGGTATCGCGATACTAAGGACCTGGTATCGTGGTACCCAAAAGATTTTTTGGTCCCTCTCGAAAATATCTATGAAATCATGATATCCCCCATGGGTATTGCGATTTCACTGAACTAATCCTAAAAACATGAGAAAATCATTAATTTTCATCTCAACCATCAAAAATCTGACCTACCAAGTTTAAAACTAGCCCAACACAAATTAAAATTCTAATCTACATGCAGAAAATAAGTGGAGTCCATATTTAATAATTCAAATATTTATAAATTCTAGTTCATTCGGCACATATGACGAGTTAAAAATTCAACTTCGGGGGGTTAATTACGCCACCAAAATGGTGTTTCATTGGTCTCCTTGACACTTGAACTCGTCTCTTGTTCATCACGCGACAAAGGCCTCTTGAGAGTCATATCTTCTTTCTTATCCTCGTTCGTTTCCTGACTCTCTTGCATGATGCACGAACACCTAAAAAGTTACACCACTCCATGAAGTTTGCAAATCTGTTAGCATGATATTTTTTGTCTCAATTACTTAGCACTTATACTTTTCCGATGGTAACACCTCCTTAGAACTAGACTTGGGCTCGACACATTTGAAAACTTTGATTTCTCCCTTGATGTCCATAGTCAATCCACCCTGTACTACGTTTATGGTGGCCTTAGATGTGGCTAGGAAAAGTCTCCCTAAGAGTATAGGAATTTCTTAATCCTCCTCAAAATCATGCACAATAAAGTCCACGAGAAAAATGAATTGCCTAACCCTCACTAACACATATTCAATGATTGCCTTGGGACGAACAAAAGATCAGTCGACTAAATGCAAGGTGACTGATGTTTCCTTAAGCTCTCCCAAACCTAACCTCATATAACTTGACAATGGCATGAGGTTAATACTAGGACCTAGGTCACACAGGGCCTTCCTAAAACTCACTCCACCTATCTCAATGGGGATGGTAAAGCTATTGGGATCCTTTAGTTTGGAAGGAACTCTCCTAGACACTACCGCGCTACATTCGTCATTCAGAGAAATTTGCTCTCTTCTCCCTATTTTTCTCCTACGAGACATAACATCCTTAAGGAATTTGGCATATTTGGGCATTTTCTCAATGAGTTCTAACAAGGTGAGGTTTGCATTTAAGGCTCTAAACATTTTGAGTAAGTCTAAAAACTCATCATTATCTCTCTTCCTTTTCTCCTCCAAGAGGCTCGAAAAGGGTATAGGCTTCTGGCTCAATGGTGGTGGTGGTGGAACGGTTCTATCATTGGGTTTGATTTGTGTGGGTTCACTCTCTGGTTTCTCCTTATCTAGCACCCTATCTCCAACACTAGAAGTGTGGGTGCTCTCATCCTTCTCACCCACTTATTTCTCCCCAAAATTTGGTCAAATAAGTTCCTTAACCACGGCCCCAGATCTAAGGGAGATCGCCTTGCCGTGCTCCTGTCCTTCCCTCTTTGAATTATGTTCAGTATTACTAGGTGTGTTAGAGGCCAAATTGTTTTGCAACAACAATAAAATTTGGTCTAATTAACCACAGATATGGTGCACATTGGCTTGCCTTACATGCAAACCTTCCTATACTTTACTCACCCTAATCGCCAATGAAAGGTCATTACTATAGGCTGGTTTTCTCTCTTGGTCTTGGGGTGCCCTAAATGGGAATGGTGGTTGGTATGTTGTGTTGGGTTTTAAAAGGTTAACATTTTGGTTCCCTTGCTTTGACAGCCCCACTTGGTTCCCTCCCCACCTAAGGTTAGCTTGATCACACCATCCCAGGTTATAAGTGTTTGAGTAAGGGTTATATCCTCTTTCCTTACATAATTCACCATGTAACACCCCTAACATGTATTCATCGCCAAAATAGGGTTATGAAACATTACCGGAGATTTCAATTCAAAATAATCAAAAATTTAAAACATTTAATTCACATAATCAATCATAGAAAAACCAATCAAACACATACATATTGTCCCTTATTCGAGCCCTCGAGGCCCTAAAAATATATTAGAAACAAATCGAGATTAAATCAGAAACATATAGAATTTTTCGAAAAAAGGTAATAATTTTCAAACTACAGGGGTCACACGGCCGTATGGCCAAGCCGTGTGACTCACACGGCTGAAACACACACCCGTGTCTTAGGCCGTGTGGACATTCGAAGTAGGGGCACACGGCCATGTCCTAGCCTGTATCCGTGCCCGTGTAACTCTCTGACTCAACCGGTAAATTCTTAATTGATACTAAATTTGTGCATACATACGAATAGGTCATTTCCAAGCCCTTTTTCTCACCCATTCATGCATCTACCGACAATCAATTTTCCACATATAAACAAGCCTTCAAATTTCACTAAAACATGCATAATCAAGCTATCCAAATAAGGTACATAAGCATACACCCAATATGCCTAAAAGGCACCTCAATCACCACAATTAAACATATATAACCATATGCATAGTTTGGCCAAAAGTTCAACTAACATATAACTAAGTTTATGCCAAAACTTACCACTTTGTTTACCAATAAAATTCACACCAAAAGTACCTTAAATACGTATGTATCAATTCAACATAAGAATAAATTATTCATAAACTTAATTCAAGTGAATTTATACTTCTCATTACCATGGATATCACATACTTACTACATTTCATAGTAATAAGGTAAATTGCATCGATAATTCTTACCGAAGCTCACACAAATAAAGTCATGATGGTTGTACCAACCCTTTTCATAGCTCAATAGCTGAAGTTATCCCATTTCCCTGCTCAATAGCCGAAGCTATCCCTTTTCATTATTTGATGGGCATCACCATCCTTTTTCATTGTTGATGGTCGTCACCATCCCCTTTCATAATTTGATAGTCGAAGCTATCCCTTTTCACAAATCGATAACCAAAGCTATCTGTTTTCAATGTTTGATGGTCATCACCATCCCATTTCATTATTGATGGTGTCACCATCCCTTTTTCATAATTTGATAGTTGAGGCTATCCCTTTTCATTATTTTGATAGCCAAAGTTATCCCTTTTCATTAGCCGATGATCGTTGATACGCCATTGGATTTTTCCACCAAAACACCATTTGACATTATATAAAATAATAGCATTTAAAACATAATTTAAAACACTATTTAAACATACAAACTTACCTCGACGATAAACGTAGAAATGTAGTCGATTAATCCGAAGCTTTTTCTTTGCCTCGATCTAGAGCCATATATGGCCTATCTTGATCTAAATGAATAAATTTAATCAATTTAATAACTATTCTATTCAATTCAATCCAAATTCATATTTTGGAAAAATTACACTTTTTCCCCTAATGTTTTCATTTCTTTACAAATTAGTCCTTAGGCTCGTAAAATGAAATTCATGCAATTTCATCGCTACCCAAGCCTAGCCAAATTTCATACAAGCTCGTAACAGCTCACACATTTCATTATTTCATAAATTACACCATGAATATTTCACTTTTTTCAATTTAATCCCTAATTGACAAATTCATCAAAAATCAATTAACAAAAGTTGTTTATCTAACAACAAGGATTTATTCTCTACCATAAAACGTCACAAACAACATGAATTCACTCATGGAAAAACTTTAATCTTTTAAGAGTTTCCAAATTAGTCACTAGGTTAGCTAGATTAAGCTACAACGACTCCAAAAACATAGAAATTATTAAAAACGGGACAAAAAATCATACCATGCAAGCTTTGGAAGGTTGGCCGAATATGCAAGCTTCTCTAGTGGCTTTTTACTCTTAAAATTTATGTGGATGGTGCATTAGAGAATATGATACCATCTTTTCTTATTTTTGTTTTAATTTATTTATGAAATTACTAAAGTAACATTTACTATTTACTTTAAAAATCATTAAAAAGATGTCCATAAGAGTCCACTTAATAAAAAATGGTTTATTTACAACATAAACCCGCTAACCATTTAATTTCATAGGTATTCAATCCCTTTAGCTTATAGAACTCAAATTTTGCACCTTTTGCAATTTAGTCCTTTTTATCGAATTAAGCAAACAAATGAAAATTTCTTAATGAAATTTTTATACGATATTACTAACATGTTGTAGACATTAAAATAATAATAAAATTAACATTTTTACATCAAATTTGTGTCCCAAAACCACTGTTCTGATTTCACTAAAAACGGGTTGTTACACACCTCCATATGGTTGCCCTCATCGTCATGTCCTACATTAAAATGGGTTAGATTTGGTTGGTTTTGGACTTGCATTTTGGTTGTATTCATCTCCAATTTATTTAACCTTTTGAGGACTTGTTGATACTTATCCTCGCTACACACAACATTAGTTGCCGCTTGTTTGTCTCGATATGTGAATCGTTCATCCGGCCACATGTAAGAGTTGATCGCCATGTCATCAATGAGTTGAAAAGCCTTGATGTAGGTTTTGGACATGAATGCTCCTGCGGATGCTCCATCAAAACTAGAGTGTAAGTTCCTGTCAAGTCCATTGTAGAAGACTTGAAGTTGCAGCCAATCTTGTAGACCATGGTATGGGAACTTGCACAACATTAACTTAAAGTGCTCTCATGCCTCATATAATGACTTCCCTTCCAATTGTTAAAAATTCATAATATCTATATGAAGTTTCATGGCCTTTCTCGAGGGAAAATACTTTTCCAAAAACTTGCTCACTAGCTCGTCTCAAGTGTTGATTGAATCTATCGGTTGCGAATCTAACCACATAAAAGCATCGTCAGTAAGAGAGAAAGGGAATAATCAAAGACGTATAGCGTCATCGGATACCCTATTATACTTGAAAGTATCACAAATGGTTAGAAATCGCTTAAGGTGTTGATTTGGATCTTTATTCATTCCTCCTTAAATTTGAAGGTTTGATTGTATCGTTTGGATCATGGCCGATTTAATTTTGAAGTTATTAGCATGCGATTAATGCTACCTCGAACAGCATCTAAGTTAGGCATCACGTAGTCGCGCAAAGTTCTTTCCTCCATGGGTAGTTATGGTGGTGGTTGGAGCTCTCCTAGTAGATTTGCAACAGGTTGCTCTCTTAGTGGAAGTGGGATGTCTCTAGGGTGTTGTGCCCTTCTTGTGTGTGAGATTGTATGTTCTGTTTCTAGCTCAAATGGTAAGACTGCTGAAACGCCGGCACCCCTACGGCGCAACGGAAAAATAAAACATTCGGCGATTCTAACCATGGATCCATGTGTGAGGAACGAGTCGGGGTGAAATAAAGGTTTTGAAATTACCGAATCTTTATTCTGAGTAGACAGGGATGCCTCGACAACGAGTAATCTGATCTACTATCGAACCAAGCCGTAATCTATCGTGACTCTGGCCTTTACGTATTCCACCCAGTTGACAATGAACGAAAGGAATCCCCAAAACTGTTTTGGAAAAGACTTTGCTTTGACGGCTGCTAGACCCACCAAGCAAAGAATAAATAGGATTTTATATCTATTTTTAGGGTTTTTAGAAATTAAATCAATATAACAATGTTTTTAAACCAAAAATTATAATTACATTAATTATAATAATGATTTTGGTAAACTATATATTTATTTGAATTTATATATGAACCAAATTCATGTTCTTATTAAGCGTACAACAACCTTGTACATATAATGTATTCGATATTTGGTTACCCAATTAAATTAATTCTATAATTAATTTAATTCAAGCGACAACCAAACACAATACCAACTATGTTTTATTCCGTTCATTTCAACTATAGGGTGTGACCCTGTAGGTTCTTGTAACGTTAGCAGTAATACTAGAACGATTCTAATGTTACAAACAATGAGTCGCACCTAGCAATGCATCATTGCTACCTAAGTCACAAGAAATCATGATTCAACATAAACTTTTTATAATTAACCTTTCATGAATAATCCTTAAGTCCTTTATCTCTGGATTGGACACAAGTCATGGAATAGTCACACTTGCATAGTCCATTCCATGTTCCTTGATATCTTAAGTAGACTATGATATACAAATAAGTATGACATCTCATATCAGCTTATTTAAGCATGGCCATGCATTTCTAGTCTCACTCAATCAAGTGGCCTAAGATATTACTCCCATTATGTAGGAGGGACTTATCCTATATCGATCAACCATATCCCTCTACACAGATCGTGGTATATCCAACATCAGCCTTTATAGAACAACCGATTCTGGTGTACGCTTGATCAGATCAAAATATACAACTCACGATGTTGGGATTATGATGATCTCAAGTATGAGGATCATATACATATTAATCACTATGAGTAATGTTGTGACAATTACATAATAATCCAAGAAACATACTCATAACGGGTCAGTCCAATATGTTGTTCTCTAACACACATATTCATGCATCAATTTTGACATTCCATATCAATGACAACTCTTTATCATCAATCAATTATATGTTAGTCTTAATGCATTATTGTTGTCCTAGCCAACAATAATACTTGACTAAGGACCTTTAAGAATAATCATATTATTCTCAGGACATTATTATAAAACAGTTTATTTATACACACAAAAAAGAAACTAAAATAATAATGGTAACGCCTTACATTAATAAACATGATAAATCAAGTATGTTATTACAACCATCTCATGATTGATCTTTGGGCATACTCTAACAAAGACACCATTACCGGTTCAAGTCATACAATGTTTCCTACAAGCACAAGAAATTGAAGAAATTAATTAACTTGGAAATAAAATAAAAAATAGAAAATAAGGTTGAATCTACAAATCCTACTTTGGCTACTTATCTCTACCTAAAAGTGTACACTAAAAATTACTCAATCTTACACCGTCTTACCTGGAAAAGGTGCCAACAACTTGACCTAACTTGTGTGTGCGTGTTAAAAACAAGGAATTTATGAAATCATTTAAAGTTTGAATTTTAACTGCAAGCATACAGTGTCAGTTGTAATATTTATAGTTCCAATAGAACATGAAATATTCCAAGGGGTCGAACCCAAAGGAAGAGGCGATCGAGCAATAACTAACATACACAATAGAGTCTAAGTGGCTACTAATACGATTTTATAGTATGGCAATTCATAACAAAATGAGTTTGTAAGAAAATCAAATATTCCACTCTAAAGGCTAAATTGCAAGAAATGTAAAACTAGAGGGACTATACAACAAATAACTAATGGGGATTGGTTGACTTCGATGTGGTTCACAAAATCTCAAGCTAGGGACATAAATTAGGTAAATTACGAAGTGGCTCTATTTTATCTTCAGATCTTAATTTTACGAAATTAGACGAATAAGGTTTGGTTTATCTTCCGATCTCGCCGGTTAATCCGGGACTAATGAACGGGTGCACGACAAGATTACCTTCCGGTCTCACTTTATCTTGATATTCCCTTAGGGGCATCACTACCTAATTTCTCAATTCTATTCAAATTAATCCAATTTGTTACAATTTATTCCTTTGTCCAAGGGGTTTTGGATTACCAACATCTCCATCAGCCAACCTCCTTAAAGGTTTAGTTACACATGCTCAAAGTAAAGAAAATAGACATAACAATGGAAAACAAGGCAGACATGAAAATAAATCTTGAGAAAAATATAAAAGTTGAGATTTTTATGCAAGAAAACTTAAATAGCATGAAACCAAAAGAATTTAACAAGAAAATCTAAAGTAAGAAACATAAAAAGAAACAAGTTTTAACAGGTTTAAAGTAAATTAAATTGAAATACATTAAACTAAAGCTTAAAGAGTCTTGAAAGCAAGGTACAGGGACTAGAAATGTAAATAAACCTTAGCTACAGTAATAACTAACTTACCTAACACTAAGAACAACAAGAACAAGAAGTAAATGCAAAAAAATAAACTCTAATCTAAGGTAGAAGAGAAAAATAAAAACCTTAAAAAAGTGGAGAGAAAAACTAAAGAAAACCTAGAGAAAACTAAACCTAAAATTAAGCTAATGTGTGTCTCTCTCCTCCTTGGCAAATTTTGGTTGTTTTGAAGTGTATTATGATTTTTAGTTGCCAAAAAGGCCCCTACACGAGCCTTATGTGATTAGTGGGCCAGGTAGATAAAGACTGCCCTTTTTGTCTAAGGTTATCCCCTAACGAAGGTGATATCGTGATTACCATGAAAAGGATATTGCAATATCTCAGGCAATATTGAAACTTTGGGTCTTCCTTGGGAGGTGGATATTGCGATACCCAAAGAGGATGTCGTGATACCACTGACGGGATCTTTGGTCTTCTATACTGTCGGAGGTAATACAATTCAAAGGGTTGGATATCGCGATACCCTTGCCCTAGGAGCCGTTTTCGCTCGTTTTTGGCCTCCGACACATCCCTACATCACTTAAGCACACGTTAGGACCCCAATGACACTATCGACCAATTTGGGTCAAAAATAGATAAAAAGGAGACATTTTCACTTATTAATCGAAAATATGAAAATAACGAAAAACTATACTAAAAACTCTATTTTGCTCGAGAAAAAGTTCCTTTAGGGCATCGAAAAAGACCAATTTGCCACATCTATTTGTGGTATATCAACTTCGTAACTTGGCTTCTAAGAAATCATTGTTCACATAGTATTTTGCTTTTAGTACTCATGCCACCAACTAAGACGAATTACACACTAATCGCCATCCCTACTTGGGCAAAAGCCATGTTAAATTTTGCCAGATTGCGAAATCCCATGCCTCCCTCCTACATCCTTTAAATCACAAAGATCTCCCCAAGAACACAAATGAATACCACGCTGCAAATGAGAATATTTTTTAAAATGTTTTTAGAATATAAAATTCTTTTATATTTTTAAATTAATTGTTAATGTGGCGTTATGCAATTAATGATAGCATACTATTGTGCTACTTGTCTTAACTTCATTGGTTTTTGAAATGCCACATCATCACATTTTAAGGAGTCAAAAATTACATTAAGAAGTACTCCCTTAGATCAAAAGTGTTCATAAATTGGGTAGGCTGGACTAGAAGGTGAGCTCATACATAGTATCAATATCATATGAAAAAAAATTATACAATATCTATAATATATATTGACACAAATTTTGAGAAATTTTTGAATTGACCGGTATACCCTTTGTTATTAATTTTGTTATTGATCTTGTAATTTTAAATGTATTTTATTATTTATAAAAAAATTATCACACTTATAAATAAGAGTTTAACTTTATTAAAATATTTGATTAAGTAAATTTATTTGATAAAACATTTATCATATTTATTGATTCTCTTAAAACCTTTGTTAAATAAATTTACAGAACACCACATAAAAATGTTAAAATTTATATTTTATATGTAAAATATTACTATTTTCATTAACTAGAAAAGTAAAAAAGAAAGTTTTTATTAGTTTAGTTTTGAATATTAAATATTTCATTTATAATTTTTTTACAAATAATACGTTGAGATAACCCAATATTATATTTTATATTTATATTAATTATATATTATCTAAAAATTCTTATGGTTAATTGTATTAATTAATAATTTAAAAAATGAAATAATAAAATTGAAAAAGGTATTAATTTACAAGATTTCAATTTTTTACACAAGCTTTAATAATAATTAATAATTTTATATCATTAAAGTATTTGAAGCATTGAAATAATTTATATTTTTAATTAAGCATATTACTTTGAGTAATATTACTTTACTTCAATTACATAAAGTAAAACTATAGTTTAATCAATTATAAAACATAAACACAAAATTAATTATAAAACATAAACACAAAAATAACGTACAACATATGTGACACTAAGAACTAGTATTAGAAAAAATCATATTATAAACTTTAAAATGGGATAAGTTGAAATCCGCTCTTCAATTCAAGAGCTTTGAAGCTAACCCATATTTTAAAGGGGTAGATATTTTTCCAATCCCATTTTGGATAAACTTTTGAGCTTCAACAGGTACCCAACCTTAAAAACATCTAGCTAAGACTCTAGTTCAAGCTTAAGCTCGGTTTATAACCGGAATCAACTAGAAATAAAATTAAATTATTTAAACTCAACCCAATTAAGCTTTCCTTCCATGATTTGTTCATATACAAATGTTTTTGGTATAACAATAAAAAGGTTAATACATTTATAAATAATAATAATAATAATAATAATAATAATAATAAACCCTCAATTACGCACATACTCTAATCGAGTATACTCGAACTCAGCTTACTCAAGATTGACTTAGAAAATAACCAAATCAAATTTATACTTCTATAAAGTCGAACTCAATAGCTTGTAAGTACATGTATATCTCATTTACGCCCCTAATAACAAAGCTAATTCCATAATGCAACTGGACATTATTTAGGCATCGTGAACCTAATTCTTACAGAAACGAAAAGTGATCACACATGTTGCTTCTTCGAACAAAAACTAATTCTTTTTCAGAAAATAAAAAATCAATCAATTGCCTATGCTACTCAAATATGCTGTACAACAATTTGCCTACAAAAGAGAGGTTAGAGGATTTACATGGAATGTACATAGTAAGTGGAGGTTGTCAATCATCAAGGCGTTGGATCTCACCCATCATTATACGGTTGCTGGTGACTTTGAAACCCAGTAGAGCAGGATCAATCTGTCTTCCCTTTTTCCCTTTCTTCTTGCCACTTCGTCCAGCTTGTGTTGCACCATCAGAAGGTTCCAAAGAAGTGCTGTTAGCTGCCTCAGTCCCACGAAGAACCGGCTTCTTTAGAATCTCAATGAATGATGCTTCAGACACTGCAGCATCATTGCAAGATGAGGTCCTCCTAAAACGGACGTCTTTCTTGCTAGATGCCTGAGTTTCTACACTCCTCATCGTTCCTAGATTCGCCACCGTCCCCTGTCTTCCTTCTGAATAAATCAAACACAAGATCCAGTGAATACAAGTGAAGAAAATGTCATTCCATCTTTTGTATAACTAGAGAAAGAGATATAAAATCGTACCATCAGAAGTTGCAAGGCTAGCAGAATTATTCTGATTAACAAATGACAGTGAGCTTTGATCAGAAAAGACATCCTGGGACGAAGAAACCCGTGGCACAGGTGGGCATTTCTGTGGAACTTTGTCAAGCCCCTTTGGCAGCATTGAAGGTAACCTATCAATAACAAGAGGATCTTTATACAGCTTTGCAAATAAAGTTCAAAAAAGCCGAGTCAAATGCTAATAGGGAGATGTATCATAGATGTGTAAATTATCAAACCAAGAACACAACAAAATCAACACAAAATATCCGGTATTGACTCCTACCCATTGTCGTAGCAGCAAATTTAGTCATGATAATGGACATTAAATAGTAGTCTCTTATATAAACCATTTAGTAAAAGAACCACACCTATCATTAGAAGCATCTTCTCCAGCTGACTTATCTACTCCAATTTCATACCCATACAACCTGACACTTCCATCTGCACCATTTCACATTTAAGATTTAATTCATATAATAAACAGACATTTACCTAAGTTGAAAAAGGAATAAAAAAATAGTTTGGCAGATTACCGGTTCCAAGAGAACTATGCCGGCTATGGATGCCACTTGGTAGGTCACCACAGTCCAAGGTTGCCTCTACTTGTTCTAATACATTGTCCTCAGACCCTGACACAGAACCATTCCTATTACTCATGCCTTTCATTCCATTTTCGTTGTCTTTTCCTTCCAGTTCTGCTATTTCTATATCCACAGCTGATTTTCCCATCAAGCTAGCATCTGCATAGCTACTACGAGAAGGATCTTCAATGCCCAACAAGAATGACTGCTCTTCTGCAAATGAGCCAAAATTGGCTTTAAGAGGCAATCTTTCACAGTTAACCATGTGGTTGGCAGATGCGCTTGGAGAAACTCCAAACAAATGATCTTGCAACAAGGCACTTGAATTAGAATTTTGAGGGCCTTCCGGAAACAAGTTGTTCACATGAACTTCCTGATTTGGAAAATGATTAAAAGGAAAATTGGAAGTTTGTTGCTCAGAAACAGGCCAAAAGGTTTCCCGCCCTCTGGAAGATGAAGTAGAATTCTGACGATCGATTTCTGATGATTGCATAGATTGAATACCAAGTTTTTGGTAAAGAAGGTCCAGTAAAGCCTTCTTAGAGTTTTCATTAACCCCTCCAGCTGATGCCCAAGCACTTGAATCAACTTCAGACTCCCTTCTTTGCAGTTCTGCTTCAAGATTTAATTGTGGTATCTCTTTTGCAGTCCAACTATTTTCTAGCTGCCCATTTTTCCTAGCATGGAAGCTCTCCATTGCACCAGGATGAGAAGCATATACATTGCCTAAAACTTGCTGGTAAAAAGAGGGGTTACCTGAAGAAAATGGATCCAGTTGGTTGTTGGAGTGCATATAAAGATGTTCGGCTAGATCTAGAGAATTTGCATTGTCTACTTTCATTCCAGGAGCAGCTACAGGAAGAGTCAACCTGCCAAATGCTGTGGAGTTGGGGTCAAAAATCCCTCGCTCTGGTAGGTCCTGCAAAGCATGATTCTGCTTAAGATTGCAGATATGCTCTTCAAGAGATGATAGCCTCTGCTGGTAAAGATCTGAAGCATTAAACCCTACAGATTGAGCCTGATGATGACTGCTAGGGTTCCCAACAAACTGACCAACATCATCTACAGACAATGAACCGGCAAGTCTTCTATCCCCCTCCATTCCTAATTGTTGCCTAAGTGCCATAGATAATTGCTGCGCTTGCAACTGTTCTTGTTGAAGACGAAGCTGATGCTCTGAAGGAAGCATATTGCCATACTTTGCCTGTGACATGAAATCCAAAAACTCAGCCTGCTGCCCTTGGAGTGCACCATGGTTAATCTTCACTTGGATGATCTGCTCCAGCGATGAATCCAGGTGCCTTGAAGCATGAGGATTCTGTTGCAATTCAGCAAGGAGATGCCTTCGTAACTGGACCTGATCGATTATGTTGTCTCTAGCAGCATCAAATATGTGCTGACCATAACCAGGATCAGGCATCTGATGCTGCAGCAATTGATCACAAAGCAATTGCTGAGCTTGAGAATGTGGCAGCTGTAGATGTTGCTGCTGCTCCTGTAACAATTTAATTTGGTGGTGACGAAGCTGCTGCTGCCGCTGAAGTTCCAACTGCTGCTGCTGCTGCAGCTGTAGTTCCAACTGCTGCTGCCGCTGTAACTCTAGCTGCTGCTGCCGCTGTAGTTCCAGTTGCTGCTGTTGCCGCTGAAGTTCCAGCTGCTGCTGCCTCTGAAGTTCCAACTGCTGCTGCTGCTGCTGCTGCTGTCGCTTAAGTTCCAATTGCTGCTGCTGTCGCTGAAGTTCCAACTGCCGCTGCTGTTGAAACTGAAGTTCCAAAAGGTGTTCCATATGAGGATCTGAATGATGGATTGATCTCTGGCGGTTGAGATTTTTGCTCAGCATAAGATCGAAACCCTGGACATGCTCCACATCAAATCCAGCTGAATATGGAAAGCGATGAGAGAAATGATTTTCCTCTTGAAGTGGCTCATTGGGCAGCTTTTGTGACATTAGCTGACGTAAAAGGCCAAAACTATTGTCCTCTTGCTCCTTGTGAGACGAGGGCCAACCACCAGTAGTTCCTAGATGAATGTTAGGGTTAGACAAAGCATTTCTTCTATAATCATCAGGCCAAGCCTCACGAAAAGAAGTCTGTTCAGGGACTGTACGAACAACGCTGTGATCACTAAAGTTTGTCTCTCTATCAAGCCAAGGATCTAAAAACTGCCCCCTATCGCCGATGCTGGAAGCTATATTAGATGATTGAGAACACTTCAAACCAGATGGGCTCCTCAACTCAGACATCAACAAACCAAAGGGATGCAGCTCGTCATCTCGATGAGAAGGTATATTGGTTTTTGAAAATTCATCTGTAATGGACAAATGGCTTGCAGGATTGCCAAAAGGACCTTGAACTTCACCAGAAATTTTAGAAGGATCAACCCCCGCACTTGTGGGCCTTCCATGAAAAATAATTTCTGTAGCACACAAGAGGAAAGGAAAGCATTATTAACAAACACAATAAATAACAAAATCAATAATAGCTCCAACCTATTAAACTTACCCTCTTCTTGAGCAGCAGCAAATTCATGGAGGCTTTGATCTTCAGAAGACTGATACTCAGAAGGATAACTTTGAGTAAGTCTTCTGAACTGAAAATCAGTTCCAGAAGTCTCAACAGCAGACAAAGACTGCTTATGGTCACATCCAATGTCAGACCCCTTAAATTCAGGAGCAGAAGCAGAAGTAGATATGGTCTCACCCAAGCTACCTTCAAAAGAATCGGGTAATTGCATTCTCATAACTGCACTACCACTGGATGCAGAACCAGAATTCATGCTTAGGTGTGGCATGACATCACCAAGTTCTTGGAAAGGAGATCCATCCTGAGCATCTGCCAATCGAACAGGCAAGTCTGTACCAAAATAACCTTGCTCAAACCATGAAATTATGTCAATTCCCAGATATGGTCCCTGAATTACCCCTTGAGGATCAAGATAGCACAAACTCAAATCCTCGGGAGGGATAACACTTTCCAGTGAATGTGCCTCATAATTTCCCTTAATATCTATCTGGTTATGGCTTAGTGTAGCCCGTAGTGATGAAAAATCAAATAGAGAGCCTGAGTCTTCAGGAAGCTCGCCACCCTCTCCAAAATGAATGGATGATTCCTTATCCTCCAACCTAGGTAGCTTTGGCATTTTCAAATCAGAGACTTGTCCTTTATCAATAGATTTTATATCATCAGCATCATTTATGGAGCCATCAATTTCCCCATCTGATATCAAAGCATGGGTTACACCTGTGTCAGATGGTAAAACACGTCTCTGCCCACCTTCTTTTGTACTATTTATTTCTGCAAGGACAAGCAGAACAAATCAAGAGTATATTCTCAATGGACTGCTGGTAGTCGACAACTAGAAATGATAGTTTCCTACCCTCGGTCACAATCATCTGTGAATCTAAGGCATAACATGTCCCAGCATGATTCCCTAGATAAATATTGTTTACAGCAGCATTCTCACCTGATTCAACACTATCCTCCCTGTTAAGTGTAGAACTTTGTTTCCCTCCACCTGAAATCACATTAGTAAGTTCCGGATTAGGACCAAACAGAAACAAAAAATCAGAATCTCAATCATATCTAGTTACTGGGCAAAACACTAAAAATCAGCATTTAACCCTTACTTGTGTCTCTAGCTGTGTTGTACAACACTCCACTGCTTGTAGCTTTTCCCTTCCATATATCTCCAAGGAGAGCCTGCAAGAATCAAGCAAGAAAATTAAATGCAACCACATAGAAGGATAAAGATGAATAGACTTTTATTCCATAAATCAGATTATAAGCTTGATACCTCTTCCTCTGCATCAGGAGGAACAAAAGCTAAAGGCTCAACAGTTTCTTTTTGAGTTATTGGTGATAAATGATCCATCTCATCAGGTACAGTGAGAAAATTTGGAGCAGTCTTTTGCTTGCGGTAAATATCAAGCAGTTTTCCTCTAGGGTAGCAATATGTGTTAAATGATTTGTTTTTGTCCAGAGGACAAGATCCAATGACAGAAGCAGATTTTGGCCTCCCAATTTGTAGGCTTACATTAGCATTTGATCTACCTCGTCCTGCTGCAAACCGCACAGTTGATACCTCCACTCGTCCCCTCTCTAAACCAAAACCTGGAGCACTGTGATGAGAAGCAGCCCCACCTGCATGAATTTCCAAACGATGTCGTGGTCTCCACTTATCACGAGAATCATTGTCACGCTCAGAAGCTATGCGCCCCCCACTTACAAAAGCTTGTTTGTCAGTAAGGGCTTCTTCCTTATCAGCTTCTGTCCTCTTCTCAGTTCGAGAATCCTTTTCTTTGTCTTCAGGACCCCATCTTGAAGACCACTTGTTGTCTCTTCGAGATTCATGTCCTGAACCACGACTATTAATATCATTCCATCTCTCTGAAGAAGTAAGCTTGTTTTCAGAAACATCCCTCATCGATGAAATATCTGCCCGACGGTCTTCTTTTCTGCGATCCCTTCGGCCAAGTAAGCTCGTTTCTCTCTCCTCTTCACGCCAACGGCGACTGCTTTCAAGATCAACTGCAGTCTTCCTCCGGTCTTTCTTGTCCTGAGACGCATCCAGACGCCAACTATCTTTCAGATTGGAATCACCAGAGGTTCTATGGGACAACGAATTTGTGGCTCTTATATCCTGTTAGAGTAAGTAAATTATACCACAGAAAGGATACAAACCAAAATGAGAATTTGTCATAACATAAAGTCAAATATAAATTTGTAATCAGCATTCAGTGATAGATGCCAGTCTAACTTAGTTTTACGTGATCAGATATAATTTTTACCCAAACTTTCGCTACATAAAGGTAAATAAAACTAGAGATCAACACATTAAACCCTCGAATGGAAATGAACTATGTACCATTATTAACAAGAGAAAATAGAGTTCCATACCCCAGATATTCCAGTAGCTAACATCTTAGAATCAGATGGTTTAGAGTAAAGCCACTGTGGAGACAAAGGTATATTGCTCTCTGAAATTGCTTGATCTGCTAGGGAAAAAAGGTAAGATTTTACAACAAATGAGAACTTAGGCTTTTAAAATGCAAAAACATCAACATACGACAAATAGCATTACCTTTGGTGCCCTCAAGTAACCCCACGTGTCCTTTGTCCTCCAAGTTCCCATCCCACGCTTCACCTAAAAATAACAATATCTGAGATAATTAATACATAGGTTAATTTGGCAGAAATCATAACCTCAACTTTCAGCCTGTCTCTATGGAGTCCTAAAGTATCAAATTATTTGAGAACGAACTGCCAATTTTCCTAATTGAAATAGGTGATCCTTTCATTGAATTCAATCTGTCGAAATAATAAGAAGAAGACATCCTACAGTACCATATCAACTTCAACGTTGCAGTTTATATTTTGCAATAATTAAGATAAGCAACTAAACTAATCTTCTTGTTCTTTCATAAAAGTACTATCCATTGTCTGGTGCATCTAAATCGAAGGTTTAAGCTTAATATAATTCCACATAGAAACAATTGTGCACTTCCTTTTTTTTCTAATTATAATCTCTTATAACAACACAGTAAAAAGAAACAGAAGGTTTCAACAAAATCGAACGAGATCTTAGGGGCAAAAATAAATAAACCATGAACGAAATCTGAAATCTAGATTTAATAAATTAAACCAAACTAGTAAATTTCAAATAATGAAATATTCCGGAAGAAAAAAGAATAGAATAATAGGGGAAAACGAAGAGATTGAATTGAAATGGAAAGCAATACAATCAGCATGCAATAAGATAAAATTAGAGGAAAAAATGAGACAAGTATTTGATCGGAAAGAGGAAAGGGATAAGAGAATGTAGAATACCTTTGAGAGAGGAGTGGTCGAAGCTGGTTTTGGAGGAGAGGAGATCATCAGGTAGATCTAATTTTCCGTCAGCCATCGAGAGAATATAAAAAGCAGAGATCGTAGCGGAGATACGGCGGCGTTTAAGATTCTGAAAAAAAGGCAAAGGCAGAGAGAGAGAGAGAGAGAGAGAGAGAGAGATCAAATGGGTCGATGAGAGAAAAGGGTCTGAAGAGAGGAACGATTTTGCAGAGAGAGCGTGAGAGAGGAATTGCTAGGTTAACAATAGCTATTTTCTTTTAGTTATTTTTTAGCTTTGACAGAGATAGAGAAGGACCTTGAAAATTAAATAAAATACTATATAAATATCTCTTAGATAGTATACTGCCATTTGTGGGTTTTGTTTATAATAAAGGGAGGGTTGATTCCTAAATAGCCCCTTAATTTTGCTATTTAATTTTTGTAATTTTTTTGTGTTTTTAAGTTCTTAATATTTTAATTTGCACACTAATGTGCTCTTACTTTTTATCTTTATCTAAATTAATCCATAATATTTAATTTACAATAGTTTTGGCATGGGAGAAATTGTTTTTTTAAATAATTATTAAAAAATGAAATTCATCTTTGGAGTTACTTTCCCTTAATTCCTTTGGATGTAAAATTTGATTACACAAATATAAATTCTAATTTTTTTTTCTTCAAGTCATTTGCTTTTTCTATTTTGTTTTGCCCAACGGTGGTAGGTGTCAACTTCCAAGTTGGCTACCTCCTTTCTCTCTCTCCTACCAATTTTTCTTTCTTCTCCCCATTCACCCTATATGGCTTTTCTCTTTTTAGTTTGTGGATCTAGTTTGTGGGTATCTTTGTCATCTTTTATTATAGATAGATGACGGTGTCTGTCGTCGTTGAAACTCTACCGGCCTCCAACAGTTTATCTTGGAAAGTGGGTGCCTATTTTCGTCAGCTTTTTAATTTGTTTCTGTTTTGAGATATTTCAGAATAATAAATAATTTTACAAGTCAATTTGGACTCGTGTTGCCTTAAGTTTTATATGTTTGTTTTCCATTGTTTAATAAGTCTTTTACTTTTAGAAGTTTTTGTCTGCTCCTATAGCACATATTTTAGTCTTGTCTATGCATGTAGTCTTGCTTGTGCAAGTAATTTTAGGGATGGTTTTGTCATTTTCCTCTCCAATTTGGTGGATGCTCAGTTCTTTTTTTTTCCCTGCCACTTTAGACTATCCAAGGCTAATTTCTTTAGTGTAAGTGCTTGCAATCACTCCAAATATGTCGTGCTTGAGGTGTGACAGAGCCAATTGTTAATGTGTCATAATGTTCATTTGTTGTTGAGATTGAAGCCTTTTTTGTGTTGATGGAGTTGTCTTTCATAGGGATGGAAAAACTCGAACCGCCCAATGAATTCCAAACTGATCCTCTCCAAATAGAGTGAATCTTTTTGTTTGAAAAGTGCATGGCGGGCAAGGTGGGGTGGATTCTTTTTTCTTTTGAATAGTGGGTATGGAGCGGTAAAAATGTATAAATATTTTATCCCTGCCTCAACCCACTCCACTATATAAAAATATCATTTTATCCTTGCATATATAAACTATTAAAAGGGTAAAAATGTAATAATGTAATATAGAAAATATATATATTTTATGTTTAAATATTTTTTGAAGAATTATGTTTAAATATTTACTTGACTTCAAAAAGATTGAAAATGTTAATGATAAGTTGTAACACCCCATACACGACCAAATTGTCAAGTTAGAGCTATAAAGTGTCACATTCGTTGCTGGAGAAACTACAATCAAACTACAAACAAATTATACCATTATATGATTAATTTCAATCAATACAATGTATTATTGTTTCTAGGTCTTAAATGAGCTTATGAAAGCTCTAACGCTAACCCGAGATCTACTTAGAACTAAACTGTAATATTTTTAAAAGTTCAGTTTAACGTCGCGACGTTAGGGGGTTCCTCGTCATGAAGCAACATACTGACTAGGTCTCATCTCAACATCGCGTCATGGCATGGTGGCCTGATCTCATCACGACGACATACGATATATGCTCGATGTCGCGACGTGACAAACTATTTCTGCAAAATTGTTAATGAACATCATCCTGCAATTCCATTTAACCATTTCATACATCTATCTCATAAATTCAAACAACATTTGCAATCCTCAAACTTTTATTCATGAGCTACAAATTCATTATTCAACAATATACCAATACCATATGACCTATAGGTTAATTATCTAGTTTAATTCATTCAAAATCTTAAACATTCATACCTTTTCACCAAAGTCATTGACAATTGCAACATCTAACACAATTCAACCATAAATTGAAATCATATGCATATTGCATTCAATTGGCCAATTTCATACATCAAAGTTCTATTTCAAAAGTGCATATTAACATAATCTTATACCAAAATTAACTCAACCTAGGTACATGTCATACTTAAAATAAAACAGGATTTATACAAACTTTGCTAAGTCGGGATTGCTTCTAGAATGCTATTAATTTGTCAAACCCTTGTTTGGCAAGCCGGTACTGTTTGGGAGATTGTGTTGGCAAGACCGCCTAAGTCGCGAGGCTTAGACAAGATAACATTTGTAAACTTCGTGGCGAAGTATTTCGTTGAACTTCTTCAAGTCTGCAAAATCTTACTTCGCGAATTGGCGAGTTCCTTGCTGGGGCAAGGTCTGCAGACTCTTCCACAAATAAGTCTGTCACCCGTATTTTAATGTTGTTGTAGATGTAAGTATAGTAGTCAGTGGGACACGTTTAAGTTATTTAGCATCCTAGTGGAGGTAACGTGTCGATAACCAAGACACTTTGGGAGCCTCGTAGGATGTGATTAATTAGTGAAAATGTGTGAGAATAATTACTGATTAGAGTTTAACCCTGATAGGAACTTGGGTTAGAGATAGCTATAAATAGGATAACCTAGTATTTGAGAGAAGATTTTCATTTCATCTTCTCTATTAGACTTTGTTATCATCGAAGAAAAACCAGAAGTGTTATTTACCGTTAACTAAGGTTCTATCTGTCAAGCTTATAGAAGCTTTTGTCTCAAGATATCTGCTAGTAAATTCTTAAATTCCTCTTTAAGTTTACCACATAGAAAAGAAGTTGCTGTAAAAGTTGTTCTATAGGGTTTTCTTTTTAATACTGGATAGAAAGGAAACTTCCATCTGGGAACCATTTGCATGTCTACATATTCATATTATTTCATTAAGCTTTGGTTATTTTTTATATTTAAAAATTTGTTTTATTATTTTAGCCAAAGAAATAGGAGAAGGTCCCAAAGTTAAAGGAAAAGAACTCGTTGAATAGGAAAAGCTCTAAGTGAAGATTTCTGGTAAGTTCCTTTATACATTGAGTCTGTTATTTGCATTATTTCGTTTAATCCTTCTTACTGTATACCCAGGTAAGTGGCTTTAACCTTTGGTCCTGGTACTTACATTAAAGAAGTCAATGCATGTACAGTTACAGTTAGTAAATTAAAAACAGAAGTCATGCATGTGCATGGGTATACATCCTCTTTCCTTGGTACACAAGCTTCGTATCCATAATGGTGTAAGAAGTTATCGAATGGTTGTTACGTATGATGATGAAAAGAAGACACAAGATATTATGTTTTGCCTCTGGTATGACACTTTGGTGTAAACTGTGACTAGTGAAAATCTAGCTTTACGAAGGAACACTTATGTGTTTAGAATACAAGGAGGGATGATGGAGGTACGGAGCTTATAACTGGTTAATAGTTCTAATGAGCAGTATGAAGAAACCGGGAAATGTTTCTTCAGAACTAGGACTAAAAGCTAGCACAAGGAAGGGAGTATGCAGATAATAAAGGTGTGTATTGTGTCAAAACAAAGTGTGAACATTGCATGAATTGCAAACAGTACATTAAATAATCAAAAAGGGGTAATACGCCAAGGTGGCGTACCAATAGAGCTGTAAAACCTATATAAATAGGTCTCAAATTGCAGGTTGTGCCTGCCATTGGGCGAAGTCTGTTTGTGGAAGTATCCACTAGCGGATACTTTAGAATAGAGGGTGTTGTATTTGCCAGATGTGGCGTGCCATTTTCGCCAGTCTAAGCCTTAATTTCTTAATGTCTATTAAACCCTGTTGTGATTTTGTACTTTTCTGGAACTCACTAAGTTCTTATGAACTTAACTAGTTTTCTTCTTATTTTCAAACTTTAGGTTGGACGTTGTTGTAGTAAGGAATCGGCTAGATTAGCGGCCTACTATAAGTCATCTCTTATCTTGGTGTAACATATGATTTCTAGTGTATTAGGATGTTGTTAGTTGCCACTAGTTTGATATTAATAACCTATAATTGAAAATGATATTTTGTAATTCCGGATGTTTATTTGTAGCCTTTCCAGGATTTATGATAAAGGGTTTTATGTGATGTTAGACCATGGAATTGAATGTTAAACTAACGCTTTAGGAGCAATACATTAGCATTTTTACTTGATCTTGCGAATGTTTATAAAGCTTCTACCAAATGTTGTTTACTTGTATTCCTACTATAAGTGGCGTAGTACTATTTCAAACTATTTTAGCTTATGATATGTTTTTCAAAATATCGGGACACCGTTTCAGCAAGAGAGTATCCGCTGAGCTAAGACTTTTGGGTTTTAAATGATTTTTGGTAGTTAAACGGTTTTAGCTTGTGACACTCCATACTCAAGTCCGAAGATCGAGTCAGGCTTGGGGTGCTACAATTTTATTGGCATCAGAGCCTTATTTTAGCCAATTCTCGAGAACCATCATTAGTTAGAAGCCCTACAATGCATGTTACATAAATCTGGCTTGGTGCCTTATAGTGTTGCTAACTAAGTTCATGTACTGTAGCAAAGAAAGAAAGAAAAATGTCGATCAATTCCAAGAATGCTGAGAGGGAAAAGCTAGAGAGAAATGCTCCTCCACAAGTTAGTAGCCTTAAGCCTTCAACGAGCTGGGGAGCATTAGAAACCAAGGCTGAAGAGGCTCTAATGGAGATGATGGGCCATGTCATGAAACAATGGTTCGACAAGTATGTGAGAGCTACATAAACCTCTTCCTACAAACATCATGATGAATCAGTAAGGCTTAAAGAGACAATAAGAACGATAGGGGCTACACCACTGATAAATCTTGCACCTCTAGTCCCAATTGCAACAGTGTCATGAGGGGACCCTATGGAGGCCATTCGTAAATGTGGTGCAAAAAAGTTCAGAGCAAGTAAGGAAAACAATCCTGTGGTAGCAAAGAATTGACTTTCTCGAGTCTGTCAGGTAACATACGAGCTACAATGCTCCCCAACTGAGAGTTTGAGGTGCGCTATCTCCCTACTAGAAGATGAGGCATACCAATGGTGGACTAAAGTGATTAGCATGGTCCCTAGACAATAAGTGAACTGAGAGTTCTTCCTAAAGAAGTTTAGGGAGAAGTTCATCAACAGGCTTTTCATCAAGCAAATGAAGGAGTTTTTAGAATTTAAGTAGGAAAAGATGACAATATTTAAATATGAGCAGGAGTTCATTAGGTTGAGCAAATACGCCAAGAATTTGGTTTTGGGTGAAGAAAGCCTGTATATTATATTTGAAGGAGGACTGAATGAGGAACTTAGGGTGTTGTTGTATACCTTAGAGATCAAGGATTTTATTGCTTTATTGGTGAAAGCTCAAAGATTGGAGTCAGTAATTCAAGAGAGGAATAATGTTAGGGATAAAGAGAAGAGCAAACGTGGAGTTTTTGGCGCAATTAGTAATGTTGGGTTCAAAAAGCCCAGAGACATAAAGTATTCTACTACTCTAGCGACAAAATCCCAGTCTGTTGGTTTTCGCCGAGAGTAAAGTAGGCACTAAGCCACTTCCATGGCCAGTACTGGAGGATCCAGGAGAATGAAGGTTCCTGTTTGTAATAGTTGTGAGAAGAACTATACAGGAACTTACTAGAAAGTTACTAGGGGTTGCTACAATTGTGGGGCCCAATACATCTATAAGAGAGATTGTCCAGTAAGAGGAGGCAGGAACATTGAACACTTTATTCAGGTAGCCAGGGAGTCTCAACCAGAAGTGAATACTAGGATAGTGGCGAAGTCCAAGTCAGTGCAGGGAGCTTCGAGGAGGAACATGGCAAAGCTTGACCCAAAAGCCTCAACTAAAGTTTATGTAATGCAGGCCAAGGAGGACGCTGAAGCCCTTGACATTATCACAAGTAAATTTTCTTTATTCAACACCAACATACATGCGTTGGTAGACCCTAGGTCTTCTTATTCTTATATCTGTGATAAGTTTATGGTTTAGAAGATTCTTAAAGTTGTCCTTACTAAGGCTAGCATGATAGTTACAAATTGTAACACCCTTTACCGGAGACCGTTGCCGGAGTTGAGCTCGAGGCATTACTTTACTTAACTTAAAAATTCGGGGCATAAAATTTTACTTTTGAAATTATTTTCACTATTCACAACAAAGCTGCCCACCTGTGCAACAGTTACTAATTTAGTTATAAGTTGAGCTACAAAGTTTGAAATTTAAATCCGTAAATTTTACCTGAAACTAGACTCATATGTATTCTTACCATAAATTTTTTAGAATTTTTGGTTCAGTCAATTAGTACAGTTTATTAGTTCAAGTCTCCCTTGTTTCACCACTCGACTATCCTGACCTCTTGTCACTAAAAATAAACTTTCTTATTGTAGGATTTTTATATGGTGTTCTCACTTGTTTTTAAAGAAAATAGACTCAATAAGAAATCTAGACATATAAACTACAACTCATAACTATTTTTGCACAATTTTTAATGATTTTCTAAACTTAGAATAGAGGACTCCAAAAATAGTTCTGACCTTGTCTCACTAAAATTCACATAACTTAAAATATAAAATTCATTTTGCTACACCATTATTTTTCTATTAAAGTAGACTAAATAAGATTTAATTCTATATATAATTAACCTTCTAATTCATTTTATACTATCCTAGGAGATTTTTCAAATTCACATCACTGTTGCTGCTTGAAATCTGTTTCTTTGCAAATTTTACTCTTTCATGATTTCTATGCATGATTTATCACCTAAACATTTTTAACAACAACCACCTTCATACTTAGCCATTTTAACAACCATTCATCATCAAATACTTACATATCATTCTTTAGCAAAATCATAAATACAAACATTCAAAATAACTAAGTATCTATACATGCCATAACCCAAACATGGTTCATCATAAAATACCGAGTTGTTGTCGTTGATAGTGTGGACGATCTTCGACGTCTTTAAGTTCTCGAAAGTAGCTTTATAATACTATAAGAGAAATAAAAATAAAATAAGTAAGCATAAAGCTTAGTAAGTTTACTAGCAAATAAATAACAACATTTAACACAAATAATTAAACTCAAATGTCAAGATCTCTAGTTTACTCTTTATTTAATCTCATTCTCGTTCTCTTGCTGTTTTACTTAGTTAACTCATGATCGTAACTTATTCTTCTCTTGCTGAAACATTGGGTATCAATTGATAATATATTAAGTTCTTAACTCTTATAACTCATCTAAGCTTACCATTTATGCTTTTAAATGAACTTTCATTAACATGATTCGTTTACTAGCCCGTTGAGCCATGTTGGAATAATAAGGATACTTGGGTCTTTTTTGATAATAGCATGCCGAAGCCATGTCCCAGACATGGTCTTACATGGGATGTTCTCATATGGGTGCCGATGCCATGTCCCAGACATGGTCTTAAAGGGGACCTCTCATCTATTATAACGCCATGTCCCGAGACATGGTCTTACATGGGACCTCTCATCTCGGTACAACGCCATGTCCCGAAATGGTCTTACATGGGATCTCTTTACCCAAATGTCATGACATTTGTATCCGATACATTCTTCATGTTTCAACGGGGCTTTTTAACACCGATTCTCTGCCATCTCATACTTGAGTCAACATTAAATAAATTCATAAAATAAATGCATAATTGCTAGAAAATATCAATATTAATAATAATTATTGAAATATTGTATTTATTTATCGTAAACTTACCTCGGTATTAAATATAGCCAAATTCACCAACATAGCCTTCAACTTTATTCTTTCCTTTGCCTAACCTCGAGTGCCGTTCTTCTTGATCTAAAATAGAAAATTTAACTCATTTAATACTAAAATTTATCAAAACAGCCCTCGACTCTAACTTTGGAAAAATTACGATTTTGCCCTTAAACTTTACATAATTATGTTTTTGCCCCAAAGTTCGAAAATTAAACTTCATCTCATACTCTTATGTTATATAACATGCTGAACATTTTTCTCTTCTATGACAACATCAAATTCTCACTCTAACACTTACTTATGTACATTAGGGATTTTTATCGATTATGTCAACTTACTCCCTTTTGCTTAAAATCGGCTAGCAAAAGTTGTTTAACATAATTTGTAGCTCCATTTTCTATCATAAAACATCAAAATAAACACTTTTCACCTATGGGTATTTTTCCAAATATAAACCCTAGGTTAAATTATTGCTAGAATAAGCTAAATTAAGCTACTAGGATCTCAAAAACGTAAAGAGCATTAAAAACGGGGCTTGGGATCACTTACTATGGAGCTTGGAAGCTTGAAAACCCTAACTATGGCTTCTCCCCTTGCTAAATTCAGCCTAATGAAGAAGATGATAAAAAATTGGCTTTTAATTTTGTTTTTAATTCATTTTAATAACTAAATGACTAAAATGCCCTTAATGAAAAACTTTGAAAACATGCCTAACCATGTCCATTTTTGTCCACCAACTTAACCAATGGTCTAATTACCATATAAAGACCTCCAATTTAAAATTTCATAACAATTGGACACCTCTAACATATAGAACTCAACTTTTGCACTTTTTACAATTTAGTCCTTTTGACTAAATTGAGTGCCCAAACGTCAAAATTTTTTAACGAAATTTTCACAAAATCTTTCCGTTAAACTGTAGGCCATATAAATATAATAAAAATAAATTTTTCCTCATCGAATTTGTGGTCCCAAAACCACTGTTTCGATAACCTTAAATTTGGGCCAATACAACTCCCCCCTTTAAGTATTTTCGTCCTCGAAAATCTTACCAGTAAAGAGATTCGAGTATTGTTTCCTCATTGTCTCTTTCGGTTCCCATGTCGCTTCCTCAATCCCGTGCTTTTGCCATAATACTTTCATCAATTTTTCATCCACATTTCATGCTAGCTAAAATGCCTAGGGACTTATACAACCTCATACAAATCAAAATTTCACAAATTTATCCAGGTATTTTACTACTTTTACAAATATGTCCTTAAATGATAATTTCATCAAAAATCACTTTACAAAACTTATTTATTTAACAACAAGGACTCATAATATTTCGTTAAAATTCAAAAACCATACTAACATGTATATGGAAAAATCCTAAACCTTTAATGTTTCTGCAAACTAGTCCCTAGGCTAGCTAGATTAAGCTACAACGACTTCAAAAACATAAAAATAATTAAAAGCGGAACAAATTTCACTTACATGCATACAAATTAAGCTTGGTCGAATGGGGAAATTAATCCATGGAGGTTTTTATTCCTCAAAAATCTATTTAGGTTAAAAAATAAAAATGATACTTTATTTAATTCTTTTTAGTTTTAAGTTTATTTACTTATTTACCTTATTAACCTTTCAAATCTTATGAAATTTCTATCAAACCATGCCATGTATGTCCAATAACCACACAAATGGTTTAATTAGCATCTAATTCCTTTCACTTTAAAGTTTCATAGCTATTTGATACCTTTAGCTACTAGAACTCTACTTTTACACCTTTTATAATTTAGTCCTTTTCACTTAATCAAGCATGCAAACGCCAAAATTTTTTAACGAAATTTTAATACGACCCTACTAAAATACCATAGAAATTAAAATAATGATAAAATAAATATTTATTCATCAAATTTTTGGTCTCAACCACTTTTCCAATTTCACTAAAAATAGACTGTTCACCAAAAGTCCAAAATGATTAAAGGTGCCACATGGGAAATAGTGCCTATGCGAGGGAAAGTAGTGAGAACCACTTCTTAACTTATATTTGAATTTTATAATGCCCCATTTTATGAAAAAGATTTTGTAGAAGTGACAGAATTAGAATATTTTAATGATATAAATATGGATAATGTTATAAATACTTAACCGAAGAAAAGGCTGAATGGAAGTGTCGACCAAGTACAGATATTGCTACATCTTTTAATCAAGCGATAATGTTTCCTATTGCAAAAAATGTGACTCTAATGTCAATACTTTTTTAGCAGTTTTGCTTTATGTTGTTTTGTATAAATCAATATATTAAATAGTGTGTCAGGCTAGAAAGTCAGGATCTTCTTTTCCCACTTAGTGATGACCTTGTGCAAAAGAGCAAGCATCCCAATAGTGTCCACTGAGAAATCTATGAAGCCGTCAAGAAGCATAATAGGAGACACACTGAATACACAGTACACAGAGCTTCATACAAAATAAATAAGGGACTAGAACAAATGCCAACAAGAGAAGACGACTACTCCAGCCTCATCTCAAGGGAAAGTAAATAGTACAACTCAAAAAGAAATTAGCGAGAGAAATCATCCAAAGTTGGATTGGATGATACACTGGATACACAATTCGTGCCCAATTTTCCAAGAATTTGCATGGCAGAATAACATTAGAGTACCCAATTATTCACCGGAAATGTTTGGCCCAGTGCATCCTGAGTAGAAAGAAGTGGAGCAAGAAAGTGATAAAGAGGAAGAGAGTGAGGGCGAGGAAGGAGAAGAAGAAGAAATGGGGATGAATTTTTAGGAGGAGGAAGATGATTGAGCTGCTAATTCTATTTTTTTAAAGGACTGTAATTAATTTTAAGACAATTTTATTATTTTTAGGAATGGAATTAACAATAGATTATTATTTGTTTTATTTTTCTATGTAGGAACCTCACACGAAAGAAACACAACAATTCAGAGCTTTCAATGAAAAATGGAAGCGATCACACACCAATAGATTACAGAACTACCATGATCAATCGGGTAACTTCTTTCATTATTTTTGTAGGACTACACATTGAGGACAATGTGTTATCTAAAATGTGAGGGGTAACATAGGAAATTTGTTTTTAATTTTTATGCTTCTCTTTTAAATTTTATTGTCAATTGTGTGCTGGAAACTTGTAGAAATACAAGTGATTGGTTAGGAGCATGTATATAGGTTGATTATAATTACTATAAATTTGGCATGATAGTAGATGATTTTAAATTTTTTATTATTAGACTACTAAGTTCTATATATAACACTGTAAATAGGAATTGGGAAATTAAATGTACCAAATGATATAGAGAATATAAGGAAACGAGCATGCTAGTATGTATGATAGATTGTTGACTTTGTGATTGTTTGACTAATCAAATTGGTGAATATTGAGATACATAGGGGTGTAAAAAAGTGAACCCTATTTATTCAACCTTAGTACCTATTTTTGAGCCAGAAAACACTTCTTGATGAACCTTCATACAAAACCTGAGCCAAAATATCAATTTGTACTTACCCTTTTTCTTTGGTCTAAAATTGCACAACTATAGACGTTTGGCCATACATATTGATGGTTAAGTAGATACATCATAGTGGATTTTTACAAATAAAGTGAAATAGGAAGAAACAATGTGATATAGTAATTATAAGATAGCTAATATGTGGAAAATAAAAGAAAACTTCGAAAAGAAAATCAAAACGAGTAGAAAAAAGTACTTGAAAAGCAAAAGCATTTCTGAGTGAGATTTATTGAAAAATAAAAAGGTGAAAAAGTCACAAAAATAGAAAAAAATCGTTCATTAGTGCATAAAAACTCGTGAGTAGCCATAGTTGTTGTATTATGATGTGATTTCCTATGTGGAGGAATAAGGTACTGAGCTGGTAAGGGTCACTAAGGGGGGAGAATAGGGAATAATACAATGTGCCAAACTATTTTCGTGCTTGAAACTATTTTGGTGCTTACCATTCTTGAGTTCTATACCTGTCTGAAGCCTCAAAAATGTTACAAGCCGAAAAGTCCTATGTGACCTAGCTGGACTTATTCATGAATTGAAATCATATTAAATAATTCCATGTACAACCATTTGTATTCAGCTAGAATAATCAAATTATCTTTATAATTTATTGATTGATCCATTCATTTGAAAACCTTAATGTTTGTATGCCTTATAATATACTGTACTTAGGTGTTTAATATCAAAAGTGCTAAGTCAACTATATATCATGTCAAGATTACATGTTAATATGAAATGTCTAGTTATGTACCCTAAAGTCAACATTTGTACTATACTTGCTCAAGGGTCGTCTTGTAATTTTTTGTTTTTGTTTGCCTTGCTTGAGGACAAGCAATGACTTAAGTGTGGGGAAGTTTGATCTGTTGTAATTTTCTATAGCAGATTGAACAAGTTTTCGCACTTGAGGAGCTTGAATACGAGCATTTTCATTATGTTTTAATTAAGTTTTCATAGTTTAGTCTAAATAAAATAAAAAGTATATTATTAGTCTTTTATTGACCTTAAGGGCTAAATGAGGCCTAAAAGCGAGCTAATATACTTAGTGAGTGTGCAGGAGATCATCAGAGGGCGTATAAACTCAATACTGGTCACTGTGTTGCAACACGGGAAGGTTGATGTCACAACATAATGAGCAGAATACAAGAATATCGAGACTGCCTTTAGTGTCATGACACAACTATTGGATGTCACGACACAGCTCTGAAGCAACCCTAAGTCTGAGCATACTGTTTTTGATGTCATAACATAGGCACTAGTGTGTTGAGACATTGGTCATGTGTAGGAGATATGTACGAGTTATAGGCATTTTAGTCTGCACAATCAAATATTTAACATGAGAGCATCAATTAACCTAAGGTTGAGGGCGACGACAACCCTAACTTTATAAATAGGCTCATTTACCAATTGTTAGGGAGATCTTTTCAGACTTTAAGTTTTTCTTTATAATTTCAGTTCTTAGTTTTAGGCTTAGGTTTATTTTCAGTTCTTTTCTCTTTGTGTTCTTCAGAGAACGTGGTTTATAAACACGATCAAATGCTAGTAGATTTTTTGCACTTCATTTATCAAATACAAACAAGATTCTCTAAACTCTATTCTTGATTTGTTATTTATGTTTTTCTTTATATTCAAGTTTATTATGTTCATGAGATCCATGATGAACTAATCCTCTTATGGGGGATTAGCGAGTGGAGGTGTGATTAATTGATTATTATGTAGGGTTATTTTAGTGGATCAACTGTTTGGGAGAGAAAAAAGTTAAACCCTAGGCTTGACGACACTAGGAAGTCATTTAGGTGGGAATTAACCCAAAATTAGTATGGCCTATCCATTAACACCTTAGCTCTAACTCGGTCTAGACTATAAGGTTGAAAGATAAGTAGTTATTGTCGACTCATTAGTTTAGTGGAAGATCGAGAGATCCTGCTAGGGTAATGACTAGTTGATTGAGGAGAAACCTGAAATACGAATTATTTATGACGACCAAAGCAAGCTAAGCACCCATGCCTAGAATTAATTAAAGTCTATATATTAAGTTTTTTGAAGTTCTTTATATTTAGGTTTTTTTCATTTCTATTTCATTATTTATAAAGATCTTAAAATATTTTTTTATCGTACTATAATTTATGTAAATTACTAATTAGATTTATTTGTGCTTAGGTTATAATTAATTTAGTGCTAACCTTCATTAGGTACGATCCTTAGAGTAATTACCTACTTCGTTGTAACTAATTACAACCTGAAGTATACTTGCAGACACTGCTTATTTCATATCTTTTGTGTAGGATTCTCACTCTAGACATTGGTATGTCTGGAGGTAGTCAAGAGGCATTTGGAAATGCCAACCGAGCACAAACATCCCCTTATTATTCAATCAAGCTATTATGTTTCAAGTTACAAAGATATGGATGTAATTTGTGTACTCGTATATCATTTTCCCTTAACATTAATGCTTAATGCTTTTCTAGTTGTTCTTCTTTACTCAATTTTGCAGTAGAGACAAGTTTGCAAGGCAAGTGGGTATATCGATCCATGCTTACGTGTATCAGTGGCAAGAAGGTCGAGATATTTTTCTTGCACCTAGTGACTACCTTGTGCAAAAAGGCGAAGGTTCCGATGTCCTCAATAGAGCAGTTCGTGAAGCCAACAAAGAGCCTTATTGGTTATTCGCTCAACACTAAGTACGTTGAGCTTTAATGGAAACAAAAAACTGAGTGGAGACAACATCGGAAGAATAAAGTGGATGTCCCGCAATCTCTAAAAAGAAAGAGCAAAATGAAGAGCCAAGCAAGCTAATGACTAATTGATTTGCCCGAAATGGAGTGGGTAATCAAGTGCATGCAAGAGATGTCCTTGGTGGGCCTCGACTACACCTACATCTACGATATGCCCATACCCAGTCCACCACTAAACAAATACCCACCTATGTAATTCTACGAGCGCAGTGTGTATGAGGAAGAAGAGTAGCAGGAAGAAAATGAGGATGTTGAGGAAGTCGGAGAAGAGCCAACCCATGATTACGACTTCGAGGATGCAATTTTTAGGTACGAGGGCTACTAAGACAGTTGCGGTTTGTAGGAAGGACTCGATCATTGAGGAGAATCGGTCAACATTCGATTTTGATTAAATATTTTTGAACTTTTAAGTTATTTTTTTATTTTATTTTAGGACTATATAATTCGAATTTGGATGCTTTCTTTTTATTTTTCTTTATTTATCTTTATTAAAAAAATTATGTGGTTATTCTGTGTAGGACCCAACAAATTAGGCGACACAACAATTTTGAGCTAAACTGACACAAGGAGGACAACCCAACGACATTCGAGGAACTTCGACACATAAACGGGCTAGTCCCTTTCACTTATCTTTTGGGTGCACATTAGTGACAATGTGCCAAATAAAGTGTGTGGAGGGGGGTAACATAGATTTTTTCAATTAAATTTTAAATTATATTACTTATTTTTAATTCTTTTCGTAGTTTGATTTAAATTTTTTGTGCTTGTTTGATTTAAATCTTTTGGGTGCACATTAGTGACAATGTGCCAAATAAAGTGTGTGGAGGGGGGTAACATAGATTTTTTCAATTAAATTTTAAATTCTATTACTTATTTTTAATTCTTTTCGTAGTTTGATTTAAATTTTTTGTGCTTGTTTGTGCTCGAGCTTGTAAAGATACAAGTGATTGGTTAGGAGCATGTAAATAGGATTTTGTGTTTGAACTATAAATGTAGTTCGATAATAATTTATTTTAAGTTGTTTAGTATTAAACTAATTAGTTCACTTTGTAACACTGTAAATAGGTAAAAGTGTGTTAAGTATACCGAATGAAAGATAAGTGCATGAAAAACATATATGTTTGTTTGAATTATAAGTTGTTAGATTGTTAAAATTTAGTTAATTGATTCCATGAATTAAGACACTTAGGGATGACCTAAGGCATTTTTTGGTCACTACTAGAGCCAAAAGGTCGAACCTATACGTAAATTCCCTAGTACCTAATGTTTTAGCCTAATTTAATTTTCTTGATGAAACTTTAATGAAACTTGAATGAAACCATGAGCCTAATGCATAATTTCTTGATCCATTTTCTTTTTTATCCTAGTACGAACTTAGATATCGAGCAATTAATATTGAGGGTTAGGTAGACATGTCGTGGAGGCTTCAGAATAATTGAGAGTGAGACCTAAGGGATACTATAGTATAGTGATATAAGATTCTTGTAAAGTTGTGGGTGAATGAAGAAAAATCAAGTGTAGGAAAACTTTATAAAGGCCAAATCCAAGTGAGAAAATCTCGAATGAATAAAAGCAAAGTGAGTAGAAAAGAGAGAAAAGAAAAAGAAAGAAAATACTCAATTTTGCATAAAAGACTCGCTAAGATGATTGTACTCATGAATAATATATTATACCTTAGGAAGTAGAGAGAAAAAGAAGGCGAGAGAAGTGGATATAAGGTGGTGAGCTAATGGATATAATTGAGGTAGTATCAAAGTCAATATAATGCGCCAAACTATTTTCATGCTTAAACTGTTTTGTAGAGTTAGTTCTTTAATTCCAAACCAATCTAAGCCATAGAATGTTACAAGCCAAAAAATCCAACGTGACTTAAATGATACGACTTATGGATGAAAATTAAACTAAAAATTGAAAATTTTGGCCACTTGTATTCTTTGAATATAAATGTAAAATTTTGTGTACTTGTTCCAATGGAATAATATGCCTAACATTCTTGAATTTGTTTACCTTGTAACCTAGTGAACTAATGTGTTTGATATTGAAAATCGAAAGTCAATTATATATCACGCTAGAATTATATGTTTAATTACATTGTCTTGTTTATATTATTTTGAGTTAGCCTCTTGTATTTAGCATGCTCAAGCACCATTAGTTATTTTTCTTTTTGTATTTTATGTGCTTTTATTTTTTATTTTTTGCTTGAGGACAAGCAACGACTTAAGTGTGAGGGAGTTTGATCCACCACAATTCGTTATGGCAAATTAGAGTCTTTTCAACTTTTAACGAGCTTGTTTTCTAGATCTTTTATATCATTTCATTACATTTTTTATTTCTTCTTAATTTATGTTTAATTTATGCAAAATAAGTGTTTTTACACAATTTTTAGCCATTTGATGACTTAAAGGGCTAGTATGGGCCTAGGGATGAACTAATGAGCTATTCAAGGGTGTAGAACATTGATTTCGGGCTGAGAACGTGAAGGACTATAGCAGTGTCGCGACACTGGGTTGTGGTGTCGCAACACCGGACTTTGAAGCCAAAGAATTTAAACTAAAAAGGTATTGTCGCGATATAGATCCTATGGTGTTGCGACACCGAGCGGCGAATCAACATAAATTAATTAAGGGCATTTTAGTATGTACAATCAATAATTATATGTTTTGAAGGTTGCGATTAACCTAATTAGCTCAGAAATATTTTGCTATAAATAGGAGCGTTTAGCCTCACTTTGGGGGCTTGGCCAAATAAGCCACTTAGTTTAGGTTTAGCTTTTTATTTTTAGATTTTATTTTATCTCAATTTAGTCCTAAATAAAATTTTGTTCTTTATTTAACTTGGATTCAATTTCGATCCAATAATTTAATTAAATAATATTTATTTATTTATTTGTGGTTTTCAATTACAATCGAAGTTATCTTCACAATTATCAAAGGAAATTCGAATTTTATGCGCAAATCGACATAGAAATGGATTTATTCTCTTATTCCTTTTTTCCTATTTAATTTTCTGTTTTGCATGTTAAAAATGGAATTAGGGAAAATTGCATCTAGATCCATGAGTGGCTAGTTTCATTAGGGGGATTAACGAGGGGATATGTGAATAATTAACGGATGAATTAGGGTTTAAACCCTAGTTAGTTGGTTTAAATTATGTGCAGTTAAACCCTAGAATTAATGACCTTAGGAAGTAATTTAGTATAAATAAGATTGAGAGATAAGTTTACAGAGTAAATCATAATTTATCTCGGTCATGAAAGTAAGGTCGAGAGATAAGCGTGTATTAGTCGATTAGTTAATTAGTTAGAGGCTGAGAGGTAATAAATTGTTAATTAATAGCTAACTCGATAAAACCGGAGTTCTAAGTTAACTAGGAACATTGAAGTGAGTTAATCTTCTTCCTACTTAATTGGATTAATTTCGATTGTTAAATTGATTGTCTGTAATTTTAGTTAATTTATCTTATTTTGATTAATTACCTTTATTTTGGTTTTTCATAATATAATTTTAGATTATTACTATTTAGCCCTATTAGTATAGAAAATTAGTTTTAATGTAATTCTACCTCCCTTGGGTACAATCCTCGGAATGCTTCCCGGAGTGTTTCGCTATAACATTACTTCTCAAAAACTGCTGCTTAATTTTATTATATTTTTGTTACAGTATTTTCAGTCCAGATGTTCACACGTTTGGTGGTGTTCACTTGTATAGCATCCTAATTGGCAAGTCCTTGTTGTTCATATGTCTAATTCTTTGTTTATGTTTGTCTTTACTTTTTGGAAGATTGAGATTATGGTGGGAAAAGTTGAGAAATTTGGTGTCATCAATGTTGTTGTAACCCCAAAGAAAGTTGTTGATTAGAAGGCATATATATTAAAGAAAAGCAGTAGCATTGGAAATTCACTACTTGTATAACATCATGGATTATCTTTAAATGAAGTAGGAGATAGTGGAGCTAAAACTTTCTATTTGTTTTTGTGTGTGTGTGTGTTTTACTTCTTTTATCAATCTTTTATATTATTTGAGTATCAATCTATTGTACAGTTTGCAAAAAAATTTGAAAACAAGATGTATTTGGTGAATATCATTTCGAGCACATTTGCATTGTCATCTCAAATCTCAGTAGTACACTATGATCTCATCTGAATCGAATTCATATAGAAGCAAGCATTGCTACTCTCTTAGCACTTTCTATATTAAGTAGAAAAAAGAGAAGAGTTATGGCAGATGTTAATATGTTCACATTGGTATTAATAAACTTAATTAAACAATGGAAAGATAAAAAAATAATCTAAAATGTAAGTTTGTTTCATTGAAACAATATTTTATAAAATATTTCCAGGAAATCTACCAAACAATAAAAAATATTTTACATAGATTCATCCAACTACCAGAAAATATTAGCTTTCCCAAAAAGTAAGTCATTTTCCATAATTCATTTTTTGGAAGCCATTTTCAATTAAAAAAATGAAGCTTTATTTATACATTCTTTCTACTTTCTTTACAATCTCTTTCTGTAACACCCTATACCCAATCCAGTCGCCCAACCCGAGCTAGATGGTATTACGGCAGTTAACCATCAATATCATTTAATAATTTGACATTAATAATCAACCAAACCACAAAACATTACTAATACAAGTATTATATAATTTACAATCAAAATCGAGCCTTAATTGAGCTTACAAAGCTGTTAACCCAACTAGAAACTAAATCAAGGCTAATATAAAAATTTTACAAAAAGATAGGTAAAAAGTGAAGACAAGGGTCGCACAGTCGTGAGACCAGGCCATGGGATACGCTGAGGCCGTGTGAAGTCATGTGACATGGTCGTGTTGCCTAATCGTGTAACAAATTGTTGTTGTGTAATACTATGTCACACGACCTTGTCGCTAGGCCGTGTAACTCACTATGGCCATGTGGATCAACTTGCACCTAAATTAAACAGATCACATGGTCGTGTCCTAAGCCTGTGTATGGCACATGACCGTGTGGCAGACCGTGCCTTAGACTGTGTGCTCCTAAAATACCTTATAAGCCAAGCAATGAGATCCTAGGTTTCTTTAACTTACAAGCAAGCAATTGACCATTGTTCAACTAATTGAAAAACATTATAAAGATACCAAAATGACATCTTAAAACATTCATCCTAAGTTCCTAACCAATATGCCACAATTGGCATCTCAAACATTCATACATCTCAACCATTCATATAAAAACATACCTAAAATTTCATACATATTCATTCACCAAAACAACATCAAACCCAACATCAAAACATGTCACTCATAAGCACTTACCTTATAAACCATTTATTTCTATTAAAAATAGACTCAGTAAGGCTTTAAACATATAAATTTAAGCCTCTAATTAGTTTTCTCCAATTTTTGATGATTTTCCAAAGTCAGTACAGGGGAAACCGAAATCATTCTGACCTTATCTCACAACACCTATTATATCTCATAATTTAAAATTCCATTGCTTACACCGTTTATTCTATGAGAAACTAGACTAAATAATCTTTAATTTCATATTTTTTCATCCTCTAATTCAATTTATACAATTTTGGTAGATTTTCAAAGTCGACTCATCGTCATTGTTTCAAAACTATTTTAGTGTAAAATGTTGATTACTAAGTCTATAAAACTCTTGTTTTCCTTCTCTACACTATTTCTCAACACTTTCTCTTATTTTCTCTTCACTAACATATCAAGAACATATAACCTTATATAATAAAACCCTACATTAACATCAATCTCATACTTTTTCAATAATATCAAACTCGAAAATATATTGAAATCATGATGTTCTTACCTTGCTCAATTGACTTCAATCTTTAACTTGATTTTCTCTCTCCTCAAGCCTCTATTTCTTGAATCTAACTTGATATTCTAGCTCCCTATAGTCACCTTGTCAATTTCCTCTCTTGGTGGCTATGGAGATTTCTTTGATTTCTAAGTGAAAATGGTGGATTTTTGGTGAAATGACCAAATTGTAAAGAAAATAAAGCTTTCTTTCTTCTCCTCTTCTTCTCACGTTAATGCATGCAAAAATGGTGGGGATGGATGCTTTTCATCCTTCTTTTCACATATATATACTAAATAAATTAATAATAATAAAATAATATCATTTAAAAAAATCAAATTAAAATATTAATAAACTAATATTTATTTATTTATTAATCTAAAATATCTCCAACATCATCATTATCTTCTAGATTTCTCTCTCTTCTAATTGACCATTTTGTCCTTTATGATCTTTTAAATTCCATCCTTGAGTCATCACTTAATTTGGTAAAATTGTGATTTAGTCCCTCAAACTTCTTCACCTTTTTCAATTTGGTCCCAATCCATCCATTTTTCTTAGTTTCTAGATTATTCCACCCTTAAAATATTTACACCATTGGTCCTTCAAATTTTTCATATTTACACTTTAACCCGTCAACTTTTGAGTATTTACTCTTGGGTAACAAAACTTTTCTCACTTTTGCGATTTAATCCTTTCTTGAATTAATATGTAACAATATACTTCCCAATATTGCCATAACTCAAAATTACCCCTTTTTAGCACTTTATTTCCTTATTTTACTATATCAGAGATATTATCTTACTTTCCTTACTATAGAAATTTTCGGGGTATTACATTTCTCTCCCCCTTAAAATAAATTTTGTCCTCGAAATTTCCTTGTGTTATTTTGATCATAAACTTCATCATTTCTATATTCTGTCAATTATCCTTTTTTATTCATTCCTATCATTAACATTTCAGCTCTGAAATTTCATCGTAGCAAAACAGCACACTTTCTAATTATGCATGCAAAACAGAACAATAACCGTTCTCAAACCGACCAATCCAATAGGGCTTTTGTCTGACATCATAATTAGCTAACATTCTCATAACATAAGAACTCCATTAGAAACTGAACAGTTATACACATATCCCTGAGGATAAAAAATATATATATAGAATATCCAGAAAAGATCATCGTGTTCATTTCGATTGTAATCGTCTCACATAGGCATCTTTACCACTTAATTATCATTTCTCTGACTAATTCTGTTATCACGGACCTCACATTATTCTATTCACTAACAATCTGATATTTTTTTAAAAATTGAGTTTTTTTATTATACTATACTCAACTCTGTTTGCATTACTAATTATTTGGCCACTGAACTCTTTAGTTCACATTTATGAGCTTATTCAACATAATTCTCATAAAAATTTTCTTCATAAAGCAATACTAATAAAGGGGTGATGGTGAGGTCATAAAGCCTTTAACTTATTCTCATAAATACATATATATATATATATATATATATATATATATAAGACTTAACATTCATCTTCAATGTAATACCATCATAACCACCTAGTTCATTCATATATTTTCTCACATATAGGGGTCACACGCCCGTGTGTCTACCCGTATGGACAAAAAATCAGGCTATTTTTCAAGCCTTATTTCTCACCCATTTGATCTTTTAACTTCACCATTTGTTCACTTTATAGCCACATCAATAATCACCATTTTCTTGTATTTCAGATAAATACATATAACCATACACAAGCATGCAAATCACTATTTCTTCTTGTCAATCACAATTTCAATTGACAGATTCATGTAAATGATCTCAATATCATTATCTGTTTAATTTCTATCACTTAAATTCACATACACATAATTTATTAACATAATCTGACAAACATAATCTCTGAATGGTGAGATCACATAATTGAGCTCAATTTTATTGTTCAATATGTTTTATCACATAAAATTTGCTTAACAGTTACCACAATTTATCAAATTAGAGAACGTCTTACGGAATTGAGTACCTCGTTTTCTCGACACCATAGTCCAACTATGGTCTTACATGTAATCACTCATCACATACCGATGCCATATCCCAGCTATGGTCTTATACGGAATCACATATCACTTACCGAAAGTACTCATTCCTACGTTCTACTCAATTTAATCTTCCAATTCAATTTCTAGCAAGCTAATTTTCTGCGTCACAATCACTAATTTATTTTTATCTGGAGTTATAGGGCTCCAAATTGAATTATGTAAATTTTCCCTGAATCTAGACTCATATACCTTTCCACAATAAAATTTTCAAAATTTTTTTGGTTTAGTCCATTAGTACAGTTTATTCATTAAACCTTCCCCTGTTTTACTGCCCGACAGTCCTGACCTCTCCTTACTAAGATTTACTTATCTCCCTGTACAAAATTCAAACAATGTTTTCGTTTCTTTCTCTTAAAAATAGACTCGCTAAGGATTTCAAGCATGTAAATTTCAAGCCATAATTATTTTTTTACAATTTTTGGTGATTTTCCAAAATTTAGAACAGGGGATTTTGAAATCAATCCAACCCTGTCTCAATAAAATTTAAATATCCCCAAATGTAAAATTCCTTTGCTTGCTCTGTTTCTTTCATATGAAAATAGACTCACTCAGCTTCAATTTCATATATTATTCAGCCTCTAATTCATTTTCCACCATTTATGGTGATTTTTCAATATTTCCCAACTATTGTTATACAAAACAGTTTTATATTTAAATTTGCTCTTTTGAGGTTTTGGTATTTCCTTTCACCTTACACATGGGTTGATTAAGTATCCAACCCGATATTGCTCACATAAAATTATCCACCATATATAAATATTTACCTTTCCAATTTTCCCGTTGAACACTCGGAATGTTATCCGTTATCGGTGGATTCAACACTTAGCAACCACTAATGAATCGGGGAATCAGCACTTAGCAACCCCTTTCACATTTAAGATACGGTGGAATCAGCACTTATCAACCACCAATGATTCGGGGAATCATCACTTAGCAACCCCCTTTACATTTAGAATATGGTGGAATCAACACTTAGCAACCACCTTTATAGTCAATGGTCACCGGTTCACATAGTAGCCTGCACGTAGTACTACACATGTGACCATTTCCATCCGATACACGTAGTAGCCTGCACATAGTACTACACACGTGATCAAATCTATTCAGTACGTATAGTAGCCTGCACATAGTACTACACATGCGACCCATCATTCCGATACACGTAGTAGCCTGCACATAGTACTACACACGTGATCAAATTTTACGATTCACGTAATAGCCTTCACATAGTACTACACACGTGGCCATCATTTATCGGTACACGTAGTAGCCTTCACACAGTACTACACACGTGACCAAAGCTTCTCGGTACACATAGTAGCCTTCACTTAGTACTACACATTTGACCATTATTTATCGGTACATGTAGTAGCCTTCACATAGTACTACACACGTGTTCATCGATACCTTATTCAAATCTTTACCATTCCGAAAGTTCCACGAAGATTCTTACTTCCCAATAATTTACAATTTCTCCATAGCACATTATAATATCAATCTTTCCACTCAACTCCATAACCAATTTAATAATTCGATTTGAATAACTTCAACCATTACTTGCAGTTGGTATATCCATATACCAATCTGATTTTAAACAAATCAATTATCGATTTCAAATTTCTAACTTTAATATAACTATTTCATATAAACCCTTTCGCATATATTGTCACAAAATATAATAGAAATAATTATAACAATGTATTAATTACATACAACTTACTTTGGTGCAACAATATAGAAATTTAGCAATTTAGTCATAAATCTTTTCTTTTCTCCGATCAAGGTCGATTCCACTTCTTTCTTGATCTATAATAACACATTTGACTTATTTAACATTCACACTATTCATTCCAGTCCAAAAACCATACTTTGGAAAAATTTCATTTTTGCCCCTAAAGTTTCACAAAATTATGATTTTGTCCTTAGGCTCGTAAAATAATTTTTATTCGATTTCCTTGCATTTTAGGACTAGCTGAACCATTTTATGAAAATTTCAATCCAAAGTTTTCACTTATTCACACATTTATGACATGTTTTATAACTTTTCCAAATTAGTCCTTTTAGGTTCTTTTTTTATTATCGAAAATCACTTAGTTCAAGTTGTTTATCACACTCCAAACATTCATATTCTTCCATAAAACATCAAAATACATGCATATCATTTTTACACTTTTCACATAATGCTTTCAATATTATCGAAATTAGCTAAGTTGAAAAGTATCTCCATCTATAAGTAAAACAAATCTCATCAAGGTCGGGAGATATCACACTATCACAGGTTATATAATGACATGTATATTCCAAACTTCACATATGCTACGTTTGGTTCGAGAATCGACTAAACCGTAGCTCTGATACCACTAAATGTAACACCCTTAATCCGTATCCTTCCCCAGAATAGGGTTATAGAGCATTACCGGAGTTTACAAATTAATTTTCAGACATTTCATTTCATCAAGCATTCATATTTATAACCAATCAAAATAAAAACATTTATGAGCTAACATTAACCAATTTAAGTTATACAAGTCATTATAACCAGAATCAAATCATTCAAAATTTCCAATAGAACCAATGGATAATGTGATATGTCTCCAACAAACTTCCAACCCAATCGAGCTTCCGATAATCATTTCAAAACATCTAATAATTATACCTATTACCAATAATAATTGAATTCCAATAATAAAACACACACATATATAATATTGATTACCAAATAGCATTCACTTCTATTAAAATTATACAAAATATAGTTCATACGAACTTACCAGGCTAAATTGCAGAAATAACAAAATCCAGGGATATTTTGGAAAATTTCTATTTTTTTCTCAATTTCCACCCAATCTTGATCTAAATAAATATTTCATTCAATTTACTAATTTAAATAATAAAAAATTCATTTCATGCAATTTGGTCATTTTTTACATTTTTACAAATTTACCCATAAAGTTTCACATTTGTTCAATTTAGTCCCTGAACCTAAAACATGTAAATTGGTCATTTTTAATTAAAACTCATGCTAGTTGAGTAATCATATATTTTCCTCCTCCTCCTCTCGATTCCACATCCTTAATGTATATAACATGCTTATAGGTAACATTATCTATAATTTCACCATTTACTTATATATTCATTCAAAGCTGTCCACTTGAGTCGTAGTCACTAAATTATTTATATCTTGAGCTACAGAACTAAAAATTAAGATCCATTAATTTTCTATGAAACTAGACTCCCATATATTCTTACCATAAAATTTTTAGAATTTTTGGTCTAGCCAATAATTACATTTTATTCTTTAAAGTCATCCTGTTCTGCTGTCTGACAGTTCCGACCGTTCTTCACTAAAAATTAACTATCTCCTCGTAAAGAATTTGAAGGATGTTACCGTTTATTTCTATTAAAAATATACTCAGTAAGGATTTAAACATATAAATTTAAGCCTCTAATTATTTTTCTCCAATTTTTGATGATTTTCCAAAGTCAGTACAGGGGAACCTGAAATCATTCTGACCTTATCTCACAACACCTATTATATCTCGTAATTTAAAATTTCATTGCTTACACTGTTTCTTCTATGAGAAACTAGACTCAATAAGCTTTAATTTCATATTTTTTCATCCTCTAATTCAATTTATACAATTTTGGTAGATTTTCAAAGTCGACTCTCTGTCATTGTTTCAAAACTATTTTAGTGTAAAATGTTGATTACTAAGTCTATAAAACTCTTATTTTCCTTCTCTACACTATTTCTCAACACTTTCTCTTATTTTCTCTTCACTAACATATCAAGAACATATAACCTTATATAATAAAACCCTACATTAACATCAATCTCTTACTTTTTCAATAATATCAAACTCGAAAATATATTGAAATCATGATGTTCTTACCTTGCTCAATTGACTTCAATCTTTAACTTGATTTTCTCTCTCCTCCAGCCTCTATTTCTTGAATCTAACTTGATATTCTAGCTCCCCATAGTCACCTTGTCAATTTCCTCTCTTGGTGGTTGTGGAGATTTCTTTGATTTCTAAGTGAAAATGGTGGATTTTTGGTGAAAGGACCAAATTGTAAAGAAAATAAAGCTTTCTTTCTTCTCCTCTTCTTCTCACGTTAATGCATGCAAAAATGGTGGGGATGGATGCTTTTCATCCTTCTTTCCACATATATATACTAAATAAATTAATAATAATAAAATAATATCATTTAAAAAAAATCAAATTAAAATATTAATAAACTAATATTTATTTATTTATTAATCTAAAATATCTCCAACATCATCATTATCTTCTAGATTTCTCTCTCTTCTAATTGACCATTTTGTCCTTTATGATCTTTTAAAATTCCATCCTTGAGTCATCACTTAATTTGGTAAAATTGTGATTTAGTCCCTCAAACTTCTTCACCTTTTTCAATTTGGTCCCAATCCATCCATTTTTCTTAGTTTCTAGATTATTCCACCCTTAAAATATTTACACCATTGGTCCTTCAACTTTTTCATATTTACACTTTAACCCCTCAACTTTTGAGTATTTACTCTTGGGTAACAAAACTTTTCTCACTTTTGCAATTTAATCCTTTCTTGAATTAATATGTTATAATATACTTCCCAATATTGTCATAACTAAAAAGTACCCCTTTTTAGCACTTTATTTCCTTATTTTACTATATCAGAGATATTATATTACTTTCCTTACTGTAGAAATTTTCGGGGTATTACAGCAAAAATACCATTTTAACATCCATATATCATTTCAAACCACAACTTACATATACAAACTTAAAGCCAAAACACCTATTTACATGCCATTTAAAACCTATTCTCAAAATGGATAAAGATCTACCAAAAGAGTTGACAGATAGTGTGGTTTTCCAACAACGATCCAATCGACAATACGAATCCGACAATCTCTAGGGAAGAAAACAAAACAGGGTAAGCTTATTTAAAGCATAGTAAGTTTGTATCATACATTTTTATCATTCCATAGTCACTTACACCTTTCACAACATAACCAAATAGGTTAGTAGATTATTACATACAATCTATTAACATGGTAAGCACATGATTCATATTTAATTCACATTCAACATTTCTATTCACTTCTTTATCTTTTTTGCTTGAAGAACTATAGTAAATTAACTTCGGATACTCAGGATAACTTTGCTCACACAAGCTGACAATTGAGACATTAACAAATGCTAGATTTGAGCCATTGGTACGGTATCCACCACCGATACGTAATACCTGATAAGTATAACACTGACACAAAGTGCCTGATAACTGTAACACCACTACAAAGTATCTGATAACTGTAACATCGGTACAAAGTACCTAATAACTGTAATCAACGACACATAGTGTCTGATAAACCCTAATGACATGTCATTTGTATCCTAATCATTCACTAAGCTCACATGGGCCTTAACTTGTTTCCCATTTTTTTCATCTTTATAACATAACACCATATTCGACATGATCATTTGCATACCTTGTAACAATATAATTCATTTTAAACACGTATAATTGTTATACTTTACATTTCAATCCAACTATTCCACATCAATACTTTCTCAATAAATATTACCAACATTTATAAATTTATATACATACATAATTCAATTTAAAGAGATAATAAATAGAATAAACCTAATACGAACTTACCTAAACGAAACAATAATAAACACCACACCGAGGACTACTCAACGATTTTTCCTTTTCGCGGTTATCGATCGGTTGATCCATTTCTTAATCTATATAGTACTTTAACTCAATTAACCATTTCAAATATCTTAAAATATCTAAATACAAGTAATTGACCCTTTAAAATTTTTTACATTATTACTCTAAAATTTTACCTTTTATTCAATTTAGCCCCTAAAACCAAAACTTACACATTTATCACAATTAAGCCCAAAACATGTTAGCCAAATTTACCCTTATTCATTTTAGCTGAATTTGCCCTTATTCATTTACATCATGATCTATCGTAATTCGTTGTAGCAGATTAAACTAGTTTTCACATTTAAGGAGCTTGAATACAAACATTTTCATTATACTTTAATTATGTTTCTTTAGTTTTACTTACATTCAATAAAATTTTAACATCGAGTCTTTTATTAACCTTAAGGGCCGAACGACACCTAAATGAGAGCTAATGTACTTTGTGAGTGTACAGGAGACCATTAGAAGGCATTTCAGGCCAATACTGGATGCTATGTCGCCACATGGGAGATCCCATGTCGCAACACAGAATGCAGAATACAGAAAGTGAGAAACTGCCTTAAATGTCGTGACAAAGGCTGAGGATGTCACAACATACCCTTGAAGATGGCTACAGAGGAGCATATTGGTTGCTATGTCATGACATAGCCTTAGTGTGTTGCGACATCGCCTCTGTGATGAGAATAAAACACAAAACATGGGCGTTTTGGTCTACACAATCAAACTTAAAGCTCAAGAACGTCTGCTAACCTAGGTTAAGGACGACGGCTACCTGAAGGCTATAAATATACCTCTATGGCACACATTATAGACTTCTTTCCATTAGCTCAGATTCTTTTCTTAGGTTTTTTGATTTTTTTTCTTGTTTCTCTTATGTTTTCATAGTTTAGTTTATTTGTTATCTTCAAGAGATCTGATTGTAAAAGAGATCAATTTCTATGGATTCGCTCTAGTCATTAATATTAATCAGGCTTGCTTAAACTCTCTTTTTCAATTCATTCCCCATGATTAATTTTTCCATTCTTTCCATGTTTTTTATGAAAGCCATGAGGAACTAATCCTTTTATAGGGGATTAAAGAGTGGAGGCATGATCTCTTAACTGTTGTAACAACCCGTTTTTAGGTCAAATCGGAACAGTGGTATTGGGACCACAATCCAAAGTTAAAATATTTATTTTATTATTTTATTAAGGTTTACAGTATGATGGAATGATCGTGTGAAAATTTCGTAAAGAAATTTTACCGTTTGAGTGGTTAATTCGGTAAAAAAGACTAAATCGCGTAAAGCGTAAAACTTGTGTTCTATTAGTTAAAAGCATCAAATGGCTATTAAATTAAATTGTGGGAGTCCTAATTTGGTCATTAGACCATTAGTTGTCATAATGGTCATTTATGGATAGCTTTAACATGATTTTTGGTTGTTTAATTAAAGGTTAATTTTGGTATTTTATAATAAAGGTTAAATAATTAAAATAAAACAATAATTTTGGGTTATCATCTTCCCAAAAACCGATTGAAGAAAGGAAAAATCAGCTATGTTTGTGTTCTTATTCGGTCAAACTTCATTTGTCCATTAAGGTACGGTTTTGACTTGGTTTTTAATGATTTCTATGTTTTTGAGCTCGTTGCAGATTAATCTAGCTAGCCCGTATCTCCGATTTCAAAACTGTTAAAGCATTTGAATGTTGCCATTGTTGAATATAAGAGTATTTTGATGTTTTATGATAAATTATGAATGGTTGTTATTAGATTAACAAGTTTTGTTAAGGAATTTTTGATAAAAATGTCAATTTTGGACTAAATTGTGAAATAGAAAAAATTTCTGGTAGAAATGTGAAATAAATGAAAATTTTGGGCTGCTAGGGACCCTATTAGAATTTGGGTAGCTTGGTTTGAGGTTGAATTTCATGAATTTTGTATTTTATGAGCTAGGGACTAAATTGTAAAAGTGTCAAAGTATCAGGGGTAAAATAGTAATTTTACTAAAATGTGAAATTGGATTGAATTGACTAGAATATGGATTGAAATAGCTAAATTTGATTATTTAGATCAAGAGCGGGAGGAAATTGAGGAAAATGGAAATTACCAAAATGCCTCTAAACTTTGGAATTTCTACTATTTAGCCAGGTAAGTTCGTATCAATAAAATCGAACTTTAGTTATGTTAATTTACTTGTATTTGATTTGAAATAGAATTATAATTGTTTAAAATGTATGATACGAAATTTGAATGCTTGATTGAAGAAATTATTGAGTAATACCGAGCCCCTTTTAAACTTAGAGAAAATCGTAGGATACAAGTGACATGTCACTAGGGTTACCGTATTGGTCGAGCTCCTACATTTTTTGCGGACTCAACACAGCTCGTATGGGCTTACCGATATATCAACTTTTATGAGCTTACCGTTTCAGCTCGATAGAGCTTACTGTTCATCAGCTCAGAGTGAGCTTACCGATCATGGCTCGAAAGAGCGAAAATGATAATGAATTGACAGATTTCTAATAAATAGACTTATAGTGTATCACCCGTGTATCCCTCGATGTACTAATAGGTTCAACGGGCATAATTACTATTACTGATCATATGAATAAGCTATGTAATTATATGGATGAATTACTGTTGATATGTGTAAGTTACTGTTGATACGGATAAATTTTTGTTATTACTGATGAATTACAGGTTATACGAATAGAAACAAATTGATATAAATGTTATGTGATTTACATGGTATTGTGGTGAACTAAAGTATGAAATGAAAGTTATAAGTGCTTGAGCTTGAATACTTATTGTTTTCAGTTATTGATGGGTTTATATGTTTAGGCAATTGGAAAAATTGGTTGGATTGTATGGAAATGATATTACATGTTATATTGATGTATGAATTGGTGATATATATGTAATATGAGATATAGATGGTTTTACTACGTATATGGAACTTAGTGTGCAAAATACTGAGTATTCAACGTTAATTCCAATGGTTCAATGGAAGAGATGATGGTACGAGAATAGAAATGACGATATGAGTCAGTACAGGTATACGTGATATGATCGACAAGTAAGTGATATTTGATAAATTCATATGATACATAAGTGAAAGTTGATGAATTCATATTTGAAGTACCTAGTTGTTAATGCAATAAGAATTAAATTGGAAGGAGCTGAATTATATGTATTTATGTTGCTTTAAGTTGTGAATAAATTGTTAAATTATTTATAATACCGATAATCATACGGCTTACTAAGCTTATTAGCTACTCTGTTTATTTTTCGTATTTTTTAGTGATTTGAAAGCTCGCTCGGGTTGGTAGTCATCGAAGATTTCATCACACTATCTAGGAGTTGATTTGGTATTTTTGATCTCTTTGAAATTGGTAATATGACATGTATAGGCTAGTTGATTATATGAGATGTATAAGTTATTTTAGCTATTGAAGCTTATATGTGTTGTTGTGTTTAAGCCATGTGATTTAGCTTAACTTGGCTAAATATTTGGTTATGTATATGTGTGCTAAATATGGTATGTTTGGCATTTTGATTGATGGAATTGATTATGCAAATGGTTTGAATATGTGATGGATATGTGAATCGAAATTTCTTAAATGATAATTGGCATGTGGATGTTTATGAGGTTGAATTATTGAATAGATTATATGCATATTTTCGCTTATAAGTCTTGTTGGTTTGGTATGCATTTGATGACACAAATGGTATTGATTTGAGATGAGTTTTAATGTAAGAATGGCATGGATTTGAGAGGTGAAATGGATGAATATGAAATGGTGTAATATGTGTATTGAAAAATGATTAATTGGTTGCTTATTTGACTGTGGTTTTGGTACCATTGGGTTGATTATAGATGCATGTGTTTTGGGTGAGGAAAACGGTTTAAAGAAAACCTAAATTTCTCCCCACACGGTTGAGCACATGGGCGTGTGACTCGACCATGTGTCCACTGTAGCTTAACTAATTAAATCAGTGAGTTATACGGCCTAGACACACAGGCGTGTCTACTGGCTGTGGGTGGCACACGGGCTGGCACACGGGCGTGTGGTCAGCCGTGTGACCTAAGTCAGTATGCATGCCCTGTTTCCACACGACCTATGACACTGGCGTGTCTGGTGGCCGTGTGAGGCACATAGGCATGTGACCCTAGTACGAAAATTTTCTTAAGTTTTCCTAAAACTTGTATATGTTACCGATTTAGTCCTGAATGTAAGTTCTAAGCTTTATATGCTCAATTTAAGCATGTTATAATATTAAATGAATGACAAATACTGAATTGAGTTGTTAATTGATAAATGTTTCTTCTGATTTGAGTTACGGGTCCGGTAATGCCTCTTAACCTATTCCAGCGACGGTTATGGGTTAGGGGTGTTACAACAATTTTGTAGGGTTACTCAACGGAACAATTGTTTGGAAAAGGAAGAACGTGAAACAAACCCAAGGCCTAACAACCCTGGGAAGTCATCAAGGTGGGAATTAACCAAAAATTGGTATTTCCCATTCGTGAACACCTTTACCCCAAGCTAGTCTAGACTGTGAGGTTGGAATATAAGTAGTTATTACTGACTCGTTATGTTAGTGGAAGATTGGAAGATCCTGCTAGGGTAGCGGCTAGTTGGTTGACGAGGAACCCGAGACGATAGTTAATTGGGATTGTCAAAATGAGCTGATCACCCATCCTCAGATTTGATTCACTTTATTTATCTCTATCTCTCACAACTTAATTTCTTTTTATGTTATGTTATTTTATTATTTTACAAACTCTAAACATATTTCTTATTTTACTCTCGTACTATAATTGACTTAAAGTATTAATTAGATCTTTAATTTTTGAGGTTAAGATTGATTTAGTACTCGCCTCCTTTGGGTGCGATTCTTGGAGTAGTCACCTATTTCGTTGTAAAATCTACATTATAACTCGACCAGTATACTTGCAGATACCGCCTCATAACTCTTTATTTTATTGCAGTATTCCCACTCTGGACGTTAGTACATTCGAAGATGGTCACATCCATAATTCATGAATTTTTACAATAATTTCATGCTAACTTCAATATATTATCATTTTAGTCCTTAAACTTAAAACTAACCAAATTCACTTTACAAAATAATCCTAATTCAACACCAAGCTTATAATTCTATCATTTAACTTCAAGAACATCTAAAAATCATTAATGGCATGTTTCAAAACATTTAACAATTTTACTGAATAGTCCCTAAGTTTGCTAGATTAAGCTGCAACAATCTCAAAAATATAAAATTACTAAAAACAGACATGAAAATCACTTATATAAAAGTGTTAAGCTTGGCGAACCTTATTATTCCTTATCGATGGTGAATTCAATTTTGCTAAGTGAAAAGAAGAAGATGATAACTTATTCATCTTTTGTGTATGTTTATTTATTATTTAATTACCTTTTAACCTTTTAGAATTAACTTAAATTTCTTAAATGAATACACCTAAACCATCCACTATAGATAATATGGTCTAAATGCCACATAAAACCCTTTAACCATGATTTTATCATTAATTAGCACATATCTGAATAGCGAGTAACTTTTGTAGCTTTTACGATTTCATCATTTTCTTTAATTAACCATCCAAACATCAAAATTATTGTACCAAACTTTAACACAACACTCTATTAACCTCGTAAATATTAAATAAATAATATTTACTAGCCTATTGGTCAGAATTGTGGTTCCAAAACCACTAAAAATGGGTTGTTACATTTTTATGTTTTCATCATGCAATATCCTATACATAATACTAAACATGAAAGCAAATCAATGGAAAAAAATAAAACAATAATGTATTATTCAAATATCTTGTACATACTTAGCTAAGCTTATCAATTGTTTCATTTCAAATGGTTCAACCATCAATGATAACACCTTTCATTTGCACCTTCATTATTGCATAATTCCAGATGGTTCAACCATCGATAGTGGCACCTTTCGTTATTATATAATTCTAGTTGGTTAAACTATTCAACGGTGGCACATTTCATTTGCACCTTTTGTTATTGTGTAATTTCGGATGGTTTAACATTGACGGTGGAACCTTTCATCTACACATCTCATTATTATGTAATTTCAGATGGTTCAACCATGGGCAGTGGCATCTTTCCCTCATACAATTCGTTACTTCAACTAAATACAAAATAATTTATATTCAAGTTTTCAGGCAAGTGACATGGAAATATTTGGCTTCATTTTATCAAGCAACCAATTAGTACACGAAGCTAAACAATGCATGCATAACAGAAGCAAACAAGGAAGAAAGTTGGAAAATGTCTCATGTCATTAATGAATAATTCAAACTACATAAATGAAAATGGAAAATTAAAAAAAATTCCAAACCTAATCTACATTTACAATAATACTATTTGAGGCTTGGGAGGTAAAAGCCGGAATAACCTCATTAGGAGCGATAGGGTCATCAGCATCAAAGGGCTCAACACTAATAGTAGTGGAGGGTTCTCCATCGGGAGGATCAATCTATAAGTCATCTTGTTTTGAAAGAAATCCAATTTAGAAAAAAAAATTTACACAAAAAAAATTAAAATTTTTATAAAACCAAGCAATTGTGATATCTATATCAATAAATCCTTTACCAAATTGCTCAGGGTGTCGGCTCTAATTCACAAATTGATGAACACAATAAAACTTTATTGATATTCAGTAAGAATATAAATATATTTCAAAGGCTAGAAACCGAAAAGTGAAATAAATCTCACTGAATTTTGATAGAGTATTGACAATTAATGTGGCTTGTGTGTGTGCATGTGCATCTTTGACCTAGCAAATTGTCTCTATTTATAGTGAAAATTACATGAGTTTTAGTTGAACAAGGATAAACAATAATAAAATTTTAATAGAAAAATATGCCTATCCCTACAAGGAAAGGCTATGGGCAACAACACCTTTGTTCTGGGAATTAAGGTTGTTGTCCATCATGTTGGAAAAAATTCGGTTTGAAAACGATTTTCTTGCACCGTGAAAAATTAAAATTTGAAATTTAAGTGAGTTTTTGATATTTATAGTAATAAACCCCAAACCAAATTCGTATATGTGTTTTTAGATAGACAAATCCTTATCGTTCTCGACTTTGAACCAAACGGCCTTATTCTCTATTCTCGTACCACAAAATTCTTTAAGTGTAGGCTCAAATTATTCGAATCAAAACACAGAACTAGAAATATTTTCTTTTGTTTAAGTGTGAAAAGAAAAAATGTCTTCTCAAATAGAAACTGACAAAATTGTTAATCCAGAAAATAGATATAATAGTTAAGAATATATTCTCTCTATTTTCGGGAAGACTAACAATATCCTAAAGTTGTGTAAATAGCTGTACTGGTGTCATCTATTTATAGGCTGAAGAGGTAGAACCCTTGTTGAATTGTAGAATTCTTTTTCAACTAGAAAAATGAACTCCTAGTCTATCTAGGGGGTTTATCGTCCCCTTTATTAACATGAGGGGATTTAGGGACTCTCTTATATTGGGTCCAGTTACAAGTATTTCCTCGTCTTTTAATCCAATACTTCATAATTCAATCTAACCCGATATTTTTTTCTATTTCCAAAAATAAACATCTCAATATATTTCGAATTAAGTAATCTTCTCACCCCAATTTTAATTCCATTAAAATCATAACAAATTTATCGTAAAAGATGAGAAAATATATTGAATATTTCTACATTCAACGAGTCACTATGACCAAATGATTTATTTTCATTTTCAAACTTCATTTAATTTGAAAAACATAAATTTATTTCCAAGTCATCTTTATTTTCATTTTGGAGAAAACCACATTCATTTCCAAATGATTCCATTTCTCCATTTTTCATTATGGAGAAAACTATAATCATTTCCAAATGTTTCTCATTTCTCCATTTTAAGCAATTTTATTCATTTATGTTCATTTTGATTCAAAATGCAATTCATTTCTGGTTTCAACGAGCTAGAGGAGGAACCGACACATGCAATTGAGGCTCGTATGATTTAGAATTAAGTTCTAGCTTCTGCCTATTAATTATAAAATAATTTAGTCACGAAGTCATTCCACTATAAGATTGTGACTGAGCTCTTCCTAACGACATACCATTACAAAAGCAACTCGATCAATGCTTGTCTAATAACCATTGTGATAACTATAATATTCGTTCTTCCAATATGATCCTATTTTATCTTATGGTAACCATTACATCTTTCTTTATGAAATTTCAATTACTATCAAATTATAATAAAGCCATTCATCACAAAGACGAATGACCCGTGGCCATGTTTACTTTTCATCAACCCCTTAATGCTAATGAGATGATATCATTTACCCATGTCTCGGGCTATGAATTCCATTATTGTGAATGACACTACATACTACAGAAGTCGTATATCCAATGCACCAACTTTAGATTCCTTACCTATTTGAACTCAAGCTTGTACTTACATCAAAGAATATGAGTCATGCATACATAGTCTATCATCCACTCAGGATCTAGGTATGCCACACTATGAACATCACAAGTGAATAAATCCATAAACATATTTAGGATCTATTCTTCTTGGGTCATGTTCGATGTACTATTAGTCCAATTAGTCACATCTATGTCTCTATCTTGTCAGAGTCATCTACTCCGATGCCCAAGACAAATCATCTCCCCAACAGGACTTGAAAGACAACATATTAGTCTTTCAATCGATTTGCTAATTTTTTATTAGACCAATGACATGTTTAGGTTAATATAAGTTGTCTTTTTGTATTACGATCTGACCATTTAATACTACTTGGTATTAGTTTAATCATTAGACAACCAATAAGTAACATTTGCTTTTATTTTTCTTTGCATGCAAAAACCTCATGAGGACAATTATACAAAGTATGTTAATGTAATCAATGAATTTGTTTTGTTAACCAATCTGTTTGAAAAAATTACAAGTTTATAGATGAATATACTACACTCAGGATACCATATCCAACATATCATGTCACAAGATGGGCTTTTGGACATATCTTCGTATTGGGTACAATTATATGTATTATCGAACTTTTATCCAACTCATATAATTTAACCAACCTAATAAAAATTTCTATTCCCAAAATACTATTTATAAAATTAATTTTTGAAACTAAATTATTTTCTCAACCCAATTTTAATTTTGTTAAATTCATTATGATTTTATCATACTAGAATATGAGTAATCAATTAATTAACTTGTTTAATAAAATTGCGATAACTAGTTAATTTAATTTCCACTTCGAACTTTAATTATTAATTAGAAATAATTAAATAGTGATTTGAAGAAATTAATTTAATCTCTAAGTCATCTCTTGTTTATAACGAGAAAACACATTCACTACGAATGGTGATACATGCGATATATTTCTCTAATTCATCATTTTCACATTTTCAACTCATCAATTAAACTGGAAACCATCAAGGTTATATTGAGCTGGTGGAATGACCAATTAGACATATATAATCAAGGTTCAAATAATTTGTGTTTATGTCCTGACTCTTTGCTTATTAACTACAACATTATTTATTCATGGACTAAATCCACTAAAGTACCATGACTTAGTTCTCCCTATTCTATGTCATTTCGAAAGCTACTTATCAAGTGCTTGTCCAATGACCTTGTCATATATGTATTACCCTCATAGGATATCTTTAATCTCTTTAGGTTAAATCCATTCACCCAGTATGGTCATATTTTATCTCATTACAACCATTACATCTTTCTTCATGAAAAAGTCAATTATTAACAAATAGTAATTAAATTATTTGTCCTAGACAAGTGACTTGTGATCACATTACTTTTCCATCTATCAAGTAGTATTAATGAGAGGATACTATTAAATCTTTATTAGGCTATGAATCCAACTATCATAAGTGAAGCTATGTCATGCAAAAGTCATATACTCTATTATCAATTGAACTTAGGCTTTCAATACATCAAAGTATACAAGTGTCACACACATAGTCTATCACTTGCTCAGAATTGAGGTAAGTCACCTTATGAATGCCACTCCGTAAATGAATCTAGAATTTATTCTACTTGGGTCCGATCTGAGGTGTTGTCAGTCCTAACAATCACATCTATGTCTCTATCGTTTGAGAGTCATCCATTTAAATACATAAGAAAAATTATCTCCTATCCAAACTTGACTGATGGCATAATAGTTTTTTAATTGATTTGCTTAATTTTGATTAGACTATGAACCATTTAAATTTCCTATTAATTTAAGTTGTCTTCTTGCATTATGATCAAATTGATGAATCTAGTGCCCTAACTGTAGTATATTAGTTTGCACACTTTTAATTTTTTTAACAAATTGGTTAATAAAATTATTCATGGATTACATTAATACCATTTTATATTGTTCTCACATGGTTTTGGCATGTAAAGCAAAATAGAAGAAAATATTAGCTCATTGGTTGTCTAATGTTTAACAAATAATAAGCGATATTACATGGTCTAATCATAATACGAAAAGATAAGTTACATTAGTAGGCAAACCTAAAAAAACCCTTAGTCGAATCGAAAATAAGCAAACCAATTGAAAGGCTAATATTTCGTCTATCAAGTCCAATTGAGGAGATGCTTTGTATTGGGCACCAGAGTGGATGACTCCCAGAAAATAGAGACATAGATGTGACTGACTAGACTGAAGCACATCAGACAGGACCCAAGTAGAAGAGATCCTTAATCCATTTTTGACTTTATTCAATTATGAAGTTCATAGTGTGGCATACCTTAATCCTGAGTAGATGATGAACTATGTATGCATGACTCATATACTTTGATGTAAGTGAAAGCCTGAGTTCAAATAAACAAGGAACTGAAAGCTGGTGTGTTGGCTATACGACTTCTATAGTACAGAACATCATTCACAATAGCAGAATTCATAGCCCAAGACATGGGTAAATGATATCCTCTCATTAGCATTACATTATAGATGAAAAGTAAACGTGGCTATGGGTTGTTTGTCATTGTGATGAATGACTAAATTATTATATAATAGTAATTGACTTTTCATGATGGAAGATGTAATAATTACCATGAGATAAAATATGATTATATTGGGAGAATAAATTTATTCCAATGAGATTAAAGATATCCTATTAGGGTAACACACTTATGATAAGGTCATTGGATGAGCATTGACCTATAGTCAATTGTAGCGGTAGTTTAGGTACATTTCGACACTTAAGGAGATTGTTTTCTAGTGATTTTATCATATTTATATGCATTTTTTATTTTCTTAGTTTAGATTTAATTCTTTGTAAAATAAGCATTTTACGCACTTTTTAGTATCTCGATGACCCATAAGGCCAATTTCGGCCTCTAGAGTGACTAATGGGTTATTTGAGTGTATAGGGTGTCAATTCAAGCCCAAGAATTCAAGGGATGATGGTCGTGTAACGATACAATGGAGACCATATTGCAACACAAAACAATGAAGCTACCATGGCTGAAAAACACACGACGATGCGACGAAGGCAGGCCAAAATGTGGTTGATTCCTTGGAAAACAATCTTAGGATTATTTCCTAATTAGAACCTAGGCGTTTAATAGTATATTGTATTAACTAGTATCTAAGTGTATCTAGGGTTGTGCAGGCACCAAGTAAGGTATTTTATCTAAGTGTATGGGGTTAGACTAAGAAAATTTTATTCAATTTTCACCTGTATTTTATTTTTATGTTCGCGTAATCGAAATTCTTTCTATTTTGATGTGAAGACAATTGCGAGCGGAGATTGCTTCAGAACCACGCTTCAATATATTTATTCATGAGCATTGTCTTTACTCTTTTATTTTATTCTTTTATTTATATTTTTTTTATCTGGCCAATTAACGTTTGTAGGAATATTACAATAATTTCTTGTACTTTATTTCTATCTTACATGATTCATTTATTGAATTGATTAATTAAGTAAGTTGATTAATTAGCTAAAAAATAAAGGTTTTTTAATAGGAATTATTTGGTATAAATTATGTCTGTCTGAACCCTAGGATTGACGACCCTATGAAGTAATCTAGGTTGAACGAGGTTAGAGAAATTGGGGTTGGGAGATAAGCGAATATTTTTTGATTAGTTAATTAATAGAGGTCAGGAGGTAATATTGGTTAATTAATAGCTAATTCACTAAAAACCCGAAGTTCTAAAATTAGTTAATCTTCTACATGTTAATTAGGGAATTAATCGATCATAGGGGAGGGGCTCACATTGTTCACACTAGGAATAGGAAATTCCATTAGGTTAGTTTAATTTAATTCATATAATTAGTTTAATTAATACTTTAATTTGGGTTCACTCTACTAACTTATGACTCGATTAGATTAGTAATTATTTTCTGTAATTAATTTAATAATAAGATTCTTCAATCTGCAATCCTTTGGGTACGATCCTCGAAATACTTCCCTATGTTTCATTGTAACACTTTACTATATTACAATTTGACCCATAAACATGTGGACACCGCTGATATAATTTAATTTAATATATTTTTAGTGTAATATTTTTATTCTAAACGTTAGCACGTTTAGAGATGGCCAAACACTGATCGAGTGACTTTCGTAATGGTCTGTAATTTGGGAGAGCTCAATCACAATACTATAGTAGAATAACTTCATGGCTAAATTAGTTTATAATTAATTGGTGAAAAGCTAAAACTTAATTATAAATCATTTGAGCCCTAATCACATATGTCCAATTAGTGCCCCCGCTAGCTCGTTGAAACCAAAAATGAATTGAATGTTGAATCAAATGAACATAAATGGGTTACATTCGGAAATGAATGTGGTTTCTCACTTAGTATGGAAATGACCAAAGAATTAATTTAAGTATTTTGAATTATTATTTAATTAATTGAAGTTCAAAATGGAATTAAATTAATTGGTCATTGTGAATTTTTTTAATGTAGAAATTAAATATATTTTCTCATAGATTCTTTAATGGTAAAGTTGGCATGAATTTCACGGAATTAGAATTGTGTTAAGACAACTATTTAATGAAATTTAAATTAATTTAGTAAATAATGTGTATTTTAAGAAATAGAAAAACATGTAATGGGTTGGATTAAATTATATAGTATTGGGTTAAAAGTCTAGAAAGCACTTATAATTGAACTCGATACAGGAGAGACCCAAAAGCCCTCACAGTAAACATGAGTGGTAGCAACTTGTAAAATAACTAGTGTAACACCCCTCACCTGTCTTTGTCACTGAATTAGGGTTACTAGATACTACCATACATAATAGAAAAAAATCATGCTAAATCAATTTAAAATTTCTCTAAATGATCGTTAATCATCAAACATATAATAAAAAATTATATTCATACATTATCAGGGTTAAATCAACCTTATAGAAGCTCTAAAACAATTTAAAACGAAATAGGGACTCATTTGAAACATTTCAGAAAAATGAGACAAAATACAAAATAGGGGTCACACAGTCGTGTGACAGGTTGAGGTCATGTGGAGCTGAACCATACAGCTATGTCCTCAAACTGTGCTACAAACTGATGCCATGTAATCTTGAGTCACACAGTCGTGTCTCCAGGCCATGTAACTAACTGTGGTTGTGTTGGACTAAATTGTAAAACTGTGTAAACTTTCACACGACCATGTGGTTAGGCCATGTAACTCATTGATGTCGTGTATATCAATTGGCACTTAAATCAAACAAACCACACGGTCGTGCCATATGCCCGTGTATGGCATACGGCCTTGTATCAGCCCAAGTGTACTGTAACATAAATCTTAAGTTATGCTTTCATACCAAATACACCACATACATTCATATTTCTTACCATTCTCTTGTACTTAAATTAAATGTCATTTCCATTTCAATAACCAATTTTCATTTGATATAACCATTTTCCACTTGATGAACTATAGCGAAAAAAATTGGATACATAACATAACAATGCTGACATAAGTCATAGGTCGGGATGATAACGTTACATGATGGTACTCATAGAGCTGTGAAGAATCCACAACAAATACATGACCTTAGTCATCGATAAGACATCCAAGATTAGCACCCGAAATGGTAATAACCCTAATGATATTTTATTTGTATACTAGTCATTCACTAAGTTCATACGAGCCGTAATTCATATCCATATCATTTAGTTATTTAAACATAAACACATTCACATGAATTCAACCATATAATTTCCATTTTCATTCATATACATCAA